>NC_060124.1:3778199-4383374 GCF_021461395.2 Schistocerca americana | reverse complement strand
TTGTATTAACACTTAAGCATTAAGTTCTATGAGTACAATATGCTGTTTTTTTTTACTAAATAAAACGCGTAATGTTCAAGTGTTTATACAGGAAAAGGTGCTTAAGTGACAAATGGATGTTTATCTATTATTCCTTTAGAATTATTACCTAATAATTTACTGCGTCATGCCTAATTCAGTTTCTCAAGTAGAAGTGGGTGAGTTAAACATCTGGATTGAAACCGTCGTAGAACAGATACAGTACGTTCCCGGACACGGGTTCCTATTAATATATTGTGTACTCACTCCCATCTACAAGTGCCGGCTGGTGTGGCCGAGCGGTTCTAGGCGCTTCAATCTGGAATCGCGCTGCTGCTGTGGTCGCTGGTTCGAATCCTGCCTCGGGCATGGATGTGTGTGATGTCCTTAGGTTAGTTAGGTTTAAGTAGTTGTAACATCTAGGGGACTGATGACCTCAGCAGTTAAGTCCCATAGTGCTCAGAGCCATTTGAACCATTTTGAACCATCTACAAGTCTAGAAGTTTGTAATGGGAATTTCCGAACACGCTGCATCGATATACAATAAACTAAAACGAAACTCCGTCCGAACAGATCTCGAAATACCCTAAACGCTCTGACCGACCGCCGTGTCATCCTCAGCTTATAGGCGTCACTGGATGCGGATGTGAGGCGAGGGGTTGACGAGGTGTGGGTGGCACACCACTCTTCCGGCCGTTGCCAGGTTTCGTGACCGCAGCCGCTACTTCTCGATCAAGTGACTCCTCAATTTGCCTCACAAGGGCTGAGTGCACCCCGCTTGCCAACAGCGCTCGGCAGACCGAATGGTCATCCATTCAAGTGCTAGCCCAGGCCAACAGCGCTTAACTGAAGGGAAACAGTATTAACACTGCGGCAGGGCCGTTGTTAACTGACTATAATGTTCGTTCTTAATTCGAATGCTGACGTCAGTCACGAGAATTAACCATCCCCTAGTTAACATTATGGAATGTTTTGTGGTCTATATTACATTGGTAACCGTACAAGATTCAGACGATGCTGCAACTGAAGCCTCATGAGCCGCAGCAACGTTCTCACATTTGCTGTTCAGTTTCTGGCACGGACCACAGTTGGCAATATGTGGCCGGATAATATCCTATGAAGTGATGAGACACATTTTACGCAACAGGGTGCAGTGCATATACAAAACTTTCGAATCCAGGATACTGTCAAACGGCGTATTGTGCACGAAGAGCCATTGCACCCTTCGTATGTGATTGTGTACTGTGGATTTGCGAGCACCCTTATTCTATGTCCGTTCTTCTTTGAGAAGAATGCATCACGAGGACCTGTCAGGTGTACCGTGATGTTTGCACGTTATCGGTTCCTCCTGGTACAGGACGCGATCCCTGCTTTGGAGGAACACAACTGTGTGAAAACCACTGTTTTAAAGTTAGCTGGGAAACACTTCATGTCACTAGCCCTGTGGAAGAGCTGCTTAACGTAGCCTTCTACGAAAGTGCTATCTCCAGAGATTTTCCAGGTGCATGGCCTGCAAATGGACAAATGTAAGGACGTAGAGGCTTATCTCACTAGGGGTAAGATAGATACAGCCTACAGGAAAACTAAAGAGACCTTTGGAGAAAAGAGAGCCACTTGTATGAATATCAAGAGCTCAGATGGAAACCCAATTCTAAGCAAAGAGGGGAAAGCAGAAAGGTGGAAGGAGTATATAGTGTGGTGTCACCGCCAGACACCACGCTTGCTAGGTGGTAGCCTTTAAATCGGCCGCGGTCCGTTAGTATACGTCGGACCCGCGTGTCGCCACTATCAGTGATTGCAGACCGAGCGCCGCCACACGGCAGGTCTAGAAACACTTCCTAGCACTCGCCCCAGTTCTACAGCCGACTTTGCTAGCGATGGTTCACTGACGAAATGCGCTCTCATTTGCCGAGACGATGGTTAGCATAGCCTTCAGCTACGTCATTTGCTACGACCTAGCAAGGCGCCATTATCAGTTACCATTGATATTGTAAAGAATGTACAGACAAGAGCTACGTTCAACATTAATGGATTAAAGTTAAGTATTCCACCAAGTACGACCTTTTTTCTGAAGTCTGAATTCCTTGTCCTGTTTCAGACCTTACGCCGGCCTGCGTGAGCTTAAACGCGTGCCTTTCGGCTTCCTCCAAACTCCGTGGGTTGGCTCCTGCCAATCCACAACATATAGAGGGTCTATACAAGGGCGATGTACTTGAGGACAATATTATGGAAATGGAAGAGGATGTAGATGAAGATGAAATGGGAGATACGATACTCCGCGAAGAGTTTGACAGAGCACTGAAAGACCTGAGTCGAAACAAGGCCCCGGGAGTAGACAACATTCCATTAGAACTACTGACGGCCTTGGGAGAGCCAGTCCTGACAAAACTCTACCATCTGGTGAGCAAGATGTATGAGACAGGCGAAATACCCTCAGGCTTCAAGAAGAATATAATAATTCCAGTCCCAAAGAAAGCGGGTGGTGACAGATGTGAAAATTACCGAACTATCAGTTTGATAAGTCACAGCTGCAAAACACTAACGCGAATTATTTACAGACGAATGGAAAAACTGGTAGAAGCCGACCTCGGGGAAGATCAGCTTGGATTCCGTAGAAATGTTGGAACACGTGAGGCAATACTGACCTTACGACTTATCTTAGAAGAAAGGTTAAGGAAAGGCAAACCTACGTTTCTAACATCTGTAGACTTAGAGAAAACTTTTGAAAATGTTGACTGGAATACTCTCTTTCAAATTCTAAAGGTGGCATGGGTAAAATACAGGGAGCGAAAGGCTATTTACGACTTGTATAAAAACCAGATGGCAGTTATAAGAGTCGAGGGACATGAAAGTGAAGCAGTGGTTGGGAAGGGAGTAAGACAGAGTTGTAGCCTCTCCCCGATGTTATTCAATCCGTACATTGAGCAAACAGTAAAGGAAACAAAAGAAAAATTCGGAGTAGGTATTAAAATCCATGGAGAAAAAATGTACGCTGATGACATTGTAATTCTGTCAGAGACAGCAAAGGACTTGGAAGAGCAGTTGAACGGAATGGTCAGTGTCTTGAAAGGAGGATATAAGATGAACATCAACAAAAGCAAAACGAGGATAATGGAATGTAGTCGAATTAAGTCGGGTGATGCTGAGGGAATTAGATTAGGAAATGAGACACTTAAAGTAGTAAAGGAGTTTTTCTATTTCGGGAGCAAAATAACTGATGATGGCTAAGTAAAGAGTATATAAAATGTAGACTGGCAATGACAAGGAAAGCGTTTCTGAAGGAGAGAAACTTGTTAACATCGAGTATAGATTTAAGTGTCAGGAAGTCATTTCTGAAAGTATTTGTGTGGAGTGTAGCCGTGTATGGAAGTGAAACATGGACAATAAATAGATTGGACGAGAAGAGAATAGAAGCTTTCGAAATGTGGTGCTACAGAAGAATGTTGAAGATTAGGTGGGTAAATCACGTAACTAATGAGAAGGTACTGAATAGGATTGGGGAGAAGAGAGGTTTGTGGCTCAACTTGACTAGAAGAAGGGACCGGTTGGTAGGACATGTCCTGAGGCACCAAGGGATCACAAATTTAGCATTGGAGGGCAGCGTGGAGGGTAAAAATCGTAGAGGGAGACCAAGAGATTAATACACTAAGCAGATTCAGAAGGATGTAGGCTGCAGTAGGTACTGGGAGATGAAGGAGCTTGTACCGGGTAGATTAGCATGGAGAGCTGCATGAAACCAGTCAGGGAATTGAAGACCACAACAACAACAACAACAACATGACCTGCAGGATCGCCTGATCTGAATCTATGTGACCTTTGGCTCCAAGATACTCGTTTACCAGGGACACGTTCGGTCTCTACAATATCTGAAGGCCAGTACAGAGGAATATGTGGCTCAGATTCCACCGGAACTGCCCCGACCAACTGTTGATCACATCTTGTTACCGTTGCAGCATTTCGTTGAATTCTCCGATGCTTAACTTTAACATACTATGTAAGCGGAGCGTAATAATAAAATCAATAGTACGTCACATCTTTGACCCACGCCCCGTTCCCAATCCATTACGTATGACAACATTTGTATACGCCATTCTTGCATTCACTGCGCCATATTGTTATCGTTACACCTGGTGGCCGAAATTGGAACTAATTTTTTTTCTAGTGTAAATAGGTTCCACGTTAACGCATTGTCATGCCTACAATATTTCGATGATCACAACCCACACTGAATCTCTGGAAGTATCTGCACCTTAATTGTAACCACGAGGTATTATGTGATGTACTGAAGACGTTCAGCACTTATCAAATAGTCGGGTGTAATTGGATGATTCCCGCTTGTTATTGGCATTATCTTCCATTCACTCGTATTGAAAGCCAAGTGGATACTTTGTCCACGACTTCTAGCGAACGACGTTAGTTCTTTGTAGACGACAGCGTCGTCAGGAAACCGTCGTATACTGCTGCTCAAACCATCTCATTAATCGTATTGGAGGGGTGGGGTATGAGAACATTAAAGGACCTGTTACACTTCCATAGGGCACATCAGATCTTACCTTCTTTATGTGAACATTCGCCGTTTAACATGATGTGCGTGGTAGAGCAGTAGAGATTGCAGTGAATTCTCGGCGGTTTCTCGTCAAAGTTGGTGAGACTAAAGTACCGACAGGTGTAGTAGTGTTTCATGTTTCAGTTTCAAGTTCCGTCCATCTAGAGTTTTGCATTATCACTTAGAATTAGTGACTAACTTGAGTGTGGTTTGAATTTGCTAACCTTCCACGGATTTGTAATTCCATCGTGTTGCACACTGCACAGCCATTGATGCTGAGAGATAAGTTAGCTGACGCTCGTCCACATCCGTCCACTTGAATGCCCACGTCTGGTTATATCGAATCCAGTTTAGTGGCAAAGCGCGATCCTCAACTGGAGATTTCTAACCCCGAGGAAGACGGGAGTTTTACTGGGATCTGAGCTGTTGATGGTCGTGGTTGTAATATTGGTGGTGGTGGTGGAGCTACATAAATAGATTCGTTTCATAATGGTACCACCAGGTTGTTGAAAGATTGCATTGTCAAGGACATTACTGCGTACTGTTGCTAAAACACTCACCTAAGCAATCACACTTTGGGGGGAGACTCCGCACAAACATAATTTGGTTAGCAGCTCGCGATATAAGACAATCATGAAGGCATTTCGGAAATCGAATGCTGGCTGTTCTCCTGCACCTCTTATTTTCACTTTGGGTACGATTAAAAAACCTATTTCATGCAGTTGGTTTTTCGCGAATTCGTTGCAATTCTTTGTCAGAAGTTTGTTTCTCTACAACAAAGTCCCTGTAGTTGAGCTTACAAAGTGGTCACGGAGCTAGCAATAGACGGCCGTCAGTTGTAACAGTCTGTAATTGTGTGTAGTCAATGTTTAATCAATTTCTAAACAGAGGTGACCTGCGCTCTTTTCAAATACAATGAATTATTCCCTGCTCAAGAACTGTCGATAACTATGTGGTAGTAAAGCAGCTAATTCCACAATGTATTCAAAGGAAAGCTAACTATAATTTCGTCCCTGATAGATTGTTTGCTTTAAATAATACTCTCGTTTTCAGTACTCTACGTTATATCTGACAAGCGCCTCATCCACCATCCATAGGCCTGTACTATGAACGTGTCTGCCGAGTCTACTCTTTGAGCATTCGGTGTTGATAGCCATTCTGGCTGTATCCTTCTGGACGTTATCTCCCTGCCTAATTCTGCGTCTTCCTCTTCTTCTCGTTCTATCCATTGTTCTGCAGAGTGCTATTCTGTCTAGTCTAATATCCGTAATTTTTTCTATATGACCTGGCCTGGTCAACCTTTTCTTCTGTAGCACTTCAACGGCATTAAGGTGTTTGTACAGCTCCCTTTCGTTCTTCTGATTCTCCATTCGATGTTATTTACATCGTATTGAGCTCCCAAAATTTGCCTTAGTATTTTCCTTTCCTGTACTAAGAGTTTTCCTACTCTTCCATTCAAAACAGTATTGCCTCACCTTTCTACAAAGTTAACGATAAAATGGTCAGTTTGTACTACTAGTGGGTTCTAGATCAAAATCTCATTTGAGAATCTGTAGGAGGGTCTGACATTGGTGCGGTAGTATCCTCATTCGTAAATACTGTTTTAAATTTGGTATTTAATATTTCTGCTTTCTGTCTGCTGTCTTCAGTTTCAACCCGAGACAGATCCACAAGAGACTGGTTCATTTCCTTCACGGACTGCCAGAACATCGTAGAATTTTCTTGGAAATTATTATCGTGCGGTTTATGTATGACCCTTTTTTAGGATGATACTATATGGTAAGGGAAAATTTATTCATGGTGAACGTGACATAATGAATTCTGGATATGTGAAATAGCTACTCTAATGTCTCATAAGCTATGGCTCATTACAGTAAACAAACTGAAGGGAGATTTACCAGAGAAGATTTTTCTGTCACTGCCACAGTGCCGC
The DNA here is from genome assembly GCF_021461395.2 of Schistocerca americana. Lineage (NCBI taxonomy): Eukaryota > Metazoa > Arthropoda > Insecta > Orthoptera > Acrididae > Schistocerca > Schistocerca americana. Next base: position 4,376,877 of record NC_060124.1, on the reverse strand, counting down.
GTGTAGTAACGAGTCCTTTTTGCGAGGAAACATTTCTCTCTTTTCGTCAGCCCGAAGTCCAAAAACACACTTTATGACGCACCAGAATGAGGTTATCTGAGGGATAAAGTATCACGCACCTAGCGACATTTCATTAACGTTATCACACAGACGCCAACAGCCCAGGCAATTTTCTTTGATGTTTGAGATCACTTACATGAGAATGAACCCCACTCGCTTGCTACGTTCTGTTATCGAAGTAAGTGCGCTCCATCGACGTGTTTATAACTTGTCTCCTGACTTCCACATTCACGTCACTGTTGTAGCATGAAGCCCCGTTCAGTAAGCGTTCCCCCAGTTGGACAGTTCTAACCAGCGAATATGAAGTTCGAGTTACTGGGACTTGGATCTATTTAAATAAGATGGAGAATAGGACACATCGTTCCTCCGGAGGACCTAATGGTGATACAGTTTGCCACATGACGCAGCACACTGTCACTGTGAGATCATAATCGTATACATCTACATGCTTCTCGCAATGTCCTCTGTATGTCGCAAACGATTTATCTGCCTTCTTCATTGTATAATGAGTAGGAATATCTTCAAGAAATTCAAGGCGGATAGTCACTGATATTCCTATTATTAATTAATTTTACGGATCGTTCGCTTATTCGAGTGACTGGTTAGGTTGCTACCTGGATACTGATACCCTCGAACTTTATTGAGGTTATGCATGAGTTAGTGAAATGATCTCAAATTGTATTTGCAATTGAGAATCCAATCAGTAATATTTACAATAGGTGTGAATCATCAAAAAGTGTCAATGAATTCAAATCATACTCGAAATTTCGCGAATCCATTTCGTAACACATGTTGATGGTGGCTAACTCACTCATAAAAAACTATAGGGTACTTCTCGTTGACCTAGAATCATGAAATTTGGAAAGTAGCAGGGTTTTACAGTACGAGTAAAGGCAAAACGTCAGGAAGTTGTTCATTCCTAATTATATCACGTAAAAATTTTTTTCCACTTGTCGTCAATCTGTATGACTGTTTCACCTCTTTTTCTCGGGAACGGATAAAGGTATCAAGTTGAAATTTATGTCAAATATTAAGCTCTACAGTCTCTTGCCAAAATTGAAAATTTACGATACTAAATCAGTGCAATCAAAGATTACGGGCGTATGTGGTACATATTTTGATATTCGAAAACACTCTAAGCAAAGCCTCCAGATGACGCCGGGCCAGATTATCCAGCGTTAAAGCGTGTACCTGGAAACGAAGAGATCGCGGGATTGGATCTCGTTCGGGACACTGAATTTTTAGTCTGCGATTTAACCTAGCCCACCACACCTCTGCATGACGAAGAGTTGTCAAAAACAACGTGTGGTATGAATATTCGTAAACTTTACGCCCCTTTTCTTTGGTTGGATAACTGGCGTCGATGAAGGACACGCAATTCGCCGAAGTGGCGTCCAATACAATTGCAAGCATCAAGAAAAATTTTGAAATTTGTGGTAAGTTCCTATGGGACCAAACTGCTGTGGTCATCGGTCCCTAGGCTTAAGCACTACTTAATCTAACTTAAACTAACTAACGCTAAGGACAACACACACATCCATGCTCGAGGGAGGACTCGAATCTCCGATGGCAAGCGTCGGGACACTGAGCCACACAAAATTTCTGCTAGGTATCAGATACATAAATACTAAGTTTGTATGAGTCCCCATAGCGCGAATGATACTCGCACTTACTAGCAACTCATGCTTGTTTTGACATGTATGTATCATTTTATGTGGGTCTCACTTTCATTTTAATGGTACATTATTTTTTATGCCTAGAATTCTTATTTCAGATAGTGAATTAATTAAAACTAATTTAGAAATAATAAACAACACCCGCAGGAAAAAGCACACTGATGTCGATATGTGTATGAGTTTGTAATCGTGTTTCGCGGAATGTGAACTTTCTTAAAATAGAAACTCAATTTGGAAAGAAACACGACGTGAAAGAGGAGCTCCTAACTTCAGCAACGTTCGTTCTTTCTCCGCTGTCGTGAGTATCTTCCACGCTGTTTCTTAATGAAAACAGAAAAATAAATTGAAAATGGCGAATGCACTGAAGCAAGAAATAAAATGTCCCTCCGCTTAGATCCTTGAAAAGTAAACTGAATGTAAGTTTTATACGTTATTGCAATGAAACTGATACCATATTCAGATTGTGTATCGGGTGACAGGTGAAGCTCGCTTGTCGAGGTTCACTGCGACAGTGGGATTCGATCAATCCGCCGCGCGATCGTTCAGCTGGCGATGGCGGATATTGCAGCTGAGCTACCTTATTGGAAGGGCCGCACACCAACTTCATTAACTGAGTTACGCGCTGTCTCGTCAGCCTGTCGACCTATTAATCAAGGTGGGATCAAACCTGTCTCTGAGAGAATTGTTTCCGTTAGCTTCAGTAATGTTGAGTGTACTGGCGTTGACTCAAAATTAATTGTTATTTAAGCCGTAGACTGGAATGTGGTTCGGTAGCCTTGATTTGGTTTGGAATTATTCCGTCGCAAGAGGTTCCGATCTCATGAAGACAATAACGTGGTTACTGTAGCGGAATGACAGTACTAGCATCAACTTTTAGTGTTTGTGATTAACAAAATACTTTGTATGAAACTGTCCAGGTAGACAAATAAATTAGTACACTGTCACGATGGTTCATTGGCAGCTGCTCTGAGCTAAGGACCAGACATAATTCTGATTTCAAGTGTTAGATCCTGTATTCATAATCACAGAGATTCATACCCCTCTCCATTGATTTTCCACAGTAATAACAGAGCATATCGAAGTTTTAAATAGGTATTTACTGATCGAAGTAGTTCAAGCTATGGCAAGAGATTTGAGATCACTTGTATAAATGCACAACTCAGCAACCAAAACACGAATCAGTGCATTTGGAAAATTAAATGTTCGGCGCAGTTCTTCAAAGTGTGGCGAATAGCGGGGATAATGTTTTTTGTTCCTGATAGAAAACTAGATAAACAAGTTCTATCCCGGGTATTACGTTAAACTGTCTCCAAAACCGAATGACCACCGGTATAAGTGGTCCCCTTCTACGAAGTGCGAACGGCCTCATTGAAGGGCGGATGAGCGGGTAAAGTATAGGGCACTCTGTTACCCTTGGGATGAGAAATCGTCCCTGAAGGTGGATGAACTAGGTTGTTCAACGGCATCAGAATGTGGAAGGCAACGAGAAGCCACCACATTAAAGATCCCATGGATTTTTCTAGTTACACATCATGGCTGTGCGCAAAACCAAATTTTCCCGAGTTTCAAGCCCCCCAATCGGATCTCCGGGGGGGGGGGGGCAGTTTTGAGCAACGCTGTCATAAAGAAGAGATTATTTTTGAAAGATAGTATAAAGATAAGCACATGGAACTTGAAGACGATGGCTCAGGCTGGAAAAATCAACAATGCAATCCAAGAAATGGAAAGAATGAACATTAAGATCATGGGCATTAGTGAAATGTGATGGCCAGGTTCAGGTTCTTGTAACATCAAAGAACACAGAATTCACTACTCAGGAACACCTAATGGACAATATAAGTCTGGAGTAGGATTTATAGTATCGAAAGCAATGGCAGAAGGCGTCACTAATTGTGTAGCTGTTTCAGAGAGAGTGATGTTACTCCAAATAAGTGCTACACCAACACAACTGAACATTATTCAGGTCTGCTCTCCAATGACAGACCATAGTGATGAAGAAGTTGCAGAATTTTATTCCCAAATCTCAGGTGTTTTGCAACAACTACCGAAGAAAGATCTTACATTAATCATGGGAGATCTTAATGCCAAAGTAGGAAAGTAATCCGAAGGCAACATTATAGGTCACTATGGACTTGGTGAAAGGAATGAGAGAGGCGAACTACTCAGTGAATTTGGAGGAGAGTGGAGATTCCTAGTGACTAAAACATTCTTCACACCTCCATCCAGACGTCTCTACACCTGGAAGTCCCCAAGAGATTCAAACGAAAATATTACCCGGAATCAGATTTATTATATCTTGATAAGCCAAAGATATAGAAACATCAGTCTCTCACTGAGAACCTATCCAGGTGCCGACGTTAACTCAGACCACGTTCCCCTAGTTGGTGTCTTTAAAATCAGAATGAAGAGAGTTCAAAAGAAAAAAGTCAAAATGTATGATATCCGCAAACTGAAAGAATCTTCTGTAAGAGAAAATGCAGGGGTCCATCTCAATAATGAACTAAAGTCTCTGTCTGGCAACTTGTGCACCGAAGAGAAAATTAAAAAGATAAACTCTTTCCTGGAATAAGTTGAAGAAGAACGTCTGAAATCCATTGTCACCAGAAAGAAATCATGGATGGCTGAAGAGATACCTAAAGTGATGGACAGAAGGAGGAAAGTGAAAAGTAATCCTGATGAATGCAAGAATATCAACAAAGAGATCAGGAAACAGATACGAGAAGGTAAGGCAAAAGAAATACAGGAACACTGCAATGAAATAGAGAAATTACAATTGAAGCAGGATACTTTCAATATTCATAAAAAAGGTCAAGGAAGTGACAGGAAATTGCAGAAAGAGGAGAGGAAACAGGTTGGTAAATACTGAAGGAAAAATGGCTCTGTGAGGATAATTTAAAATCGTTGACTGCAATATTCAATGACATCTACGACTCTGGTAACATTCCACGGGAATGGCTTAAATACAAATTCATTACACTGCCCAAAAAGCCAGGAACTAAGACGTTTGGTGAATACAGTACCATCAACCTCGTGGGTCACCTGCTAAAGATCTTTCTGAGAGTCACACACAAAAGAGTTTACAAGATCTGTGAAGAACAAATTTCTTCTACACCGTTTGGTTTCAGAAATGCATTTGGCAGGCGCGAAGCATTGTTTGGTAACCAGGTACTGTTTCAAAGGACCAGAGACGTGAATTGCGACATTTATGCCTGCTTTATTGATTATCAGAAGGCTTTCGACAGAGTAAAACACATTTTAGGAAGCATTTGTTTGGACCATAAAGACCTACGTGTAATTGTGTATCTATATAGGAACCAGTCGCTTCTGAGAGGCTGGGCAGAGAAAATACAGAAGACATAGGTATAAGGCAGGCTTGTATATTATCCCCACTGATTTTCAACATCTATTCAGAACACATCTTTAAGGAAGCTCTTGATGAAGTAGAGGAAAATATATCAACAGCATCCGATATGCTGACGACACAGTAATATTTTCTGATAATGAGGATAGTTTGCAGCACCTTGTTCATAGACTTGCACAGAAAAGCTCTTAATATGGTCTAGATGTCAAACCTCAAAAAACGAAAACAACGAAAATCAGTAAAAACAGAGTCCGTGCATGTCACATTAAAATAGGCCAAAATCACGCAGAGCAAGTACGTAAGTGCATGTACCTTGGCACTACAATAAGTGACCAGTGGGATCCTTCTGATGAGGTGATAACTCGTTCTGGAAAATCCAGGGCTGTCTTTAATGAGTAAGCTTTTCAAGAATGATGACTTAGTAATGACGACGAAGATCAAACTTCTACGCTGCTACGTATTTCACCCTCTTCTATGGTGTTGAAAGACGGACTCTGACAGAATCGTTGTGTAAGCGGCTAGAGGCTTTTGATGTGAGGCTGTACAGGAGAATGTTAAGAATACCGTGGACAGTGCATGTCACAAATGTCGAGGTTCTACGCAGAATGAAGAAAGAGAAAGAAGTACTGGCCACCGTGAAAGGAAGATAGATCCAGTAGCTGGGACACATCATGCGGAACAACAGCAGACCATCCTGCAAGGAAAAATACCAGGGAAGAAAAGCGTCAGCCGGAGAAGGATATCTTGGCTTAAGAACATCAGAACGTGAACCTCTAAAAAAATCTACAGAGCTATTTAGAGTTGCAAGTGACAGGAAAAGCATTGCCAAGATGGTGGTCAACATTCGGAACGGATAGGAACCAGAAGAAGAAGAAGAAGATCGGAAATTTAGACACCGTATTAGAAATTTATATTGTTAGTAATCAATTCGACGATATTTTTGTACACGGATACAATCTGTATTTGTCTTTCGCTACGGTCCATTACGCCATTGTGTTGCTAACGCTCATGTAATTGTTGCGTAAGTGAAATACGTCTTCTTCAAAAATGGTTCAAATGGCTCTGAGCACTATGGGACTCAACTGCTGAGGTCATTAGTCCCCTAGAACCTAGAACTAGTTAAACCTAACTAACCTAAGGACATCACAAACATCCATGCCAGAGGCAGGATTCGAACCTGCGACCGTAGCGGTCTTGCGGTTCCAGACTGCAGCGCCTTCAACCGCACGGCCACGTCTTCTTCGTTGTTGTAAATATCACTATCAGAAATTTCGCTTTTGTATTTATTTATCAGTTACTGTTTGTATTGCCTTTAGCCTAGAATGTATTGCAGGCCGTCATTATCGTTTTCAACATTCACGATCAATTGTTTGCTTCATTATAAACAGTTATTAATAAAAGTCGGTGTTCTGCTGTCGTGGAGACACCACACTGTTTCGTTTATCCAAATATTCTGAAAAGCACAGAGGTGCCCACGAATTTATTTATATCAAATTGTAAGGATATTTGTGATCAACACTGCCTTATTCAGGTGTAAATAGCTACCTGCACAAACCTGAAACCAAAAACCACAGTACACTACTTTATTTAAAACGGAAGTTATTTGTTAATGATTTTAAGGTTAGGACCAGCTGTATTCACTGAATAAAGGCAACATTTGTTTTTTCAATGACAAAACAAATGCTGTCTTCATTGAGAGACATGCAGCCAGTGCTATCCCAAAAATCATTCATTTATCATCAAAAGCATATAAGGGTTAATAGACCAGCAACATTAAAGACAGATATAGAGCTCTACACAATCATAGATAGCCTTATTCATTTACTCTCTTACGTGAAAGTATCCGAAAAGTTGCGAACATGACCTATTTAATTTGCCTTCGAGTAAGTCGTTTAGTGGTTTGGAAATCAGGAAGTGCGCTGCTGTTACTGATTTGCTAGAATGCTGCAGAGGAGCTAAATTAACAGGCTAACTTAACATGCACGTCTAACCGACAGTCTGTACATGTTTGAGCGTAAAATCGAGGTAATGGACAATAAGGGTCAATTTTTCGTCATCCCTGTTGCTTTCGTTTCGTAGAATATACAAGCTACTGTCGACGGTCACTCTTTCATCTATCACCACGAGTTTGATGATTTTATAGATACATTAAGAAGTTCAAACAAACCACTGTCGGAATTCAGGCATAATAAGTACGTGGAGTATAGAAAAAAAGTAAAAGAACAAATGTAGGGAGCTACTGCTGTAACGTGATAGAGCACCCAAAATTGTGGCATTTAATAGCTCTGTCAGCGGAGATTATGTTATGCACGCTGATCGTACTGGAAAGTATGTGCGTTAGAGGGATTTTTTTATTTTTATTTTGGGTGATCAGTCCTGTGACTGATCTAATTCGGCCGCTAAGGATGCCTCTCCTGTGCCAATCCCATCTTCTCTAAGGGATACACTTACATTCAACTTCCTCAGTTACTTGATAGAAAATCGTCGGTCTCTGTCATTTTCTAAGGTTTTTGACCTCTGAAGCTGCCTCTGATACAACGGAGGTTATCACCTAACGCCTTACCATGTCCTGTCATCTAGTCAATCCTTCTTATCAGTCTTCTCCATACTTTCCTCTTCTCGTCGATTCTCTGGAGATCCTCCGAATTTCTTGTCTCATCAGTTCACCTAGATTTCAGCATCCATCTATTGCAACCTATCTCAAATGCTTTGATTGTTTTCTTTTCCAGTTTTCTTATATTCCATTGTTCTCCTCCATGTGATACTGCGCTCCAAATATACAGTGGTGGAAAATTCTTTCTCCAATTAAGGCATTATATTTGATACTTGCAGACTTCTATTGGACAGGAATGTCCTTTCCGCTTGTACTACACTACTTTTTATGTCCTCAAGTCGTACGTAATTTTTTTCCCCAACTTAACAGAATTACTGAATATCTTCCTCGTCGTGGTGACCAGTTTTGGTGTTAAGTTTATTGCTTATCTCGCTTATCTAATTTCTGGTACTTTTCATTACATTCGTCTGTCTTCGTTTTATCCTTGATCCATATTTGTACTCACTATACTGTTTATTCCATTCAACAGGTCCTTTAAAGTTATTCACTTTCAATGAGGGTAGCAATCTCAATACAGAATCTTATCATTGATATCCTGTTAACCTCAGTTTTAATTCCACTCCTGAATCTTTCTCTTACTTCCGTCATTGCTTCTTCGGCGTATAGATTAAACAGCAGTAACGAATGGTTGAATTCCCCTCCTACATTATTTTTAATCTGGACATTTTTGTTTTGATCTTCAATTATTAATGCTGCCTCTTTGTTTTTGTTCGTGTCAAACAATAAATAAAATTTTCTTCAAATAGTAGTCGTAATACTTTTTTGTGTTGGTGAGGAATGAGAACCTATATCACTACTACAACATGAGCGAATACTTGAATGAATTGTCTGGTGAGTCATATAATGAAGGCATAATCAACCAGGTACCAGGCATCTGGCCAACAGTCGTGCTCGAGATGAGTGAAACAAATGATCTGTGTTCCTAATTCCAGAGGTCAGTATTGGGTGACCACAGGAAAAGTATCATGAATTTGCGAAACATGGAGGATTCAAGGATAAAAGATACTCGTATTATGAAATGTTATTATTGGAATATTGCAAATAGCGAGGAGAAATTAGTGTCTAATTTGGCAGAATATTTAACTTGACGTGTCTCTCCACTGGAGACTAAGTAGGTGCTCAAAGGTGTATGTTTTCTGCTTCACGCATGTCAGCAGCCTAAATATTTGTTTACACGAAAATGAAACCAGCAATACTGTTTCGTTTTGTAAACTGTAAGGTGAGTAATCTGTCTGAATGTTTCAATATGTTTTTAATGAGCTTAAAAAGACGTTTCATATGCTATGTCAGTCTTGTTTCTTGCTACTACATGTGACAAAAAAGCGACTGAAGTTGTTCTACTATCATCCTACATCCGCGAATGCATGTCATGTTCCCAGCTTCCGCAGTCTTTTTTGTAAGCCTTTCGCTAGAGACAGGGATGAGACGGTCGCCGAGGAAAATGCGACACAGGATACGTACGCAGCAGTCCTTTGTGTCCGCCAGATGGGACACAGCCCTGGTAACAGAATCCGTAAACGCTCCAGATAGCGGCAGTCAGCGGATATAGCTTGAAGCTTTGCAGCTGACATGAACACGAAGGAATCTCCCTCGGATTACGGAAGTGGCATGTATTCCGCTTGAAGGAACCATGAATAAACAGAGATCTCCACCACGGCGATCTCTTATGCCTTTTGTACAAGTTTTGCAAGAGGGCACACTAAAAGTAGCTCTCAACAAACAGCGCATAAATTTCACTTTTTCTGGTAGTTTCGAACAACTTGTCGTAATGTGGGTCAAGATTTGAATACCGTAATCGACATAATTCCCAATCTAAAATAGCGGTTTTATGCAGATTAGCTTATAAAGTTTTTATAGAGTTAGTCCTAATGAACTTTTTCTCTTATAGCATCAGTGCTTCTCTTAAATACTCAGCTTCCTTATCGAGATGGTATCCCTCGCCCCCCTATAAACAGTTGTCTTCAATAGTCCGTCTCGAACATTAAAATATATTAACTTACGAAAGGTAAGTTTTTCTGTAGTGCAGATGCGACGTGACAGTCAAGTTATATCTTTTTCCTTTTTTCGCTTCCTCTGTTAAGCAAATGATCTATTGTGCTGCAGCATTTCATACATAGCTTTCCTACATTTCTTCTTCCAGTGCGTTTATAACTTACCGGGTGTCTTTCTGCTCACGTACAGTCTACATATTCCTTCCGTTTTCTCCTAGTTTGTTTAATTCTTTTGCTTAGTTTACACACTCCTAAAATTTTCCTTATATCCTCATTTCTTTTATGATCTTCTTTCGTACATTCTTCCACACTTCTTAGAAACCTCATTCCCTTAACTTGTGTTCATCCTTGTTGATGTCTTTTGTCACAAATGTTTTACACCCATCATTAAGGGCTACTGCTACTGAGGGCTTGTAAAATTTCAGCTGGTTATCTTTCCTGGCTTCATTCTGCCAATTCTTTACAATTGTTCCACATGTGTAAGTAGATTTATTTAACACTTGGTCCATGTGGCACAATGGCTTTGGGGCCGTTGGCAAACAGTACAAGTGGTTATCACTTGCCAGCACTGCAGTCACTGAAAACTCGAAGGTGGCTGTGGTGGAAAATACGAAAAAAGGCAATATGGCGGAACCAGAGCAGCTGTGCAAATGAAAAATTCATCATCCAAGATGGCTAAGCTACTGCACTTGCGCTAGTGGCCATTGTGGCTCCATGTTTAACAGTATCTCAATCATCTGAATTTTGCACCATGCCGAGTAGCATCATTAATCAAAAATATATAAAGGCTGTAACTTTCAGTATTTTCGTGCCTATATTATTTTCCAGAATATGTAAGTATCTCCTTAATTGTTCAAAATGGTACAATTTTCAAAAGTATCTGAACAGCCTTTGGAACTATGTTCGTAAAGTATCTTATAATCTTCTCAAGAAACTGGCTAAGGAAATTAAATTGCTTTTCACTCTGAATGAATTAACACAAAAAAAAGAAGAACCATCCTCGCGCGCACGCACACACACACACACACACACACACACACACACAATCCCTCTCTCTCTCTCTCTCTCTCTCTCGCTTACTCTCTCTCTCTCTCTCTGAGTTGTTTCTCCACTTCCTTGCTTTCAAAGTAATGAAAGAGCAAGGCATGTTGTGGTTGTCTTCAGTCAGAGGACTGGTTTGATGCAGCTCTCCATGCTACTCTATCCTGTGGGATCCTCTTCATCTCCTAATAACTACAGAAACCTACATCTCTCTAAATATGCTTGCTACATTCACCTGTAGGTCTTCCTCTACTATTTTCACCCTCAACCTCCACTCCAAAAATGACTCTGAGCACTATGGGACTTAACTGCTGAGGCCATCAGTCCCCTAGAACTCAGAACTACTTAAATCTAACTAACCTAAGGACATCACACACATCCATGCCCGAGGCAGGATTCGAACCTGCGACCGTAGCAGCAGCGCGGTTCCAGACTCTAGCGCCTAGAACCGCTCGGCCACACCGGCCGGCTAATGTTTTTGTAAATAATTTGAGTCATTTGGGTGCCTTTGAATATCACACTGAATAATGTTCAGTTACTTTTGAACGCGAAAACATTTTATGAAATTGATGTGGAGTTAACATAGTTTTGGTAAGTAACACAGAAGTGGATATACACCATTGGTATATTATTGGTAAAAAATTCACAACGTTCGGACAGTCTCGAACATGGAGCCAAACTCACGTGGCAATATAATGACCACTGGCACACATGGACTAGTCCACCATTTCTCGGGGACTACAGTGCTGACTAGAGTGGCAACCTGAGGTGTGTGGCAAAGTCTCCATAGCCGTTCTACTTCATTACATTGTTGGTTTCATATATGATGTTGTATCCGAAATATTTAAAATGTTTAACTTGTATCAAGATTTTATTATTCTAGACTACTTTCAATTTTAGTGGTAGTTTGTCCTGAAATGCCACCACTTTCATCTTACACATACAGGGTGAAAAGTATTTAAACCGACAAACTCTGGGAGGCTGTACGAGACATAAAAAAAATATTTTTCCCTAAAGTCATTATTTCCTATGAGGAGTATTTAAACCGGTAGAGGAAGATTTCTCTGGCGGCAAATTAATTAAACCAACAAACACTTTTCCATTTTTTTATGACCAAGAGACAACAACTAGGTAGCAGATACGGCCCAATTAAACAGTCCCCAACAACACCGACTCACACATTAACGAAGAACCGCACTTGATGAGCGCTAGTAACTGCGGCATGTGGGTTATCCTCACTCCAAACATGCGAACTGTGCGTGTTGAAGACTCCATCAGTCCCGAACGTTGCTTCATCGGTAAACAATACTGAGGATGGAAATGTAGGATGCCTTTCACACTGTTCCAGATACCACTGCGAAAACTGTTCTCTGGGTGGATAATCAACTGGTTCCAGGTTGTGGACACGCTGTAAGTGAAATGAACGTAACAATTGCTCTCGAAGGACTGTTCTTACATTCGTCTGATTCGTCGCCATGTTACGTACAGTTGCACGAGTGCTGATTGAAGGATCTCGCTCCACATGCTGCAAGACAGCTTCCTCAACTTGCAGCGTTCTTACCGTGCGTCGGCGTCCGTCCAGGTAATCAGCAAAATGACCCGGTCTCATGCAGACGTTGGTGCACAGCAGCAAAGATCGTATGATGCTGGTTTCGGCTATTAGGATATTGTTGTTGATAAACCCACTGTGCAGCTCGTCCGTTGTGGTGCGCTACGTAGTACGCACCAACCATATCATTGTACTCACTCCTGGTGTATCGCTCCATTAGTAAACAGAGACAATGCACTACTACAATGGTGGACAGCAGTTGCCTACAACTGAAGAGCGTAATACGCCCTCTAACAACTGAAGATCATAATACCGGCTCTAACAACCGAAGAGCGTAATACGGCCTCCACCGGTTTAAATAATCCTCATAGAACAAAATGACATTAGGTGAAAATATTTGTTTTGAAGTCCCCTACAACCTCCCAGAGGTTGTCGATTTAAATACTTTTCACCCCGTAGATAGTTGAAGTTCGTGAAGTTGTATGCTGCAACTTGTAGACTTCAATTTGAACGTCGTCTCCATTCCCTGCTATCAGTTTTCGGGTATCTGCGTATAGGACGGCATTTAGTCTTGTGTCGCATTGAATTAATACTGCTTTTCTAATGGCTGTTTCCCGTTTACTGGTCACTTCAACTTTGTGTATATTGAAGAGTGTTGGAGATATCCTTGCCTTATCTCTTTGCGCTCATTAGGTGTGTGATAATTTTCCCACATCTATGGTAATTAAGGTGTCTTTCTGATGTATAACCTCGCTCAGCCACTATATTTCATTTCATTTCTCTGTTCACATTATCAAATGCGATTTCAAAACTTACATAAGCTAGATGAGCTTCCCAACTGAATTCTCGTCTCTTGTTAGGAATTGATTTAGACAAAGACACATCTGATTTGAAGAAATGTTGATATATGTGCTCTGAGTTATCCTAAACTCCTTTGTTGTAAGTTCTGTGACTATAAATACGGTTGTGTTGTACTGGAATCACTGCCTACTACCGCCATCAAGACATATATATTGATGAAAAAATCCGGGAGATTTACTCGATTTCGTCTGTGACATCAGAAGTTTTGAATGCACACCACGAGCAATTCCAGGAGAGCTCACAGCAGTCATTTGTTGCACCAAGATGCAAGCTCTTTCGACGACGACCAACTACATAGAGGGCTAAGTATAACTACTTATTCACATCACATTCTCCGTGGTTCTGTTAGTTGTTCACTATACTTCAATTGTAGCTGTTCTGTTGGCACTTTTACGGATTATCAGATTATTCCATTGTGCCTACGGTTTGTTTGCATGATGCTGCCATCAGTTAGTTCAGAATGAATTTTTCGCTCTGCAGTGGAGTCTGCACTGATATACTTCCTGGCACATTGAAACTGTATCCCGCACCAGGACTCGAACCTAGGTCTTTTACCTTGCGCCGCCCACTGCTCTACCATCACTTTCTTTTTAACTTGATTTAGTTCGTTGTATTTGTTCAGGGTGCACGTCCGACAACACCCGTTCCGTTTCATCGTTTACCCGTTCACTCAGCAGCTAACCCTCTGACTGAACACGCTGAGCTACCGTGCCGGCTAATCATCTGAGCTACCCAAGGCACTACTCACGACCAAACTGCACCGCTTTACTTCTCCAGTTATGGAAACATGCCACGGGATGTGGCTAAGCAATGTCTCCGCAATATGCATCCTTCCAGGAGTGCTAGTCCCGAAAGTCTCGCTGGAGAGTTTCTGCGACGTGTGGTAAGGTAAGAGACGATGTACTGGTTAAAGTAAAGCTGTGAGGACGGGCCTTCAGACGTGCGTTGGTGGTTTAATTTATAGAGGACTTGCCCGTGAAATGTAAACGTCCCGGTTTCTAGCACCACAATTTGAATCTGCCAGGAAGTTCCATCTGCTAGTAACTTATCAAACTACAAGTACTGCCTTAGCACACTCAGACATTTGACACGGAAAACACCGACAGCACGAACCAATTACAGCGTCTGAAAAGAGTACGGGCGAAAGCAAGAACTAATATTTCAAGCATATTGAAGGTGGCACCCACTGAAGATTACGATTGTTCTAAGGATAGAAAATAGTAATTATTCGATACACTACTAGACATCGATGAAAAAATCACCGATCTTCTCGATGACGGGTCCAAATGTTAAGAATATATAGATGCCGCCAAGTGCGCCGTTTCACGCGCGTCACGAGAATGGAAGGGAAACGGTCGTCTCAATGACTCATACTACCACTAGTGATAAACAGATTACTACATATGCCACTACGGTTGTTCTACCATATATAAACTTTACGACCTACTGAGACTATTTTATTCTGTGCCATTCTTAGCGAAACTACCAATAAACGTGGTGAAGAGGAACTGACTTAACTGAATTGCATCCCAACAATATGGCAACACGATAGAGTTCGCATAAATCCACTTCACCTTCGTTGTATTGCGGTGGTATCCGAGAGTGAATATCGACTACTAAAACTTACGACGTTCATATTCACGTATTTTGTGACGCTTCCTAATTAGCGTATGTGAAAGTTCATTACATTCGCACTGTTTTGAACGGCAACAAAAATGGTTCAAATGGCTCTGAGCACTATGGAACTTAACATCTGAGGTCATCAGTCCCCCCGAACTTAGGGTTACTTAAACCTAAGTTACCTAAGGACATCACACACATCCATGCCCGAGGCAGGATTCGAACCTGCGACCGTAGCGGTCACGCGGTTCCACGCTCGGCCACTGCAGCCGGCGTACGGGAACAGAATGACTCACTTAGCTTGTAGTAAGACCAGGATTGCTCAGTCATAAAGGTAACTGCGACATCCCGAGCCTCTTGGAGTACGATTACTAAGGTATTTCTGCCCAGGTAGATGGTGAGACAATACTCACGCCCTATTATTGTGGATGCTATGGTAATTTTAGATTGGATACGCAGTGATTCTAATCGATTGAAGACTTTCGTCTGTAACAGAGTGACAGAAATTAATACATAGACGTCTCCTGGTCCATAAAGAACTGTCGAGAAGACGGTAATCCAGCGTGTCACGTAATACAGAAAACTTCTTGACAATAGAATCTAGTCTGGCCTCCCAGAAGAGAAAGGAAATATAAGGCATGTGAGACATGTGAAGCAATTTACCTTTACCTTCGAGCCTCTTACAACTTTCCAAACTCCGTTCTTGCTGGAGACTGGTTCGTACAATTGGCTACATCCTTCGCTTCTCACGTAACATTCGCCATAAACGTAAAGTTACTGGAGTCCTGTCAGCAGTCGAGCTCGCGAACGCACTTACGTGCAGAATGAGAATAGGCCAACGACAGTGTTTTACGCTAGAAATCCGCCCACTCCAGAGCGGTAAACAGACTTTAAAACTGGACGCTTATATCCATTCACTGAAGACAAACTCTGTCTTGGAAACAGATTACAGTGTTTGCAGACGTCACCAGTGTGCAGCTTCATCCACTACTATTTGATGCACCACATCATTTTGGGATATTCCTGATCTTTCGAACACGAATAGATTTTCATCATCTTGGTGTCCGAACTTTGTTATATTAACTTCTGAAAGATCTTGGGTTACGCAGATGTCGTCAAACCATTGAAAAGAACTTGCTTGCGTGTTTACCAAGCAACATTATGAAGATTCCAAGAGGGCAACAAAATGGAACTCCCCCACTTGCCGACCCAAAGAGATCACCCAAGCCTTGTACTGTCACTGGCATAGATTTCACTACACCAAAATAAGCGTGACCTTGGGGGGACCAATATAACACCCCTCACATGCGCAGCAGCAGGCGCATTACATGTAGAACTCTCCGACCATATGAAGACCGAGATAATTTTGATGGCTTTACGAAGATTTGCTAGTGGACTACCGCGCAGCTCCTACTTCGACAATGCAAAGCCCTTCACATTGCCAATGCAGAACTGTGTGATCTATGGGACTAACTGACAATCTCGGAGACCAAAAGATTCCCCGCGAAAACCGGAGTGACTTGTAAATTCAGCACTGTATGGGCGTCTTGGAATGGAGGATGGTAGAAGAGAATGGTAGTCACTATCATACGATGCTTCCGGGACGAGTTGAGATGATGAAGGTTAACTTCAGAATAACTGTGCCGCCTTGGTCAGTATCGAAACTGCAGTAAACTCGAGGTCTATCTCCCCTGGAGTTGACATAGAACGTCTGGCACCGACACACTTCCTGGTCGTAAAGCACCGTTAAATGTACACACTGGCCGAGACCCTAGTCTCAACAGAACATGATGAAAAAATTTAAACTACGGCAGAAGCTAGCAGACGATGACTTTTGGAAAAGATGAACTAAGGAATATCTCACGGCGGCTAGGAGCGTTGACGAAGTTGGAGCACGGCTGCAAGATGTATCGACGTGGCGGCTTGGCTCCGGTTCAAGAACGTGGACGCCCACGAGGGGGTAAAAGCGGAGGGTAGGAAGAGACAATGAAATGAGGACGGTAGTATTCCGCACGTCACTAGGACAACACGTAGCACGTCCAGTACTACTGGTCACCCACCAACTGGAGTCTGATCGGCGTGGGGAGGGTGATGCGGATTGATACGGATAGAGACACTTATATCTTTATGAAAGAAAACATGATCCGTTGTAGGCTGTAATGTAAACGTTATTTATTTAAATCGTGCGATTCGCTAATTTCGGCCAGAAGTCATTTTCAAGCAAACGTGCGATATCACATGTTACATTTTCTAATTTTCAAATGCTCTTGCAATATCTAATACGTGACATAACACATATGACTGAAAATGACGATCGAGATTAGCTAATCGCATCATTTGAATATAGAACGTTCACATTACAGCCCGCAACGAACCATGTTTTCTTTTGTAAAAAATCTTTACAGGCTGTAGATCCGAACAGAAAATAACTTACATTTGTCGTAATGATAATATCTGTAATCTGGCTTATTGTATCGTGAAATTAGGAACCACCAGCCACCGCCAAAATCTCGAAGAGAGAGAAAGTCCAAAAAAAGAGCGGCAACGATCGCACGTTCAGCATTGCATCTTACAAATAAAACTTTCCGAAGAGAGAGTACGCAGAAGAATGGAACAGAAATCAGAGGAAGTGTTAGATGATCAATTTGGTTTTACGAAAGATAAAGGCACCAGAAAGCTAGTTCCGACGATGTGCTTAACAATGCAAGCAATATGTATGAAAAAAAGAAAAGATGCGTTCGTAGGATTTGTTGACCGAGTAAATGCGCTAGACAATGTAAAGTGGTGCAAGACATTCTAAATTTTCACGAAAATATGTGTAACGCATAAGGAGCGACGAGATGTATATAGTTTGTACCTGAACCAAGAAGAAACATTGAAAATGGGAGACCGAGAATGTAATTACCGAATTAAAAAGAGTGTGAGAGAAGGATGAAGTTCAAGGATCTTTCCGATCTGTACAATGAGGTAGCAATGATGCAAATAAAAGAAAGACTCAGGAGTGGGTTTAAAATTCAGGATGAAAGAAAATCAACGATAAAATTTAATGATGACATTACTATTCTCAGTGTAATCGACAAAACGGACAAAATTAACAGTCTGTGGAGCACGAAATACGGACTGAGATAGTAAACCGAAGAGAGACGAACGTAATGAGGAGTATCAGAAATGAGGTCAGTGATAGCGTCAACGTCAAAACTGGTGACCACGAAGTAGACGAAATGGGATAGTTGTGCTACATTGGAAGTGAAATAACATACGACGGATGAACGAAGGAGGACATAAAAAACAAAGCAGCGCAAGCAAAGAGGGCATTCTTGGCCAAACAAAGTCCACTAGTATACACATCCACCTTAATTTGTGAAGTAAACATCTGAGAATGGAAGTTTGAAGCACAGCATTGAATGCTAGGGAATCATGGACTGTGGGAAAAACGGATAATCAAAGCGTTTGAGCCGGCCGGAGTGGCCGTGCGGTTCTGGGCGCTACAGTCTTGAACCGAGCGACCGGTACGGTCGCAAGTTCGAATCCTGCTTCGGGCATGGATGTGTGTGATGTCCTTAGGTTATTTAGGTTTAATTAGTTCTAAGTTCTAGGGGATTGATTGCCTCAGAAGTTAAGTCGCATAGTTGTCAGAGCCATCAAAGCGTTTGAGATGCGCTGCTAGAGGAAGAGCTTCTAAATGAGGTAGCACGAAAAGCTAAGGAATAAGGAAGTTCTCCGCAGAATCGACGGGAAGAGGAGCATATGGAAAGCTCTGTCAAGAATGGGACTGGATGACATAACACGTCGTAATACATCAGGGAAGAGATTGTATGATATTTTAAGGGTCTTCAGAGGGTATAAACGGTAGAGAAAGCACAGACTGATATATATCTATCGAATAACTGAAACCGCAGGCCGCAATGAATACTCTCAAATGACGAAGTCGGCAAAAGACATGGATTCTTGGCTGGCTGTTTCAAACCAGTGGGAAGAGAAGTTAATACAAAGTAAATAAAATTAAAAAAATCCCAGGGACATCTTTTGACAGCTGTCTTACAGAGATGAAACTCCAGATCTAGCGCAGTATTAGAAAAGCAGATTCGCAAGTGATCACCACCCACGCCAAGGTGTTCCTAGACCTGGCAGTAATTCGATTTCAAGCTGTGGCGCTCACGTTTAGCGAGAGAAGGATAGGAAGTGCGCCTTAGAAGAGTATCGAGTCTCAAATAATTCGTGTAATGAGATTTTATGTTAAAAAGTGGTACATCATCATCTCATCTCATCTTTTATTGCCTTATCGGGCCTTTAAGGCCTACAGCAAGAAGAACAAAAGGAAAAGTAAAGACAAAAAGACTTACAAAAGTACTCTATACAGTAGTAAAAGTTACATATGTACATTACAGCTTAAAGAAAAAACGAAAAAATAAACAGGGCATTCAATCAAAGGTTTAAAAGGCAAGAGGGATACATTACAGAAACAAAAAAAAAAAAAAACAAAAAAAACAAAAAAAAAACAAAAAAAACACACACGCAGTGTCTGTCAATTACACGAGAGGAGGGAGCTGTTGCAGATGGCAGTCCATCTCATCCGGTCGTTGGCGTCCTCCTCCACGGCTGCTGGTTCCACTTCTTTCAGGATCGTTGTTATCCTATCCTTCCATCGAGTTCTTGGGCGTCCTCTAGGGCGTTTTCCTGTGGGTTGAGAGTGGAGGACTCTGTTTGGAAGGGATCCGTCTGCCCGTAGGATGTGGCCAAACCATTGGAGTCTCTTCTGCGCCAATATTCGTCCAATGTGTGGCTTTCCATACCGCTGGTATAAATCTTCTTTTTTTCTTCGTTCCCATTTACCTTCCATGGCATTGTAGATGGGTCCATATATCTTCCGAAGTACCTTCCTTTCAAATGCACATATTGCTTCTTCTGCTGTTGCTGATGTTGCCCAAGTTTCACAGCCATATAAAAGTACTGGTCTCACCAGTGCCGTGTATAGGTGGATCTTGTTCTTCTGCGATATCAGCCGAGATCTGAAAAGATTGTTCAGGCTAAAGAACATGCGATTAGCATTTGTTATACGTTGCTGTACTTCTTTCGTTACTTCACTTCTATTTGTTAGTATGGAGCCCAGGTACTTGAACTCTTCAACTCGTTCGAAGGTATGCCTGTCGACATCAATGGAAGGAGGGAGATCTCGGCGGCGTGATACAACAAGATATTTAGTTTTTTCCTCGTTCACCACCAGCCCAATTTTCTCTGCATTGTGGAGGAATCGGGAAGTATCCCTGCGTACTTGCTCTAGAGTGTCGCCAAGGATCACAACATCATCAGCAAATGCCAAGATTGTGTCTGCTCCCACCATCTCCATCTCTCTGGTTCGACAAGTGTCACGGCTTACTTTTTCCAGGGCCAAATTGAATAATATTGGCGCCAATGGATCTCCTTGTCTCAATCCATTTTGTATACTGAATGATGGTGATAGTTGATTACCAAACCGCACTTGGGCCGTAGACTGAGAGTAGCAAGCAGCAATTAAGCGGATGTATTTTGATGGGATGCCAAGTTCCTCTAACGTTTCCCATAACGTGGCGCGGTCAATGCTGTCATAAGCTTGTCGAAAATCGATGAAGATGAGGTGTAGATCCTTATTGAATTCGTAGAATTTTTCTATCAACTGCCTCAGAGTAAATATGTGATCAATTGTCGATCGTCCAGCAACGAACCCACATTGATAGGTCCCTACAATTCCTTCAGCCAGTGGTTTCATGCGGTTTAGTAGCAGTGTTGTAAAAACTTTGTAGCCAATTTCAAGTAACGAAATCCCTCGGTAGTTGGATACATGAGTAGCATCTCCCTTCTTGAATATGGGACATATGATTGCTCCCTTCCATTCCTCAGGAATAACTTCTGCTTCCCAGATGGTAGAAATTAATCGTTTCAAAGCACCCACCAGTGTTTCCCCTCCCAAGCGAAGCATCTCAGCTGTGATACCACTACCTCCTGGAGCCTTGTTGTTCTTGAGTGCTTTTAGGGCAACACTGATTTCTTCCTCAGATGGTTCAGGGACTTCAACTCTGTCAAAACGGGCATCCGTCTGTGTTGTCCCTACTGGTGGGTTGTCGGGATTCAATAGGTTTTCAAAATGTTTTTTAAATAGGGTTGCTTGCTCTTCTGGCGGTACAACTTCACCCGTCTCATTCGTTAGGACCAATGTACGTTGTCTGTATGCGCCTCTGGCGAATCTTGAGGCCTGGAAAAACGAGCGTGACGACTTTGCTTCTTCGACTGCAATCAACAGACTTTTGTGGTGGTCCCGTTTCTTCTTTCTCATGAGTTGGTCCGTGTTACGCCTCGCTTCGTAGTAAGCTACCCTTGCTTCTTCCGAGAGTTGCTGTAGCCATTTTATCCTCTTCGCTGATCTAATCTCAACAGATTCTCGACATTGTTCATCGAACCAAGGTTTACTTCTTCGTTTTGCATCGCAAACTAGTTCTTCATTTGCACTTTCTAACACTGCATTCCTCAGCAGCATCCATGCGTTCTCCACACTGGTAGGGTTCTCTGTTATTGTGAGATGTTCTGCAATTTTTTCTTGATAGCGCTGTCTCACTTCTACATCTTTCAACTTATTCTTGTCGAAGCGGACCATCATTTCAGAATTTCTTCTCCACATGGTTGAAAGTTTCAGACGTAGTTTGACTACCACTAAGAAATGGTCTGAATTCATATCTGCCCCGCGAAAGGATCTTACATGCTCGACACTACAATGATGTCTTCGGTCAACAAGAACGTGATCGATCTGGTTCATCGTACTTCCATCTGGGGATATCCAGGTTACTTTATGCACTGCTTTGCGGGGGAAGTATGTGCTTCTAACGATCATTCTCCTTGTATCGGCAAGGTTAATTAATTTGATACCATTCTCGTTGCTTGTTTCATGGATACTATCAGGCCCTATCGTTGGACGATACTGCACTTCTCTTCCCACTTGGGCATTGAAGTCTCCCATTATCAACTGAATTGAGTGTCTTGGGAGTTTGTCTACTACATTCTCTAGTTCTAGATAGAAGTTATTCTTTGTTTCTTCATCGGCATCCTCTGATGGGGCATGACAGTTGACTAGGCAGATCTTATATGGTTTAGCGTGTAAAATCATCCAACAGATTCGGTCGTTTACAGGAGACCATTTGTTGACAGCCGATATCATTTTATTGTGTACAGCAAAACCAACTCCAGAAGTCCAGGCTGGGCTTAGCTCATTGCTGTTAAAGAGCGTGTGAGTATCTCCAATCTTCATAACACCCTGAGGAAGTCTTGTTTCTTGAATTGCTGCCACTATGCATTGATATTTACTCAGTTCTCCTCCAAGTTGTTTCATTCCCCCCGTCATGATTGACCTTACATTCCATGTTCCAATTCTAAATCCAGAAAATCCATTTACGTATCCAGTTTCGTCACCATTTTGATCCGTCCAGTTTTTCCTTTTGTCTTTTTCTTTAACCAGAATCTTTTTTTTTTACAGAGGATGGGGGGTTGGCCCATCCTCTAACCCTCCTCCTTTCTCATCCGGGCTTGGGACCGGCAATGGCGGAGTTAAAAAAAAAGTGGTACATGCAATGAAAATATTTCCGCATTTTTTGGCTAAGTAGCTGAAGGCGCATTGTGTAAACGCTTTCCAGGTATTTCTTGAGTAATCTGACGAGGGCAAAACAATAATGCAGACAACTTACTGTTATTGGAGGTGAGAGTCGGGTTAGTGAACACAGTGGGCCGGCAAAGGACCTCCGCGTCTGAATGTCAGACACACACACATTTAACTATTGATGTCAGAGAATAAGTGAATCTCGAATTAATCAACTCAAACGGTATAGCGGAGTTTTAAAAAGTTTGAGCGAAAAAAAAAAATCGCAGAACCCTGTACAGTTATGGGAAACCAACTTATTACCCATGACAATGTGTTTGCTCACCACAAGGTAAAACAAGTTTCTCTCACCCTCTAAATCATATTTTCCACCTACACAAGACACCGTGTTAGTTTTACTTGCTTCCAGTACCAAAAATCAATGTTAAACAGTCTAAGTGGAAGACATAAGCATAGGTAGGATTAGACACAGGCACTAAATGACATTCAAAGCATATTCCCTAGATTGCAAGACAAAGTAAAAACACTTTTGAGATTAGTTTAAGAACAGAATTCGTTTTTGGCAGGGAGGGCGGCGGGGGACGGTGAGGAGGGGGGGGGGGGGGGGGAAGAGGCGAGTTGTAGAGAAATACGTCGAACGAAATAGCGACCGTGCAGTAATAATAATAATAATAATTCGCCAGGAAACTCTGCACACAGCAGCCTGTGAGTAAGCCTTTTGCTCTCTTAACAGCAGCTGTTTACTTCGAGGATAGCACATACGAGCAATAGCGGTTAGTTGTCCTCTGTACATTTCAGACAGCCCAAGCAAGCCACCTCCTCGTAAACTATGGCGCTCCGTTCCTTCTGTCAAAAGCGTTGACCGCATCTGCACCCTCACAGCACAGGGATTAAACATCTGTAGTTTGAAATCAGGTATTACTTTCGAATATCATTCAATCTCAGAGCAACGGAAAATCGAGGGCGAATGAGCGGCTTTAAAGTCACACAACGTCTGCTCCCGTTCTTTTGGCTGTGGTCGAGAGTGCTCGGTGTCGATCTTGCACCACTGACCTAGACTTGTTCTGGGAATGACGCTACAAATAAAAGAGTGCTCATTTCTATAAAATATGAGGCAACGGTGGAACAAATATCAGAAGGAGAGTGCCAGAGTCAGGCAGCGCAGTTTACAGCGGCGCTGTACCAGCCGGACAGAACTTTTCTCAGCGCAGCGACACTAACGAGCCGTACGGAGGCGGCACGCAATAACTCGCCACTCGGGGGACCACTCCTGCGAACAAGCGGGCAGCCTCGGCGACAGCGCCCCAGCGCCTGCAAGCTGGTCGATCGGGAGCGAGTGGGCGGGCGCTGACTCACAACGGCGGGCGTTCGCCTTCATCTTTGCACTTGTCCTCATCCTTACGCGTCTCCTATAAACTACCCGTAAACACTCTCGTCCACAACAGTATCCACAGCACTTAAGTAGTATGCTGCTACGAGAAATTTAAGCCCAAAAGAACGTCGCGAAAGGAACAAACGGATAGACTGGACCTCAGGGACTTTTTTTTTCAGCGACATTCACTGTTTTACTAAAAACACAACTACAGCATAATTATACCAAGAAATAAACTGCGGAAATAATCACGAGAGATTTGTGGTGTCACCGCCAGACACCACACTTGTTAGGTGGTAGCCTTTAAATCGGCCGCGGTACGGTAGTATACGTCGGACCCGCGTGTCGCCACTATCAGTGATTGCAGACCGAGCGCCGCCACACGGCAGGTCTAGAGAGACGTTCTAGCACTCGCCCAGTTGTACAGCCGACTGTGCTAGAGATGGTTCACTGACAAATTACGCTCTCATTTGCCGAGACGATAGTTAGCATAGCCTTCAGCTACGTCATTTGCTACGACCTAGCAAGGCGCCATTATCAACTGCTATTTATCTTTTGATGCATGTACAGTCAGAGCGATGTTCACCAATTATGGATTAAAGTTAAGTATTCCAGCGGCTACGTAGTTTTCTTGATAGTATAATTACTTTACCTGTTCCAGACCTCACGCCAGCCTGCGTGAGCTTAAACGCGTGCCTTTCGGCTTCCTCCAAACCCCGTGAATTGGCTCCTGCCAATTCACAACAAGATTAAATAACTGAAATTACTCAAAAGGACCCTAATAATCATTGGTAATAGGGAAGATTTTACAAACGTAAACATTCTGAGAAAATGCACGCTCTCCGTTAAGCTAAAGACTGAAGCACGTTTTCGTTACACAACTTGGAATTAAGCAAGAACTTGAAATTTCTTTTGCCCTTAACAATAGAAAATCACAGCTGTGAAATAGTGAGTGAAGCTCCCTTACACTTTCTTGTTTCGTAAGATACAACAGCATACAACATTTCTTACGTAATATTACCAGATATAAAGAGCAGAAGATCAAATCAATAATTTTTGGCTACCACTGCTTATCTCCCAAGGATTTCAAAGGCCAAGGCCCATATTAAGAAGAAAAAAATACAATTAACGTGAACACAGATCAGAAAGTTATTCAAGATTTCAGATTCAATGAAACTTAACTTCTCTGTATAAGCCGCTAATTAGAAGCGTTAGGCTTCCGTTAGACACACCGGCTGAAACAATGTGTGGGTTGTAATTCCGGATATCAAGATTTCGGTGTAACGGACCGATCGCTCCGAAAGGCAGCCTTGCTTTCTTAAATGGCCAGGCCAAAAAAACGGCCCACCAAACTTTACCAGGTCCTTCGAATAACGGGTATGGCAGCCGAATCTGAAGTACAGGTAGACTTATATCACGAGCCCACCCGAGGCACTTAGTAACCTAGGTGCAAATTTTAATTATGAACAACTATCCTAGTAATCTGACAATAATGGAAGTGCAGATTTCACAGCTACTGTCTATCTACGCTGAAACAGCGTTTGTGCATAAATCTTACGGACGAGTCAACAAGGGTGCCAAACATATCGCCCTAAGTACAAGTGCGTCTTCAGTTTGAGGAATTAACTGGGATGTATGGAACAATCAACGCAAGACGACATTTAT
Source organism: Schistocerca americana (assembly GCF_021461395.2). Classification (NCBI taxonomy): domain Eukaryota; kingdom Metazoa; phylum Arthropoda; class Insecta; order Orthoptera; family Acrididae; genus Schistocerca; species Schistocerca americana. The sequence goes on along the minus strand of NC_060124.1, from coordinate 4,351,446 downwards.
TAAACTTTTCCGCCTAAAGGACACAGCAGGGCGTGAATGGCAGCTTCTAATAAATACCTTTCTTAGTAATTAGGAATTAAAAGCAAATTCATAAAACTTTAAAACTACAAAACAGCTCAGAGGCCTGTGGGGCCGTATACCACAGATTGACATATTTTGTATGTGGTGTCACCGCCAGACACCACACTTGCTAGGTGGTAGCCTTTAAATCGGCCGCGTGTCACCACTATCAGTGATTGCAGACCGAGCGCCGCCACACGGCAGGTCTAGAGAGACTTCCTAGCACTCGCCCCAGTTGTACAGCCGACTTTGCTAGCGATGCTACACTGACGAATACGCTCTCATTTGCCGAGACGATAGTTAGCATAGCCTACAGCTACGTCATTTGCTACGACCTAGCAAGGCGCCATTACCAGTTACTACTGATGCTGTAAAACATGTACCGTCAAGAGCGATGTTCACTATTTATGGATTAAAGTTAAGTATCCCACAGCTGCGTCCTTTTTTGCTAGTCTAATTTCCTTGACCTTGTTCCAGACCTCACGCCAGCCTGCGTGAGCTAAAACGCGTGCCTTTCGGCTTCCTCTCATAGTGGGTTGACTCTCTTGCCAGTCCACAACATTGTAGGTTTAAATGCTCGGAGGGTTAGCAAATTTGCCTCTAGCCCACAGTTTGTCCACCTCCCGCCAGTACAAACAAAATAACGTGAGCAGAACTTCAGTCGACACAAATGCACGTGACGCACACTTCGTCTTAGCGGAGCTCCGTACGCGACACTAGAACACACTGAAATGCAATATCAGGCATGGAAGGGCGTGGGAATTACGTTCAGTAAGACACGAAATTGTCCTTTAAGTAAAGGAACGCCGCTTAAAAAAGTCACTCACCTTGCTCACGTACGACTGTTAACAAGCAATAATACAGTAAACATACATACGGACGGAAAAATAATCGCAGCACCAAAAAGCAGTTGTGCTACATATACGAAAATTGGTAGGCTTCTTTATATATCTCAAAGATGATTTCCATTCAGGTTTCTCGCCGGTCGCATAGGAGTGGCGCTGGTATGTGGTAGGCACTGACTACAGCGCTGGTTACATTCCGTCTTTCGTCCTACATGGCGTCCTAAATATGAAATACTTGTATTGACTCTCGCTAATTGTAGGTGATAAAACACATATTTATCTTAACAGAATGGTATAAGGTAATTTACTAGAAAAGTGCCCTTCGGCCGCTGAAAACTTTTACCTCTATTAGGATGACAAATGGATACCGCGATAAAAAAATCGCTGGTTGTTTTGAGGTGAACTACTAATGGAATCAGTTTTCGAGATCGTTATAAGGTGTGGAGTGTCATTCAGAGAGGACATGCAGCATGAATCGAAACAAATGACAGTCGGAAGGAGGGAAGTGTGTTGAACACGGTGGGTAGGGTAAGAGACGCCAGAGAAACGCCCTACATAGTTTCCTTCACGTCGTTTGCAACGTGTGATTTGGCACTTATATGAAGCAGAATCACATTGTCACGTCTCTCGGCATATTGATGCCTTTTGCCTTTAAGTGCACAATACAAATTGAGTAATTGTGCTTCGTAGACGCATTTTATTACTCGCCTCGAAAACCATTGTCTTTCACTCGTCGAAACAAATCTCAGCTGAGCTTGATCTCCATACGCTTCCACTTCCAAATGCAATCCACAGCAGATTTCTTCAGGTGAAAGCAGAAGAGTGACACTCTCCACGAGTGTTTTTTGTAGGTACAAAACACATGTTCAGGGCACTAAATATGCAGGTTCTATTCAATCCACTAGACAGTCACACATAGATCGGAAAGCATAATAGGCTTGTTTGTATATCTCAAAGATGATATCCATTTAGCTTTCTCGCCGGTCGCATAGGAGTGGCGCTAGTATCTAGTTGGCACTGACTACATCGCTGGTTATATTCCATCTTTCGTCCTACATGGCGTTCTAAATATGAGATACTTGAATTGACTCTCGCTATTTGTAGGTTAAACAGGTATCGTGTCGCTGTCCGCTACACTGCACTAATACAGGTACTGTCCACTCTTCATCGACAGCGAGAATTAATCCAATCTCCCAATGGCACCTCGGCAGCCTTACCCACCATCACCTTGAAAATGACGGGAACGAAATATAAGCGATTTTCGAAGAAACTACTGGTGCAATCCTACGAGTTATCCGACATAAGGTATTTATAGTTTTTTTTCACTATGTGCGAGACGTGATGGTCAATGCCACAGTACAGTCGCTCAGAAATTCGTGGTACGTGATGCTTCTGCCGTAGCCTGTATTAGATGAATCAAGCTAATGTGGCCGCGTGCCGAGGGTACTTTAGTAAATGAGCAGTTGTTTTCGGTGACACAGACTCACACTTTGTTGGCTCCACCTGAAAGCCCCACTTCCACTGATTGCCTCGTAATTCTCAAAGAACTTCCATGTTGCCTATTCGTTTTTATAAGCAGGAGCAATTTTCTCACTTCGTGTAATCCACTCTTCAGAAGATTTAAATCTTTCTGTCCTTTCAAGGACTCGGGCTTTGTAGCTCTGGAGAGACGTATTCCTTATTTTAGTCGTGCTGACTGATATCTAAACACAGAGTTCGGGTCAGAATAAATAGAATGCTTGCGAGGCAATACAGCCTCTCGAATGACGTTGGTCGTAAACAGCTTGTAATTACGCTGTACATCTCATTAAGTGCCCCTTGTTTTGCTCGGCTTCATCTTTGCCATGTGGTATTCACAAGTAAAATAGCATAACTATTTTAAGGGGTCTATATCATTTGAGACTGTATTCTACACTTTGTATCCATCCACATCTATATAATATTGTTTTGGGATGATCATAGATCAGTGTTTCTTGTCGGTGAAAGCCAGAGCGACACTCACCCACAGGTATTTCACAGTGATATAACAGAAATCCCTCCACGGTGATATTGGGGGCGGGGATCTATCTTCATCTCTGCTTTTGAGATAAAAAGAACAAGATTTGCGTCTCACTAATGTTCTCCCTGCAGTAAGTACAGAGTTGACTCAGATCGAGTTTATTCAAGGCACGCGCCCTGGGACTGAAATGATCACATTAGTTTACGAAACTGCCGTATAATCCCATTCACCACAGTGAACCTACTGTAACAGGACGTACCGAAAGCAAACACACTTCGCACTCAGAGAAGCTGCCCAAACCCATCGTCTTGTTTACACTTTGCACCAATGAGAGGCATCCCAACTCGTACTACTTGCTGACTGGCTTACAGGCACCTGAAATAATGGCGGATCCCCCGCAAGTCACTTGTAGTTTTAAACGGAACGACGTCGTGGCACATAAATTACAGTATAACAAATTACGAAAGCTCAAAGCACACGAATTGCGATATACACTTCTTCCATATACAGGTGTTTCTATATATGCAAGAATATATCCTTGTAAGTGCTGCAAAGAGTAAAAGCCGGAAGTCCGAGAAAGATTCCCAGTTTGGAGGTCCGGAAGTATGTAATTATGTGTACAGATAGTTCATCTATGGCTTATGATGGGTGAGTTTGCAAATATCACAATATGTGACGTAAATGGTTACAGCTTTCGACTGAATTGACTTAGAAGCTTACAGTTTTACACCGCTAAGGTAACGCAGATCTTAGTGTTTCACATAAATTTCCACTTGGAACCTCTACCCGCTCCTGGGAAAAAGCTATGTTAAGAGACGGACAGTTAGAAAGAGAACAGAGTGATCCTACACGATGTAACAAACTTCCCTTTACACAGTTTGAGAACACGTTCCTTACACCAAAACAAGAAAAATTGCTGGCAAATGTCTGGTAAACATGGGTTCTAAAATGCGTGCCGTAAGAGAGCTTTGAGCACTGGTTCATCTTCCTAACTGTGAAACATTTTTCTTCTACTGAACAAACGCTCATATGTCTTATGGTATGCATTTTAGAAGTCAGGTTTACTAGACTTTTTTCTTGTTTTGGTATAAGGAACTTGTCCTCAAAGTCAGTAAAGGCCATTTAGTTACTATATTACCTTTTTACCGGTTAAGGCACAGAACCATAAACGATAAACAAAGGAGAAATATGACATGATCTTCATACTGTTTGTCGATCGTGAGACTTTATGAAAAATAAGACTGAATTTTGCACACAAGATACTTATACGAAATAGTAATTAAGCGTAAATATTGTTTAGTGTGAAAATAGTGTCATGAAGAACATTTCAATAAATCGATGCATTCATTGTGGATAAAACCAAGATATAGAATTTTTAACATGGCAAACATGTTTATATTTTGAGAATAAAGCCGCCGAGATAGCTTGATGTACTTCTGTATTTATTTCGTCACTTCGGCTGCAGCCATCATTAGGTCGCAACTTAGAGCTCGAAAAGCAAGGTTGAGTGTGAGTGTCGATGACCGCCATACCTCATGTGTTTTATTGATACTGACGCTTAACATTGTTTCACAATTCCAAGTTTTGATTTTATGGTAGATGTAGCCGAAAAATATGTAATAAATAAAGAAATGTGTAAATCGATCTAGGCGGATTTATACAAAAAAACCGAATAATCACAAACTCACACAGTAAATATGTTTTCTTTATTAATAAAATGTGTTAATAATTATTACCGACAGTGAATATTTAATTAAAAGCTTTTGAGCAAATGAAAACTTCATGTATATTGCCGAAAGAATATGGTAGTATACCTGGCGAAGGAAATTTTATTTTAATTACTGATTTGCAGCTTGTAATCGTAGACTTACAACGCCTACAAAATGATAGATACTCGAGATAATCATGCATTTCCTCCGAATTTTTGCACTTTCATTGCTCCAAAATCGGAGTACACGCACATTGACATAAACAGAATCATCTATGGAAATATTAACAGCACTGACCCTGAAATAACCCAACCATCTGATCCTGCATAGGCAATCATATCTCCAACTAAAGGAAACTCTTCATGAAAGAACTTTTTTCATTTCATTCTACTCGCACGGCGGAATGTACGTAGTGCTTAAACTGATTGTATTCACTAAACTTGAACAATGCCTTTTGAAACGAATGCACCATAGATGACCAAAGGAGAATAGTGTTTAACGTCCCGTCGCCGACAACCAAAGCCTACTTGCATCTCTCTCTACCTCAGTAATTACAGTCTGTTTCACTACCTGTGGCTCGAAACCACAGAGTTTTTCGTGGCGGTCGCCGTGTATGTAGCTTCGTTTCAGAGCTTTTTTAGTTGCAAATCGATAATCATATCTCAGCACCAGAAATCTTTTCACAGTTGATGAGGATCTGCAGCCGAAAGTTGACATATAGATAATGTGATGGGTAAAGATAAATTACATGTTTCAACAGTGTAGCAATTTCCCCCCCCCCCCCATGAACCATGGACCTTGCCGTTGGTGGGGAGGCTTGCGTGCCTCAGCGATGCAGATGGCCGTACCGTAGGTGCAACCACAACGAAGGGGTATCTGTTGAGAGGCCAGACAAACGTGTGGTTCCCGAAGAGGGGCAGCAGCCTTTTCAATAGTTGCAGGGGCAACAGTCTGGATGATTGACTGATCTGGTCTTGTAACACTAACCAAAACGGCCTTGCTGTGTTGGTACTGCGAACGGCTGAAAGCAAGAGGAAACTACGGCTGTAATTTTTCCCGAGGGTATGCAGCTTTACTGTATGATTAAATGATGATGGCGTCCTCTTGGGTAAAATATTCCGGAGGTAATATAGTCCCCCATTCGGATCTCCGGGCGGGGACTACTGAGGAGGATGTCGTTATCAGGAGAAAGAAAACTGGCGTTCTACGGATCGGAGCGTGGAATGTCAGATCACTTAATCGGGCAGGTAGGTTAGAAAATTTAAAAAGGGAAATGGATAGGTTAAAGTTAGATACAGTGGTAATTAGTGAAGCTCGGTAGCAGGAGGAACAAGACTTCTCGTCGGGTGACTACAGGGTTATAAACACAAAATCAAATAGGGGTAATGCAGGAGTAGGTTTAATAACGAATAGGAAAATAGGAATTCGGGTAAGCTACTACAAACAGCATAGTGAACGCATTATTGTGGCCAAGATAGATACGAAGCCCACACCTACTACAGTAGTACAAGTTTATATGCCAACTAGCTCTGCAGATGACGAAGAAATTGAAGAAATGTATGATGAAATAAAAGAAGTTATTCAGATAGTGTAGGGTGACGAAAATTTAATGGTCATGGGTGACTGGGATTCGGTAGTAGGAAAAGGGAGAGAAGGAAACGTAGTAAATGAATATTGATTGGGGCTAAGAAATGAAAGAGGAAGCCGCCTGGTAGAATTTTGCACAGAACACAACTTTATCATAGCTAACACTTGGTTTAAGAATCATGAAAGAAGGTTGTATACATGGAAGAACCCTGGAGATACTAAAAGGTATCAGATAGATTATATAATGGTAAGACAGAGATTTAGGAACCAGATTTTAAATTATAAGACATTTCCAGGGGCAGATGTGGACTCTGACCACAATCTATTGGTTATGACCTGTAGATTAAAACTGAAGAAACTGCAAAAAGGTGGGAATTTAAGGAGATGGGACCTGGATAAACTGAAGGAACCAGAGGTTGTACAGAGTTTCAGGGAGAGCATTAGGGAACAAATCAAAGGTATGGGGGAAAGAAATACATTAGAAGAAGAATGGGTAGCTTTGAGGGATGAAGTAGTGAAGGCAGCAGAGGATCAAGTAGGTTAAAAGACGAGGGCTAGTAGAAATCCTTGGGTAACAGAAGAAATATTGAATTTAATTGATGAAAGGAGAAAACATAAAAATGCAGTAAATGAAGCAGGCAAAAAGAAATACAAACGTCTCAAATATGGAAGGAGTATATAGAGGGTCCATACAAGGGCGATGTACTTGAGGACAATATTATGGAAATGGAAGAGGAAGTAGATCAAGATGAAATGGGAGATACGATACTGCGTGAAGAGTTTTACAGAGCATTGAAAGACCTGAGTCGAAACAAGGCCCCAGGAGTAGACAACATTGCATTGGAACTACTGACGGCCTTGGGAGAGCCAGTCCTGACAAAACTCTACCATCTGGTGAGCAAGATGTATGAAACAGGCGAAATACCCTCAGACTTCAAGAAGAATATAATAATTCCAATCCCAAAGAAACTGGTGTTGACAGATGTGAAAATTACCGAACTATCAGTTTAATAAGCCACAGCTGCAAAATACTAACACGAATTCTTTACAGACGAATGGAAAAACTAGTACAAGCCGACTCGGGGAAGATCAGTTTGGATTCCGTAGAAATACTGGAACACGTGAGGCAATACTGACCTTACGACTTATCTTAGAAGAAAGATTAAGGAAAGGCAAACCTACGTTTTTAGCATTTGTAGACTTAGAGAAAGCTTTTGTCAATGTTGACTGGAATACTCTCTTTCAAATTCTAAAGGTGGTAGGGGTAAAATACAGGGAGCGAAAGGCTATTTACAATTTGTACAGAAACCAGATGGCAGTTACAAGAGTCGAGGGACATGAAAGGCAAACAATTGTTGGGAAGGGAGTAAGACAGGGTTGTAGCCTCTCCCCGATGTTATTCAATCTGTATATTGAGCAAGTATTAAAGGAAACAAAAGAAAAATTCGGAGTAGGTATTAAAATCCATGGAGAAGAAATAAAAACTTTGAGGTTCGCCGATGACATTGTAATTCTGTCAGAGACAGCAAAGGACTTAGAAGAGCAGTTGAATGGAATGGATATCGTCTTGAAAGAAGGATATAAGATGAACATCAACAAAACCAAAACGGGGATAATGGAATGTAGTCGAATTAAGTCGGGTGATGCTGAGGGAGTTAGATTAGGAAATGAAACACTTAAAGTAGTAAAGGAGTTTTGTTATTTGGGGAGCAAATAACTGAATGGTCGAAGTAGAGAGCACATAAAATGTAGACTGGCAATGGCAAGGAAAGCGTTTCTGGAGAAGAGAAATTTATTAACATCGAGTATACATTTAAGTGTCAGGAAGCCATTTCTGAAAGAATTTGTATGGAGTGTAGCCATGTATGGAAGTGAAACATGGACGATAACTAGTTTGGACAAGAACAGAATAGAAGCTTTCGGAATGTGGTGCTACAGAAGAATGCTGAAGATAAGGTGGGTAGATCACGTAACTAATGAGCAGGTATTGAATAGGATTGGGGAGAAGAGAAGTTTGTGGCACAACTTGACGAGAAGAGGGGATCGATTGGTTGGACATGTTCTGAGGCATAAAGGGATCACCAATTTAGTATTGGAGGGCAGCGTGGAGGGTAAAAATCGTAAACCAAGAGATGAATACACTAAGCAGATTCAGAAGGATGTAGGTTGCAGTAGGTACTGGGAGATGAAGAAGCTTGCGCAGGATAGAGTACCATGGAGAGCTGCATCAAACCAGTCTCAGGGCTGAAGACCACAACAACAGCAATTTTTCAACGACAAACGTAAGTAAATTCTGTACTGAAACTCATGTTTATTGCAGAGATAAAATACGTTGAAGTACTTTATTGACTCGATCAGAGACTGCATTAAAAAACTAGAAGTACTGACTATTTTGTGATGGTAACGAAATAGAGAAACCCAGGGGAGCCAAATTTATTACAGTGCCCATTATCAGAATCTGTTCAATAAATTTTCATGTATTGTAATATAGATAAATTAGACAGAAATACCAGCCTTGTTTTTATCAACCTCAGCACTGATGACACAAATTCATCATAGTTATTTGTTTCAGTGGCTGTATGTTGTCACTCTCCTCTCAAAAGATTTTGTTCTTGAAACACAGCATTTCATGAACCTTTTGGTGAAAGAATCTGATGATATTGTATGCTATTCTGTGTCTTGATGAGAGGATCCACTAACAACTCAGGGTTGTTGATGACTGTTTAATGTTTCTAGACAGAGTAACTGCATGATCCGTACTTAAAACTAAACCGAAAACTGGTATCGGAAACGGTATTTAAATGACTTATTTACGACGACAGAAAGTAGCAGTACGTTTGGAGACATATCTCCAAGTATAACGACTATTTCCATCTTCAGTGTAGCAATTTTATTCTTTACTAGCGACATTGCCCATGAGCAAACTTTAACACTTTAAAATAACACACAGGGAGTTGGGTCGGCTTTCCTCTTTCTATACTAATTGCAAACGTCACAGCAATACTTTCTTCTGTTGTTCTTGATGAGGTAGTTTCCATCCCTTTGTAGTCCATTGTCATGTTGTTTGCTATCGCTTTGCTACAAAAGACATGTGTCTCGGCGTCGATGTTGATATGGTGTAGAGGTTAAAAGTGCCGCTTCTGCTTTAGGTTAAGCCTCTAGAAGTAGTCGAGTTTCCGAGTAAAATCTTCTGTGTCAAGTGATTTGCCGGATAGAAAGACCTCTTCTACATATAAACCTACAGTGCCAAACTGTACTCCCGCTGAATTCTGTCTGTGTCATATTTAAGATTACGAAGTTTCCTTGGATTTTAACCCTTTCGTGGTTCAAGGGATGCTTACGTCCCACTAACGCAATACGCAGTGTCGAGCATTTGAGGTGCTTTCGGAACTTTGAGAAAAATACTACATACAGTGCAGTGGTTATACAGGCTGTCACCGACAAACTTTAGGGGCAGGTTCCTTACACCAAAACCAAAAATTATCTAGAAAACACGGGCTCTAACGCGTATATCTTAAAAATATGAGAACTCGGTGGTAAATGGAAACATGTGGAAACATGGGCTCTAAAATGCATACTGTAAGAGCGACGAGCACACGTTCAGTAGAAGAGATGCGTTTCATACTAGAGAAGATGATCAAATGCTCATATCCCCTAAAGTATACATTTTTGACCATGTTTACAAGAATTTTTTTCTTGTTGTGGTTAGTACTTTCATCTCTCAAAATATGGAAAGTAAGACCTTTCAGTAGGAGAGACCTTTTTCATAGTATCGAAGATGGACAAGTGGTCATACATCGTGAGATGTGCATTTTAGAGCCCATGTTTACGAGATATTTCTTCCTTACTTCTACATAAACAACCCGTCGACTTCTTTTTTTTCGGTTCCCTGCATAGAAGGCTGTGAGCGATCAAATGGTGCAGCGTGTGGTTGATGCTGTGCATTTCTTTCACAAAAATCACAACGAATCAGCATCTTCTCCATTCCAAGAGTGTCTGAAAAAACTAAATGTATTTTCATATATATAATAGACATCGTTTTGAAACATTACAAAATCTTCAGAAATTCTACTGGTTTGGGCACAGTTTGTATGTAGCTGAATAGTTCATAGAATGTAGAAAACATTTGTGTGTGGTATGTCAAAGCAATATTCGAATGCTATGTTGAAAACTTGTGTGCTATATTTCAAGTTTTTCATTGTTAGGAAAATAAATGAGTTTAGTTACTGATTTGTTATACATTTTTCGTATTTGCCGTCCTGATAAAATCGTTATACAATTAAAAAAAGTGAACTCTGAAAATCCTCGGCTCACAAGAAAATATGTATTTAATTAGTTTCGTAGGACACGTGTGTCACATTCACCAATTATCAAAATCGCACAGTTTAAAATATTTTTGCTAATGAAACTGTATTATTTATCACAGCTTTTGACCTTTTATTTTTCAAATAGATAGAAAATCAATTTAACCATGAAAGGGTTAAATGAATAATCTGTCGAGAGTTAAATATCCTATATCTGCTATAAAAGGTAACCCACTCCCTCTAAGCTGTTCTGGGGCGTTACGGTTTTCCCACGGAAAGTTTAACTAGTAAAGGATGAAGTTGCTACTCTGAAGGCAAAACTAACAGTTATACCTGACGATTTCTGTCGTCTTAAACAAGCCATTCGAAAACCGCCTCCTAAATCACTATTATGATTGAGTTTTAGGTAGGGATCATGCGGCCTCTCTATCTGGAAAGATTAAAAAGGCACCTGATTTCGAGATCAGGATTTTTCACGGCTTTAGGCCTTCTTTAGGATTTCCTTCGTTAAACAGCAGTGGAACTAATTCTCCAATGTGATACAATGTCGCACATTAGATTACTTCAAAATATACTTTACGGAAGTTTTTATATTAGATGTACTCTTAGTGTAACGTGTAACAGCTAGTTTGAAATTTGTATCATAACGGCGCCGAATTTCGAAGTTTGCTACATTTGTTCTTTTCTACGTGGGAAAACATTGACGTAATCTAAATTTTGCTCTTTGGTTAGAGAACGAGTGCTCGGGTCATACGGGGAAAAATATAGAAAACGTGAGCACGATAATAAATGAAACGTCAACAGTCGAAGACAGCTACACTATTATCTCACACTATACCCTGATTAAATTCCAACAGTAACAATACGGTTGCCTCATTTCCTACTAAAAACTGAACACAACTGTTGAACTTTGTGTTATGCGAAAAAAAGGTCAGTTTCAAAGCGTCTCTTATGAGAGGCACCCTAATACTCCATCCCGTCACCGAATGTCGAGAAGTGGGGCTTGCATATGGTGCTATACGGTATAGACGACACAAATATTCAAAGGACTAAGACCTCTGTGAAGTTTGAAACGTCTGGTATAATTAAAAAATAAAATAAAACTTACACCGCGCATTACCATTAGAAACCGAGATATCGCAGTAACTACACAGAAGAAGAAAAATTAGTTTTTTACGTGTCGTCGACTCCGAGATGATTACAGACGATCCACGAGCTCTTTCTTTGAACGATTGGAAAGGGTAACAGCCGCGTGCCTTTCCAAAGGCTCATCACGTATTTTCCTTTAAGCGAATTAGGAAAAACCAAGTAAAAATCTAAATCTTGATGATCGGAAGGAAATCTGAAACCTGGTTCTTTCGAATTCAGGTCCAGTGTCTTGACCACAACGCCATATTTCTCTGTGGAAAGCTCCAAGTTTTCTTGGCGTGAGCTCCGTTTAACTGCTTGAGGATAATTTTATTACTGGATCATAAACAGAAACGTAAAAATGTTGTTTGTTAAGAAAGATATAGGTATTAAGGGGCTGCTGACTTTCTTAAGAGCCGTAGCTTATTTTTGTGTATTTTCCAGCACTGGTGAACGACCAGAGGACAGCCTCGCGTGCTTCCATTCTTATCTCTGTGCCACCGCCGCATCCGGGAGCTACCCGCAGGTGGCCCATCACTGATAATGTGGTGATAGCCGCTTGCACTACGTGCGTGCAGAGATGGGATGCGTTAATGTCGACCTCGGGACGAACTAGAGGCGACCATAAGACACGCTCGCTTCGGCACCTGAATTATTAAGGCCTACATACGTGTCAGACGCCTTGGTGTCTTCAGCTGTCACTGGTGTTGGAAGCGTCAAGTACATTTACGAGACGCAGCAGTGATGGACAAAGGCCGTTTCGTATCCTAACAAGAGGTTCTAGGCAACGGAACTTGTCACGTCGTACTGATATTGACATTTCGCTTCGGCACCTGAATTATTAAGACCTTCATACGTGCCCAATGGCCACGGTATCCTCTGCTGTCACTGGTGTTGGAAGCGTCAGACGCATTTGCGAGACTCAGCAATGATGGGCAATGGCCGTTTTGTAGGCTAATGATTGCCTATAACCTACGGAACTTGTCTTGTCTTATTCATTTGAACATTTCAAATAAAACTTCCGGGCTGTGGGACCGTCGTTGGCACAAAAATATATTCCCTGGGGTTTCGTCACCAATTTATGAAGACATCTACGGAGGTAAGCTCGTATGCCTCAGATGATGTCACTCACAGTCAGAAGCAAAACGTCAGAGGCTAGTTTTGTACAGGGTGTTAGGTGTGTAAGGGCAGATGTTGTAATCATTGGTACCTAAATATGTGCCCACTTCAGTGTGTTAGCAGTTTTTTCTTTGCACCTAACAGTCTTCCCGCATCTACGTCACTTAGTTTACTACCTGATGTTTTCTACACGGTCGGAATGGCACCACTAAGTAGCCTACGCTTGTCAGTAAACACTAACCACTTGCCGTCCAGGCGTCCACCATTCAACACCTAAGCTGCTGTCCAGGGGAAAATATACTTGCCACATATACTAGATTGGCACTAACCAACCAAAAAACCTACTATTCCTAACAACTGTAATTATTAGTCTGTAAATGAAGGACATACTGTTGTAATGTTGTTAAGTACAGGGCGACATTTAAAAATGACATACCGCAATTCATATCTTTGTCAAAAACAAAGCTACAACGAAGGCAATCATGCTGATTCATGTCCCCCTGACGGATAAAGTACATTTGCTTGAACTATTTTGTAATTTGCATCTTGACAAACAGTTACTTAGGGTGGACAAGATAAATGGGACACCTTGTATAGTAGTGATGAAGAGTTGGCTGAAGTTGAAGTTAGTCAGGAAGAATCAATACGCGAAGAAGTGGATACGGAAGAACTAAGGAATAATGAGATACGCTTCAAGTTCTCTAAGACTATAGACACAGCAATAAGTAATAGCTGAATAGGCAGTACAGTTGAAGAGGAATGGACATATCTAAAAAGGACCGTAACAGAAGTTGGGAAGGAAAATATAGGTACAATGAATTTGACTGTGAAGAAACCATGAGTAACAGAAGAAATACTTAAGCTCATCGACGAAAGAAGGCCGCGCGGAAAGGCAGCGTGGTTACAGGTGCCATGTCACAGACTGTGCGGCCCCTCCCGCCGGAGGGTCGAGTCCTTCCTCGGGCATGGGTGTGTGTGTTGTTCTTAGCATAAGTTAGTTTAAGTAGTGTGTAAGTCTAGGGACCGATGACCTCAGCAGTTTGGTCCCTTAGGAATTCACACACATTTGAACAATTGATGAAAGAAGGAACAACAAAAATATTCCGGTTTACTCAGGAATACAGAAATACAAGTCGCTGAGGAATGAAATAAATAGGAAGGGAAGGGAAGCTAAGACGAAATGGCTGCAGGAAAAATGTGAAGACATCGAAAAAGGAATGATTGTCGGGAGGACAGACTCAGCCTACAGGAAAGTCAAAACAGCCTTAGGTGACATTAAAGGCAAGGGTGGTAACATTAAGAGTGCAGCGGGAATTCCACTGTTCAATGCAGAGGAGAGAGCAGATAGGTGGAAAGAATACATTGAAAGCCTCTATGAGGGGGAATATTTGTCTGATATGATAGAAGAAGAAACAGGAGCCGATTTAGAAGAGATAGGGGATCCAGTATTAGAATCAGATTTTAAAAGAGCTTTGGACGACTTAACGTCAAGTAAGGCAGAAGGGATAGGTAACATTCCATCAGAATTTCTAAAATCATTGGTGCAAATGGCAACAAAACGACTATTGACGTTGGTGTGTAGAATGTATGAGTCTGGTGAAATAACATCTGACTTTCGGAAAAGCATCATCCACACAATTCCGAAGACGGCAAGAGCTGACAGGTGCGAGGATTATCGCTCAATCAGCTTAACAGCTCATGCATCGAAGCTGCTTACAAGAATAATGTACAGAAGAATGGAAAAGGAAATTGAGAATGCGCTAGGTGACGATCAGTTTGGCTTTAGGAAAAGTAAAGGGACGAGAGAGGCAATTCTGATGTTGCGGTTAATAATGGAAGCAAGACTAAAAAAAATCAAGACACTTTCACAGCAATTGTCGATCTGGAAACAGCGTTCGACAATGTAAAATGGTGCAAGATGATAGAAATTCTGAAAACAAGTAGGGGTAAGCTGTAGGGAGAGAAGGGTCATACACAACATGTACAACAGGCAAGAGGGAATAATAAGAGTGGACGACCAAGAACGAAGTGCTAGTATTACAAGGATGTAGCCTTTCACCCACTCTGTCCAATCCGTACATCGAGGAAGCAATGGTGGAAATAAAAGAAAGATTCAGGAGTGGAATTAAAATTGAAGGTGAAAAGATATCAATGATACGATTCGCTGATGACATTGCTATCCTGAGTGAAAGTGAAGAAGAATTAAATGATCTGCTGAACGGAATGAACAGTCTAATGAGTTCAGAGTATGGATTGAGAGTAAATCGAAGAAATTCGAAGGTAATGAGAAGTAGTAGAAATGAGAACAGCGAGAAACTTAACATCAGGATTGATGGTCACGAAGTAGATAATGTTAAGTAAGTAATCAATGACGGAAAGAGCAAGGACAACATCAAAAGCAGACTAGCAATGGCAAAAAGGGCATTCCTGGCCACGAGAAGTTTACAAATATTAAATATCGCCCGCCCGGTTGGTCATGCGGTCTACCGCACTGCTTTCCTTGCGGGAAGGCGTGACGGTGGCCCGCTCGAGTGCGCCCGGCGGATTAGTGTCGAGGTCAGGTGTGCCGGCCATCGGGTGGATGGTATTTTAAGGCGGTTTCCATCTGCCTCGGCGAATGCGGGCTGGTTCCCCTTATTCCGCCTCAGTTACACCATGTCGGCGATTGCTGCGCAAACGCTTTCTACACGTTCGCGTGCACCATAATTACTCTACCACGCAAACATTGGGGTTACACTCGTCTGGTGTGAGAAGTCCACTGGGGCCGAACGGTACAACAACCCTGGGTTCGCTGTGGTACGGCGGTGGTCTGAGTGAACTTGTGGCGCCTGCTGTGGGGTTGTGAACCACTGAGGTCTACGGCTGGGTCAAAACCTTTCCTCCGTTTCTAGGTCCTCAGTTCCATAAAATAAAATCAAATACAATATCAAATATCGGCCTTAATTTGAGGAAGAAATTTCTGTGAATGTACGTCTGGAGTACAACATTGTATGGTAGTGAAACATGGACTGTGGGAAAACTGGAACAGCAGAGAATCGAAGCATTTGAGATGTGGTGCTACAGACAAATGTTGAAAATTAGGTGGCGTGATAAGATAAGGATTGAGGAGGTTCTACGCAGAATCGGAGAGGAAAGGAACATGTGGAAAATACTGATAAGGAGAAGGGACAGGGTGATAGGACATCTGTTTAGACGTGAGGGACTGACTTCCATGTTACTAGAGGGAGCTGTAGAGGGCAAAAACTGTAGAGAAAAACAGAGATTGAAATACATCCAGCAAATATTGAGGACGTAGGTTGCAAGTGCTACTCTGAGATGAAGAGGTTAGCACAGGAAAGGAATTCGTGGTGGGCCGCATCAAACCAGTCAGTAGACTGATGATAAAAAAAGTTCCATTAAGATGTCTCTGCCCGGCAGACTTACCTGAAGGAAACGCCGGCCGTGATACCCTACTACATACGATACTGACATTTTTTCCTACACAGGTACATACTTCCTAGCTAATGCTAATAATCACTTACCTTTCGTTCATGCAACTACTGCATTAGTAATATGAGCACATTCCTAGACTTAAAGATGTTCAATCTTTTTATAAAAAGCTGTAGTGGCACGAGATGTTGAGAATAAATCTAACATTGGAAGTAAACTTTTGAATCTTATCTGCTACGGAACCACTGTGAGCAATGTAATAAGAATGTGAAACAATGAAAGAGAAGTCCAGTTAAGTCCTTCCTACTGTTAGAGCAGTAACAAATGTAGGATTTTTTTTGTTTCTTTTTTGCCAGTCCGCCACGACTACGTCTCTTGTATTAACGTCTTCGTCCGCTAGTAACACATATAGCCAACGTCCTCACTTATTTGTTGTACAGTTTTTACCTTCAGCAGCTTCCTGTGCTTCTTCGAATGTAAGTCGCTGATGTGTTAACATATGTTATATCATCTTGTCCCTTGTTCTTGTGGAAGTTTCCCACACATTTATATCCTCATCGATTCTGCAAAGAACCCCCACATCTCTTGTGTTGTCGGTTTAACAAATTTTCAGAATTCTTATGTAGAACGACGTCTCAAGCGCTTCGATGCTCTTCGTATCACCTTCTCCCATAGTCCTTGTATCACTTCAGTACAACGCTGTGCTCTAGGAGTACTTTCTTACAAATTTCTTCCTCGGATTAAAGGTAATTTCTGATAATGGTAGACTTCTTCTGGTCCAGAATGTCCTGTATGCCTGCTGTTCATTTCCTGGTTAATTTGTCCGTTATACATTATTTTGCTTACGTGGTAGGAGAAATTCTTGTCTTCATCTACTTTGTGGTCCCAGTTTGACATTAATTTTGTCACTGACCTCATATTTGTTAGTCCTAATTTCTTTCGTCCTTCTTCAGTGCATTCGCAGTCAACATTCTGCTGTTCATTTCGTTTGATATGCGCTGTAGTTCTTTCTCGCTTCATTATGTCTTGCAGTCCCACCAGCGAACTTCAGCGTTGATACGGTTGCACCATGGATATAAAACCCCCAAATGAGACTTCATTTATTACCGCCATTGCTCGTTTGACGCACTGATTGACAATAGGAAAAGAAGGCTGCATCCATGTCTTATAGTCTTTCAATCCTAGCATTTCGTTTTTGGTCTTCCACTCTTGTTGTTTCTTCTGGGTACTTACACACTGTCAGACCAAAAGTATCCGGACTGTCCTATGCAATGCGGATATGACCACTAGATATCACGAGAGGTGGGCTCACCATTATAAAATTAGGCGGAGAAGCAGCAGCAGCAGCAAATCGGGTTGGCCAGGAAGTCTCAATGACTTGGAAAGTGGGCTAGTCATTGGATATCTCATTAGTAACAAATCCATCAAGAATATTTCAACCCTTCTAGAGCTGGAGAAGATAAACAGATAGAGTGCATATATGAAGATATTGAACGGGTAATTCAGCATGTAACAGGGGACGAAACTAACAATTACAGGGAATAGGACCCCTTGCTAGGGGACCCAATAGAAGAAAGTGTCACGGGAGAAAATGAACTTGGCAGTAACAACGAGACAGCAGAAAGACTAATTGAACTCTGCAATAAATTTCAGGTGGTAATAGCGAATATTCTGTTCAAGAATCACAGGAGGAGAAAGTATATATGGAAAAGACCTGGAAATGCGGGAAGATTCCGGGTGGGTTACATTCTTCTTCATCTGATTCTTAGTAGCGTCGATCTCCAAGTACTGCTGTTTGTTGTACTATTCTCGGATCACACAATTTCCATTATTTGTTATAAGGTCATTAAAGGTATGCCACTACGTTTTTCGTGATTATCTTGCTTTCAGTTACAAGACATTGTGCATGTTGACACGTTACTACCCTTACTTAGATTCAAAAAACAGTATTTTCAGTGATTTAAAATAAGTTTAAAAAATAAGTGTAGCTGTCAACAGACGGTGGTTGCGTGCACTGCCATCCACAGAACGTACAGCACTGAGCGTTAATACAGCCAATGCTTCATATGGAGTTTGGCGTGAAGCTGAGATTGCAACACACGTAGCATGTTTTTTAAGTAAGCACCGTTTTGAAATTTAAAAAAAGACGTGCTTAAATATCTCAATAATTTTATTTTTACATGAAAGCTTTACCTTAATCTACTTTTCTGCATAATTTCCGCCAATATTGAGGCACTTGTCATAACGTTGTACCAGTTTTTGCATACCTTCCTCATAGAAGTTTGCCACCTGACTTGTTAACCACTGAATCACCACTGTTTTGACTTAGTCATCGTCTTGAAGACGTGTTTCTTCAAGTGTGGGAACAGGTGGTAGTCAGTGGGCGCAAGATTGGGGCTGTACGGGGGTGATCTAGAGTTTCCCATCGAAAAGATGTGATGAGATCTTTGGTCTGATTCGCCATATGTGGACAGGCATTGTCTTGCAGCAAAACGATGCCCTTGCTCAACTTGCCACGTATTTTGTTCTGAATTGAGCGGCGCAGATTGTGCAATGTCTTACAGTAAGGTGCTGCACTGATTGTCTCATTACGAGGCGGAAATTCCGCAAGCAATACTCCTTTTCTGCCCCAAAAAACTGTGCACATGATTTTCTGGGCAGAAATTGATTGCTTAAACTTCACTTTTCTGGGTGAATCTGAATGCCGCCATTCCATGGACTGTTGCTTTGATTCCGGTGTGGCGTAGGCCACCCATGTTTCATCGCCTGTAACAATTTGGCTTAAGAAATCATCACTGTCGTTGTGGTACCGCTCAAGGAAAGTCAATGCAGTGTATAAACGTTTGGTTTTGTGCACATCTGTCAACATTTTCGGTACCCAACGTGCGCACTATTTTCCGTGATTCAAGAGTTCGGTAACAATACCATACAAAATAATACGAGAAACATTAGGAAAGCCATCCCGCAAGGAGGAAATCGTAAAGCGTCTGTTTTCTCTCACCTTATTGTCCACTTCCTGCACCAAACTTTCATTAACGATAGAAGGACGCCCACTCCATAGTTCATCATGCACATTTGTGCGGCCGTGTTTAAATGCTCTCACCCACTTTCTTACCATTCCATCACTCATAATGTTTGCTCCGTAAACTGCACAGATCTCACGATGAATATCGATCGCTTTTAGGCCTTTAGCACTAAGAAATCTTATAACAGCCCGTACTTCACAGTCGGTGGGACTCACGATTATCGGAGGCATCTTAAACACTCAGTACACAACGTAAACAAGGAAGAATCAGGCTGTAATGGCGTCAGTGCGTAGGCAACAGATGTAGGTAACTAGTGCGCATGCGCAGAACGTCGACCACAGCGCTGCGGCCGCGGTGTGGCAAAACGGTACTTACTTAAAAAACACGCCTCGTATAAGGGAAATTAACTGCCATCAATAACTTTTAAATGTTCGTGACGCCTGTGTGCGACTGGTGTAGGCCGAACATGGACCATTGTTAGTAGACGAATAATCAAATCATACTTTGTATAGCTTTCGTGAAAATCCTGTAAGATACAAATAAAATGACCGGCTGAAGTGTCACAGGGACGAGTAGCGCAAGACGCTATGAAAAGTAATGACTGACCACAGGAAGTGTACCGTCATTAACTTCCTCTAACAACGTGCCATAGACGCCTTTGTTCAAGCCGCAATCCTCTGAAAACACATCATACAAATTAAAAGTCCTATAAAAGTGACATGGTTTTTGTTAGAAATAAAAAGCAAAATTACTTTAACGTCATACTTTGTTAGGAAAACCTAATTATATTTTACGTAATAATCCCTATAACGAGACCAGTAGGATGGCGTCCGTGCATTAAGGGAACGAAACAACGAAAGACCAAACTCTCAAGAGATAACAAAACATCTGAAGTGCAAATAATCTGACCAACGAAATTATTCCAGCGATTAGATATGATGTTTTAGGAGTCTCATGTAAATGCGTAAATTTAAAGTGAGAGCAAAGATGCATCGATGTCAGGGTTATTTCAAAAACAGTTCATAACACAAACTAGGATGAAATAAAAAAGTCCTAATGTAATGCCATTCAGCTACACGTAGAGTAAATTCACCAAGCATTTCCCGATTTGTCATTTTTTTTGAAGATATAGTATCTGATTTGGTAGTAGTAGGTGCAAATTATGGAACTTCATAACTTGTAACTTCCATATTTCACAGACCAATAATGTGGGTGGGTTTACTAGTAAACTGAAGCTTTTAGGTTTTTAACACGTCCTTATGGCCATTTATTGCCGACCGAGGTGGCCGAGCGGTTCTAGGCGCTAAAGTCTGGACCCGCGCGACCGCTACGGTCGCAGGTTCGAATCCTGCTTCGGGCTTTGATGTGTGTGATGTCCTTAGGTTAGTTAGGTTTAAGTAGCTCTACGTTCTGATGACCTCAGAAGTTAAGTCCTATAGTGCTAAGAGCCATTTGAACCAATTTTGGCCATTTATTAGTTCATCTATCACGATATAAGGTTCGACAGATGCTTTGGAAACTAAACAAGTGCCGGCTGGAGTGGTCGAGCGGTTCTGGGCACTACAGTCTGGAACCGCGCGACCACTACAGTCGCAGGTTCGAATCCTGCCTCGGGCATGGATGTGTGTGATGTCCTAAGGTTAGTTAGGTTTAAGTAGTTCTAAGTTCTAGGGGGCTGATGGCCTCAGATGTTAAGTCCCATAGTGCTCAGAGCAATTTGAACCATTTGAACTAAACAAGTACAACACCAATTAAACAGAATCAGTTTGCCCAGAACCTGCTTCTACTAACCTCTGCAATTATAAAATGATGGCTGTGCACAGCGCCGAAAGAGTAAACTTCATATCTGGAACAGGAGTATCGGTGTCAGACAGCCTGTATTACTGTAGTTCCTCGACAGCGGTGTCTGAGCAGAATGTTGCCATTCGTTTCTTCAACTACTTCGGTCGACATGATGTTGTTTAATTCATTGTCGTATCTCCATGTCTATTCGGACTGCCGATTTTTGTTCAGGCAAAAGCCATCTTTAGATACAAATCTCATTACTGCTTTCAAAATAATTAGCCATTTTGGCTTCTTCAAACAAATAAAATTGTATTATACAAAGATTACTGTGATATAAGTATACCATCATGTAACTGTCTTTTTCTTCATGTGCAATATGTATGCTTCAGTGGTGCTGTTTAAGTACTACAGTTTTATTTGTCTGAAATAGCCGAAATGGCTGATGATTTTGACAGCACCACTGCTGCGTACGTAAGCATATGAAGAGAAACAATATAACTGTGTCTGTCTTCGTGCGCAATATGTACGATTCAATGGTGCTCTACACACATCAAAAGATTTTTTGTTTGACTTAGCCTAAATGATACTGACTGCACCATAACATGTAATGGCGTGATATATATAATCTAACATGTTTCTGCTTAGGTCTCAAGATGGTCAATACCAACCGGAATTAACTACCTGATTACAAATAAAGTTTGTGATCCAAGACTGGGATTATAGTAAAGCAAACACAGACGTTTGTACTTCACCAAAACATCCATGATTATCGTGAACGAGCAATTGAGTGAGTACGCTCTGTGTTTTCAAACATTAGATAAGCTAGGAAGAATCAGGTGGAACATGTTCCTAATTTTAATTTTTCGGTATCAACATGTCAGTGTTTGCCATAGCTCTGAAGTGAAATTAATTTCTTTTTCTGAAAAAATATTCTCAGGTGACAAGATGGCAGTTTTTAAACATTATTCGCATGCAGCCATACAGAAAATAATTGTATAGGACTGGGTCGGCAACACAAAGGTTCCAGCTTACTACGGCTGTTCAGTTTTCTCTCATATTCAACAAAATTATGTCATCAGTTTATCTATCGTCGTAAAAACAAATATGAAAACTGAAAGCTTATCCTGTGTGCAAGTGAATATTCCCATCTTGCACGACATGCATTTAACAAGAGGACAAAATTCAAAAAAGACCTGTATGGAAAGTCTATGGCGAATCGTTTTACTGCGTACTCATTACATACAATGTTAACTACCTCTACCTTTATTTTATGATACATTCGCTGCAAAGTTGTAACAATAGTCATTGTAATACCTGAAAATTTCAGGACTGTGTTGAAATCCTGTACGAACATCGTGAAAACTGGCGCCAACAATGGCCTCGAAATAATTGTTCGGCAGGCTGACGAGACCACAGTATAATTCTAGAGACGTATTTTACGAGTGCGATATTGGAAACTGCGTTTCAGTACTGCGTGTGTGAAAAACGTTGACTGCTACGAAACATCCTAAACTCCACTCTCTGCGGAGGCGATGTACGTTCTTTCCAGCTTGAAACTAACAATTTACAGTTCCCTCTGTCAACGAGTAACTGGGTGGTAGTGGACAGAGGGGGAAGGCAGGAAGGCAGTCAGGAAACGGATGGAGCGGGGGGGAGGGGAGGGGGGGTGAACGTAGAGAGGGGTCTGGGAGGGGGGTGGAGGAGGGGAACGAGGAGAAGATTCACAAGTAATGAAATCCACGGCCGCAGAGGAATTTCAGCGACAGCATCCACTCAGAGAAAACAGTTGCATGACTTTTTCCGCAGTCTCGCTGGGACGTAGCAGATTAGTGGGGAATATTTTTGCATAAAACTACAAAGTTATGGACGAAACAGACGCAACTACCAATTTCGCGACTAAAAAGTGAGAGTTGTTTCACATGGCTTCTGTGGTTGCACAGTGGATGATGACACAAATTACAAAGTCATGAAGTAAAACCGTGCATAGAGATGCCACTGGGACCTGTGTGTCACTCTGCGCTTTAAACCGATGCAAGAAGAACAGAAAAAAAATTTTGCGTTGCTAACTGACGGCTCCGCTTCCGATCAACAGAATAAACTCTTAATGCCTTGTTTGTAACGAAATGATCTTTCAAAACCGAAAAATTTATTCTTAATGCAACTGCGCACAATGTACACGTAAATGTCTGTAAATGTAGCCTTGTCTTCTTAACCTTTTAAGAACTTCAAATAGCAAAACTTTTTCATGCATGTTGAAATCTTGATGTTAAGTAACATAGTTCAGAGTTTTGCGAAGAAATAACTCTAGTAAACGTATTTTATTTCTTTTCTTTCTCTCGCCTCCGCAGAGAGTGGAGTTTAGAATGTTTCGTAGCAGTCAACGTTTTTCACATACGCAATACTGAAACGCAGTTTCCAATATCGCACACGTAAAATACGTCTCTAGAATTATACTGTGGTCTCATCAGCCTGCCGAACAATTACATATTCGAAATCATGCAGGGAATGGAAATGGAAATGAAAACACGTAAGTAGACTAATTCACTTCATCCAGTCGGGAGTTAAGTAAACAAAAGTGAATTAATTTTCGTAAAGCGTAGCAGATCGAGACGCCTCAAATAAAAATGAATGAGACAGGCTCAGTAGTAAGAATGGAACGAATTCTCCTATCTAGGAATCAATATTTCTCAAGAAGGGCGCACGCAAAAGATAGGTGATAAACAGACAGGAGGAAACTAAGAAACATGCCTAGCACCAAAATTGCTTTAGTGATACAATATGCGTTTACAAAATCAGTAGGTTCGTAAAAACTAAATTTTTACCGCATACCGTTGTATACTACATTTATCAAAAGTGCTAGCAAGTAGAAGGGACAGTGGAGCACGCTTCTTGGAAGAAGGCAACTCGCCTCAGCACGCAACTAAGCATGTAGCATTCAACGCTTCTTTTGCCCTAAACATTGCTGACTGCTCCTAATTGGTACTGTTAAAATATAAAACCTTCAACTTCGCTCTTCATAAAAAGGATTGCATTTAATTCACAGATTATTGATGTTTGCCACAGCGGGTAAGTGACAAGATACAAAATCTCTCATGTCTGACAAGTAATGAATACTGAAGCAACCACTGAATCAGAGAAGTAATTTGTCGCTTTTATGTTTACCGGATTCAGAACAAAAGAGTGTCACTCAGTACCACTGTTATTATTTTAATTTTTTGCGGCGTTTAATGACTTTTCCGTCGACAGATCGTCAGCCTTTAAAATTTGTAGCTTGTACGTTTCTCTTGTACGTTTCATTACTTACGGTTGAGCTTAGGGATAATATTTCCTTTTCGGAACATTCGGTTTTCACTATTACTCCGCGAAACCAAGATCAGTTTTTATACTTAAGCGTTTAAGATATTCATGGTTGGCATTTTTCTCAATACATCCGTCTAGACTTAAAGCGATCTTTTGACAGAAGGAACGTTAGCAGTCACAAGTGGCAGGGGATTCCGGCGGCGTAAATGCTTATCAAGTTGTAAGACATTTATCTTAATAGAACATAGAAAATCAGAAAGCAGAAGGAAATATTACACGGGTTCGAATCCTACAAATACATGTGATGACGTAAGAGCAACTCTGACCTTACCTGCAGTCAGGCGCTGAAATAAGTCCAATGGTGATAGGTGAGAATTAGTGCCGGATTGGGGGCTCGACCCCAGAGTGCTGGTTTATTCGAGAGATAGCCCCAATCGCTTCAGCTACTCGAATACGCTCTCCGTACAACCCAGATTCTCTGTTTGTTGCACACCACACATGTAGCGTCCTCTGTCCATTATCCTTATTGCTCGCAGATTCACCTGGTACCCACGCACTGAAGGTATTTGCCGTCAGACGTATATGTACACCGAAGAGCCAAAGGAACTGGTAACCTGCCTAATATCGTGTAGAGCCCCCAAGCGCGGGCAGAAGTGCTGCAACAAGACGCGGCATGGAATCGACTAATGTCTGGAGTAGTGCTGGAGGGAATTGATGCCATGAATTCTGCACGGGTGTCCAAAACTCCGTAAGAAAACGATGGGGTGGAGATCTCTTCTGAACAGCACGTTGCAAAGCATCCACGATATGCTCAACAGTGTTCATGTCTTGAGAATTTGGTGGTCAGAAGAGTCTTCCTGGATCCACACTGTAGCAATTCTGGTCATATGGTGTCCTGCTGGAACTGCCCAAGTCCGTTGGAATGCATAATGGTCATTAATGGATGCAGGTGATCAGACAGGATGCTATACGTACGCATCACATGTAGGAGCCGTATCTAGAGTATCAGGGCTCAAATATCACTCGAACTGGACACCCTCCAAACCATTACAGAGCCTCCACCAGCTTGAACAGTCCCTTGCTGACATGTAGGGTCCATGGATTCATGAGGTTGTCTCCATACCCGTGCACGTCCATCCACTCAATACAATTTCAAACGTGACTCGCCCGGCCAGGCAACAGGTTTCCAGTCATCAACGGTCCAGTGTCAGCGTTATCTGGCCCAGATGAGGCGTAAAGCTTTGTGTCGTGCAGTCATCAAGGGCACAAGAGTGGGCCATCGGCTCCGAAATCCCATATCGATGAAGTTCCATTGAATGGTTCGCAAGCTGACACATGTCGATAGTCCAACACTGAAATCTGCAGAAGTTTTCGGAAGAACGGCATTTCTGGCACGTCCAACGATTCTCCTCAGTCGTCGTTGGTCCCATTCATGCAGGGTCTCTTTCCGGCCACAGCGATGTCGGAGATTTTATGTGTACTTGATTCCTTATTCCACGGTACACTCCTGAAATGGTCGTACGGGAAAATCCCCGCTTTATCGATATCTCGGAGATGCTCTGTCCCAACGATCATGCGCTGGCTATAACACCACCTTGAAAATCACTTAAATCTTGATAACTTGCCACTGTAGCTGCAGCAACCGATCTAACAACTACACCAGACACGTGTTGTCTCAGGAAGGCGTTACCGACTGCAGCGCCGTATTGTTCTTGTTTACGGATCTATGTGTTTGAATACGCATGCCTATACCAGTCTCTTTGGGGTTGTGATATCTGTTCTTTCGAAGATGTCCGAAAAAACAGACATATAAATACACTCTAACTTAATAGAATACACAAAATTCCAATCCTGTGATGTTCATCTCTCTTAAATGTAGCTTAACATTGTAGAATAGGGTGGGCAGGCGTTCGACATATAGTTCACAATAAAAATACAAATGAGAATTGCTACAAAAACAAAGTTAATATTAATTCTGCGAATCAATTAAGTGCAGCATGAATGGGCAACGTAAACGCCACAGAAAAACGTCTACACTCTGCTAAAATAAAGAAGACAGACTCGTTCAGCAAAATCAGGCACTAGGTTAACCAATCATATACAGCTTAACAATAAAATAAGACCACAAACCACGTGACCTAGTTCATTTACATTTTCAAAAATCATATTTCGGCGTTAGGAAGTTGCATTAAGGAAAACACTAGGGCAGCTGGAGGCGAATCGTAACCAGAATGGAACCAAATGAACAACCACTGTTTACGTCAAGAACGCACTCAACGAATATCGTTCAACTCTGCATCGTCAGCCTCCACCAGAGACATGACGCCAGTAACCATCCAACCATCTGGAACGGGAGCCAATGTTTGCTCTTTGATAACAACTTCTGCTACCTGCTAGCTCAGGCTCAGACTCCATGAAGCTGCCCAGCTACTACCCCCGTGATATTGCAGCCCTTTCTGTCCTGCTCACATACGTACCTGTTGCTGCCGTTTTGTCTTTCCTTGACAGCTCTCCAAGCACTCGCTCATGTAACTGGAGTCTTCTTCAGCTTGCAGTCCCCATGATAGCAGCAGGGGCCTCATAGTCCACACAAATGGAGCCGCTATCACTGGCTGTCAGTGGCAATGTCTACTCATCTTCATAGGTGCTGCCAGAGCCACAGCCCCGCAGCTGCCCGACACATTGCCTAAGAAAAGCGGTCTGTCCGTGCTCCGTGCATGTAGGGTCGCCGTCTTGTGTTTATGCTGGACTCCCGATACGAGGTCGCGCGGTGCCCACGCTCACTAGCCAATTCCAAGAGCAAGCCACTCTCTGACGTAAACAAGACGCTCAGCGCACCTCCCATGGACCGGCACAGCAAGCGCTCCCCGCCGCTGCTGCCCACGGCTTTTGGTGCAGTCCCTTCGCTGTCGCAGCCCAGATTGCCCGCGGCTGTCACTCGTGGCCGCTCACCTCTCGGTCTACGGAGTAATGCAGCAACATTTCAGAAAGATACCTTTATTAGTGTATCCACAATCCATTCCGTCAGCTTGAAATGCCATCTGTCTCAAGTAACACTATTGGATCCTCCCCAAAGACGCTTTATCAAGCGTCTAATGATTTTAATTGGCGAAATTTGTTCAGCAGTGGTAAATTTAGTGTCACATTCTGTTATACGCAACTCAGTGTTACGTACTATTTTGGGGCGTTTCGCTTCTGCTGCTATTCGTCGCACGAGAACGAAATTGGCAACGGAATATAAAAAATATATAGTACTGCATCTACATAATCTGGCTAGAGCGCTTAAACTTAACACACACGAAATATGAGCAATTGGTTTCGGAATGACGTACATGCCTGAGTCTTCGCTCTAATGATAATGATGAAACGCCTATTCATTCTACTGAATCACGCTTCCATGGCCACGCTATGAAGAATGAGATAAACATGATAGAACGAAATAAAAAGCGACAAAACGCGGGGTACAGTTCCATGGCATGGAAGGAATCAGATGTTATCGAAATTTTCACTTTTTGCTTCAATAACTTAGAAACATCATCCTAATACACTACTGGCCATTAAAATTGCTACACCAAGAAGAAATGCAGATGATAAACGGGTATTCATTGCACAAATATATTATACTAGAACTGACATGTGATTGCATTTTCACGCAATTTGGGTGCATAGATCCTGAAAAATCAGTACCCAGAACAACCACCTCTGGCCGTAATAACGGCCTTGATTCGTCTGGGCATTGAGTCAAACAGAGCTTGGATGGCGTGTACAGGTACAGCTGCCCATGCAGCTTCAACACGATACCACAGTTCATCAAGAGTAGTGTCTGGCGTATTGTGACGAACCAGTTGCTCGGCCACCATTGACCAGACGTTTTCAGTTGATGAGAGATCTGGAGAATGTGCTGGCCAGGGCAGCAGTCGAACATTTTCTGTATCCAGAAAGGCCCGTACAGGACCTGAAACATGCGGTCGTGCATTATCCTGCTGAAATGTAGGGTTTTGGCAGGGATCGAATGAAGGGTAGAGCCACGGGTAGCAACACATCTGAAATGTAACGTCCACTGTTCAAAGTGCCATCAATGCGAAGAAGAGGTGACCGAGACGTGTAACCAATGCCCCCCCCCCCCCCCCCATACCATCACGCCAGGTGATACGCCAGTATGGCGATGACGAATACACGCTTCCATTGTGCGTTCACCGCGATGTCGCCATACGCGGATGCGGCCATCATGATGCTGTAAACAGAACCTGGGTTCATCCGAAAAAATGACGTTTTGCCATTCGTGCACCCAGGTTCGTCGTTGAGTACACCATCGCAGACGCTCCTGTTTGTGATGCAGCGTCAAGGGTAACCGCAGCCATGGTCTCCGAGCTGATAGTGCAAGCTGCTGCAAACGTCGTCGAACTGTTGGTGCAGATAGTTGTTGTCTTGCAAACGTCCCCATCTGTTGACTCAGGGATCGAGACGTGGCTGCACGATCCGTTACAGCCATGCGGATAAGATGCCTGTCCTCTCGACTGCTAGTGATACGAGGCCGTTGGGATCCAGCACGGCGTTCCGTATTACCCTCCTGAACCCGCCGATTCCATATTCTGCTAACAGTCATTGGATCTCGACCAACGCGACCAGCAATGTCGCCATACGATAAACCGCAATCGCGATAGGCTACAATCCGACCTTTATCAAAGTCGGAAACGTGATGGTACGCATTTCTCCTCCTTACACGAGGCATCGCAACAAAGTTTCACAAGGCAACGCCGGTCAACTGCTGTTTGTGTACGAGAAATCGGTTGGAAACATTCCTCATGTCAGCACGTTGTAGGTGTCGCCACCGGCGCCAACCTTCACAGCATCTTCTTCCTGTCGGTTAAATTTCGCGTCTGTAGCACGTCATCTTCGTGGTGTAGCAGTTGTAACGACCAGTAGCGTATGTTACGCATCTTGCGTACTAAAGGTAGGAAAGGTTTGCGTCGTCGTAATAACGTGCATTATTTTAGTGCACATGCATCTGACGTTTCGACGATGTGGCACACCTTCAGGTCACCACCTCTGTGCTGTGTGCAGGCTGTCGCGGGCGACGCGCGACTCGAACAGCACCACGGTGAACACCATCTCGGAGGCGGAGACGCAGTGCGTGCTGAACACGTGGTTCCAGCAGCAGTTCACGTACCACGAGCCGCAGCATATCCTGCTGATCGCCTGCTACGTGCCGCTCTTCCTGCTGGCCGCCATCGCCAACACGCTCGTCATCATCGTCGTCGTCAAGTATCACTACATGCGCAGGTAAGCGGACCGCACCCACAAATCTGTGCCACCTGTGACCTTTCCTCTGGTAACAATGCTGCGAAATCAGCATCTTTGCATATTATGGAAGACATCAATATGTATGAGCAGCATAACGACACTGTGAGTACTTGTGATTTCTCTGTCGCCATTTTTTCACTCGATTTTACAACTGAATACTTTGTAAGGTGTCAGGAAAATCCAACACCTTCCATGAAAACCCTGACATGATAAGCAAATCCAGTAGTATGTCACAGAGCTCCGAATAAATCGTGACATTAAATTAACCAAAATAATACGAGTAACGAGTGAGCAAATGGAATACCACAGACTAACACAAGAATGCCTAAATGCATGTCATACCTTCCCATCGTGAGACTGACGCAGTTCCGAGGGGAGAAACGAGAACAGAAGCCGAGAGCAGAACCGTGTTAAGCTGGAAGGCCCCACGATAAGGGGCGGACGGACACCCACGTCGCCAGCTAACTGCTAGGACCACACCACCTGCAAGTTTTAGAGTGAGACTTTTTCGCGTCTCTGTTACGTCAAGACCACCCCCAGCCAATGTTAAAAGTTAGAACCCTCCAGAAGAACAGTATAGATCTTACGATAACACAAAAACGGCTACACCACCCGCAAGTTTTAGCGTGAGACTTTTTCGCGTCTCTGTTACTTTAGGACCACCCCCCAGCCCATGTTAACAGATAGAGCCCTCCAGAAGAACAGTATAGATCTTACGATAACGCTAAAAGGACCACACCAGCTGCAAGTTTTAACGTGAGACTTTTTCGCGTCTCTGTTACGTTGCAAACTTTAAAAACATTGCCCCACCACGAAAAGTATAACGTTTCTCATTGGATAGACAGAATTTTTGTAGGCGGAGCTTACGGTTAACATTGAGACCCTGACTGGTCAGATGAAAACACAGCCGGATATTTTTTTTGTAAACCAACTTCGGTAAATTGTGGTAAGGAGAAGTTAGGAGAGAGTTGCTTCCGAGAGGGCGAGCTGGACGGAGCTGTGCTGCCCATCGCCCCCTGACGAACACCGCCAAGGTAATGAATGCAGCCCGCAGCTCGTGGTCGTGCGGTAGCGTTCTCGCTTCCCACGCCCGGGTTCCCGGGTTCGATTCCCGGCGGGGTCAGGGATTTTCTCTGCCTCGTGATGGCTGGGTGTTGTGTGCTGTCCTTAGGTTAGTTAGGTTTAAGTAGTTCTAAGTTCTAGGGGACTTATGACCACAGCAGTTGAGTCCCATAGTGCTCAAAAAAAAAAAAAAAAAAAAAAAAAAAAAAATGAATGCACGCGATGCCGCATAACAGCTTCACTCAGAACTGCAGAAGTCTCATCTGTTACATCCCCTTTACGTAATACTAGTGCCGATCGTCAATTAAAGCTCATGGTGTTCACATTTGCCACTTGAAGTAAAAATCTGAAACGCGAAGATTTTTCTGTTATATAGTTATTAAGAAGCCACATTAGCCACTGTAATTTACGACAAGTTAGATAAGTAATTAAAGATAATTGAGGGTCTCTGTAGACCATTTTGATAGTTTTCTCTTTTGTGAAACTTAATTTAAACATAGATTATAGATGTGATAGGGCATAGGTCATCCTTCGATCCATTGTAGAGCTTGGAAACCCATTCAGGGAATATTCGTTCACATTTTTGTTGAACGCAGTTGGTTTTTACCATCCTGTATTAAAACATTTCCTTTTATCAATAGTGCAATTTATAAACAATATTTTGTGAGTAGAATAAAATTTCCAATGGTAAACTTAACTGCTTTTTCGACGTTATTTTACCAGCTAAGTAAAAATAGGAAAGCCTTGAACCCCTTCCACTAAATTTAGTTAGTATTAAGATTCTTTTACAGGGAGTGCAGTGAAGCTGACGCTGAAATCATTAAGTATTCGATTATATCATCGCTAGTCTCACTGAACTCTTCTGAATTCTACATGTCATGTGTGGTCTGGCGTCTCCTTACCAGCAACAGGTCCCAGGTTCAAACTAGTCAATTCCCTGAAAAACATGCTCAGAGCGTCATTGCGCGAAAGTGGTAGGGAGACACGATATAGAACAAACAGACACCACGAATGTTTAGAACTTTCTACAATAACCAATACAGAAAAAAGCTGTAAATTGAAACTTACGAATATTTTGAAAAGACTCATTCAGTTTTACTACAGTATACGGGAGGAGGGTTACACAAAACTATTGGAAACTAGCGGTGTGTGCTGTCGTGGGAGCCTTAAACTGATATGCAAGTCAGGGAGCAGAATCATGTTGTTATGCAAATCACAAACAGGTGCGTCTGTATTGAATATACAAAAGGTGTGTAGAGCGATCTACATGAATCCTACTTGGGATGGCTAGTTTCTCATATAATTTATTCATTAAATTAATTGATCAAAGTTCCCGTCGAAAAATGATGGTGGGGATGGATTCTGGTAACTGTGGCTGTTTAACAGCTATGTGCCGTCCTAAAAATTTACCATTACATTTTTTTCTTTGAGTGAAACACAAAATTGTTCATGAATTTGCACAAGGAACAATCATGTACATTAACGTAACCCGAACATTCAAACAGTTCTCACTTGATACAGGTGTTAACAAGAACCTGGTACAAACGCCACTACATGAAATCTAGTGTGCTTCTCTACTGCGAGTAGGGGAAACGAGGAGAACAGCTGAAATGTGTAATCGATAATGAACTGTGTAATCGAATTCAGTGCCACGGTATCACCTAGGGAGGCAAAATGGTTCTATGGATGTCACCGCTGAGAAAGCTTAGTTTGAATTTCGAGCTGCTGAAAAAAACCAACTGAAACTCTTCACGCCGGGGCTGCGTATATTATCGAAAGTAGGGCACAGGGCGGCGTGCTGGTGACAGCTGCTGCTGCTCCATGTCGGCTGCGCTGCAAGGAACCAATGCTTCGCTTTGCGGACCAATCCAAGCGCGAGCGCGAAAAAAAAAGAAAAAAAAGAGGGATGTTTGTCCGGGTGACCGGACAAGTGAAACTGCCGATGAAATTACTTCCCAGCAAGGTGGGAAAAGCACACGACCGATTTCCGCGGTGCTCAGGAACATGGTACTGCATCAACGTAGGGGCCAATAGCATTCCACTCCGCCAAATCTTGACAGTGACAACAAATGTGTGCTGACGTAACAGTCGAGCAGCCTATAATAGCGTCCCCCAGAGCTTTGCGCGGGAAGTCTTCTGGCGACGCGTGGCAACGGAATATCATAATTGGGGTGTTATGTGTGGTATCGTCCTGTCGGCTATAACGTGGAGCTCGGCGATCATTTCTCCGAAATGGCTCAAACAATAGCACATCCGTGGCGCCGAGCTGGCGCGTTCCTGCCAAAACCGTAAGACTTTCGCGAGGAAACTGTCCCCAGCCATTGTAAAAGTAGCGACCGTCGATCGTTCGGCCTTTGAGACACGACATCAAAAGAGAAAGTTGCCTGCCAGGGGTCGGTATTATGTCGGCAGTTACCAGTGAATGGATTTCTCCCCAACTTCTGCTACTGTGAACAGTTGGTCTCATCGCAACCCAAAAGTCTCCGCTCGCCCACTGCGTGAAATGAAGAGAATTACAAGTTGTCTGGAACCGCGCAGCTGCTACGGTTCCTGGTTCGAATCCTGCTTCGGGCATGGATGTGTGTGATGTCCTTAGGTTAGTTAGGTTTAAGTAGTTGTATGTGTAGGGGACTGATGACCTCAGATGTTAAGTCCCATAGTGCTTAGAGGCATTAGAACCATTTTTTGTTTTATATGATATATAAACATGAAGATATCATGGGCCTACCAAGAGGAAATATAAATATTTCCTTAACAAAGTGTGTCATTACACATAATAAATTGTTAGATACAAGCATCGCAACCGAATGCACAGTTCAACAGTTGCAAGAGCGATGGTTATACTGCTTCCCCCATTTCTTTAAATTGAGAGAGTTAAACACTTGACCAGAATTATATAAAATCTAAATAAAAGTAAAAATTTTAAACCTTCTACATGTACAGCTACATCACTACTCTGAAATTCACAATTAAGTGCTTGGCAGAGGGTTCATCGAACCACAATAATCTCTACCATCTCTCTACCATTCCACTCCCGAACAGGGCGCGGGAAAAACGAACACCTAAGCCTTTCTGTTCGAGCTCTGATTTCTCTTATTTTATTTTGATGATCATTCCTACCTGTGTAGGTTGGGCTCAACAAAATATTTTCGCATTCGGAAGAGAAAGTTGGTGACTGAAATTTCGTAAATAGATCTCGCCGCGACGGAAAACGTCTTTGCTTTAATGACTTCCATCTCAACTCGCGTATTATATCTGCCACACTCTCTCCCCTATTACGCGATAATACAAAACGAGCTGCCCTTTTTTACACTCTTTCGTTGTCCTCCGTCAATCCCACCTAGTAAGGATCCGACACCGCGCAGCAATATTGTAACAGAGGACGAACGAATGTAGTGTAAGCTCTCTCTTTAGTGGACTTGTTACATCTTCTAAGTGTCCTGCCAATGAAACGCAACCTTTGGCTCCCCTTCCCCATAATATTATCTATGCCGTCTTTCCAACTGAAGTTGTTCGAAATTTTAACACCGAGGTACTTAGTTGAATTGACAGCCTTGAGAATTGTACTATTTATCGAGTAAACGAATTCCAACGGATTTCCTTTGCAACTCATGTGGATCACCTCACACTATTCGTTATTTAGCGCCAACTGCCACACCATTCAACAATATTTTTAAAATCGCTTTGCAACTGATACTTACTAGACGGTAAATTACAGCATCATCTGCGAACAACCTAAGAGAACTGCTCAGTTATAAAAAAGGGTTGGGTAAAGCGAAGTCCTCAGAAAGTGACAGAAGGAACTTCTGAATCCTTTTGTGTGGGAAACTGTGTAAGTCCAAAACACCTAACCAGCCCGATAAGAGGTTCCCACCGGCTGCATATCATCGGCCACACACAAGTTCAGCACGAAATAAAAGAATAATGCCTATGAAACTACGAGGGGCAGTCAGATGAAAACCGATAACCCGCCCAATGTCAATCACCACACGCGTTATTAACTCCACTGCGAGACGGAATGGTCAGTACTTGTTTCTTAGAACGCGGTCGACCTCTGACGGATCAGTCAGCGCACCCACTGTTGCACTTCCTCGTCTGACTGTAACCGACGTCGACGCATGTCTTTCTTCAGGTCGCCAATGTTATGAAAATCATACAGTGAAAGATACGGGCTGCACAGAGGATGTTGCAGTGTTTGCCACCCAAATCGTCGAAGCACAGCCTTCGCTCGACTGGCAGTGTGCGGGCATGCGTAATCGTGCACCAGGACGAATCCGCCCTCTAGCATTCTGGCAGCCCCAAGGCAAATGGCAAAGCCAACAATGGGAACATGCCGTATTTTGTCCGCCACAGGACCGCTGCTCATCGAGTCCCTTGAGCGTGGATCCACAATCAGTGCGCAGCGCAATGAATACTCCTTTCAAAAACTGTGACGCGTCATAACGTCAAAATCCCGTGGAATGCTGTCGGACGAAATCATCCTGTAGCACGATAACACCCACCCGACACTGCCAATCGGACGAAAGCTACGCTTCAGTGATTTGGTTGGGAAACACTGCAACATCCTCCGTACAGCCCGGATCTTTCACCGTGTGGTTTTCACGTCTTTGACTACCTGAAGAAAGATATACTTGGACGATGGTTTCAGTCGTACGAGGAGTGTAAGATTGGCTGCAGTTGTGGATCCATCGGCGACCGACCTCGTTCTAGGAAACAGGAATGTGGCTATTACCTTAAAATGGAACCATTCCTTGGTCCCGTTGTAGCAGAGTTTCATTTAACTGCCCCCTTATAGAATGAAAGTTTTACTTGCGACGTAAAAGTAAAATAATAACTACAACGAAGGCACAGTTTTGCGCATCAGTGTAAAACATAATCAGAACATTCCGCTGGATAAAATTCTATTTTGTGTATCTCTACCAAATTCACTGTAACATATTTAGAGCCCGTATGGCACGTTGTCCACAAGATGTTGGAGTTGTTGCTACTCAAGTTTATCCAGCTTGTCAACAGTAGCCTCCTGAGGTCATCAAGCGTTTGAGGACGGCTTCTGCAGAAATGCACCTCAAGTTTCAACTGATCTCGCTATCTCGGAAGATAGCGAAGGCCGTTCTATTTGGTGGTTTCCTGCCTCCTCGAAGAAGAAGTTTGAGAGGTGGTTGCAGTGTGTCCGTGTGTTATCGTCTTGAATGGCAAATAGATCACCGAATTGTTGACCGTGGGGCTGTATACTGCACAGTCCTGAAATTACCTTGGAAAGCGATCAGAGGCAACCAGCGTTCCTGTATGAAACCAGGCCAAAATGTCACCCACCGCCCAACTGATCCCCTTGACACCATGCCAAAGATTTACATCGCTATTCCGCATTATTTTACGACAGTATCAGGTGTCAAACGAATCCGCCAATCGTCGACTGCATTGATTTTTTATGTGAAAATTCTGAATATTTGTAAAAAAAAAGATCTTTGTTAACATTCTGCATATTTATGCTTCACTAAGAATTTTTTGGAACGTCGTTCTTAGGAAAAGAGTGAAAGTTTATGCTTCGTATCTACATATTTATTTCTCCACATAGTCACCCTGGCGACGAATACATTGTTCCCAAAGACAGACTAGGTTGCTGCTACGGCCACTATAGAATATTTGACATTATTAACAGAGCCATAACCTCATCTCTGCTGGCATCGATTCATCACTATCTAGTAGAAGTTCTCGATGGAAGTCTTTAAGTCTTGGAAACATATGAAAATCGGATGGGGCCAAATAGGGACCGTATCCAAGATGCCTGATGACAGTGAAGCCTAGGCGCCGTCGCAGCATTCGTGTGTCGTAATCTGGTATTATCGTGCTGAAGATGAGGGTGCTCCGTGGGTGGACGAAGTCTTCGAATTCCTGAAACTCGACTACAGCACGCTGTTTCTCATGCACCAACAAAGTTGCGTTGCAGACTGCGATGTTACACGCCACGAGCCGTCTGAAGTGGAAAAGTCGACCGAGTAATACCTCAGTCTATATTGACAATAAGAAATTCGGAAGCATTACTTTTCATCACGCACTCTTATTTTGTGTGTCGACACACTCCTCCCAGTTGCTTCTTAAAATGCAGCGTGAATTTCTGTAGCATTATCTACACCAGGGACGACCAAGAATATTGCATACATGCGGAGCTCTTGCACGGGTGGAGCCTTGTCACACGAGTACGCACTTCCGTCTTTACCTCGCCAGGAGAGGGGAAAGAGAATAAAGACACGGGGAAACTGGAACGCTCCGCATGCCAATGGAGTCGCGGAAAGAACATGGGTATCTTGCGTGTGTCTTGGTTCCATATTCCGTATTTCTCAATACTACAGATCACAAACTAGAAATTTTTTCGTTACTGTTTAATCAATTTGGCACTCTGAAAACGCAATTAAACTTTGTATAGGGGTGCAGATTGTCAGCATACGGAGTGGCCAGAACAATTTCGCTGATTTTCATTATTAAAGTTGTCACGTAATTGCGAGTTACTTAGTCACCTCAAAAGATAGTTTAACTCATAAATGTTTACTGCAGCATTGCATCACGTTTGCAGCCTCATTGTGGGTTGGTGGATACTCTTCCCTAGGAAAGCAATGTAGACCTCCTGGACATTTATAATGCAGAAAGTTTGTCCTGTACATGGGAATTACATTGCGGAGCGACCAGTTCCATGTGCACAACTGAAACGCCAAACGGCTTCGAAAAGCATTCAAATATATTGAAATTTATTATGTGAATTCAGCTACATTATGTATAGCAGTCTTACTTAAAGAAAAATTTTCAGTACTTGAAACTATAGTTCATCAAATATAAATATATATACGGCGAAGTGCGGCCTGTAACGGAAATGACAACGATATTCTATGAATTATCTTTGTCTTGATACTAAAACCTGCATGAGAATCACAAGATGTGCGAGTGTTGGTAAAAGAATTAATGATAACCTATGAGAAGAAGTAAACAGGTGTGGTACGGAGAACGGGAGTGGATAGCCTAAGTTGGAAGATGATCAATCGCGATAAGCGGGAAATCCGCATACTAATTCCTGTTCGGCACAAATGTTCAAACGTCGCTTTAAGTAGTACATTTATACCTATTACAGTTAAGCTGAATTTCAGCAACAATTTTAATATTTGAAACTGTGAGTCGTCATCAAATGCAGTTATAGCTTACAAACAGATGTAAGTTTAGCAGTGCCCTCAAAACTCCCAGAAAACTATTCTAATTCTTTCAACGGCGGAATGAATTTTTCATATTAGTGTTTCCTAAGCTCATGGACAATTTTTTGTAATAATGGCAGACGTTGTTCTTTGATAATGTGATTTTCCGTTGCAATGCATCCCAATCAGACTAGAAATTAGTTTTATCTCACTTTGCGACGTCTTACTGGGGGCAGAATGCGGTAAGATCCACATAAAATGCCATATTGCACTGCATTCCGGTCGTTTTAAATACCGTTTATGCTTTCCCTTCTGCTTCAGAACTTCAACAATAGCGAGTCTTAATTCGAAATATCATTCACAGAACGTCTCTCGACTTTCAAACATAGTTAGTAATAATATATAGCCTGTCAGTACTTTCCATTCAGTTCCATCAAAAACTGTTCCAACTAATGGAACAATAATGCGACTTCAGAAAAATTACTATTCATACCACTAATTTCATCACGTGCCCCCGGCCTGTAAATTTAGCACAAAGTGCTTCTTGATGTACAGAACAAAGAATCCCGTATAACAGGTCCGTCTATCGCAATGTCTTTCTCTTTAATCGCCAACTGAATGTTTAAATTCATTCTACACGGTGATGTAATCCCGTTCCGCAGTAAACTTGGGGTATCTGTCGACATTGCCACTGCAGAATTTGCATTGAGGATTCTCATCCGTGATCCTTGCTAAGTTTCAAAGGCTTGTGACAGTAGATCGCTAGACTGCCTCTTTTTGTACAAATAACCGTTTGACCTGTGAACTTACTACGTGCCGTGAACAAATAGCGAAGGATGAAGAGCACTGTCACAACGACTGCCGAACTGAAGGGAAAGCTGCGGAGCAAAAAATCCCACTTCAAATGCCGGAAGGCAATGATGTTGCTTCGCAATATTTGACGAAATGTGGCTCTGCGCCGAGCAGTTCCGAGAAGGACGGAGCAAAGCCGAAACGTGCCGAGTAGCGCCGAAACGGGCTGAGCCTCGGACTGCACGCATACACCTCAAAGTGAAAGAGTGCACTTTTGCACGCAGTGGCCAGCCCTGGCCTACAAGTTGCCTTAAGTCCACACAATGTAGCTATCGGTCATGAGCTGGTATTGTTGGCATCGCGCGACTAATACGTGGTAACCTTGTGTCTCACGACCGTGGTGGAATGTTAGAAAGACGTCGCTGTGATGTGTGGAAAATCAGCAAGAATTCTTGCCATAAAAAGAAAATGAGAACAAGTTATAACCTTAAAATGACCCTTCCAGGCATGATGGCAAACTAAAATGTATACCAGAACCAGTTTGCCCATTCACAGCTGAAGACACATCATGAACTCCACTGTGGATGCAGATTTCCTCTTACCTCTACTGTAAAAATCGCTGTATGTGGGTGAAAGATTACCGCAGATTGTTTTCGATCTAAATAACCCGAATTATGCAAATACAGAGGATGATATGAAACCTATTTTGGACGCGTGTAAGTAAGATGATATTCCTGGTCCCTTGAAGTCCCCTTTATTCGGTTTGTACGGTGCTGTCGTCAGCATTCGAACTAAGAATGATCATTATAGTCAGTTACCAATGGCGTTGCTGCCTTGATAACACTAGTTCCCGTCAGCACCGTAATCAAGCACTCTAGGGCTTGGCTACCACTTGGATGGGTGACCATCTGGGACTTCCGAGTATTGTTGGCAAGTGAGATGCACTCAGCGCTTGTGAGACCAACTGAGGAGGTACTTGACTGAGAAGTAGCGGCTCCGGTCACGAAAACAGAACAGCTGGGGGAGTGATATGCTGACCGTTTGCACTGTTATATGCGTGCCCAGTGACGCCTTTGGATAAGGATGACACGGCGGTCGGTCAGTACCGATGGCCCTTCCGAGGAGTGCTTAGACGGAGCTTAGAGTATACTACAGTCAGTTCCTAGACTCTGTCGAATCCTTTCCCGTAAATAAAATATTTTTATCAAACGATAATTTAACTCCACGATACTAGCGCAGCAAAAAGTAGTTTCTAACAAGAGAATAAGAAGAGAAAACGTAACACAGTAACATATTTTTGTAGCTACTGAATGGCTCAATTGTTCTATGAATTTAATTATTGAGTTATACAGTAGCTACATATATTATAGGCCACTGAGTGTGTTTCACAAATAAAAGAAGCGAGACGCTCATGGTGAAAAACGTATTACTTTCGTTTAGTCGCAAAGATGGAATATACCTACATGAAGTTCCACAGTAATTTTGATTGTGCCTCTAATCTTTATGGAGAAATTACCTTAACAGTATTTTATTGACAACGAGTAGAAAATTCGAAACTAACATCGAGCTGTTAAAGCAACTTGCCTCTGGTGTATTACATATTTGGTTTAGCTTTTTAATTTCAGCTGATGTTCACAGCTTGTTCATTATGTCACACATTCATACGTTGTAGTATAATCAAACTGTGAATATTAGTTGGGTATATATGGTAGTTATCCCCTTCATTCCCTGTTTGATATGCAAATGAACAACTACACGTTGCCGTACGAGTTGTTAGCTCTCTGACCTTGTCGCTTTGATTGTCACTCTGATTGTACTACTGATGCCATGCAATTGTTTTGAGAGTTCACCAACTTTCTAAGTCCTCTTCACGATTTTATTTGCTTAGCCTCGTATTATATTCTTGCATGATTCAGACCAAGCTGGCAACCTCGCCGTAAGGCATACCACAGTTATCTAATCCCCTGTGCCTGGTCAACTGGATGAACTTACGGAATGCTGACGAAGATCGCAAAATTTAGTAGCACTACAGAACTACAGTATATGACAACCCCTTAACTCTTGCATTTAACCCTCATCTTTACAATAAATTAAAGTCGTCGATTCAATTCCTTTAAAAAGGCCCCACTGTTTTTTGTCGGGGAGAGAGCAGGATTCCACGCAAAGTTTAAGCAAAACCTTCATCGCTATTTGTGAAGTCACTCGCTAGTTCAGTCACAATATCTTTCTTAACAACCCCGTCCCAGTTAGTGGAAATGCTCCCCAGATTCATAGTGTTACTACAGCCAGTCGTATGACAGAGCTCTGCAACAGTAGATTTTCTCGGCTTGTGTAAGTTTCTGCTACACTTATGCCCTATACACCAGTCCTTCACAGTTCTGTTGGTCTCACCAAAGCATGACATGCTGAAGCGAGTCAACAGAACCAGGTTTACAAGTGTTTACCGTGTCTGATGCCTCGAGAAGCTGATAGTGTCCAGTTGCCCAGTACTTCCCTCTGCCACGAAAACACGAAGCCTCTGGAAATGAGAAGAGAAACTGCGTTCACTTATTTCCCCTCACACACTACCTACTGTGTCCCACTTTACCAACAAAGCAAATGCGGAACTGCGAGTATTTTGAAGTTATCCCCAGTGTGTTCACAGTTTTCTGGAACGGTGGAATCATAGCAACGTCTCAGCTTGTGGATAAGTGGTGCTGAAACCAGAGTGGCCCGTCAGTTACATGGAGCAGATGTCAGCTTCCACACACCGCAGGAACTTCCGTCTCCCATGGGCACGGGGTGGAGGCTTTCGAACAAGAGAATTGTAAGCACTGTTCCGTTGGGACTGGTAAGTGACGGACGCTGTTCTTGGAGCGTTCCTCTGGTATGACGGACAAAGGTATACGGTTAACTTAGATTACACATAGATCACACAAAATTATTTTCTCACGTTCTCTGCAGATCCGTTATTACCCCAAATGTAAGAATGAGTGATTCATTTTATGTTGTTAGGGGCGTACTTAAAGTTGTGCTCCCGCGATTATGATGTTAAGGTATCACGAACAGTTCTAGTTTCTTAATGTTTCTATTCTTTTGCTGTTCACGTGCTTTCTGGTCAGTGTAATTTCGAGAGTTTTGGAAGGAATTTTCTTAATGACTGGTAGTCTAAATTCTGAGCCTCAGACGACTCTGTGCCTCTTACTTTGAAATTATAGACAAATTGCAGTGCATAGAATAATAGAACTCAAAGGAGTGTATTGAACGACGAACAGTTCTAGTTTCTTAATGTTTCTATTCTAATGCTGTTCACGTGCTTTCTGGTCAGTGTAATTTCGAGAGTTTTGGAAGGAATTTTCTTAATGACTGGTAGTCTAAATTCTGTGCCTTAGACGACTCTGTGCCTCTTACTTTGAAATTATAGACAAATTGCAGTGCATAGAATAATAGAACTCAAAGGAGTGTATTGAACGCTTACATGTGTGTTCATTTCCTGTTTCTTTTCGTAGTTTTGGTATTTACTGGAGTTAGTCTAAATGACCCCCAGCCGTTCATGCGGCCCTTACATTGAGATTTTAGATAAATAGTTTTTTAAACGATCGAAGTCCAAGC
Organism: Schistocerca americana; assembly: GCF_021461395.2. NCBI lineage: Eukaryota > Metazoa > Arthropoda > Insecta > Orthoptera > Acrididae > Schistocerca > Schistocerca americana. The sequence goes on along the minus strand of NC_060124.1, from coordinate 4,309,228 downwards.
CCTGAATGTAGTGAATACCTATACATATGTTGAATATCTAGTCATTTAGTGATTTTCATATTTGCTGGAGGCTCTAAATTCTGGGCCTCAGCCGACTGCATGTATAGAATTTGCTCTGCACTGACGGCCGGTCCAAGTGGTTACGTGATCGATTAATTTCCGAATGTGACTGCTGCTTATATGCGTGGAAATTAGCATTAGTTTCTGATTTCTATTTATTCTTTACACTTTATTTGATGTTGTCAATATGCCTCACCTGACTAGACGCATAGACGAATCCTCCCCCCCCCCCCCCCCCCCATAGGACTACTAATCACTCTCTGAATCTCACGAAGGAAGTGTGCTGCAGAACTGTAGTTACTGGGACCTTACGAGTAACAGAACATGAGGAAGTTGAGTTCTCATCAAAACTGTTTCCCCATATTGTTTCCTCATCTTAGAACATTTGGCTGTACACGATTAGATTCCTATTTCACAGAGAGAGACAGTAATTCTTTTTAGAATGAGATTTTCACTCTGCAGCGGAGTGTGCGCTGATATGAAACTTTCTGCCAGATTAAAACTGTGTGCCGGACCGAGATTGGAACTCGGGACCTTTGCCTTTCGCGGGCAAGTGCTCTACCATCTGAGCTATCCAAGCACGACTCACGCCCCGTCCTCACAGCTTTACTTCTGCCAGTGCCTCGTCTCCTACCTTCGAAACTCCACAGAAGCTCTCCTGCAACCCTTGCAGAACAAGCACTCCCGAAAGAAAGGAGACATGACTTAGCCACAGGCTGGGGGATGTTTCCAGAATGAGATTTTCACTCTGCAGCGAAGTGTGCGCAGTGTTCGCAGGAGAGCTTCCCTAAAGTTTGGAAGGTAGGAGACGAGGCACTGGCAGTAGTGAAGCTGTGAGGACGGGGCGTCAGTCGTGCTCGGGTAGCTCAGATGGTAGAGCACTTGCTCGCGAAAGGAAAAGGTCCCGTGTTCGAGTGTGGGTCCGGCACACAATTTTAATCTCCCAGGAAGTTTCAGTACTTCTTTTTATTTGCCTATATTTTGGGATATAGTGCGCCATAATGTTTATGTAACGAATTAACTCAGCTTGTTTGTAATGAATCTCCTCATAATTTATCGTACCCCTGCCATTCATAATCTCTCTTCGCAAGTATGCTATCTGAGACGCCCAAAGTAAAAGTACAATATGAAAGTTTACATCTTGCGCTGAGGTGCATCTTGAGTTAAGGTTCAAATGGCTCCGAGCACTATGGGACTTAACATCTGTGGTCATCAGTCCCCTAGAACTTAGAACTACTTAAACCTAACTAACCTAAGGACATCACACACACCCATGCCCGTGGCAGAATTCGAACCTGCGACCGTAGCGGTCACGCGGTTCCAGACTGAAGCGCCTTTAACCGCACGGCCACACCGGCCGTCTTTGAGTTAAGGAAAGGATGGATTTCTGCAAGGTAACTTGATACCGAATCACAAAATATGGAGCTGCTCGTGATATCCTCTTCTCTACACGTCTACTTCAACACACACATTTCGCAAGCCAGGCGCAGGTTACAGACCGCCGCTACCCATTCCGCCGCTCCAGACGTGTGCTCCCTGCGACCAGTGCCGAGCCAGCTTTTCGTTTTGCCTGCACTGCCCGCCAAATGCTGCCACCTGCGCTGGGAGGCGACGTTCCAGCCGATGTGAGACATCACTTGATTTCTATAAAACTATTCCGTGAAAAAAAATTTGAATTTAGTACATTTTTCAGTCTGACACCTATTTTCGATAAAGAAATGAATGTATTTTTATTATCCGTCACACTTAGTGCGCTGCACCGAATGAAGCAAAATATAGCCCAAAATTTTCAATACTTAGCAGAGGTAGAAATGTATAACGTAAAATTTGCATGTACTTGATGTTAGCCCATACGTTGCAATGAAGAAAATGTAGATAAGTTTGTTGAAATTTTATTTAAAATTATGAGCAGACAGGTATCTTGTGCCCATACTCGTCCTTGCTCTTCGCGAATCATGTAGTCGTAACAATCGTCATGTCTCACAAACGGTGCATGACATGGGAACAAAGTTTTTGCCAAATGACAGCACGCAATGAGGCACATTTTTTGTATGATAAATACTCTACACTTTTGTATTCACCGAGATACGGAAGTTAGTCGTCCGCAGCAGTGAGAGGTGGACGGTTCAGGACGCATACAGCACATGGCTACCCAAGTGGCGTGTTTATACACGTCCGTAGCATCTGGTAATAAGGTAGCAGGACGCCTATACACGTCCACAGCAGCGGAAGGGCTGCTAGCCATTTACTTTTCGGTTTCACTCTCAAACGCAGCAAGGAAAAAACGATTCTCTATAGTTCTCCGTAGGAGCCCTAGTTCTCTTACCTTCTTCCGCGATAAGTACATTGACGCCAATAAAATTTTTCTGCTGTCATCTTTAAATATTGGCTCTCTACATTTTCTTAATAGTATTTCACGAAAAGAACATGGTCTACCCTCCAATGATTTTCACTTGAGTTCATAGGGTATCTCTGCAATCGTCACGTCTTCTTCGAGGCTACCGCTAAAAAAATCCAGCTGTCCGCCTCGGAATTGCTTCGTTGTCTTCCTTTAATCCGACTTACTGGGAATCCCAAACACTCGAGCATTACCCAAGAATTGGTCGCACCAGTGTACTGCACGTGGTCTCTTCCATAGGTGAACCACACTTACCTAGAATTCTCCCAATAAAACGAAGTCGACCAATCCCCTTCCCTATTACAATCCTCGCGTGCTCCTTCCATTTCATATTGCTTTGTGGCCTTCCGTCTAGATATTTAACAGCCGTTACTGCGTCAATCGGTACACAACTGATGCCGTAATTCAACATTACAGGTTTGTCCTTCACACTCATCTGCGCTGACATTTTTCTGCACATAATACAAGCATGTACCTTCGGACAGATCTAATGGTTCGCATTAAAAAAGAGTAGTAACGTACTTATTGAATTAGTTATGTTGTTTGGACATAAATTATCAGTCGGTCATGAGGGCTGTGAACATCATGGGCGTGGCCTAAATCTGAGTGAGCTTGTTTTAAACTTCGATATTCAACTACGACAAGTAACCGTCTAACGCAAATACACGTCCCTTTCAGTGCCATAGCCGAACAGAATATCGTACCTAACGGGTTTACGCACACCAAGACCATTCTTTTCAGATCCTTAAGGGGCCCTAATCTTAAACGGAGGCCGAGAAATACACCACAAGTCACAGGGGAAAAACTGTGTAACAATATAGTCAGCGAACGATGTGAGGAACGGGATTACTAAAATCTCTGTTATGTAGATTAACGAAGCGAGCTGCTATGTTTGTTCTACTGAAATTATAACGCCATGCAACACTGTGTCATAGTTTCCCTCTTGAAGAAACATATATGTAATATGCTATGTTACTTTAAGTAGATGTACATCTGTAATCGACAGTCGTAATAGTGCCACGGTAAGAAGGTAGTCACGTAATAGATGTTCCGTTGGAATAATTAAATATTTTGGAACTTCGGTAATTTTGGATTCAAGAGGGGCTAAGCTGCAGATGACGGTGTTCGTTGAAGCTTGCGGCTACTGCAACTCTCCCGATAGGCGGTCAATGAGCCTTCTCTGTAGATTGTGGGATCCATCGTAATTGCTACACAAGGGAGCTACATGGCTTTTGGGATTCAAAGAGATTAACCCAATAATTAACTTCATTAACGTGACAGCCCGTCGTTACAAAGCTAATTAGGGTACCGGCGCAACTCTGGACCATCAGACACCGTAAATTAACTGCTCTGTTGTAGAGGTTTCCCTTTCGATAGTATAAGAAAAATCTCTCGTTTCGATGTTACGGTGTCGTCAATCTCAGATAATGGCACTGGAGCCAACCTCACTGCCATCAGCAAGTACTCATAATTTTTTACAGTGATATTATTCTTCGTTACTTTTCTTGGTGTGTTCCTTATGAGACATGGAGATTTGTAATTTTTTCTTCTTCTTTCGTTTCATTAAATGAATCAGTTTTTAATTTTGTTTGCCTGCTAGGCGAATAATGTTTTATTCTTTCTCATTTTGCTTTCATTTCTTCAGATATTCGGATTGTTTCTTTAGTCCCCGTGTTGAGTTAGAACCTCTCTCACATTTTTATTATTATTATTATTATTATTATTATTATTTCTATGAAGTGGACTGCAAAGTAGACAAGGATTTCTGGTCAGACGACTATAGGGTAATATCAACAGCATAACAGGAGTAGAGTTCGTTATGAATAGGAAGGTAGGGCAGAGAGTGTGTTCCTGTGAACAGTTCAGTGGCCGGGTCGTTCTTATCAGAATCGACAGCAAACCAACACCGACAACGATAGTTCAGATATACATGCCGACGTCGCAAGTTGAAGATGAAGAGAGAGAGAAAGTGTATGAGGATATTGAAAGCGTAATACAGTAAGTAAAGGGGGACGAAAATCTAATAGTCATGGGGGACTGGAATGCAGTTGTAGGGGAGGGAGTAGAAGAAAAGGTTACAGGAGAATATGGGCTTGGGACAAGGAATGAGAGAGGAGTAAGACTAACTGAGTTGTGTAACCAGTTTCAGCTAGTAATAGCGAATACTCTGTTAGGGAATCACAAGAGGAGGTATACTTGGAAAAGGCCGAGTGATACGGGAAGATACATCATGGTCAGACAGAGACTCCGAAATCAGATACTGGATTGTAAGGCATACCTGGGAGCAGATACAGACTCAGATCACAATATAGTAGTGATGAAGAGTAGGTTGAAGTTTAAGAGAGGGAGAATCAATACGCAAAGAAGTGGGATACGGAAGAACTAAGGAATGATGAGATACGCTTGAGGTTCTCTAAAGCTATAGATACAGCAATAAGGAATAGCGCAGTAGGCAGTACAGTTGAATAGGAATGGACATCTCTAAAAAGGACCATTACAGAAGTTGCGAAGAGAAATAGAGGTGGAAAGAAGGTAAATGTGAAGGAACCATGGGTAACAGAAGACATACTTCAGTTGATTGATGCAAGGAGGAAGAACAAAAATCTTCTGGGAAACTCAGGAATACAGAAACACAAGTGGCTGAGGAATGAAATAACTTGGAAGTGCAGGAAAGCTAAGACGAAATGGCTGCCGGAGAAATGTCAAGACATAGAAAAAGAAATGGTTGTCAAGAGGACAGCCTCAGCATACACCAAAGTCAAAACAGCCTTCGGTGACTTAAAAACAAGGGTGGTAACATTAAGAGTGCAACGGGAATTCCACTGTTAAATGCAGAGGAGAGAGCAGATAGGTGGTAAGAATACATTGAAAGCCTCTTTGAGGGGGAATATTTGTCTGATGTGATAGTAGAGGAAACAGGAGTCGATTTACAAGAGATAGGGGATCCAGTATTAGAATCAGACGTTAAAAGAGCTTTGGACGACTTAAGGTCAAATCAGCCAGACGGGATAGGTAACATTCCATCAGAATTTCTAAAATCATTGGGGGAAGTGGCAACAAAACGACTATTCACGTTGGTGTGTAGAGTGTATGTGTATGGCGAAAAACCATCTGACTTTCGGAAAAGCATCATCCACACAATTCCGAAGACGGCAAGAGCTGACAAGTCTGAGAATTGTAGAACAATCGGCTGAACAGCTCATGTATCCTGGTTGCTTACAAGAATAATATACTGAAGAATGGTAAAGAAAATTGAGGATGTGCTAGATGAAGATTAGTTTGGCTTTAGGAAAAGTAAAGGCACCAGAGAGGCAATTATAACGTATCTGTTAATAGTGGAAGCAAGACTAAATAAAAATCAAGACACGTTCATGGGATTCGCGGACCTGGAAAAAGCGTTCGATAATGTAAAATCGTGCAAGATGTTCGATGTTCTGAAAAGATGTAGGGGTAAGCTATAGGGAGAGACGGGTCATATACAATATGTACAGCAGCCAAAAGAGAATAATAAGAGTGGACGACCAAGAACGAAGTCCTCGTATTAAAAAGGGTGTAAGACAAGGATGTAGCCTTTTGCCCCTACTCTTCAATCTGTACATCGAGGAAGCAATGATGGAAATAAAAGAAAGGTTCAGGAGTGGAATTAAAATTCAAGGTGAAAGGATATCAATGATACGATTCGCTGATGACATTGCTATCCTGAGTGAAAGTGAAGAAGAATTACATGATCTGCTGAACGGAATGAACAGTCTAATGAGTGCACAGTATGGATTGAGTGTAAATCGAAGAAAGACGACGGTAATGAGAAGTAGTAGAATTGAGAACAGCGAGACACTTAACATCAGGACTGATTGTCACGAAGTAGATGAAGTTAAGGAATTCTGCTACCTAGGCAATAAAATAACCAATGACGGACGGAGCAAGGAGGACATCAAAAGCAGACTAGCTATGGATAAAAAGGCATTCCTGGCCAAGAGAAGTCTACTAATATCGCTTTAATTTGAGGAAGAAATTGCTGAGAATGTACGTCAGGAGTACAGTACTGTATGGTAGAGAAACAAGGACTGTGGGAAAACCGTCGCAGAAGAGAATCGAAGCATTTGAGATGTGGCGCTATGGACGAATGTTGATAACTAGATGGACTGATAAGGTAAGGAACGAGGAGATTCTACGCAGAATAAGAGCGGAAAGGAAAATGTGGAAAACACTGATAAGGAGAAGGGACAGGATGACAGGACATCTTTTAAGACATGAGGAATGACTTGCATGGACTTGAGGGAGCTGTGGAGAGCAAAACCTGTAGAGGAAGACAGAGATTAGAATACATTCAGCAAATAATTGACGACGCAGGTTGCAAGCGCTTCCCTGACATGAAAAGTCATTTTTTCCCTCATTGTGTCTAAGAGTATTTCGGTAGTTTGGTAAAGGATTTCAATTCTGATGTGGGTTAGTTTGTTGTCGTGGAATCTGGAGCCAATAATTTTTCTTGGTATCTTCCTTTCTTTGATCTCCAGGCTTTAAATTGCCCCACGGTTAGTAATGGACAGTATTTCGGTTGCACGTATGACTTTCGGTTTCATTACAGTACTATAATGGCTTATTTTAGCATTCCATGAAAGGGATTTTTTGTTACATGTGTTTTTGATAAGGTGGTAGGTAAATTCAATTTTTGATTCTTTTAGAGTCTATTGCCTTTTTCTCTACCGCATTTCAGCCGACCTTTCATCAAGATATTTGAACTTTTTGACGTTCCCTATATTTTGGTTCTCCCTTTGCAAAAGTGTTGTTTTTTTTTAAATATTTTTCATGATTTTGGTCTTTTCGAAAGAGGTTTCAAGACTTACGTCGTTTCATTTCAGTACCTTGAACTTTCATTTGGGTTCACTCCATCTGATTTATCTGCGGTTTCTATCGTTTTGGATACTTGATACTACGCGGTCAAATCCGTAGCTATCCCAAAAAATATCTATTAAATTGCCGGTATTCAACTACACTGCTTTTCACGGTAAGGATATTCCATAAATTGTGCAAATGGCATTCTCATTAATTTCCACATTCTTAATGCTGCCGATCTTTTCCGTATCACCGTATAGAACAGTGTTTTAGATTCCTAGAAATCTTTCTCCGGTTTCTTTGGAAGAAAGTGTTTATCATACGGTATCCGAGTGATGTTGGGGCGACCACTTTGGAGCAAGGTTCCTACCTTTGACAGTAACGTGGTCCAATTTCGTGGCTAAATCATCACGAGCAGACATATTTTGAAAGGGGTGTGATCTGAGTGTTGGGAGTGTGGAAACAGTAGCACTTGGGGAACTGATCGTACGTACCATTAGCAACTTTATGGATAACAATGGAAATAACGAAGACAGATGTTACTTTGAAGAAGAAACCTCGTTTTGTTTCCATGCGTCGCTCGTTGCAGCTAACTGAAGTAACGGCACTGCTGTTAGTTACCTGATTTAAACGAAGTTATCGAGAACTCGTGTTTCCTCCTTCCGCTCTGGTGAAAGAAAAGAAAAGAAAAAACGACTTCATGCGTCTGAGCCAGATGAGAAAAGATGTGCCTCAGGAGAATGAAATAAGAACAGCTTCCCACTGTGTTATCGAGATTTATTTAAGTAATTTTGATGTTGTGCATTTAGATGGTACAGAGACATTATTTCTGGCGCGTTATTTTGTATTGTCCGCTAGCTGATTATGATGATAGTAAAAACACCTAAAATTGAAATGGATGTTTAAATAAATTTACGATGAGCTCTGAACATTCCTGTAACTGTTAACATGATTGTAGGAGTATTCTGCGAAGCCAGTCATACTATGGAGTGATTTAGCTACGTGTAGAAGTTGAGTTTCTTTCAGTTTATCGTACATGCCTGTGAATATTCATTTCCTTAACAGTGAATGTAAGAAATGATGCGTTGATCGTAGATACATTCGAATCTTAGAGATCCCGAACACCACGAGCATTGCGCGAAAACTGTTTTACCACAGTGACAGTTCTTCGTATAAATCTCACTCCGGAAAGCAATGTTTTTAACGCTTCTGGAAATTTCATATGTTGGCCTTAATTATAGGGCAAATCACGCTTAAAGGATCACTATATCGAGAACTGTAGCTTGCAAATTATCATAAATCAATACCTTGAATTTCACCGAGAACGATTTCATACAATTTTCTCATTCATTTATTGTATTATTTTCAATTCATTCACCACATGTAAAATTAGTAGATGAGTAAGCACAACATTATTTAAATATACATTTCAAAACACTCATCAATTATCAAAATATCCACGGGTGTATTACCGGTCTGCAGTGTCCAACGGGCACAATATTTCGGCGATCATACATGTCGCCATCATCAGGTGAACTGACGGACTGAGCTCCTGTGAACGTGCCGGCACGGAGATCCGTACGCTATGGCTGCTCAGGGGGAACTGGGTTCGGTCGCGGCGGCGGCCGATTTAAATACCATCCGCCCGCGGCACTCTCCCTCCGCGCCACGGTCGCGTGGTGGAACAGATTGCGACGGCGTCTGAGATGACGTCGGTGTGATGGCTCTGTCCGCCGTGGTCGTCACGACAGTATGTTTGCTCGATTTACTCTTGATTAACCCAATCGCTGGTTCCCAAGCCTTGCTAAGATTATAGCCACAGTCACGGTTTATGAGGTCGTCATTGGTGCGAATTTCGATGGCCTCTCTAACAACGCTGTCCCAGCATCTCGACGTCTGTACCAGAATCCTCGTGCGTTCATACTCCATAGCGTGATTTTCCGACAAACAATGTTCAGTGACCGCCGACTTGCTCGAATACATCAGTCGAGTGTGCCTCTGGTGTTCACGGCATCGATCCTCGACGATACGCATCGTCTGACCAATATACGACTTGCCACATTGACACGGAATCTGGTACACGCCGGCCTTCCTCAAACCGAGGTCATCTTTGGCGCTCGCCACCAGTGCACGAGTTTTATTCGGAGGACAAAACACAGTTCCGACCAGGTGTTTCTTCAAAATGCGGGCGATTTTTCCCGAGAGTGCGCCTGTATATGGAATAAACGCAGTGCCTACCTTTCATCCATCTCCACAGGTTGTGCTGTAGTGGTTGGGCGGAGAGCACGTTGAATCTGCCATTCTGAGTACCCATTTTTTTCTCCGAAATACAGTTCTCAGATGTTCCAATTCCTGGGATAGACTCTCTGCGTCAGAGATAGTGCGCGCCCCACGTACTAGAGTTTTAAGTACCCCATTCCTCTGTGAAGGGTGGTGGCAGCTGTCTGCGTGCAAATACAGATCAGTGTGCGTTGTCTTCTGATACACCCCATCAGTTAGGGTGCCGTCAGCCCTTCTCTTGACCAAGACGTCCAGAAAAGGTGAAACGTCCCCTTTGAACAATTATACAAGACTGTGCTTTAACTGACACACAATATTTTGTTAGCGCAACGCAATCTGACTTTCAAAATTCCCTACAAAAGAATGGCCCTGACTAACATTAAACTATACCTTTCACAAATCACTTACCTCACAAAAATCTTCGCTGCTCACGCTACTGCAATACAGCGAGCGCCACTACTGCCAGCTAAATAAAAGATTCAAACTACTGAAGGCACTAACTACTGATAGGTATAGTTAGCAAATGAAAGATATTAATAGAGAACAAACAATGTATTTACCTTAATATCATCACAAGTCATAATATATATATCAGTTCATGACAAATTACAAACCTCCGCCATCTCTCTCCCCACATCCACCACTGCTGGCGGCTCACCTCCAACTGCGCAACGCTACGCGCTGTTCACAGCCAGCTGCCGCTGCCCAACACTACAATGGCAGACAACAATGCAAACTAGCCACAGACTGCACACAGCACAGCCAGTGATTTTCATATTGAGCGCTACGTAACGTTGCCAATAAGAAAACGTAAACAGCCTACTTACATAGAGAAAACATAAACAGCCTACTTACAAAGGTAATTTACCCTCCGTTTCAGTCTCCATAGTGAATCTGATGTTGGGGTGTATAGAGTTTAGATGTGTAAGGAAGTCAAGGAGTTTATCCATACCATGTGGACTGATGACGAACGTGTCGTCCACGTAACGTAAAAAGGAAGTAGGTTTCCATTCGGATGACGACAGGGCTTCCTCCTCGAAGTTCTCCATGTACAAACTCGCTACCACCGGTGAGAGTGGGCTACTTATGGCGACTCCCTCCGTTTGTTAGTAGTATTCTCCATTAAAAAGAAAATACGTGGAAGTCAAGACATGCCTAAAAAGTTCAGTGGTCTTCTCGTCAAACTTCTGACTAATCAATTCTAGTGATTCTCGCAGGGGTACCCTCGTAAACAGGGAAACGACGTCAAAACTCACCATGATATCTGACTCATCCAACCTGAAGCTATCAAGGCGTTTAACAAAATCCACGGAATTACGGATTATCAAATACGCCGAGAGAAACTCAAATATCTTCTTCGGACATGGGAAGATAAATAACAAAAATAATAATCGGGCTTCGGAGACGGGGCGCAAAGGACTGAATCCATGCTGCTAGGCATCGAGTCACTCCTTCGGTTCAATAACTTACTCACTAAAAGGCACAAAAAATACCCCGAATACTTTGACCGAGATACGCGTCCGCTTATTTCGACCTCTCTTCCACTAAGCGAATTATCTGAGAAGTAGGTTTAAGGCACTTGCCGATTCTCCTCGTCAGAATTGAGTGCGCTAGCTGTGTCGACTGCTCTCATTCGGTTGCACCCGCATTTTCCATCGAATGAATCGGTTGTATAGTAACCCTACAAATACATAAAACTACTACCGACTGATGCGACTCCTTTCGTTCGGTTGTTCCCAACCCCACCTTCCAGCGCCTCGTGTTCACAAAGGCACCAAGCCGCATTCACTCTGGTGGTGGGCAGTGGTCATAACGTTTCGATTTAACAACGCATATCACGAGCGGAAGTAGTCCTAAAACACAACTCTGAAGCAGGCCTGATACGGTTTTCGCTTCTGACCGAGCCATCTTATTAAACAGGGTATAATTTCTGACCAAGCTGTCTTATTCAACAGGGTGTACTTTTTACTCGCTGGGCAGCATTTAATCTCACCGCATATCCATTAAGATTTCGTGTGCGCCCGTATTTTGCCGCTAAATGACACTGCGGAACTGAGTCTATGGATTTCTGGAAGGCACAAAACACTGCATGAAACTGAGCTTCGGTGTTGGCTTGCTTTTGGATGTACGAGCACAGCGGACTAGGTTTCACTAGATCGATGCTTATTGAAACTAAAGATTTATCCGGTCCCCAGAAAACTCACCGCACGCGGACAGGATGTATATCCCACGAAGTACGTACACTACCGACAGTGAGTAATGTTTCAGCCAGCGCATCTGAACTCTATCCTTCGTAGAGAGACTAACAAGCTGCCTCTATTTCCAGTCCCTTGGTGTGCTTTAGTGCTCCAGCCGGAAAACGGTGCCTAGGAGAGGGAAGTGTTGTTCCGAATATTCATTACAAAAACCAAAAGTACCCCAGTTCTCTGTAGAAAACTTCCGAGTTTGTTTTGCAGTTACCACACACTATATGTAGTTTACACAATTATGTGAAGGACTCTGGTATTTAGCTTCCATTGTATCATTTTTCCTTCCCTTTTCGTCACAATCAACTAATATCTGGACCGATAAATTGGTATCATAAATTACGTTGGTGCAAACTGATCGTACTGTAATGTTACGTAATAGTTTGCCATCAGGTCCCGCCACAATGCAGTGACAATAAGCAGATAAATGCGTTGAGAGATGGTGAACCAATACGTTGGTTCTGAGTGATCATTATTTAGACATTTATTCTCTAAACTTTCACCATAGCTTTTATCGTGACACATTTTCTTCGCCCATTACTACATGTTCTTCTTCGGGTCTCGTATAATTAGGTTAATGGTACTAGAAAACGTCTTCTACCGAAAAATACTTTTTTCGTCGTTTTCAGTAAACCACATCTGCAGAAACATACGTCAGTTCTATGACATTGCAACTTCGAGGATATTCCATAGGTCATATATTGCAACGTAAGTATTAATGAATTCTGGCTTTTTAAAATTGTATCGTTGATAATCGCCTACATCTGATCCTTCGTAAAAAATGAAAACTTACCGTTGTATAATCTGTATTGTTTACTTCCTATCTTTGCCTAAAGCTGCATTTTAATCGCTGCAAAATTATTTGATTGGTCATTTCACTTAGGAAAATTCACTTCTCCAGCAATGATCACTGATTTCTTTCCTACATTTTTTCTAACAATTTCTTAAGGTTTTCAGCACATCTCTCGTATTCGCATACGGTAAAAAAATATCGTGAATCTATTATATTCTTCGTTGGCGATCACATATGGCATGTAAGAAAACTTTCTCCCGTAAACAAGTGTAATACACTGATGTAACAAAAGTCACGGAATGCCTCGTAATGTCGTGTCGGCCCTACTCTTGCCCGACGTATGACGGCAGTTCGACGTAGCACGGACTCAACGAGCCGCTGGGAAGCCCCCTGCAGAAGTAATGAACCATGCTGCCTCTACAGCTGTCCATAATTTCGAAAGCATGGCCAGTGCATCTTCGATGGGATTCTTGTCGGGAAATTTCTGTGACCAAATCATACCCTTCAATCGTCCAGAATGATCTTTAAACTAATCGCAGACATCTGAGCTCCGACGACATGGCGCATTGACACACTTAAGAATTCCATCGTTGTTTGGGAACACGAAGTTCATGAATCGCTAAAAATGGTCTCCAAGTAGCCGAAAATAACAATTTCCAGTGAATGATCGAATCAGTTGGACGAGAGGTCAGTCCATTCCATGTAAAAATATCCCACACCATTATGGAGCCATCACCAGCTTGCACAGTGCGCTTTTGACAGCTTGAGTCCATGGTTTCTTAACGCCCGTCGTGTGGCCAGTATCAAGTAGGAAACCTTTTCACACGAATCGCTTGAGTACAAATGACAGCTCCGTTAATGCATTGGCCTTTTATACCTTCTGCACGTGATACTACCGCTATCTGTATATCGCTATACCACGACTTTTGTCACCTCAGTGTACTTTCAAAACTTGGAAAAGCTACGCAAATAAATCTTTACAGTTCGTTGGATGGACGTTAACTAACTCATTTACTGTGCGGCTGGTCCCGGCGGAGGTTCCAGTCCTCCCTCGGGCATGGGTGTGTGTGTTTGTCCTTAGGATAATTTTGGTTAAGTAGTGTGTAAGCTTAGGGAGTGATGACCTTCGCAGTTAAGTCCCATAACATTTCACACACATTTGAACATTTTTTTGAACTAACTCATTTAGAATGTCACAAACTTCGATCCATTCCAAATTAGGCATTTCTTTTTTTCTTCAACCATGTGCTGTGATTAAATGTCAGTGATACAGACGGGCTCAGTAGCATTTACTCCTGAGGGTTGGATCCCGAGGAGCAAATCAGAGCCGCTACAAAGGATGTAAACGATTCTGGTATTCTCTGCTCTCTCTTACTAGCGTGCAACAGACAAAATAAAAATCATAGTGCAGTTGTATTATCTACTTTGAATGTAATAGATGGAACGCATTACTCAAAAACCACACAGACTCACCTAGAGTCACCTAGCGGTTTACGAGCACTGTGCGCCGAGAAGCATATTAATTAAGGTAGGATACAAGGACCAATATTGTTCTTCATAGCCACCAGTGACTTTCCCATTAGTGTTAGTCCGATAAAATGTATAAATTTAAAAGATACAGGGAAACTCCGAAGAGATATGATTAGTTAGGACATATTACGTGGAAAGCGTAATGTGGAATTAAAAAAAAAAAAAAAAAGGGAGAAGTAAGGGTTCTGAGTTCTGGTGCGACGGCAATGCAAATATCACTCCCTCCCACAGTAATGAAGGAGCAGACACTGTCGTTCTTGTTAGTGCGTAGCTTCATTATGGCGACCAAATGGATTTAAAATAGTTTTAATGTGGGTAGAAGAAAATCTTAAGTAATTAATATAACTGTATTCTTTGGAGAACGAGGAATTGTTCACCTTTGTGTGCCGCTGTCCACAGGTAATGTCTAAACTTCTCCACACTCCATCTGACCAGACGCTACATTGCACTGTTAGTGTGGCCTGAAGCGTTTCTCACATTATAAAATAGTTTATTCCCAAAACTTAGACAATGTTGCTTCCCTTTCTTCTAAGGCAGCCGTAATTAGTCACATCTGTAAGTACCTGACGTGCCGTAAGTGTTACGGAACATCTTTATAGCATCTCATCTGGATTAGCATCATGATTTGCGAACTTTTAAAGATAATGCGATGAATTTTCTCTCGAACTTTGCTTACATTAGGACAAAGACGCCGGCCGCGGTGGCCGAGCGCTTCTAGGCGCTTCAGTTCAGAACCGAGTGGCTGCTACGGTCGCAGGTTCGAAGCCTGCCTCGGGCTTGGATGTGTCTGATGTTCTTAGGTTAGTTAGGTTTAAGTAGTTCTAAGTTCTAGGGGACTGATGGCCTCAGATGTTAAGTCCCATAGTGCTCAGAGCCATTTTGAACCATAAAAAAGACTGTGGACTGTGAACTATGTGTCATAAAAAATTTAGTAATTAAAATTTAGGATTTTTCCTGTACAACTGTCCGCCTCCGTAGTTCAGTAGTATGCTGAGAGAGTTCGGCTAATTGGGCTCCTTGTGTAAGGGAAAAGAAAGGAAGTTGGTCAGTGTGTTGGGCTGCTATATGGAGGTGCCAAGTTCGTGTCCCGGTAGTGCCAGCATTTTTCTTTGATCCGAGGACTAACGGAAACGGAATGCACTCATCTTCGTGACGCCAGTCGTGGGGCTACTTGATTGACAACTAATGACTGCACGGTAAAGAAAGCCGACAGTGGCCGGCAGAGCGGCGTGCTGACCACATGTGCCTCTTCATATCGCGTCAAAATTATGCCACTGGCAGAAGATGACACACAGTTCCGTCCACCCTAAAGGACAACTTTGTGTTTTAAAGTAACTACTCAATAAGATAACCCTCTCTTTTGCCACTGTTCTCAAAGTCATACACAGTGCTAGCAAATGCGAAATAATCTCTCTAGATGTAGCAAATAAGTATACTAATATCTGCATTACGATGCTTTAGCTATTATTAAAGGTAACCTAATAAAGTACTACAGAGTCTCCTCGGAAGAAGTTATAGATTTCATAAACAGCCTGGAAGAGATACTGAAATATAATCACTTCTATTTCAATGGAAAAACCTACAAACAAATGAGCTAACTGCAGGTGCTAGCATATCAGCAACTGTAACCGAAATATTCTTCCGCTACTTAGAGCACAGACATGTCACAGAAAAGCGAACATGCATTCAAAAAGTTCAGTCGTACAGATGACATGTAGGTAACACTCAACAAGATGCACAAATTCATCTTTGAGCAGGAAATAAATGATACCATTAACTTCCTTGGTCTAACTATCTGCAAGCAAGGCAACAGTACGTCTTACAAATCAACAGGAAACTAACTACCAGAGACATCAATATACTTGCTTCCTCCTGCCACCCCAACATGTAAAAAGTAGCATCATACCGCTAAATGATTCACAGGGCTCTGAAAATTCCACAGAGTGATGAGATTCTCCAAAATGATATAAAATTCATATTACAAATATCTGTAGCTAAATGGTGCTAATCGACACTAATAGACAATCAAGTAAAAAAGATGGACAAAAAACCATCAGGAGTCAGGAATGTATACTAACGACGTACATGCCCTCCCTCGATAATATCTAGCAAACGTTGCCAATATCTTCAAGAGGGACTAAATAAAATTTGCCGAAGACTATCTCATAACCTGAAAATCGGTCATGATAAATTTTCATCCAGTGGCATATATAAAATCACATTTTGTAAATGCCTAGCTAAATATACAGGTCTAACAGGCCATACCAGATTCGCAGGACACATCAGTGCCTTCCCATACAACATACTTCATAAATCTGCAATAGCCTCTCACGTGAAAGTTACATGACATCCATTTGAAAACGTAGAAAACAACCTTAAGATTTCACACACACTGAGAAAAGTACACAGGATGTCTGTATATGAAAAACTAAAAATCTAAATCCACAGAAACAATCTCGGGGAACATCTACGAAATGACAGTACAGAAACAGACTCAAACAGTTATTTAAAGCTTGCTCATGATTTACATTTACAACGCACAGCAATCAGTGAAACCAACCTCATTAATTTCTCCATAAGTTCAACCAACTATATTTATGTACGATCTGTTGTAATCTCTTAGGCATAATAAATTAATATAAAAGTTGAATTGTACACATGTCCATATTCCGGTGTAGCCCATTCATGTTTCTATAGTAAAAGAAAAACATATTTAGGTATACAACCAATTAATGTTTTACGTTTGTATCGGAAGCTGCAACCCTTTATGCTTTTAAAACACAAGAACACATATTCATCTTTATAAAGCCACTTAATATAATAACTTAACTGTACATTTGCTTATATTCCGGTGCAGCACATTTATATTTTTAAGATAAAAGAATAACATGTACATGCATACAAACACTTAATCTATTTTCTTTGAATCTGATGTTAGCTAGTATATCTCTAACACGTATAACATCTTTGAGGTGACAATATAAACATTATTTATAGTGGAGAGTGCGTACGAGGGGCTTTGAATAAGTAGTGCAGCGCATTCATTATTTCTCTGACAGTTTCGTTTGAAAAAAATGCGGAATTTGCTGTGGGACATAATGGAATATTCCTGTTTCAGCCCCTAGGGTTTCATGGAGTTCCGATATTTGGTGTCGCCACACGTAGCCTTTAAAATAGTCTCTGTAACGGAGGTGAGTTCCAAGCGGAGAGCTGTCACTGAGTTTCTTTTGACGGAAAACCAAAGCATCGCAGACATTCATGGGCACTTGCAGAATGTCTACGGAGACCTGGAAGGGAACGAAAGCACGCTGAGTCGATGGGGCAGGAGTCTGCCCCATCGCACCAAGGTCCGCCCGACATCTTGCGTACAGGCTGGTAGCACACCGATGTCACCCTGCCGCGTTGGAAGCGGGGACACAATGAGAGATCACAGCCAAACACCTCGATGCACACACAACTGGACGCCTCTGTTGGTAGTGCTGGCACGCTCCTCCAAAAATATGTGCTCGCTCGGTTCTTCGTCGCCTAATAGTAGACAATAAAGAGCAAAGAATACCAATCTGCGAGGAATTGCTTGCGTGTTCGGAGGCTGTGGTGACAACTTTTCGGCGAACTTCGTCACAGGCGATGAAACGTGGGTTCATCACTTCGGAACGGATATCCATCGAGTAGCGCCACACCATCTCTTCCCAAAAGCAAAAAAAATTCAAAGCCGTACCCACAACCGGTAAAATCATGGCGATCGTTTTATGGGACGCTGAAGGGGCTATTCTGTTTGGTGTCATTCCTCATGGTGCCACGACCAACTCCGAAGTTTACTCTGTTACCCTCAGGAAATTTAAGAAACGACTTCAGCATGTTCGCCGCCACAAAAATGCAAACCAACTTCTCCTCCTCCATGACAGTTCAAGGCCTCAGACAAGTCTGCGCACCTGACAGGAGCTCACAGAATTTCACTGGACTGTTCTTCCTCAGCCACTTTACAGGCCAGATCTGGTACCGTTTAGATCTCTCTGTTTGGCCCAATGAAGGATGCGCACCGTTGGAACTAGTACGTGGGTGATGTGGAAGTTACTGATGTGGAAAGACACTGGCTCCGACGTCGACCAATGGAGTGGTACCACGTGGGTATATGTGCCCTGCCGGTAATCCTTAATAAAAGCAACCTGAATTCAGGAAGCAGTATGCAGACTTTTTGTAGCTCTACCATCGCTGTTAAGTACAATTCGTTTTAAATCGTAAGTGCCTGTTCTAAAGAAACTATTCTTTTCATTAGCAAATGACAGAACTTAACCTACCCTGCCCTTGTTCTGCTGCTGCGACATGCAAGTCGGTACTCTTCACCAAAACTAGTTATGTAAAGAAGCAGTTCTACCGGAAGATGATGGGGTGTACCATCGTGCAGTGGCAAAATAAATAAGTTACTGAGACAGAAAACTGCTTTGTTTGTATTTGTCAAGAGTTGCAGCCCCGCTAACGCCGTCCTTTATGGATGAAATGTATTTGTTCTATGTGTGTCAGTCTCAAAACCCTAAAACAGATTGGATGCGCCTCACGGATTAGTATGAGGCCCCTTGTGCAGCCAACCTGGGTATAATTTTATAGGCACACATTAGACTAGAAGAGTACCAGGTTGGTACCCGCGTCGTATCGCAGTTCCAGGCTTCATAAACATTTCCCATACTTTCTCCCGGGATAATACTACACTTGGACACAGGGGGACGTGAATTCTGTCCCAGAGGGTAGGGGGAGCAGCGAAGAGTTGCCAACAGTGGTACGCTGCCGTTTTTCCCAAGCTGTCCCGTAATTTAGGTAATACCCGAAATAAAAAGACAAATAAAATCGCTATAAATTAATTACCACCGATAAATGAAATATAAATCAGTAGAGTGATTTCCAATTCTGAACTACGGTACATTACAGTTTCCTATGTATACTTAATTCCTTCTACACCGAATAAGAGGCCTCTATATAAGCATCTAGCAGTCGGAAGTAAATGAGAAGACGCGGCTTGGCTCATAAACGTGCTGGAAGTTTGTCCCAGAAGAACTGACGGAAGGCGCTCGTACACCTGGAAGCGATGACTGCAAGTGGTCAGAATGGGCCGTGCTTTGGGGCAAACCGCCCCGGCGCCAGACAGGCTAAAGACACATAATGTCCGGGAACACACACAGTTTTTGTCCGATCGGAATTTTTACCGTCCCCGCTCTGACATTAATGTAGCGTTTACACACCAGAGGGGGGATGGGGGGGGGGGGTTAACATTCTAAATACCGACGCCACATCAGTCGATCACTGACCACCGCGCAACAAGTCTTTATGCAATTGTCGTTTTATTATGTTATAAATAGTGTTGTGTACAACATGAATTGAGAACAACGTCTTGCATTATTTTTATACAGTCGATTGAAGAGTAAGCGAAAAAATGTACTCATTTGGGCTTATCTGATTGATCAAGGGAGAGAGGAAGTTCGAGCCTACTACACTTTTTTTCCTGATTTAAGAAACAACGACGAAAAGTTTTTCAGCTATTTAAGATGTCAGTCTCGTCATTCGATGACCTGCGCAACCTGCTGGAAAATCATATACAAAAGAAAAATGCTAGAATGCGGAATTGAATTCACCTGGTGGAAATGGTGGCAATAACTTTACGGTAAGTAAAAGTAGAAGCTGGGGATTAATTCACCACACAATTTCTAGATTACAATACCTTACATTTCTGTACGAAATAAGCAACAACATTTTTGGCTAAATGTGATCATTACGAGTTACAGTTCAGAAAAATCAATAGTGTTCGTTGAAGATAATGAAGTTATTGAAGGGCTACGAGATTGAAAATTACCATCCCTGGTCATTTGAGAATGATTTTAGTAATTTTGAGCAGCAAAACTTCCTACTGTGGTACATTTGAAGTGATTCGAGACAGGTAATTTGTTGTAACGGAACTACTTGTAAACTGTGGCGAATGTATCTTAGCTCGTAAATTCTTGTTGAGGCATCTGGGGAACATTAAAAGGCAGTGTAAACTTAATATTTGATGGTTGATTAAACTGCTGGTTCTGGAAAGTAGATTGATTGTGTACATTACTGGTTTGAGATATGGAGGGATCTGTGTTTTTGATTTTCGAAATGAGTGGAAGAAATTCCGTTTGGCATTGAAGCCAGTGAGTGTCATCAAACTTGTCTACATGAGGCACAAAAATTTCAGAGAACGGCAGTTTGTGGTTTTTTTCTCGGGTTCTCTTTTCTGTAACGTCTGTAAGATTTCTAAGTCGATTTCGTCCATTTTTTATGTTACCTTGCTTTTGAAACAACTGTTTCTGCTGCTCCTTCAATTGTAGTCATTGCTGGAGTTACTGGTGGAGGTCTTAGTTTTTCACTATCGTAGTCTTATCTATCGCACAATCAGCTTAACAGCTCATGCATCGAAGCTGCTTACAAAAATAATAAACAGAAGAATGGAAAAGAAAATTGAGAATGCGCTAGGTGACGATCAGTTTGGCTTTAGGAAAAGTAAAGGGACGAGAGAGGCAATTCTGACGTATCTGTTAATAATGGAAGGAAGGCTAAAGAAAATTCAAGACACTTTCATAGGATTTGTCGATCTGAAAAAAGCGTTCGACAATATAACATGGTGCAAGCTGTTCGAGATTCAGAAAAAAGTAGGGGTAAGCTATAGGGAGAGACGGGTCATACACAATATGTACAACAACCAAGAGGGAATAATAAGAGTGGACGATCAAGAACGAAGTGCTCGTATTAAGAAGGGTGTAAGACAAGGCTGTAGCCTTTCGCCCCTACTCTTCAATCTGTACATCGAGGAAGCAATGATGGAAATAAAAGAAAGGTTCAGGAGTGGAATTAAAATACAAGGTGAAAGTATATCAATGATACTATTCGCAGATGACATTGCTATCCTGAGTGAAAGTGAAGAAGAATTAAATGATCGGCTGAACGGAATGAACAGTCTAATGAGTACACAGTATGGTTTGAGAGTAAATCGGAGAAAGACGAAGGTAATGAGAAGTAGTAGACACGAGAACAGCGAGAAACTTAACATTAGGATTGATGGTCACTAAGTCAATGAAGTTAAGGAATTCTGCTACCTAGGCAGTAAAATAACCAATGATGGACGGACCAAGAAAGACATCAAAAGCAGACTCGCTATGGCAAAAAAGGCATTTCTGGCCAAGAGAAGTCTACTAATATCAAATACCGGCCTTAATTTGAGGAAGAAATTTCTGAGGATGTACGTCTGGAGTACAGCATTGTATGGTAGTGAAACATGGACTGTGGGAAAACCGGAACAGAAGAGAATCTAAGCATTTGAGATGTGGTACTATAGACGAATGTTGAAAATTAGGTGGACTGATAAGGTAAGGAATGAGGAGGATCTACGCAGAATCGGAGAGGAAAGGAATATGTGGAAAACACTGATAAGGAGAAGGGACAGGATGATAGGACATCTGCTAAGACATGAGGGAATGACTTCCATGGTACAAGAGGGAGCTGTAGAGGGCAAAAACTGTAGAGGAAGACAGAGATTGGAATACGTCAAGCAAATAATTGAGGACGTAGGTTGCAAGTGCTACTTTGAGGTGAAGAGGTTAGCACAGGAAAGGAATTCGTGGCGGGCCGCAACAAACCAGTCAGTAGA
The DNA here is from genome assembly GCF_021461395.2 of Schistocerca americana. NCBI lineage: Eukaryota > Metazoa > Arthropoda > Insecta > Orthoptera > Acrididae > Schistocerca > Schistocerca americana. The sequence goes on along the minus strand of NC_060124.1, from coordinate 4,287,431 downwards.
CTGATGACCAAAAAAAAAAGTCTTCATCTCCATTGCTATAGCTTTCTTCCGTTTCTCTTTCCTCGTATATTTTTCTGCAGAAACTGTAGTTCATCGTTGAATATGTATTTTGTTTTCTTGGAGGCATGTGAAATGCTTGCTTTTGATTCCATAGCTTGCTTTTGATTCTTTGTATTTCTTTTGTCATTTGATAAAAGCATCAATTAAGTGTTTTTACTTTTTCATGAATTATCTACCTGTAAATAAAATACTTGTAAGGTGATATACGGGAGTATATTGAATATGTACAACTTGTTAACCGTAGTATATGTGTTGAATTGACACTGAAATAATGTTTTCATTTTTAGGGTTTTGGCCAGTGGGTGCACATTTACGGACGTCCATTGTTCGTACAAAATTTAATTGTCTACAGCAAACGAACTGATTGTTAAAGAGGTCTGCCTAGCTCTGTGGCTAGTGGCTAGTTCTGCAAAGTGAATGCATACAACCACCCACTGAAGAAACCTGGAAGGAATCAGCGAAGAGATCTGAATCAATAACAAATTTCCCTCATTGTATAGGTGCGATGGATGGAAAGCACTTGCGTCTCCTGTGTCCAGCGGGAAGTGGTTCTATATACTTCAGTTATAAAGATTATTATTCAGATGTGTTAATGGCTATCGCAGACAGTCCGTACCGATTTTCTTTCGTGAACATTGGACGTTATGGAAAACACTGTGACTCTTTTATTTGCAAAGAGACTTAGCTGTAGAAATCAGTTGAAAGTGGTTCACATATTCTACCGGTAGCGATGTGTCTACCAGAACAGAAAGCCCGATAGTCCGTTATTTCTTTGTTGCTGACGCTGCATTTTGCTTGCATAAGCATTTGTCGAGACCTTACGCTGGTACTCACCTGACTGTTGAAAAGAGGATCCTTAACTACAGACTGTGTAGAGCAGGAAGATACACAGAGTGTGCCATCGGAATACTCAGTAACATATGGCGAAGTTTTCGCCGTCCCTTGAATTTACAATCTGAGTTTGCAACTGATATTGTCAAGGCTTGTATTGTGCTTCATAATTATGTTAGAGATGGGTACGTAGCTGGGGATGCTACGTCCATTGCAGGACTTGAAAATATCCGAGTAGCGTGCTATTCAAGAGGAGGTTTGAAATCAACAAAGTGAGAAACATTCTCTGCAAGTACTACGTGCCAAGTGTTGGAAGCATTGCCTCGCAGATGTCAAAGATCTCAGGGCCCAGATACGTGAAACCAGGAAACATAAGCATAACCACGTACATTGTGGATAGATTTGACACATTTTAGCACAAAAAATAACTCCAATCTCGCTGATTATTCCAATTCGACTTATAAGAGGTACGATGTATACTGAAACTTTAAAAATGTAAAATAAACACAGTGATATTGAAAACTAATTTTAAAGACTATTAATTATTAGTTAGAATGCAATTTAATTGACCTCAATATTCTTATATTTATTTAATATAATATAAATAATTTGTTAACTTACTTTTATTACTTCTGCTTCGGCGACGTTTCGTAGTAGTATATATTTATAGCAAGCCTCGTTTTAAACGATTTTGATAATCTAATTTATTCATTACTGCTATGACCGTTCCCTTACCTGCTGATGTTATTATAAGATATTTGCTGTTTTGTTTGTAATAATGCTTCAGTATCTTGTTTTTCTTTTTGTGTAATCTATGGGGTTTCTATTTGTTTTTTAAATGTCTGTTTTTTGCATTTGCTAGTAAATTAAAAATTTCAAATATAAATAAATTTGGGACTATTAAGGTTAATTCAATACCATACTAAAACAAATAGATAAAATTATTTGTACTAACCGAAGTCATTCTTTTCGCTGTCTTCCAGCTTATCAAAATAATTCCTAAGTTGAAGACAAACTTCATGCCACGCATTCCTTGTGGCGTTCCTTTCTTTAAAAATGTCCCAGGTTTTGTCCCAGAACACAAGCCTTTCTAGTAAAAAATGAATTAATTACTCGTTGTCAATTACAACCACTTCCGCCATGATGAAATGACAACACTACTCCACTCTCAGCGCGTACACAACAGCGGTCGGCTCCAGACTGGACGATGAGTGTGTAACCTCTCATTTAGTCACGTAGGCCACCATTTCTGGGCGGACTGTAAACAATTTGCCGATTGTAATGGCTGTTGCACTGATGCCGTTGGCGTTAAATAATCCGTTCGCCCGTTTTTACATACAATGCGTACATCACAATACCGATCCTACGCGATCGGACAAAAACGCTAAGTGTGTTCCCGGCCTATAGATTGTATCTCCATATTGTTCCTGTATAATAGGGTCTGTTTTTAACGGGCAGTGTATGGTTGAGAGACGCGTGCCATTTTTGGCAGGGTTCCAGAAGAACAATAATGTGAACAATACAGTGCAAACTCAAAATACCGACAGCTGAAATAACACCTCGTAGCGGGACAGTGAACAGGAAAGATTAGGAATACCTTGGAGAACGTGACACACCAAAACATCGGCCAGGCCCCTGCAGAAACAGAATGTTTAAGGAAATGAGAAAGAAAGCTACCATTGGTAAAATAAACAATTTGAAGTTGGAGTAAGAAACACGACAGTGGCTTACAAATATCTGTATGTCCATCTTTTTAACGAGGGTTGCGGGCGTCGACTGTTCGATAGAGAATGTCAAATTAAACGCCTTTCAGCCGTCAATTTTCAACCTTATTTTATTAGGCTATCAGTATCAGCGTTTTCCTACGCCATCTTCAAGCCCCTGACCGATGTATAGAAATAATCAACCAGGCTTGTGATCAAAACAGGGGCCAGAAATACTGGTATTAGTAGATGTTCGTTATAGCGGCCACTTCAACCATCACCTGAGAGGTGTTTAATTTGACATCCGTGGCTTACAAAGATCCATCCTATTTGGCTGCATGCAAATACAAACAGGAAACGGAGAGAGAGTAGGACATAGTTTTACAGCACCAAATATATTTTCGTAAGTGGTTGTTGTTGTTGTTGTGGTCTTCAGTCCTGAGACTGGTTTGATGCAGCTCTCCATGCTAATCTATCCTGTGCAAGCTCCTTCATCTCCCAGTACCTACTGCAACCTACATCCTTCTGAATCTGCTTAGTGTATTCATCTCTTGGTCTCCCTCTACGAATTTTACCTTCCACACTGCCCTCCAATGCTAAATTTGTGATCCCTTGATGCCTCAGGACATGTCCTACCAGCCGATCCCTTCTTCTAGTCAAGTTGTGCCACAAACTTCTCTTCTCCCCAATCCTATTCACTACATCCTCATTAGTTACGTGATCTACCCACCTATTCTTCAACATTCTTCTGTAGGTCCACATTTCGAAAGCTTCTATTGTCTTCTTGTCCAAGCTATTTATTGTCCATGTTTCACTTCCATACATGGCTACACTCCATACAAATACTTTCAGAAACGACTTTCTGACACTTAAATCTATACTCGATGTTAACAAATTTCTCTTCTTCAGAAACGCATTCCTTGCCATTGCCAGTCTACATTTTATATCCTCACTAATTCGACCATCATCAGTTATTATGCTCCCCAAATAGCAAAACTCCTTTACTACTTTAAGTGTCTCATTTTCTAATCTAATTACCTCAGCATCACCCGACTTAATTCGACTGCATTCCATTATCCTCGTTTTGCTTTTGTTGATATTCATTTTATATCCTCCTTTCAAGGCACTGTCCATTCCGTTCAACTGCTCTTCCAAGTCCTTTGCTGTCTCTGCCAGAATTACAATGTCATCGGCGAACCTCAAAGTTTTTATTTCTTCTCCCTGGATTTTAATACCTACTCCAAATATTTCTTTTGTTTCCTTTACTGCTTGCTCAATATACAGATTGAATAACATCGGGGAGAGGCTACAACCCTGTCTCACTCCCTTCCCAACCACTGCTTCCCTTTCATGCCCCTCGACTCTTATAACTGCCATCTGGTTTCTGTACAAATTGTAAATAGCCTTTCGCTCCCTGTATTTTACCCCTGCCTCCTTTAGAATTTGAAAGAGAGTATTCCAGTCAACATTGTCAAAAGCTTTCTCTAAGTCTACAAATGCTAGAAACGTAGGTTTGCCTTTCCTTAATCTTCCTTCTAAGATAAGTGGTAAGGTCAGTACTGCCTTACGTGTTCCAACATTTCTACGGAATCCAAACTGATCATCCCCGAGGTCGGCTTCTACCAGCCGCACAGTACAAAGGCGTAAATCGATTCTCGACATATGCATTGAAATTTACACTACAAAATTTGTCCTATCTTACCCTTTATTTACCAATTTATATTTTCTTTTTTACTACAGTGGTTCCTTTCGTTGCCTTTTCGTTACTTTACTTCGCAGCTGCAATGGTGCGTGGTCTGTCCATACTTCACTGTAATTCCTTGTTTAACTCTCACCTACCTTCAGTTTCTATCGTGTCATATTCACATTTTTTATCATTTCTTATTTGTTTGACGTCGTCATGGCTGTCCTCTAAGAGTTCAACTGTCTGTCCTGGCAACAGTAAACAGAAATGCTCCAAAATTACGTTACGACATCACACTTTCATCAACTAGAAAATATTCATATGAATCCGCATGGTGTGTTAGTCATCAATTATTCTCACAATGCTGCTTCCCTTTACGTGTGCTAAATCCGCGTTTTGCAGCATTCCTGAAGATCTACTAAAATTCTCGTCATGTCAATAGTACTGCATCCACATACTCTCAAATTATCAAGTTCCATGGCTTCTTGCTCAGTGCTCCTTCGCACATCTTCATCAGGGCACCTACAGTCGACGATCTGTGTAAAGATTCTGTTCTCAGTATCACGTACACCACCTCCCTTGCTTATTCTGAGGAAACTTGTCCTATGAAAAGACTTTCGTTTTCGATCTCATTACCTTCTGCTTTTTCATATGATTTCATCCTATTAGTACCGCTTCTTATGACAGACCTAACATTGGAAGTCGTGTCTCAGCTCATTTCTTATTCTTCTCATCCCCTAAATATTTTGACATCTCAAATGTGGTGATTCCTAACTATTTTGAGGTTAGTAGACTTTCTACTAGTACAGCGTTATGATGTACAATTTTGTGAACGTGGTAAGATTCACAAAATACATAAAAGAATTTACTGCATAAACACTGACCCTTCTTTTACCGCTTCCTTGATCAAAATTAATCTTTGTTGGCCACAGTAAGCTTCATTTCCCTTATCACACTGCTCTTGCACATTTCCTCCCCAGAGGTAATTTTGCGGTTTTCTCACGGTTTTTGGGTCAAACAGTGGGTAGTCACGGTTCCTTTCATTCGATAGTGTTCATTATCTAATTTTTCTCATATTCTCATATTATAATACATAATATTAGCGACTTCTGTGAACTTCTTCACACTCCTGAAAGAGCACAACACGTATTTACTATCTACTTATTTCCGTCGAATAGGTTATTGGTTCAAATTGCTCTGAGCACTATGGGACTTAACATCTGAGGTCATGAATCTCCTAGAACTTAGAATTACTTAAACCTAACTAACCTAAGGACATCACACACATCCATGCCCCAGGCAGGATTCGAACCTGCGACCGTACCGGTCGCGCGGTTCCAGACTGTAGCGGCTAGAACCGCTCGGCCACTTCGGCCGGTGCCAGCCGACAACTTACGGGCAGCACATCTAGCATTCAACTACCTTCTACAGCTAATAGTGCCGAATGCAGCTTAACAGGCCGACACACTGAAAATACCCTATTAGGCTATCTCGTCAGAGGTATCTGGACACTCTTGTGCAAACCAGAATTGACCACTACATGTTACGGGAATCTGCCTGCGTGGAGAATTTCGTCATCAACAGAAAACCAGTAACACGGTCAATCTATGTTTACAGGCATAATATTTATACAATTTACGTTGAAGGATTAATATGAAAATAAAAAGCAGACCGTCGATATATGACGCCATATGCAGCGAATGTTTGATGATGTGAGCTGTGTTGATTTGAGATTTCCAAGATGGCCGCTGAGTAAGTGACGCCAGAAACCATTTCCAGAAAGTTAAGTGATTTAGACAGGAATATAATTTAGTTTAACGCCGACAACAAATTAAATACGTGCATTAGTGTATCGTTTAGTCTTGCCGTTAAAGGTTTGACTTTTCTTTGCGTATTTTTTCAGAAAACACGAAAAGATCGTAAATTCGCGAAGTCGCGCTTAGGCTTAAATGTTGTAAACGTGTTTGTTCCTTGTTTCACGGTAATTTAAATAGTTTCTCGGTAACAAATAAGTAAACTACCGTAAATAGCGTATAACTTCATTGTTTTAATACAGATTTCAGAAAAACAGCGTAACTTTATATCAGAAACTTGCTTATATACACTCCTGGAAATAAGAACACATTGACACCGGTGTGTCAGACCCACCACACTTGCTCCGGACACTGCGAGAGGGCTGTACAAGCAATGATCACACGCACGGCACAGCGGACACACTAGGAACCGCGGTGTTGGCTGTCGAATGGCGCTAGCTGCGCAGCATTTGTGCACCGCCGCCGTCAGTGTCAGCCAGTTTGCCGTGGCATACGGAGCTCCATCGCAGTCTTTAACACTGGTAGCATGCCGCGACAGCGTGGACGTGAACCGTATGTGCAGTTGACGGACTTTGAGCGAGGGCGTATAGTGGGCATGCGGGAGGCTGGGTGGACGTACCGCCGAATTGCTCAACACGTGGGGCGTGAGGTCTCCATAGTACATCGATGTTGTCACCAGTGGTCGGCGGAAGGTGCACGTGCCCGTCGACCTGGGACCGGACCGCAGCGACGCACGGATGCACGCCAAGACCGTAGGATCCTACGCAGTGCCGTAGGGGACCGCACCGCCACTTCCCAGCAAATTAGGGACAATGTTGCTCCTGGGGTATCGGCGAGTACCATTCGCAACCGTCTCCATGAAGCTGGGCTACGGTCCCGCACACCGTTAGGCCGTCTTCCGCTCACGCCCCAACATCGCGCAGCCCGCCTCCAGTGGTGTCGCCACAGGCGTGAATGGAGGGACGAATGAAGACGTGTCGTCTTCAGCGATGAGAGTCGCTTCTGCCTTGGTGCCAATGATGGTCGTATGCGTGTTTGGCGCCGTGCAGGTGAGCGCCACAATCAGGACTGCATACGACCGAGGCACACAGGGCCAACACCCGGCATCATGGTGTGGGGAGCGATCTCCTACACTGGCCGTACACCACTGGTGATCGTCGAGGGGACACTGAATAGTGCACGGTACATCCAAACCGTCATCGAACCCATCGTTCTACCATTCCTAGACCGGCAAGGGAACTTGCTGTTCCAACAGGACAATGCACGTCCGCATGTATCCCGTGCCACCCAACGTGCTCTAGAAGGTGTAAGTCAACTACGCTGGCCAGCAAGAACTCCGGATCTGTTCCCCATTGAGCATGTTTGGGACTGGATGAAGCGTCGTCTCACGCGGTCTGCACGTCCAGCACGAACCCTGGTCCAACTGAGGCGCCAGGTGGAAATGGCATGGCAAGCCGTTCCACAGGACTACATCCAGCATCTCTACGATCGTTTCCATGGGAGAATAGCAGCCTGCATTGCTGCGAAAGGTGGATATACACTGTACTAGTGCCGACATTGTGCATGCTCTGTTGCCTGTGTCTATGTGCCTGTGGTTCTGTCAGTGTGATTATGTGATGTATCTGACCCCAGGAATGTGTCAATAAAGTTTCCCCTTCCTGGGACAATGAATTCACGGTGTTCTTATTTCAATTTCCAGGAGTGTACATTTGTTTATGGGCCTAATTCTCGTACCGTTTTTGGAGAATCAAAGTTAAAGTATCTCGTTTAATTGTGCTTTTTTTCATTCCATCGAGTCAAATATATAATAAATAGCGTATACCTTCATTGTTTTTATACAGATCTCAGAAAAACAGCGGAATTTTAAATCAGAACTTGCTTACATACATTTGTGAATATGCTTAATTCTTGTAACGTATTTTCTGATTCTCGGAAATTTAATTGATTTATTCTAGCTAAAGTATTATTTTTGCCATGAGTGAGAAGTGCCTGACTTGCCGTAGAATTGTTAGTTTCGGGGTTTGGTGTGATGGATGCAGAAGTTTTTTTCATTGGGGGGACTGCAGTGGCGTGGGTGTCGGGAAAGTGGACCAGGTTTATCAGCGATTGTGTAGGATTTGCAGCAAAGATAGGAAGATAGTGGAACAGGAGGGGAAAATTGCTGCCCCTCAGGCTCAGCTAGATCAGGCTACGGAAGATCTGGACAGGTTAAGGAGGGACAAGGGTAAAGAGAGGTGGGAAGTGGCTACAGGTAACAGAAGGAACAGGCCTAGAACTAAGTCTGACAGTTTTGTGGTGAATGTCAAAAATAAGTTTGACCTGTTGCTTCAGTTAGAAACTGATGAGCCTCAAGCAAAGGTAGGTGTAGACAGGACACAACAAACTTTCAATAGGAAAATGAAAAAGAATGTAAGAAATTCATCGAAAAGGAAGAAAGTTTTGTTGTTAGGCAGTTCTCATGCCATACGTGTAGGCCAACTTATGGAGGAGGAATTAGGACCAGAATACCAGGTCACAAATTTTTTCAAACCAAGTGCTAGTCTGGATCAGGTGACAGAGGATTTAGGTTCACTCTGTAAAGGATTTACCTTGGAAGACACCGTGGTTATTGTGGGAGGGCCAGGGAACAGCATCGACAGAGATCCTTCGTACAGTATAGAGTGTGACCTGGTAAAGATTGCGTCGGCATCGAGACACACCAATGTTGAATTTTATCTGTCCTGAGACGCCATGACCGGCCTCATTTGAACTCTTCTCTTGAGAGAGTTAATTTGGAGTAGGAACGGCTGCTTGGGTCGGGTGTGGGGGCTCATATTGGTGTGGTTCCTGTTGATCCTCTCAGTAGGTGGGACTATACCAGGCATGGCCTACATCTCATCAGGAAAGGGAAGGGGAAACTGGCTGGGGTTATAACAGGAAATAAAGGGGGGGGGGGGTGAAGCACTGCCATGAATGGTAAAATACCAGTGGTTACAGGTGTTGGAGCAGCACCTTTTTTAGGATAGGTAAGACAGAAAGATGTCAAGTTCTACGAGAGGTCAGGATTGAAACAAATCTTTAGTTTAGGAAAAAAATTAAGCAGCCCAATTCTAGCACATTGGATCACCAATCACAGAAGTCAATTATAAAATTTCACCAATCCTCAGAAATTTTATCTCCACCATCTCAGTCCTAGGTAATTGCGTTGATGAATTAAAGTCACCCAACCCAGTTGACATAATCTGACTCTCTGAACACCATGTGACCACTGGTATGGGAACTAGACCTAATCACAATGAGAAACTCAGACAGGAGAGTATTGCAAATGTTAGAATAAGGAGACGTTCTCATAAAAGTATAATTAAAAATAATGTAAGTATATTTCATCAAAATATTGGGAGTTTAAACAATAAAATAGATGAGCTTCTGGTTTGTTTAGAAGATTTAGAAGCTCAGGATGAAGTAGATATACTATGCCTGTCTGAGCATCATGTTGTTACTGATATGGATAAGGTAAATGTAAGTGGATATAAGATCTCTGCACATGTAATTAGAAAAAATATGGAGAAAGGAGGAGCTGCCATCTATGTCAAAAGTTATCATTGGGCAAAGAGTATAGAAACAAAAAAGTTTTGTGTGGAGAAACACATAAAAGCATATGTCTGTGAGCTTAAATTAAATAAAGTCACATTTATAATTGTAACTGTATATAGGTCCCCATTGTTAAATATTCATCTATTTTTCAAAAATTCGGACTCATTGTTGTGTTATCTGTCAGACAGGGGGAAGCAAATTATTATTTGTGGGGACTTCAATGTAGATTCTCTGCAAGAGGGTAACAGCAAAAATGACCTTGAAGTATTACTCAGTTCTTTCAATTTGACACCCGTTATTGATTTTCCTACTCGGGTGGTAAAGGATAGCAGCTCAGTAATAGATAACTTCTTTATAGACCAGGATAAGTTTTACCAGATAAATGCTCAGCCTGTTGAGAATGGTCTTTCTGAACATGGTGCACAGCTAGTTACAATATATGACATAGCTCCATTCAGCAATACTAAACAGTCCTCCAAAGTAGTACGTTCAGTCAACGATTTAACAATAGCAAATTCCAGGGAAAGCCTACAGCTGTTAGACTGGGATGAGGTGTACCGTGAACCTGATGCCAATTTAAAATATAATTTATTTCATGACATTTTTGTAAATGCATTTGAAAATGGCTTCCCCAAGAAAATAGTTAAATATACTCGTATGAAACCTTGTAACAAACCATGGCTTACTAAGGGTATAAAAATATCTTGTAACCAGAAAAGGGAAATGTATCTCACAGTAAGAAAAAGTAGTGACCCAGAAACTATCAAACATTATAAAAACTACTGTGTTATATTAAGAAAAGTTATTAAAAAATCCAGGAGTATGTGTATCATGTATGAAATCAGCAACTCTGATAATAAAATTAAAACCATTTTTGAATATTATCAAAAGAGAAACAGGTCAACCAAGAGCACAGAAAGACAGTATTACCATCAAATTGAATGAAAACTTTACGAACAAAAAGTCAGAAGTTGAAAATATTTTTAATAATCTTTCATTAGAAGATGCTAGGCTGTTAATGGGAGAGGCCATACCTACGCAATTTGATACAATTGAAATCTCACCCACTTCTCCCTCTGAAATTAGGAAAATAATAAACTTGCTTAAAAGCAAAAACTCACATGGAATTGATGGCATTTCCAGCATAATACTAAAAGCTTGTTCTCAACAGATAAGTAAGATTCTCAGCCACCTGTGTAATAGCTCTTTGGGACAGGGCATTTTCCCTGATAGACTGGAATATGCTATTGTTATACCTTTGCATAAAAAGGGGGATAGATCTGATGTCAACAATTATCGTCCAATCTCCCTTCTAACAACTCTATCCAAAATTTTTGAGAAAGTAATGTATACAAGAGTAGCTTCACATATCTGTAAAAATGAAGTAGTAACAAAATGTCATTTTGGTTTCCAGAAAGGTTTTTCTACAGAAAATGCCATATATGCTTTCACCAATCAAATTTTGAGTGATGTGAATAACCGAACACCACCCATTGGGATTTTTTGTGATCTCTCAAAGGCTTTTGATTGTGTAAATCATGACATTCTGCTAGACAAGCTCAAGTATTGTGGCATGAGTGGGACAGTGCACAAATGGTTTAATTTGTACCTAACTGGAAGAGTTCAGAAAGTTGAAATAAGTAGTTCTCATAATATGCAAAGATCAGCACATTCCTCAAACTGGGGAACTATCAAGAATGGGGTTCCACAAGGGTCAGTCTTGGGTCCTTTGTTGTTCTTAATATATATTAATGACTTGCCATTCTATACTCATGAAGAGGCAAAGTTAGTTGTCTTAGCTGATGATACAAGTATAGTAATCACACCTGACAAACAAGAATTAACTAATGAAATTGTCAATACTGTCTTTCAGAAAATTACTAAGTGGTTCCTTGTAAACGGACTCTCACTGAATTTTGATAAGACACAGTACATACAGTTCCGTACAGTGAATGGTATGACGCCATTAATAAATATTGACCTCAATCAGAAGCATATAGCTAAGGTAGAATATTCCAAATATTTAGGTGTGTCCATTGATGAGCGATTAAATTGGAAGAAACACATTGATGATCCGCTGAAACGTTTGAGTTCAGCTACTTATGCAATAAGGGTCATTGCAAATTTTGGTGATAAACATCTTAGTAAATTAGCTTACTACGCCTATTTTCACTCATTGCTTTCATATGGCATCATATTTTGGGGTAATTCATCACTGAGGAATAAAGTATTTATTGCACAAAAGCGTGTAATCAGAATAATAGCTGGAGTTCACCCCAGATCATCCTACAGACATTTATTTCAAGATTTAGGGATATTCACAGTAGCTTCTCAGTATATATACTCTCTTATGAAATTTGTTATTAACAACCAAACCCAATTCAAAAGTAATAGCAGTGTGCATAACTACAATACTAGGAGAAAGGATGATCTTCACTATTCAGGATTAAATCTAACTTTGGCACAGAAAGGGGTGAATTGTACTGGTAGTAAAGTCTTTGGTCACTTACCAAATAGTATCAAAAGTCTGACAGATAACCAACAAGCATTTAAGGAGAAATTAAAAGAATTTCTGAATGACAACTCCTACTCCATAGAGGAATTTTTAGATATAAATTAAGAAAAAAAAAACAAAAAAATATTAAAAAAATAAAAAGTAAATAAAAAACACAAAAAAAATAAAAAAGTTGTTATATTAACTTAAGTATGTTGTCAAATTAACCTAATTATGTCATGTATTGGAAAATTTGACTCGTTCCACATCATTACGAAATATCGTATTTATGATCCATGGAACTAGTATTAATCTAATCTAATCCACCAAACAAAGGAGCAGAGAGAGTTACAGACATAACATAACCATCTTTTTCGTAGAGTCAAGAGCACAATGAGTCGGTGTGGAGGGATCAGTGACTTCACATTGACTAGACGCTGGAGGTCACCCGAGTAACAAATCCATCAGGAAGACGTAAACCCAGATAAAGCTGCGCGTTACTGCTGTTGGTGATGTGTTTGTGAAGAGGAAATGTGAAGGAACGACCACAGCCAATCCGATACCAGGCAGACTTCATAAAGTGACGAACAAGGACCATCGAGCGTTGAGCAGGGTGGTCATAAGAAATGGCTCTGAGCACTATGGGAGTTAACATCTGAGGTCATCAGTCCCCTAGAACTTAGAACTACTTAAACCTAACTAACCTAAGGACATCACACACATCCATGCCCGAGGCAGAATTCGAACCTGCGACCGTAGTGGTCGAGCGGTTCCAGACTGAAACGCCTAGAACCGCTCGGCCTCACCGGGTGGCGGCGGTCATAAGAAAATCGAATAAAAGCAGCAGAAGCAATTACTCGTGAATTCCAAATAGCAACCAAAAATACATCTAGATCAATGAGGGTGTGTCGAAAGTTTGAAATAATTGAGTACAGTTGTCGACCAATTGACCATAAGCGATACATTTCTGTATTATAAACTGTGATAGCAGATGACTGGAAACGAATGATTTGTAGGGATGAGTTACGGCATAGCCTGTCTCACTCCGATGGAGTGGTTATGTGTTTGACATACGTCTGGAGAATGTTACCTGCCCATCATGTGTGGTACGGAGGAGGTGCAGGAGGTGTATAGGTAGGTGTAAGGGGGCGTTCCATGGTAAGGGTATGGTGCACCCATCGCGCTTTCGGAAGCACTAAACGCGGAACATATTTTACAGAACTGTGCACTTCATACAGTACAGGAAGAGTTTGGAGACGATGAGTGTATTAGTAGGCAATTGCGCCTTACCATAAATCAGCATCCGTGAGGCAATGGTTTGTGGACTGTCTTGAAATGGAATGGGGTGATCAGAGATTAGACCTGAACCTAATGGAACAACTTTCAGATGAACTGGAACGTCGGCTTCGCTCAATACCCCAGCGTCCAACATCTCCACGTTTCCTGGATGCGGCCGTGAAGGTAGTATCGGCTGTGGTTCCTCCACAGGCATTCAGATCCCTGGCTTGCTGAAGCTGTCATAAAGACGAAGGGAGGGTATATTCCCTACGACTGCCACTGATGTATGTGAGGAGAATTTTGGTCGCACAGTGTATATTAAAAATCTGTTTCTGTTGATACGGAGTGATTATGCGGCAGTTGAAACTTTTGCTGTACTCTCTCGAGAGTCTATGACTGATGTTCGCACACGATCCCTGCCGCCATCGGTTATCGGGAGAGAAGTTAAATACAACGACGGAAAAAAATCGCAACACCTAGATGGAGTTGTACGATATATACGAAAGTTGGTAGGCGTGTTTCTATATCAGAAAGATGATTAATCAAATTTTGTGCGCTGGAAGCGCAAATATGAGGACTCAAATCAGATCCTCTTGAAAGAAACCCTGTAACGGTAGTGGGCGGTAGTTACCTTTGAGTCTGAACGTGGTGAATTGATGTTAGTCAAGAATGCCTTTAAGGCGACAAGGACGCCGCTATCAACATTCTCTGAGTTCAAACGATGGCCTGTAACAGGGCTACGAAAATTTGGCTGTTCCTTTTACGATATTAGAGACAGACTAGGTAGGAATGTAGCCATCGCACATTGTTGCTGGCAGCGGTAGTCACCAGGAAGTACGGTCGCAGGAAGATCTGGTTCCAGACTGTTGCCTGGTACTATCTACAAGGAAAACAATCGTGTTCGGCGTAGGGCTCTGTGGCATTGTACTGCATCATCAGTAGCAGTCACATCATCAGTTGGTACCACAGTGCCACACTGAACTGTTACGAATCTGTTGCTCCGAGGACAGCTACGAGACAGACGCTCTTTGTCGTTCGTTCCACTGATCCCAAACTACCGGCGTTTGCGACTTCAGTGGTGTCATGCGAGAGCTCTTTGGGGGGACAGGGTGGAGGCGTGCCGTGTTTTCTGGTGAAAGATGGTTCTGCCTCGATGCCAGTGATACCTGTGTATTGATTAGGAGGAGGCCAGTAGAGGCCCACCGGCCAACTTGTCGTCGTGCTAGACGCACCGGACCTACCTCTGGAGTTACGGTCTGGAGTGCGATTTAGTATGACAGCAGGAACATTCTCGTGGTTAACCCAACGCAACACTGTACATCAATCTTCTGACTCGACCTGTTGTAAACAGCATTCCAATTGGAGTTTTTCAACAGGATAACGCTCACCAACACACTGCTGCTGTAACCCAACATGCTCTACAGAGTGCCGACAAGTTGTCATGACTTCCTTGATCACCAGATCTGACTCGCATGGGATATCATTGGGCGACAACTCCAGCGTCATCCACAAACAGCATTGACAGTCACTGTATTGACCAATGAACGGCAACTAGCGTGGGCTCCATCCCACGAACTGACGTCCGGCAGTTTTACGACCCAATGCACGCACGTTTCCACACTTTCATTCAACATTCCGACGGTTACACGGTTAATAAATGTACTAGCATTTCACATTTCCAATGGATTATGTCGCGCTTACATTATCATGTGGTCTTACAATATTAATCACGGAATATGTTACATATAGAAATGTTTTCCCGAAATTTTATTATTCTACATTATCTTTTGGTGTTGCGATTTTTTTTTTCCGTCAGTGTATAAAACATCGTGCGACGAAGAAGGTGGGCCAGGAAATGATTGTTCAAGGATTCCCTAAGCTTAGTCAGTTTGCTATTTTGTTCGACGATAGCCATTAGGCGATTATATTCCTCGGAACTGAGTGTGATATCGCGGGAAACCATCTGGCATCACACTGGTCTGGGAGGGGGGAAGGGGGCTGGCGGACAGCGCAGTACGTCAGAACTGCAGGCGCCACGCGGAAGGCGTAAATTGTCTGCCAGCAGAAGGAAATTCGAGCAAGCCCGTAGAGAGCATTCCGCACGTAGTCGGAAATTGCCACTCGTAAATTCCCGGCGACAATGAGATAATACGCGACGCTGAAGCAGTGGCGCGAATGAGGGAAGCAGCCCGTGTGGGAATCTGTTCCAAGCCACAGGACACACTCACAAGAGCGATGCGTGTCACACTCGTCTGTGGTATTTCCATGGGGGGATGTCGTTGTCACTCAGTGGACGCTCTATGTCTGTATGCATTCTGTTCCTCTGATGTATTTGAGCTGTAACCCTGAGATGGAGGCCCCTATTTGTGCTTTGTATTGCTGTCACTTAAATTCCGACAGAAAGTAATTTCTTTACATATAATTTCTCGTATTTTCTGATATATTTCATCGATGCTTCTTCACGTGCAGGCGTCTATGGTTCTTATAGAATAACAATACAAAACTATTTTTTTCTGTTCTTTACACGATGCGTATTCGGAAAGCAAGGTCTGATCTGTCGCGAAATGGAAACCACTGGGAAAATCAAAAATCTTTTATTTTCATCAGTTACCTACGCTTTCTAGCTAATTCTCTACATAGTCGTCGTTCCGACTCAGACACTTGTCTTAGCGTTGTACCAGCTCTCCGTTACTCTCGCCAAAGAAGCTACCCGCCTGTGCTTTCCGCCTATTCTTGACGCTGGTCTGCTGCTCGTTGTCGTTGCCAATGTGTCTTCATAACCAGTGGTTCACTTAAGCAGAGACGAAAGTCAGAGGGGCGTGTCCGGGCTTCCCGTCAGAAACGCCACAGGAGCGTCTTCGTTGCCCCTGCAGTGCGTTGCCGGGTATTGTCGCGATGAAGGAAGTGCGTGACAGTTACGTTATGAGGTTTGCATGAAATCAGGAGTAATCTCAAGGCAGGCATCCTCATTGTGTGTTTAAAACTGAAAAGAGCAACGTGACGCTGTCAACTTGCACACTAGGGATACTGCCCAACACATCTGCACAAAGCTTTATCCGATTTTCGTTGTGTTTCCTATTTAGGGCCTGGTCGGACATTACTTTTCGAATAGCCATCGTATTTGTGGTCTCATCTGCAATCCTGTAGAAAATCATAAAATCATTTTCTTACAAGAGGAGGTATGTATTACATTCCATGTTGAATTGTTATACTTCTGCACTTACAAACAAGTCATTTTTATTGTATTCCTGGGTTTATAGTCAATGTGAAAATAATAGATTCCATTATCGATTTTGAATCCGTCAACCCTGGCATTGCAATTTTGAGTTTAAAAGCATTCAACAAAATTTATACCATCATTAATGCCCCTGCCGCTACTAATGAAAGAATTTTCTAACAAATACTAGGAATGAAGTGGAAAAGCTTTGGACCTCCTTGACAAAACAGTAAACCGAGTAAATGTTAACAATGTTAAGATCCTGTTAGAGGACTTCAATGCCCAACTTGGAAGAGAAGAGAAATACTGGGATATCATTGGGAAATGGGTTTCACATAAACAAACAAATAAAAATGGCCATAGACTTGTTGAACGCTGTAGGACACACAGACGGATCTCAAAGTCCACATACCTCAAAAGGAGGCCAAACAAACTTAAAACTTGGAAACAACCTGTTTCGAGAAAAGAAGAATGGCAACTGGATCATGTATTTATGGACAAATTCTTCTTCACAGAAGCCTACAATTTTAAAGTATTAACAGAGGTAGATACGAGTTCAGGTCATTACGTTGTCAATATCAAAATTAAGTTCACACCACTAAAAAAGATACCACATTGCAATAAAAGGAAGAGGAACTTCTAGCCCCTCCAATTAATTACAAATGATGAATATGAAATATAAAACTGACAGATAACTTAAAGGAACTCGTTCACATTCTCAGGCAACAAGCAAAAAATTTAGCCCCATTGAACCCACGTAAAAGACATATCTGGTGGAACTCAGATTGTGACAAAATTCATGAAGAAAGACATCATGCTTAGTTAAAATTTCAAACACACAAAAAAGAAGAAAATGCAACCAATCTCAAAAATATCAGGAAAAAGTTCACACAAATTTTCAGGAAAACCAAGAGACAATCACAGAAAGATCTAATCGACTCAGTAGAAGAAAATTACCATAAAACCAATTCCAGAGACTTTTACAAAATGTTTGGAAGACAATTGCAAAAATTTTCCCCTCCTGCGTTAGTGCTGAAAACGAAAGATTAAAAAATGGCACATAATGACAAGCAAAATGCAGAAATCATGGCAAAAGCATTTAGTAAACTTTTGAATTCTGAAGAACCCCAGGAACATTGAGCGGTTAATACAGACACACCCATCAGGACTCCACCTGATCTCATAAATCCTCCAACAATACAAGAGGTGGAAACGGCACTCAGAGAGATGAAAAATTATAAGGCATGCGAGGAAGACCAAGTTTTTGCAGAAATGTGGAAATATGCCAGTGATACAATTCGAACATCCTTACATTTAGCCCTAACAAAAATCTGGATAACAGCAAAGTTTCCCGAACATTGGGCCACAGCTGTAATTCACCCACTCCACAAAAAAGGAGATAAAAGCAACCCAGATAATTACGGAGGTATCTCTCTCTTAGACTGCACATACAAGTTTTTCTCCAGAATCCTATGCAAGAGGATCAAAGTGCAAGTAGAGGAAGAATTAGGTGAATACCAAGGAGGCTTCAAACCCAGGAGAAGCTGTGCAGAACAGATCATCGCCTTAAAATTAGCCATGGCATTTTACAAGAAACAAAATAAACTTTTTGTAATAAACTTCGTGGATTTCAAAAAATCATATGACTGTATCCATAACCCTTCAATGTTAAAAATCTTAAGAAATTTCGGGCTCCATAGAAAATTAATCAAATCGATAGAACCCACCTTAAACAACACTGTATCAAAAGTCAAGTTCAGAGGCGAACACTCTGAGCCATTCATCATAAAAACAGGTGTAAGAAAAGGAGATTGCTTGGCACCCCTGCTGTTCAAATGTGCTTTAGAATACATAATGAGGGAATAGTACAAGATTAACCCCAAGAATATCCAAATTGGAAGCCCCGAAGACCACATAAGTTTAAATTGTCTAGGATTTGCTAATGACTTTGCCCTCTTGTCCAACAGTATTCAGGAAACCAAACAACAAGTCATCTCACCACATGAAATAGCACAGAAAATCGGTCTTGGAATATCCCTTGAAAAAACAGTCATCATGTTAACTGACCCACCACTCATAAACAAAATTGCCAAGAAATGAAAATTGTAGATAAATTTAAATATCTGGGAGAAATTATAACATATAACTTCAACGAAAAGCCAACATAACATAACAGAATAAACAAATTGACTAGAGCACAATATATCACCAAGAACACCTGCAGCAAAAAGAGCCTGTCAATGGGAACAAAATTAAAACACTACAAAACAATCACTCAACCAAAAATGACATACGCAAGTGAAACCATCTGCAAAACAACTAACACCGCACAAATAGACAAAATACTCAAAATAGAGAGAAGAATCATCAGAACGTGCATCAACAAATCATACCAGGAAGATGGCACTGGAGAGTAGCTACAAATGAAAGAGTCTACAAAGAAATAGAACTGGTAATGAGTACAATCAGGAAGAAATGCATTTCATTTTTCGGACATCTAATCACAACACCAGAGAAAAGAATCATCAGGAGAATAATAGAAAAATTTTGGGGTAGGAAGTACAACATTACGTGGATTACAGAAATCAAGGAAGATATGGATGTGCTACAGATTACATTGGAAGACCTAAGAAACAAAACTAACAAAATCAGGAAACTCACAGACAAACATACCAGACTGCAAACTGGAATCAGCGAATAGACAATAGGAAGGGTGATTTCCGATGAAGAAAGAAGGATGAGATCCGAGAGACTGAAGTACAGGGCTAACAGGAAACTGAAAAATTCTTCGTATAAAGTTGGCTAGAGTGGTCCAATGAAGACCATAAAATGTAAATAAATAAATCAACTTTATACTGTGCATTCTTCACACTTTGTGTGTCATTCCTTCTGTCGTAAATTTTGCTAAGCCGTTTCCTTGAGCATTAATTTTGGACATCTCACAAAATATTTTCGTGCATGTATTTTCTTGGTAACAGACTCAATTTGCTTCGAAGACACTTTTACCTATGTTCTGCTTATCACCTCATCTGAAATGTATTTGTTAAGTTTTCAATTATTAAAAATAAATTTTTTAAACTAAAGAAAATTTCTAGTAAATACAACTGAAATTTTTCTTAGTAGATTTATTCGCTATACCAGTTGTTTATTATTACTCTCATTATTCATTATCTTTATTGTTATCTGAATCTCTAACTTTTTGTTCCCACTATATCTGCACTATTCCTTCCAGGAAATAGATTGTAATTGGGTATGTAATACACAAGCCTACAAACGTTTGGAGGTGATAGTGTGGACCAACATAAGACAATAGTTTCTAGGAAATATAGGCTCTAAAATTCATACGGTATCTTAATAGCTTTGGGCATTTGTTCATCTTTGGTACTACACAACTGCACATATAACTCTTATGATATACATTTTGTGGCCTGTGTTTACAGGACATATTTTCCTGTTTTGTTCCATACTGCCACCTCAGGAAGATTTTCGGTGAAGTTCAGGTTTACTCGGTGTATACCTATGCAACTATATGTAGCCAGATGTTCAGTAAACGGTAATGGTTCTTTTTTTCTGTAGGTCTTTGTCTTCTTTTCTACACAGGAAAAATTAGGTAACTTTTTGTTAATCTCTTTTTGTGAACATCAGTGGCAGACGAACTGTGTGACTTTTTCACACAGTTTGCTGTTGCTCAGTATTGTCTCTCTAAAAAGATAAATTCAATAGTAAGATAATTCGTAGGAAGACATAAACACGGTTTCGTCTCTCTAACACAAAAAATCCTTACTTCGAGACAGATACTTGTACAATGGTGAAGCAACTCTAAAGACTGATGTGCTCAAGTTTGAAACTGTATACGTATTTTCATGCCGGCAGTCATAATTACAGTAAAGAGGTGGAATGCACGAGTACAGTTCTTGTACAGTTTTTAAAGGAAATAGTACATCATTCTTTATGAAAAACAGCGGCAAGGTCTGGTAACGGTGATGGAGTCGGATAACAATCATGCACTCTTTTCCCCAAAGTGGACCACGAAGGATCAACAGTATTCAGATCTGATGACTATGGTGGCAAGGGGAGATCGGACAATTCATCCGCATGCTGTGGACGATTCGAGCTGTGTGAAAAGACGCTGTATCAACTTGTAACATGGTATCACCATTGGGGAACAAACAGTGTACCATGCGACGTACCCGATCACACAAAATGCTCACTTTCTCGGCAGTAATACGACCTTACAAAGAAAACCACGGGGTCCATGGAATACGACAACATAGCTGTCCATAGCATCACCGAACGACCGCCAGGTTTCACTCTTATGACGTAAACTTGGCCAGAAGCTGGAAGCAGTGAGAACCGAGAGTAATCCCACCAAGTGACACATATTCCAGGTTTTATGGCTTCGCCACCGCGTATTCCTGTTATGGGCATTTGCATCGGTAATGAGTGATGTTCTGATTCTATCTCACCCTGAAATTCCCTGTTTCTGGAGCCCCGTTTGTGGCGTTTTGTTGCGGGCAAGGTTCGCGCGTGCGACATTCAGCACTGCAGTGACTTTTGTAGCTCTCATCCCGTTACGTTTTGTCGCAGACCTCTTCAATGACTGTCTGTCACGGTAACTCGACACACAATTTAATCCACGTTGTGACATCTCTGTGTGCTTGTAAATCGTCGAGACGGTGCATCTTGAAACATCAAACCCTTCGGCTACCTTGATTATGGAGACACACCAAGCGAGCAAGCAACCAACACACGAGCGCCAACAGTTTGCCGCTTTCGAATTCACTTACCTCAGACACAATGAACTCACGAGTACAGAGAAGACTACTGTTCAGACCGCGACTGCCCCTTACAATGTATCGAGGTTGCTGCACAGGTGCCATTCCTGGTCAAATACCACAGTCTAAACTACAAGCTCGGCTAGCATCTGTACTGATGAACAGGCGTGGATTTCTCGAGTTGTTTCCATACTTTTGTTCAACCCCTGTACACATGTTACAGGTTTTTGGCCTGAAACAGAAACACCAACCATAATTTTTGTATAATATTTCACCTAAGTGAAACGTGACCCAATTAAAGCGGCATACATGTGCCGTTGTACGATTTGGTACTGGATTTTTATTAACAACAGCATGATATAGGCAGAATGATATGTGCTCTAATGTCACATATAGTCTTAATAATATACAATACAGGGCTATTACAAATGATTGAAGCGATTTCATAAATTCACTGTAGCTCCATTCATTGACATATGGTCACGACACACTACAGATACGTAGAAAAACTCATAAAGTTTTGTTCAGCTGAAGCCGCAATTCAGGTTTCTGCCGCCAGACCGCTCGAGACCGCAGTGAGACAAAATGGCGACAGGAGCCGAGAAAGCGTATGTCGTGCTTGAAATGCACTCACATCAGTCAGTCATAACAGAACAACGACACTTCAGGTCGAAGTTCAACAAAGATCCACCAACTGCTAACTCCATTCGGCGATGGTATGCGCAGTTTAAAGCTTCTGGATGCCTCTGTGAGGGGAAATCAACGGGTCGGCCTGCAGTGAGCGAAGAAACGGTTGAACGCGTGCGGGCAAGTTTCACGCGTAGCCCGCGGAAGTCGACGAATAAAGCAAGCAGGGAGCTAAACGTACCACAGCCGGCGGTTTGGAAAATCTTACGCAAAAGGCTAAAGCAGAAGCCTTACCGTTTACAATTGCTACAAGCCCTGACACCCGATGACAAAGTCAAACGCTTTGAATTTTCGGCGCGGTTGCAACAGCTCATGGAAGAGGATGCGTTCAGTGCGAAACTTGTTTTCAGTGATGAAGCAACATTTTTTCTTAATGGTGAAGTGAACAGACACAATGAGCGAATCTGGGCGGTAGAGAATCCTCATGCATTCGTGCAGCAAATTCGCAATTCACCAAAAGTTAACGTATTTTGTGCAATCTCACGGTTTAAAGTTTACGGCCCCTTTTTCTTCTGCGAAAAAAACATTACAGGACACGTGTATTTGGACATGCTGGAAAATTGTCTCATGCCACAACTGGAGACCGACAGCGCCGACTTCATCTTTCAACTGGATGGTGCTCCACCGCACTTCCATCATGATGTTCGGCACTTCTTAAACAGGAGATTGGAAAACTGATGGATCGGTCGTGGTGGAGATCATGATCAGCAATTCATGTCATGGCCTCCACGCTCTTCCGACTTAACCCCATGCGATTTCTTTCTGTGGGGTTCAGTGTTTAAACCTCCTCTACCAAGAAACGTGCCAGAACTGCGAGCTCGCATCAACGATGCTTTCGAACTCATTGATGGGGACATGCTGCCCAGAGTGTGGGAGGAACTTGATTATCGGCTTGATGTCTGCCGAATCACTAAAGGGGCACATATCGACCATTTGTGAATGCCTCAAAAAACTTTTTGAGTTTTTGTATGTGTGTGCAAAGCATTGTGAAAATATCTCAAATAATAAAGTTATTGTAGAGCTGTGAAATGGCTTCAATCATTTGTAATAACCCTGTATATCTCTTTGAGCCACTTACATAGTTATCATGGTACTTTTAAATTGTTAACGGATGTTTTATATTTTTTATAATTTTTTTTTTATATTAGTGCATTACTCGTTGTACAGGGGTCTGAAGATGGCATCAATGTAATACTGAAACTGGTAGCAGCACATAGAACTTCATAAAATAAAATAAACTTCTACAAATCATACGGCCATTGGTAAATTCTTGCATAAAGAAGTTCATGGCAGCCGTCGTCCCACAATCCATAATGGATCAACGAAGATTAAGTACATAGTGTTTCGCTGAAGGCGGAGTTTTTAGAAGCTTAGATTTCATTCACAAACATGGAAAAAACGTCAGAGCATGTTTCCAGGTTCAGCGAGTTATTACATTAGGACCGAGTGGCTAGAGTTTCATCCTAATACTCACTGTTTCATTTCCGAGAAGCAGATCTGCATCGACGTTTCGGGAGAACGTGAGTGGCACTGAGAGGGGTTCTACACTGTCAGTGATGATGGGCCTTCCAGATATTTAAACTGTGTAACTTACTTCAGAGTTTTGCAGGAAACGCTGGCGTTCGCTTATATTTCTGGGTTTCACATGTGCCCGCATGTACCACCGCAATTACCCCAGTCCAGTTCCGTAACACAGTTCAGCACCATTATTCCGATTCGACACGTGTCTCAATGAAAGAGATTCAATGTACCCAGGCGCCCTCCGGATATAAATTTTCAGTATATTTTTTTGAGATGTGGACGTCATTTCCAGTAACCCTCTGTGCGAGAATTAGTGTTTGGAGCAAGACTACACTATTACGTCGGTCAATGGAAACTGTACGGTGGGTGGCTTATAATAGTTGGAAATAGTTATATGTAGCGTCAATAAAACGGGTGTGGTTTTCTGATGTGTTATTCATTAAAAACAAAAACAATTATATTTTTCAATCACTTATATTCTTTCGCAACGCACGGTAACTATACTGCTTTCACTTCATGTCTGATTTCAATTCAGTGGTACAAATGTACATTTATGACAACTCTCAGTGTTCTTCTAGTGGGAAAAACTGCGAAATGAAGTTTAAGACAGATAACTGGCTATATCCAGAAAAAGAAAGTCTGGTGTAATCCAATGATCCATTTGAAGATGAGAGTGAACGCACTTGAAACGACTCGTGGAAGATAATATAAACGACGCATAAAGCAAATTGTTTTAATTTATGCCATAAACAGTCACAGTTTCTAAGACACAGCTGAAGGTGAAGGGCAGTTACAAACATTACAGACTTTAATTTATTTGTTTATAATGTCAGTAAAACAACTGCATTTTTCTGGTGTGCAAATAATTAAAAGTAAAATAGTGTCTTGATCTTGGGCTTAGAACCGCCTGGAAAGAATACTGGTTTTCTTCGAGGTATGTGTAGTTCACACTATTCGCTTTTATCGCTTTATAACACACGAGAGTAAGGAGAAGTACTTTAGGTGAAGTCAATAACGATTTGTGATTGAAAATGTCGTATATGTTGAGTAGTAATGTAAGACTGATGACAGCTGGATATGCGAAATTATAATCATGGTCTCCATCCTCACGATTAACATCATCATCACCCAATGCTCGATAAAGGGCATCCCTTAGTCTTTTCTACGCATTACCGTCTGATCTGCGAAACGCTTTAGAGTATAAGATTATGTGTTTTTAAACAAGTTGTGTGTGTGCTGCGTGTGTGCGTGTGTGTGTGTGTGTGTGTGTGTGTGTGATTGTGTGCCGTTCCAGTAGAATACTGTATTGTCATAAAATAACGCGTTCTGAACAGTCTAGCGTCATAGGAGTTGCATCAGAACTTGAGGAGTTTTGAGAAGTCTTCTTTATGAGTTTCAGTTTTTACAAAGAAAATGGATGATTTGAGTTGTACTTTAGAGCCTTATACAAGAATAGTGCCACATTTGATGTTTGCTGACCAGCTGCATGTGTGCTGAATCTCTCAGCAAAACTTGAGTTTCTTTAAATACCTTGAACGCGTATAGAACATTGTTCCCATTGATGGGCAATGGACTCACCATTTCACTCACCATGGAATTATTGCCGTGTACCAAAATAGGTGAACTCTATTTCCTCTGTTAGAAAGGTAAACAATGTTGTTTAGGATGGTCTTACTGGCTTCATTACAAACGCTAAATCAATACCCGGTAAAACTACCGAAGTCTTCTACACCAAACGTATGAATCAATACGTGAGATGCGGTTGGGGCTTAAAAAAAATTTAATGTTAGTGACGACTGTGCACCATCCAATAACAGGTTTTTGGCAGTAGCAAAGTAAATACTTCACATTACCTGTCATTGGAACACCCAAGTTCCCACAATATGCGCCAAATTTCACACGTTAAGAATTTTGTGGCGGGAAAACGCTTCTAAGTCATATCAACAGACTGTGATACACATGGTTATTATCCAGTCTGAAACTCAGTCGGCTTTGAGGAATTTAATAAAGACAATGAAAACGTATTAGTACGAGTTGAAAAACAACTGGTTCTTAGATCTAAAAACAGTAGTTTTTTAATTATTACGCCCGATTTCTCTCATTGCTGTTAAACACAGACTACTCTTTAGTTCCGATGTAACATGATGAACAATAAAACTTGACTCAAAATGGTTTGATTCGTAGCCGGAATGCCAAACATTTTCAATCCTAACTTTAAAATAGTTGAGACATGATGGCTTTTGGTTCCATACTTCTGAATCAACAAGGCCATCCGTCGTTATATCGGCTTCTGTTTACACTGCGTTAAGGGTTGCGACAAATAACTTGTTTCAGCGATCCGGGATGAGATCTCTACATAAGGCAACATCTATCCTTCTTATCGAGAGAAACAGGTGAAGCTGCCACCCGTCACAACTTTCTTCCTCTCCCGCATTAGTCAACGATACTGGAAAGCTGCAACACAGTATTTCGTTTAAGGTTGCTTCTTGAAAAAGAGATCGTTAAAATTGCTGTCTTATTTTCATGATGTTAGGAAGAACTCTGCTCACAACTGGTAAAACACGACCGATTTCGCGGCTTTAATCCGCGAAACCGGTCGTATTTTAACAACACTTTTAGCAGCTGTGAACGGATTTCTTCCTAACATCATGACTTTATACAGCTGCTCTTGCACGGAATATAAAATAGCTGTTATATTCGTTAATCGAGAGAGCATCGATGGGTAGATTTCCTCCCAAGGCTGATTTACACTACAGACATGTTCAGATTCACCTCGCCAAGTGCTTACTACTGGCTGGCCGCTTCATCCAAAACGTCAGGTGCCAAAACCGTTTCTATACGCGAATGATGAAGAATCCCTGGTTTACTGTTGTCTCCGGTCTGGCAGAGATGAATAAGAGCGATATTCAATTATTCTATACTTAGGAACTGCACCGGTATCTGTAGCCTTGCATCCTCCAAATAAACTTTGTCCAAAACACGTAAATTTAGCCAGAAAGGGATGTAAATGATCAAGGTCCCAAAACACCCCAGAAAAATTTCAGATAAAATATGTGAATCAGCTACTGCGCCCTCTTAAATGAATTACAGCCGAGAAAATGTTGATATTTAAATATAAAACGTTTTCACACTTCCATTCATCCACCCCTATAGATAACGATTTTACAATTCTTTGTTTTGTCAGTTGACACTGATCAAATGAATCATCGAAAAAATCAGTAATCAAATCATTACATTTCCAAATAAGTATATATTTATGTGACATTTGCAAAAACTCGGCCGGCCGGGGTGGCCGAGCGGTTCTAGGCACTTCAGTCTGGAACCGCGCGACCGCTACGGTCGTAGGTTTGAATCCTGTCTCGGGCATGGACGTCTGTGATGTCCTTAGGTTAGTTAGGTTTAAGTGGTTCTACGTTCTAGGGGATTGATGACCTCAGAAGTTAAGTTTCATAGTGCTCAGAGCCATTTGCACCATTTATTTTTTGCAAAAACTCGTTGCCATAATACTATTGTCAAGTATGGGTATGATACAGTTTAATATATTTTCAAATTTCAAATTGTCGGATAAGAAATTCAAAACTCTCTCCATTGAAAGCACTTACGCGTATTTTAGTTTACATTATATTAGAGAACACATACCAATTAGCATAGTATTAAAACAAGAGAGCATATAATCTAAAGTTAGCAAACTTGTATGAAATTCTAAAAATACATTAAACACATTACATATTTTTTCAGATAAACGTTTATTTGTGGGACTAGCTGAGGGGTTAGCATGTTTATTCAATAGAAACCCTTTGCTTGGTGCAATGTTCAGTAAGCATCTCATAAGTGTGTGAGAACAATAAATATACAAAAAGTGATCGATCGCTCAAAGAAAAAAAGCTAACTTCGTGCGCGATGCCGGCACATTCTATGCATATATCTGATCAAAAGTATCCGGACACCTTATAATGGACGTTAATGGGCGGGTGTCCACCCTTGGCCTTCAGCTTGAACTCAGCTTTCAGTGAGGTGCCTGAACGTCTGTCGAGGAATCAAAGTCTATTCTTACTCAAGAGCCGAAAGGAGCCAAGGAAGTGGAGGACGCTACGGTCTGGAACGGGGTCGATGTTCTATCATATCCCAGAGGTTTTCCTTCAGCTTTAGGTCGTAACTCTGCGCAGGACAGTCTAATTCAGGAAATATACACGACATTTCATTTATATGTGACGTTGCGGAGCTGATTTTGTGTTTATCAAGTTACCTTCCGTTAGGAATGTGGAATGTACTCAACGACTGTGATATGTCTTTCAAAAATGATGGAACAATCAGTCGTCCTTTCACTTCAGGCTTTTTTAAAGCAAATCTAGATTTCGGCAAGTGCCTAGCCATTATCAGTGCATTATTTCATAGTTTCAGACGTGTCCTGGTACGTCAGTTCCCTATTGTTCGCGCTGCAGTCACAGTTAATTCAAGGCTATCACTGATTATGTGTTCATCTTTTGACGATGCCTCCATTATATTGTTATTGTTGTGGTCTTCAGTCCTGAGACTGGTTTGATGCAGCTCTCCATGCTACTCTATCCTGTGCAAGCTGCTTCATCTCCCAGTACTTACTGCAACCTACATCCTTCTGAATCTGCTTAGTGTATTCATCTCTTGGTCTCCCTCTACGATTTTTACCCTCCACGCTGTCCTCCAATGCTAAATTTGTGATCCCTTGATGCCTCAGAACATGTCCTACCAACCGGTCCCTTTTTTTAGTCAAGTTGTGCCACAAACTCCTCATCTCCCCAATCCTATTCAATACTTCCTCATTAATTATGTGATCTACCCATCTAATCTTCAGCATTCTTCTGTAGCACCACATTTCGAAAGCTTCTATACTCTTCTAGTCCAAATCATTTATCGTCGATGTTTCACTTCCATACTTGGCTACACTCCATACAAATACTTTCAGAAACGACTTCCTGACACTTAAATCTATACTCGGTGTTAACAAATTCCTCTTCTTCAGAAACGGTTTCCTTGCTATTGCCAGTCTACATTTTATATCCTGTCTACTTCGACCATCATCAGTTATTTTGCTCCCCAAATAGCAAAACTCATCTACTACTTTAAGCGTCTCATTTCCTAATCTAATTCCCTCAGCATCACCCGACTTAATTCGACTACATTCCATTATCCTTGTTTTGCTTTTGTTGATGTTCATCTTATATCCTCCTTTCAAGACACTGTCCATTCCGATGTTTCTAAAACAGAAATGAAGATGGGTTTTGCAGACCGAAACGGGTAGTCTGAGGACCTAACATTTTGCTATCATAGACGGAAATAAATAAATTTAATAATTGTGCTTTACCACAGGGTACATTCTACTGCTGATATAAACAATGATCCTCCGAAAACCGATCCTGTAGCTTGCGCCGTACACAACGGCATATAATGTGTTTAGCGTTTTCGTATGTGCAGTAAGGGACCACACTCTAACCACGAAAAACACCCTCATGACGTAACCCCACTCGTCTGTTGCGCTGGGGATGGGGGGGGGAGGGGGGGGGGAGGTGTATATGATGTGAGGTAACGTTCTCAACACGATCGACATAACCAGACCTACCACAGTTCACGGGTATACCATAAGTCATTACTCAAAATCAGCCATTTCCACTTACCCACTGTCCACTGTGAATCGTCGATTATTCTTGGCAACAAAAACGTGTAGCTTATCAGAATGTGTTTGACTTTTGTGCCATATTCACCTTAACTACATGTACTCAGACATTGTGCTAGCTGGCCTCTGCACTGTGGAAACAACAGGTGATTCCATCTGCTGACATGATGTGTTTCTTTACAATGACCCTCCACAGCGCTTGACTCACATTGTCTTTCATTAAATGTGTTCCTCCTGATCTTGATTTATCTGCTCTAGTTCAGTTGCTTTTCCACTCCACAATCACATTACCAACCGTCGACTAGGCAGTTCTGGAAGGACTGAAATGTCCGTGATTTGTTACTCAAGTGACATCCAATGAGCAGGCCACCTTCGAGGTCTATAGGGACTCGCTGACCGACCCACATTGGTGTTACCGTTTCTTCACTGATAACATAACACTGCCTGTCTCATTTTATAACGGCGACAACGCCTCTCGCTGCATCTAATGCTCAAAGCCGCATTAGATAGGGGTATACGGGTACTTTTGAACAGCTACTGCACATACACAATTTTTAACACTCGAGGAGGTAACACTGTTAGCCCTGGTGTCTGTGGACGTACGTACTTGATATATGGGTGCGACGTCGCGTTGCTCGTTATGCAGCGTCTGAATGGGCAGCACGTGTGTTACCGGCCGCCTGCTCTGCACATCCACAACTATCACTTACCGTCCCTGTACTGGCCGACCAAGTCCAACAGGGGTGCAACTTCGACCCACAAACTGACATCCGGCACAGTAGATGTGCGTTAGTGTGTCAGCATTTAACATTGTAGCCGTTACACCGGCTATTAATGTACCAGAATTTCACATTAGCAGTAGTTTATAGCGCGCATATGTTGATCTATGATCTATCAATGTTAGTCACTTAATTATGTTACCAAAATAAAGGTATTCCCAAAACTGTATTACGCTACATAAATCTTTTTTTGATTTTTGCCCCATGTGTGTATTTCTCTCTAGAAAATGTGTCAAGAAATGGATAGCCGTACCGAAAAATTCATGATATATGGATCTGATTCAGAGCAGGAGGCATCCTTCTGAGACTCATGTAGGCTCGTCATGTTAGAAAGGGGGAGCTACTGATCCTTCCCAAAGCACATTAATTCGTAATATCTGTGAAGTAAAGGACGTAATACACCTACAGGTAATGCAACAACGAACATAGAGCAAGGAGCTTTTTATTGACACTGGCTTCCGTTTCTTTTTGGGACGACTTCAGCTTTTTCAGATCTTTTCTAAAATTGCTGAAGATATGTTAAATCCACACGCGTTTCGTCTTATTGAAATTAAACGTCAACAGTGGGGTATAATGAAACAGTTCCTGTTTGGCTTGTTTTCTGTATCTAAAAACGGTTCGTTATGAAATATGTTGTTTTCACTTACGGTATATTTTGTCCAATTTTCGCTCTCATCAGGAAATGCCATCTGCTTGATGAGGTACTCCCTCGATCGGCACAGCTCTTTTTCACTTAATCCCATACTGCTTTGCAGAACTACTCATTTCTTTATGTAAAAATGGCAAGCAAGCTGACAGGGTTTCCTGATGTCAACAAAAATCGAACTTGAAATCAACATCTTTAGTAACGAACTAGTTTTAGATCTAGAAAACACGGTAGCTGGTAAATTTTCATTCCAGGACTCTTTCAATCAAAAGGAATACGTTTGATGACAAAAATACGCATTCTCTTGTATTTGCAAAGACAGGTTTAAATATGTTCAACAATTATGTAGCAACTATGGACAATATAGCTACACAAATGAGTTTATTTATGAAGCCATATTTCAAATTTTGTAGCTTACATTTTATTAGTTTTTGGTCCACGGCTGAAATAGTGTCTGGAATTTCTTTGCATTCTTTGTCGTGTAATTCTCACGCGTTTATTTCCATAAACAAATTTTTCTGTACAGTTGTGTAGGCTTTTTGATATCGCGATTGATCCGCAACTTCTGTCAGGGAGATTCTGAACGAAGCCAGTCGCACAAGTTAGCACGTACGGCGGGGCTGCCAGTACCGAGAACTGCAGACAACGACCTCGCAGGTCGGGGCTCAACTAACGCACAATCGGGGCCCTGCCGGTTTCGCAGAAGCCTTTGGAAATATCCGTGGCCCGTCGCTAAAATCCGCTGATGTGGTCAGCTATTGGCGGCAAAGGCCGTTGTCTTGCGGCTGCCGACACGCGAGACCCTTTGCTCGCAGCCTCGGAAATACCATCTGTTTCCAGCCGCTGCTTCTAGCGTGAGACCCTTGCGTGCTGTCAGTTCAGACTAGCGCATTACACAAGACTGCTAAGAGCGGCTACCACCATGCAAGGTATCGCGTGTACTTCGTTAAGCCTATTAAATGACAATGGATTCATTACACTTTGATGCGACAGTTGCTATAAACTTTTTTTTTTTTGGTCATCAGTCTACTGACTGGTTTGATGCGGCCCCTCCACGAATTCCTTTCCTGTGCTAACCTCTTCATCTCAGAGTAGCACTTGTAACCTACGTCCTCAATTATTTGCTTGACGTATTCCAATCTCAGCCTTCCTCTACAGTTTTTGCCCTCTACAGCTCCCTCTAGTACCATGGAAGTCATTCCCTCATGTCTTACCAGATGTCCTATCATCCTGTCCCTTCTCCTTATCAGTGATTTTACACATATTCCTTTCCTCTCCGATTCTGCGTAGAACCTCCTCATTCCTTACCTTATCAGTCCACCTAATTTTCAACATTCGCCTATAGCACTACATCTCAAATGCTTCGATTCTCTTCTGTTCCGGTTTTCCCACAGTCCATGTTTCACTACCATACAATGCTGTACTGCAGACGTACATCCTCAGAAATTTCTTCCTCAAATTAAGGCCGGTATTTGATATTAGTAGACTTCTCTTGGCCAGAAATCCCTTCTTTGCCATAGCGAGTCTGCTTTTGATGTCCTTGCTCCGTCCGTCATTGGTTATTTTACTGCCTAGGTAGCAGAATTCCTTAACTTCATTGACTTCGTGACCATCAATCCTGATGTTAAGTTTCTCGTTGTTCTCATTTCTACTATTTCTCATTACCTTCGTCTTTCTCCGATTTACTCTCAAACCATACTGTGTACTCATTAGACTGTTCATTCCATTCAGCAGATCATTTAATTCTTCTTCACTTTCACTCAGGATAGCAATGTTATCAGCGAATCGTATCATTGATATGCTTTCACCTTGTATTTTAATTCCACTCCTGAACCTTTCTTTTATTTCCATCATTGCTTCCTCGATGTACAGATTGAAGAATAGGGGCGAAAGGCTACAGCCTTGTCTCACACCCTTCTTAATACGAGCACTTCGTTCTTGATCGTCCACTCTTACTATTCCCTCTTGGTTGTTGTATATATTGTATATGACCCGTCTCTCCCTATAGTTTACCCCTACTTTTTTCAGAATCTCGAACAGCTTGCACCACTTTATATTGTCGAAAGCTTTTTCCAGGTCGACAAATCCTATGAAAGTGTCTTGATTTTTCTTTGGCCTTGCTTCCATTATTAGCCGTAACGTCAGAATTGCCTCTCTCGTCCCTTTACTTTTCCTAAAGCCAAACTGATCGTCACCTAGCGCATTCTCAATTTTCTTTTCCATTCTTCTGTATATTATTCTTGTAAGCAGCTTCGATGCATGAGCTGTTAAGCTGATTGTGCGATAATCCTCGCACTTGTCACCTCTTGCCGTCTTCGGATTTGTGTGGATGATGCTTTTCCGAAAGTCAGATGGTATGTCGCCAGACTCATATATTCTACACACCAACGTGAATAGTCGTTTTGTTGCCACTTCCCCCAATGATAATACTGGATAGCAAATCACGCATATAAGCAAGCACCGGTTTAACATAACCAAGTAAATGTAACACAAACCAACACAGTTCTTAAAGGACAAATACAAACACAAAATGCCTCGTGATGACTGGGTGTTGTGTGATGTCCTTAGATTAGTTAGGTTTAAGTAGTTCTAAGTTCTAGGGGACTGATTACCATAGATGTTAAGTCCCATAGTGCTCAGAGGCATTTGAACCATTTTGAACAAACACAAAAACAAAAAAAATAACTGTTTCTGCCCTAATATCTCTTGGTTCCTACTAGCTCAATGACCGTCTTTATGCACATCTTCCTCATCTGTTATTATTTTATGATGTTCTCCACTTGTCCTCAATTGTATTCCAATCTCTTTTTCTAACTACAACTACCTCAATGTTTCTGCACTTCACTTCTGTTACCTTGTACTCTTCCTTCTAAACGTTTCGGAATAACGAGCTACTCTTGTGCTTGCGTCCTTGCTATGTTACTTCTGCAGACGGTATTCGTTTTAGTTTCTTTTGGACCACTTTTTATTTCCTCTGCAGGTTACAGTAACATGTTAATCAAATACTATGCATGCGAGCATATTTTTACTCTTCCAGCATTTTCCTTTTATGACTCCCGTTTATTCTGGCGAAACATATGTGATTGTTCCAACATTTTAGTCAGCTTTCTCTCTGAGTTCTCTAACCTTGTGATCGCACAATTTATTGCTTTAAACATCTTCCTTAGACAGTTAAGGTCTTTCTTCTTTATTCATTAGAGTTCTACCAGTTCGGTGAAATCTCCCAGCACTGTCCCTTCCTTCCCTTCTAAATATTTAGCTACTTGAGTAAACCTTTGTACATGATTCAATATTATCTTCCAATAGTAAACAAAAACCTTGATACTTTTCTTCCTCTTCCTTCTCCATGTAATCTCACTTCATTTCTTCCATAGTCTACTTCTTCATTTCACTTCATTTAATTTTGTTCCTTCTGTCCACCACTTTCTCTTCGTTTATCTTCACTCCTTTTAATTCAGCAATAACTGTTTCTTACAAATACGGCACAATGACTGCGACAACGTGATATTTATATGTTTCTTAAATTTCAAATTCCAACAACACTTGGCATTTTAGGTGTTACATATATTCCTGACATTCTGCCATAATAGGGGCTTATCTGCAGTTTAAGAAACTCAGAAAAAACTTAAAAAGTGGAAATACCTAATAAAGCATTTATTTCGATAATCGGTTTCGGCAAAAGATGCATATTCGCGATGTGACACGATACATAGCACACATGGAGGAGATTATGTGACTTTATAAATAAAGCATAGGAGCTAAAGATGGTAACCGGTTATCGAAGTGAATGCTTTGCTACCGACCTTGGCTTTATGAAGTTTTTCTTCTGAATTTATTACGTGTTTCACGTAACTCTCCAACGGCGCCTTCTACTTTTAAAGCCACTAACCTGTAAACTTTCAGCCTAAATTCATTTATTCCGTACTTCATTAAACATGACATTTGCTGCTGTTCAAAGCTAAAAGTGTGGATCTCTTAAGTTTTTCGATTTGATCATAGAGTTTAACAATTTAATAACTGCCACATTATTTTTATTAATTTTCTTCTTCTAATATTTCATTCTGATCATCATTTAATTCCTCCATTTCTAACAATATAAGGTAACTGCACACTACTCCTTAGATGCCTATTGTCTTTCAGATTTCGTTGCAAAAAGTAGACGTAGTTTCTGCTTTCCCATTGGCTTATTGATTCTCATCCACCTCGTCTTCCATTTCTTGAGTTCTTCTTCGCATGGAACCCGCCCGCCCGAAAGGATATCCATCACATTTACATTCCTTGCCCACTGTCGCTATTTCTTTCAGCTTTCCGACGGACAATTTGTTGCTGAACGCCTCCGCAAAGACCTTGTTTTGCTTTAGGGCTATGCGAATATTACTCGCGATTGTTCGACTGTTTCCCTTATCGTGCGCAGTAAATGCGTGCGAACCCGTCGAAGTCCTTTCACTACCCAGTGCCTGGTGTTTCTTTTGTAATCCTGGACGTCTAGAAAATGATTGATTGCGAGTTGTCTTTCCAGTATCGCGCTTTCTTCGGGGTAGAATATTTTAGATATGCAGCTGCACATTAATTCCACTTAGTGGTTTGTTCTAGCTGTTATTGCAATTTTATCTTGAACAGAAACCGTTTTCAGAAGCAGGTTAGTATGTATTGCTTATTCTGCGCGTTTCTGCCCAGTCTGTTGCATTTACTGTACAAATTGGTTTCTCGTTCGCGTTTACTTAGCGTAAAGTTACTTCATTTTGCTACTGCGTGTTTACCTCCGTCTGTGGTTATGTATTGCTTACTCTCTACCATACTGTTTTGTGCTGTTTTCCATCCACCAATTTCATTTCCATATCTACTACTGTTCTCCCGTAGTGAACACTATCTCAAAGGCCAACCAATACTTTTCTGAATTTATAATTTCATCTCTGTTTTTAATTCTTCACTTTTACTTTCTTGCCTATCAGACATCTCTTGAACACTTATTTCATGTCTTTTGTTTCAAAATTTCTCTCCTTTCTGTATATTTGCTTACTTTTTATTTTAGAATTACATTTCTTTTACTTATAACTTGATTAGTAAGCGAAGTACAGACTGACAAGAATAATATACAAAATAATGCAAAAGACAATTGAAGTTCTGTTAGATGACTATCAGTTTAGCTTTAGGAAAGGTAAAGGTACCAGAGAGACAGCTTTGAAGCAGTGGTTGATAAAGGAAGCGAGACTGAAGAAAAATCAAGACACGTTCATTGGAAAAAAACATTCGGCAATATAAATTGGAGCAAGATGTTCGAAATTCTGAGAAAAATATGGGTAATCTGTAGGAAAAGACGGGTAATATACAGCTTGTACAAGAACTATGAGGGAACAATAAGAGTGGAAGACGATGATCGAAGTGTTCAGATTTCATAGGGTGTAAGGCGTGGGTGTAGTCTTTCGCCCCTACTATTCAACCTAAGCAACTAAGAAACAATTAGTGAAATAAAAGAAAAGATCAAGAGTGGATTAAAATTCAGGCTGAAAGTATATCAATGGTAAGATTCGTTGATGACGTTACTTTTCTCAGTGAAAGTGAAGAAGAATTGCAGGAACTATTGAATTGATCGAACAGGCTAATGAGTACAGACTGTGTACTGAGAGTAAATCGAAGAAAGTCAAAAACAAAGAGAAGTAGCAGAAGTGAGAACAGCGAGAAACTTAACATTAGAATTGGAGATCACGAAGTAGAGGAAATTAAGGAATTCTGATACCTAGACAGCAAAATAACCCATAACGGACGGAGCAAGGAGACACGAAAAGGAGACTAGCACTGACAAAAAGGGCACTACTGGCCGAGAGAAGTCTGGAAACATAGATCTTAATTTGAGAGAGATATATCTGAGAATGTATGTTTGAAGCGGCGAATTAAAATACGGCACTTAAACTGTTCCAAAAAAAGTTACCTTACACATGAAACTTTTAGTGCTTTCCCATACAAAGAATCGTTACATTCAGTTGTAGCATTACTGTCGCCCACTGCGGCAGTTCTAATTACTCGCCTGCATCACTGACTATAATTACTTTTACAGTACTAACATTTTTCGTTTTCTGCTACTAGCAGATACAGTGAGCTATGATGATGTATTTGCTAGTTCTCTATGTGTACATTGTGTGGTATGGCCTCTTCTACTCTCTTATTTCTTTGTTGTTCATAATCTCCCCTTGCTGCAGCCACAGGCCTTCTTACTTCCATTTTCCTTATTGTGGTGGCATTAGAAGATCGAAATACGTATGCGATATCCAAGGGAGTTCACTGTAACGCTGATTGTCCTTCTACTTCTCTGCACCACAGTAGTTCTAACCGTGTACCTGACATGTGCCCTTTCAAATTTCTGTTCTCACCACTCCACATAACTCAGTTAGTAAACTTATAAACATGAATTTACTATTCTTTAGTTTCACATAAAATTTCCCTAACACGCCTAAAATTCATCCACGGTACGTCAGCATTCAACGATTTCATAGCTTCACTCAATTAGCCATTTCTTTTCAGACTGCCTGGTCGCAGTAAATATATTAAGTTCTCTCGTTTCATAAAAAACTAACGTTAATCAAAAATTAACGTTTACATTTATTTTTATCGCACCGCTCGCCTCTGACTCGCACTCCAGATACTCGACTACTTCAGCTGCTCTCTACTGAAAGACTGCCGTGAGCCAAAATGGCAGACGCCAACAGCACTCCTAACTCAAATGATTGGGAATCTCCCTATCCACGAGTGGGCTCTGGTCAGGCAGAGATGAGTAAGCGCAAGATTCGATATGTACAATACGTAACCATAACTCCAGGGATCAAACTACCAAGGGTTCAAGATTAAGACAACACCGTGTCAATGATAGGTGTACATGGGGGAGTACAACCAAAAATTCGGGAAGTCCAAAGGCTCTGTTCAGTTCCTGTGCTAATCATTCGGCAAATCTTTGTGGATTTCATTCAATCTCAAATGTTCCATCTATAGCATCCTGTTTTAGAACAGTATAGAAATTATATTCATTCTTCTCGTCGTTAAAATATAGGTGTGAAGTACTTGTAGAAAAACGGGAGAAGGTTTAGACCAATTGTCTAATACTCACTGGAGTGTTCGTTACAATTCAACTATAGTAATAAAAGAAAACGTGGAAACAGCAGTGAGAACTTTTTATCTTATATGCGAGATTCATACAACATAAACCTTGATGCTCGGTCTGCAAGATGCTTGCTCCTGGGAGCCATATGCGGTTTTAACTTTTTGACGAATTAGCTGTACTGGAGGAAGTCTACCATCAGCTACAGTCTACAAAAGTGACTTTGAATTAAGGACTCGCCAAACTGAAAACCCTGAATGAGATTTTAGTGACGGAACAAACTACAGTAACTGTATACAATCCTGAAAAATCCAAAGTTATGCATATTAGCATTGGTGAAAGAGAAAGAACGAGGGTAAGTAAAACAATTCCGGATGAACAAGCTGATGGCGCATGGTTTTCGATTCAAGGTGAAGTTCGTCGATCAATGTTTGAATGCAAAGATCTATTTACTTACCTACAAGAATTGTTACAGTGATGTACAGCCTTGAAGGAAACCACAAAATTTTTCCAAATTTATGTTTGAAAGTTTCGATAACGCTCTGGCAGTAGCGCTGGAGAATCTGGTGGAATTTTTCGATGAGGTTGATAAGGAGCAGGTGGTGAAATAAAGAGAAAGGTATCATAGGCATCTACGTGCGATAGAAAAAGTGCGGTCATTGCTGCTAGATGGTAAGCCTAAGAAATCCTTCAACACGTACTTAAATTGGACTTTAGTCAATCATTACCCTATATATCAGTTACAATCCAATAATTCTTGACTGTTCATGTCTGTCACATCATGTGAGAGATGTTTCTCTGTACTGAAACTAACAAAAAATTATTTTCTCTCTACCTTGAATCAAGAACAGCTATCCAATATGTGAATTTTATGAACAGAAAGAAAAGTTCAAATATCAATAATAACTCCTATCTCGTACAAAGGTTACGAAACTAACCGATAGTAGAACTGTACAAGCTTCATTTTCACAGATATAAATAACGATTAAAAATAAAATAAATATAAATGAAGTATGTAAATAAAATAAATATAAAAAAATAAAAGGTAATTTCCTTTCTCTAATCTTTATTATTTCTTAAGCGCTCTACCTGACGCTTGCTGTGCTATATGCTGATGCATATTCTAAGTTTCTCATCTATAAGTATGTATACTACATTTATTAGAGTGTAGAGTACACACATCATAAATACTTGACCTATTGTCAGCCATTACATTCCCACCACTGATTTTTTACAAAATTATACACTACAAATTGTAAGCTACTGGTCTGTCCAAACTCAAAGCGTACTACTTAATCATGTGATCTGACATGAATCACTCTCCAAAATAATGAAACAGGAATTGAGTGACTACTAAATGTAGTAAAAATCACAATTAATTCGTTTTAGCACCATACAAGTGACTCGTAGAACTTCTGATAAGCAAAAATAACAATACTCAAGTAGCACATTAGGGTCTAGGGTCAGTATCTACACTGAAGCGCCAAAGAAACTGGTAAAGGCATGCATATTCAAATACAGAGATATGTAAACAGGCGGAATACGGTGCTGCGGTCGGCAAAGCCTATATAAGACAAGAAGTGTCTGGCGCAGTTGTTAGATCGGTTACTGCTGCTACAATGACAGGTTGCCAAGATTTAAGTGAGTTTTCACGTGGTGATACAGTCGCCGCGATGGGGCACAGCGATAAAGTGGGGATTTTCCCGTGCGACCATTTCACGAGTGTACCGTGAATATCAAATCTCCGACATCGCTGAGGCCGGAAAAGCATCCTGCAAGAACGGGGCCAAACGACGGCTCAAGAGAAAAGATCGACGTGACAGAAGTGCAAACCTTCAGCAAATTGCTGCAGATTTCAGTGTTGGGCCATCAACAAGCGTCAGCGTGCAAAACATTCAACGAAACATCATCTATATGGGCTTTCGGAGCAAGGCCCACTCGTGTACCCTTGGTGACTGCACGACACAAAGCTTTAGGTCTCGCCTGGACCCGTCAACACCGATATTGGACTGTTGATGACTGGAAACATGTTGCATGGTCGGACGAGTCTCGTGTACGGATGTGGAGACAACCTCATGAATCCATGGGCCCTGCAAGTCATCAGGGGAATGTTCAAGCTGGTGGAGGCTCTGTAATGGTATGCGGTGTCTGCAGGTGGAGTGATATTCGATCCCTGATACGTCTAGATACGACTCCGACAGGTGACACGTTCGTAAGCATTCTGTCTGATCGCTTGCATCCATCCGTATTGGACTTGGGCAGTTCCAAAAGGGCAATGGGATACCCCACACTTCCATAATTGCTACAGAGTTGCTCCAAGGACGCTCT
This sequence comes from Schistocerca americana, assembly GCF_021461395.2. Classification (NCBI taxonomy): domain Eukaryota; kingdom Metazoa; phylum Arthropoda; class Insecta; order Orthoptera; family Acrididae; genus Schistocerca; species Schistocerca americana. Next base: position 4,247,301 of record NC_060124.1, on the reverse strand, counting down.
TCTAAGTTTAAACCCTTCCTCTGGCCACCAAACTCCCTAGATTTCCACATTATTGAGTATTATGGAATGCCTTGCAACGTGCTGTTCAGAAGATATCTCCACCCCTACGTACTCTTACGGATTTATGGACAGCCCTGCAGGATTCGTGGTAACATATCCCTCCAGCACTATTTCAGACATTAGTCGATTCCATCTCAAGTCGTGCTGCGACACTTCAGCATATTGTCGGGTGGCCTACACGATATTAGGCAGGTGTACCGGTTTCTTTTGGCTCTTCGATATAGTAACTCCGTAAAAATGAGAACGGGCTACATAGATTCTGAGTACCAGCCAGTAAAAATATTCCTCAGAAGATGCTGATCCCGTTCCCTTGGGTTTTTCTTCAGGCATCTAACCAGTAACATATGTTCTACCATTTAGCACCTTCTGAGTACCAACCAATAAAAATATTTCCTAGAAGATGCGGATCCTCTTCCCTGAGTTTTCGTTCAGGCAATTAACCAGTAGCGATTGTCCTACCATTTAGTGTTGGAAAAATGCATCTCACTCTATCTCTCTTTGGTCAATGAAGTGGAAGTACGATTCTGAGTTTCTCTCTCTCTCTCTCTCTCTCTCTCTCTCTGACTTCCACTTTATTTATATTAGCCAATCATAGCGGTTCTCAAATTGCATAAATGTTTAGTTTTTGTGAATTCATTGTTCGGCGGCATCCCACATTTTCGAAAGTGTCACAAACTGTGTGTTCTGACTCAATTTTCTAGCTGTACTCTATAGTGTTCTGTGCGTTCCGAGGAAACACACTTTCTACGTTTCGTGCACAATAGTACCGTTCTGGCCCTTGCGAAAAACACAGGATCTTCTCTTCCCACGTCTGAGTCGTAAAATTGTAACTTCTGGGGACCTTATTCTGCAGGAGATCGTATCTGTGTGGTTTGTGGTACATCCAGTGCGCAGTCACAGTGCTACAAACGAGTCCAGCGGACAGCGTGTAACTGATCTGCACCCTTTCCAGTGCGTCCTTGTAAATACCGTGAAGGCGGTTCCTACGTCCACCTACATGGCTCAGCCGCTGAGCATTGTTGCCTCATTCCAGTGCTTCCAAAGCCGTCTTACCTGTACTGTATAAAGCATGCAACTTTGAATGACAATGGTTATTATGTTAATTAACTACTGATGATCTCCGATACCGATAAACGTTACATTTCTCATTATTGATTAATCGCTCCAATCTAATAATCTATTTTTACGTTTTTTATTGAACACTTTTGGGAAAATGCTGCATAACAAAGACCGGCGACCTGATTTAGTTTCACCGTCTCGGCCTCGAATGGGCTTACCGCGCCATTGCAGAAATGAGGTGCAAATAGAGAAGCCGGTAGCAGGGAAAGCAGTTGGTGCACTTTGGTTTATTGAAAGAATTCTGCCGCGCTGGATTAGCCGAGCGGTCTCGGGCGCTGCAGTCATTGACTGTGCGGCTGGTCCCGGCGGAGGTTCGAGTCCTCCCTCGCGCATGGATCCTTAGGATAATTTAGGTTAAGTAGTGTGTACGATTAGGGACTGATGACCTTAGCAGTTAAGTCCCGCAAGATTTCACACACATTTTTTTTGAAAGAATTCTGAGCTACAGGAGCTCATCTATTAAGCTGATAGTTATAGAGCAGTAGTGCGATGCCGTTCCTTACTATTGCTCATCTTTTGGGGGAAAGAGCGGTTCACCTATAAAGGAGACGGCATATCGCATGCTGGTGTGACCTTGTCAGTGCTGCTCGAGTGTTTGGGATCCGTACGAATGGTTCAAATGGCTCTGAGCACTATGCGACTTAACTTCTGAGGTCATCAGTCGCCTAGAACTTAGAACTAATTAAACCTAACCAACCTAAGGACATCACATACATCCATGCTTGAGGCGCCTAGAACCGCACGGCCACTCTGGCCAGCAGGATCCGTACGAGATAGGATTGAAGGAAGACATCGAAGCAATTCAGAGACGGGCTGTTATATTTGTTACCGATAGGTGCGAACAACAAGTAAGTGTTACGAAAATGATTCGGAAACTCAAGTGGGAATCCCTTCAGGGAAGGCGTTCGAGAAATACTACCGTGAAAATATAGAGGACTGGCATTTGAAGCTGACTGCCGAAAGATTCTATTGCCGCCAACGTAAATTGCGCGTAAGGACCACGAAGATAAGATACGAGAAATTACGGGTCTCAGGAAGCATATAGATAGTCGTTTTTCCCTCGCTCTCTTTGAGAGTGGAACAGCAAAGGAAATGGCAGGTAGTGGTACAAGGTAACCTCGTCACGCACCGTGCGCTATCTTTCGGAGTATTTATGTAGATGCAGATGTAGATGTAGATTCCCACCAGGTACTGTTAAAGAATGTCATCCACGCAGTTCGTAGAAGTGCTGTTAGGTTTGTTACTCGTAGGTTTGATTAACATTGCTATTACGAAACTGCTCATTAACTTAAATGGGAATCCTAGAATTTTTTCACGAAGAGAAATTACAGAGAACCGGCACTTTATATAGATTGCAGAATAATTACATTGCCATTAACATAAATTTCGAGTAAGAACCAGGAAGACAAGATAAGAGAAGTTAGGGCCGTATGGAGTCATACAGGCAGTCGTTTTATCCTGGCTACATCTGCGAGTGGCTAGTACTGCCACTGGGTACCTTCCGCCATGCACCTAATGCGGAGAATGAACGTGGATTTAGATGTAGGTTGTGAAACATTGTAGCTAATGAGGTCACTATTAGTGTTGAACAAGAGGTGCAAGAGGTGTGGTGATGTTGTTGTTGTTGTGGTCTTCAGTCCTGAGACTGGTTTGATGCAGCTCTCCATGCTACTCTATCCTGTGCAGGCTTTTTCATCTCCCAGTACCTACTGCAACCTACATCCTTCTGAATCTGCTTAGTGTATTCATCTCTTGGTCTCCCTCTACGATTTTTACCCTCCACGCTGCCCTCCAATACTAAATTGGTGATCCCTTGATGCCTCAGAACATGTCCTACCAACCGATCCCTTCTTCTGGTCAAGTTGTGCCACAAACTTCTCTTCTCCCCAATCCTATTCAATACTTCCTCATCAGTTATGTGATCTACCCATCTAATCTTCAGCATTCTTCTGTAGCACCACATTTCGAAAGCTTCTATTCTCTTCTTGTCCAAACTATTTATCGTCCATGTTTCACTTCCATACATGGCTACACTCCATACGAATACTTTCAGAAATGACTTCCTGACACTTAAATCAATACTGGATGTTAATAAATTTCTCTTCTTCAGAAACGCTTTCCTCGCCATTGCCAGCCTACATGATAATAGTCTAAATTTTGGGGGTTTATGGAGAAGTTACTACACTTAACTCTGATATTTCATGCAGATATGGTGTGTGCCTTGGCACCTAAGTTTCAATTCATGTTGGAAAAAGTTCAGTAATATAACAATTTCGTAGGTCTGATAACTATCCTATTGTTATTGTACTTTGTTAATTGACCTGACTCTTGGAAGTCGGTTGTTATTGCGCTGTGTTAACTGAACCGAATAATATAACTGTTCACCATCAATGGAAATATTAACGTACGTGCAACAGAACCATCCAGCAACGCACTCAACATTTCTAAGAAGTGTGCTCAAATTTAGTTACAGTTTTCAAATGTAACTGCATTGTAGCCGATTTTGTATGCTGATTATATGGTACTGCAGTTATGGTTAAGTAGCTGTAATGTCTGTTCAGTTTCGTTGCTTATCTCTCTCTCTCTCTCTCTCTTCTCAGCGATCACAGGCCCTGCAGACCAGGCCCTGCATCAGCGATCTGCGTCCACCGCCTTCTATCTCTCGCAGCCTCTCTCCACCCTGCGGAAATCCCTAATGCTGCGATGACCTTCTCTATGTCATCTTTCCATCTTGTACGGGGTCGGCCTAATGGTCTTGTTGCCTGGAGAGTTCCTTCAAAGGCTTTCTTGGTGATTCTGTTGTTTTCCATTCTAGCCACCTGTACGGACCATTGAAATTTCCTACTTTTTTATTTCTGGATGATAGTGGGTTGCTTCATTAACTGATGAATCTCATTGTTCTTTAGAATTCTCCATACACCATTCTCCAACACAGGTCCCCAGATTTTTCTCATTACTTTTCTTTCGAAAACATTCAGTTTTTCTCTTTCATTCTTTGTAAGCATCCAACTTTCTAAACCGTACAGTACTATGGGGCAGATGATAGTGTTGTATATCCTCATATTTGCGGTGATTGACAAAGCTTTACTTTTGAGTGAGTTCCTTAGTGAGTACACACATCTTGACCCTGAAGCTATACTTTCATTTATATCCATTGATGTGATATTTTTACTGTTGAAATGTGATCCAAGGTATTTGAAATGGAGAACTTTTCTGAATTTAGAATGCTGGTCAGTTTCAAAGAAAGGACTTGGGTTTATGACAGGACCTATTTCCATATATTCGGTTTTCTCTTGGTTAGTCAGAAGTCCCATTTTGCTGGCACTGTGCCTGAGAGATCTGTAAATGTCTTTCAGTTCTTCTTCAGTTTCACTCAGCAACACTATATCATCTGCATAAGCCAGTAGTTTTACTTCACTGTGTTCTAATCGGAGACCATTGTATAGACGTAAATTACTCTCCCGAACCACTTCCTCTAATGCAGGGTTGAAGATAACACCTGAAAGAGCGTCTCCTTTTCGTAAACCTGTTTTAATTGGAAAAGTGGGGGATATGGATCCTCTGAACTTCACTGCTACCTGGGAGCCATCCATGCACAGTTGTATCATCCTAATGATTTTACTGGGTATACTAAATTCTCGTAATGTGTTGTAGGGGCTACTTCTGTGGATGCTGTCGTAGGCTCGCTGGAAGTCAATGAAGACACAGTGGATGTTTTTGTTAAATTCCCAGTATTTCTCAGAGATCTGTCGTATAGTAAACAAATTATCACTTGTGGAACGGTTTGTTCGAAATCCAGCCTGGTAATCTTGAATAATGTTTTCTGTGTGAGGTTTAAGTTTTTCCAGAATCACCATTGAGAGAATTTTGTATGTTAAGTTCAGCAAACTGATTCCTCTGTAATTTCCACATTCCATTCTGTTTCCTTTCTTGTGTATTGGACAAATTATTGCAGTTTTCCTATCTTCCGGCAGTGTTTCAGTTTTCCAGATCATTGTGCTAATGTTAAAAATTTCTTTGTGTAGTTTCCATCCGCCCTCTTTTAACATCTCAGCTGATATCTGGTCTTCGCCTGTTGCCTTGTTGTTTTTCAGCTTTTGAATGTTGTGGATCACTTCCTGTTCTGTGATTCTACATTCGCCATTATTAATGCTGTCACTCTAAGACATTGCGTAATTGAAGGTTATGTGCGGATCAGTGTAATTTAACACTTCTGAGAAATACTCTTTCCATCTCTCTAGGATATCTTCCAGCTGCGTTAGCGTATTTTGATTTTTATCTTTTATGAATAGGTTTTTCACTTTGATAACCTCTCTTACTTTACTTCGTATACGGAAACAACTTCTTTGAGTTTCTATTCCTACTTTCCACTTCTATAGATACTAATACTCCAGTTAGATATTTCCTGTTCTCTGTTCGTAGAACTCTTGCTGTTTGTCTTCTAACCGCAACGAAGGTCTCTCTCCTGTCCTCAATCTCCTTATTATGCAGCCACAGAATCCTGGCTTCTTTCCTCCATTCTACTGCTCTCTGGACTTTTCGTTGAACCATTTCTGTTTCTTTCTTTCCCTTTTCTTGCCCAGTGTTTTTTCTGCTTCATCTGTTACTACAGTCTTTATTCTATCCCAAGTCTTCTCGACACTATTTTCCTCCTCAGCTTCTTGCAATGCTGTAAGGCGGTTATTTATTTCAATCGCATAGGCTTCTTAAACAGGCAGTTCCTTCAGTCCTTCCATGTCTAAATTAGGTTTTGGTGTGTCTTTTGGTTGTTGATTTCAAATCAGCTTCATTTTCATCTTTCCTATCACTAGTAAATGATCTGAGCAATTCCGGCTCCTCAGTACGTTCTGACATATCGTATAAATGAAACGAAACGTTGTTCTGTCATAACATGGTCAATCTGATTTACTGTTTTGTCATCTGGAGAACACAATGTACCTTTGCGTATATCTCTGTGAAGGAACATCGTCGAGAAACTTCTCATATTCTTTGACAGTGCAATGTTGATCATTTTTAATCCATTCTCGTTTGTGGTCGAGTGCTTGCCACGTTTTCCTATCGTAGGGATGAAAGTATCCTCTTTACCTATTTTTCCATCAAAGTGTCCTAAGAAAATTCTCATATTTCTTGTTGGAATACTTTCGACTACTCTCTCTAATTCTTCATAGTACCCATATTTCTCATCCTCACTTGAACCTTCAGTCGGTGCCTGGACATTTATGAATGTTGCATCGTACCACTCGTGTTTGATTGTTATGTAAGACGTTCTTTTGTTGATGGGATGGAATTCCTGAACCTAATTAACAATGCTGTTTTTTACACCAAAACCAGTACCAAATTCATGATGTTTTTCTTATCTCCCATAAAAATTTACACAACTTTCCTCCGTGTGTAGCCCTTCTGCAAGCCACCTAACTTCCTGCAGAGCTACAATGTCTGTCTTGTATGTTTTTAATTCAGATATCAACGTCGCTGCCGCAGCTGGTTTATTAAGAATACGAACGTTCCATGTACCAAATGTGAAGCAGTGTTTGTTGTCTCCATCTCGCGAATTCCTGTTCCATAGTCCAAGTCCGTTTCCTTTGAATCCATTATCCGAAGCAAATCGTTGACGTGAGCCAGCAGAGCCCTGGTCGCCTTACGAGCGATGCGCAGGTTAAGCTTGGTGATGGGGCTGCCACTTCACAGCTTTCAATCTCGCTGAGTAATATTTTGGATTACAATTTCCTAGGCAGATGTCCATTCTCAGGCTCTGAGCTCTGCCTTCCCAGTAGAGATGCATTCCGCCTCTTCTACCGTTGGAATGCTATAAAAACATTCTCTTCCGGCATCCGAGCCATTGACTTCCTCTTCACTGGTTCTGGCCCACCCCGGGTATTTTATTTCCCCGGTACCCACCATATCAGGTGAGCATTCCCCTATTTGCCCCCTGGGGAGGCGCCCGATGGGGGACCAGCAACCCCTCACCCCTCGTTATGATAACACTATATCATTTATTGAGCGCTCCCTTTATAGTTATTACAGTATAGGAGGAACATGATGTGATTTACAGAATTCCATATCATTGTCTACCTGGAAGTTGAACGTCTGTACAAAATTCGTTTATATAATTTAGTTCTCTCCTCTCTTCTCCTAACGACTCGGAATTTGCGAGGAAGTGTATGACGAACAGGAGGGTTATGAAATCACCAAGCAAATATACGGAAAATTCTGTGGATATTATTGTGGCTGTCATACGAAAGCGGCAACCCTTTTGCATTATGTCGGTATTTAAAATTCCTTGATACGGAGTACGGAGTATGGAGATTGTATACTCGTTGTGGCTGATGCACTGATCTGGGACGGTTACATCTTGATAATGGATAGCTATTGCAACAAAAACTGTTCTTAGCACTCTTAGATCACACTGCCTGAAGTGACGAAGAGAGAATTCAGTACAACAGTTACAGCAATACGTTGTATACAGTTTCAGTGTATGCTTTGCAGGAAATATGCTCCCGAAGCTCGAAATGTCTCGCAAGTAAGTAGGGACTTGTTGGAGCTATTTTTTATTTAAAATTTATATCTTATGCACAAACAGTCCAATTGGACTACAGGACCAATGGACATACATGGCAACATGGCGGACAGAAATCCACCGCGGCGGTCTAGGATGTCGTCGTGTGGCTAGTGCCTCCCGCCGGGTAGACCGTTCGCCGGGTGCAAGTCTTTTGATCTGACGCCACATCGGCGACTTGCGTGTCGAGTCTAGGACGTTTTAGGTGTATTTTAGTAACCATACAACACCAACTCAGCTATATTGTTATATATCTTTCAAAGACGTTGCAGTATCCTTCTTCACAGACTTATTGTCCGAATAGATTTTTTTTTTTTTTTTTTGTATATTCCATGTATTACCTTCGTAGGGAATCACATTAATAGGGAGTGTGTAACTAGGTTTACAAATATGATTCATTCTGTATGTAGAAAAATGGCTACAACCTGTCTGTCGATACAAATCGATATCTTACTAGTCTTACAACAAAACTAGGTAAATATAACCCAAACACTTCAATATTATCTACTCAAATGTGGTCGGCTAGAAATATCTTCATTTTGTATCAGAACTTTCATTATCTAATAGAACTATAAGCCACAGAGAATGTGCTCCAATATATTTATGACTACAAAACGTGCTCCATTCTGGGCAACAATAAGGTAAATAAGTGGAACTTAGAAGCTGTTTACACCGAGGTGACAAAAATCATGGTATACCTTCCTCTGTCGTGTCGAAATTCCTTTGGTTCGGCAGCAGCTCGAAGTAGTAAGGACTCAACGTGCCGTTGTTGTACCCACCAGATGTACTGAGCTATGCTGCCTCTACAGCCCTCCATACTTAACTGTTGCCTGTGCAGCATTTTGTGCAGTAATGGCCTCTCGATTACATCCCACAAATGTTCGGTGGGATCCATATCGGGCTATTTGGGTGGCCAAACCATTCACCCGAACAGTCCAGAATGATACTGAAACCAACACTAAACAGTTGTGTACCAGTGACCTGTCGCATTGTCCTCCATAAGAATTCCATCTTTCATTAGGGACATGAATGCCTGCAAACGGTCTCCATGCAGCCTAACATACAGAAGACTGAGTTAATTCCCTGTGAACACAGAACTCACATTATGGAGCCACCAGCAACTGGCACAGTGCCTTGTTGACAACTAGGGTCCATGGCTTCGTGGAGTCAGCGCCACACTTGAACCTTACCTTCAGCTCTTACAAACTGAAATGGGGACTCATCAGACCAGGTCAGGTTCTTCAATCGTGTAGGACCCAACCGACATGGTCACGAGCCCGGGAGAGGCACTGCTGGCGATGCCTTGCTGATAGCATAGCAGAGGCACTCGCATCAGTCGCCTCCTGCCACAGCACATTAACGCCGCATTCCGTCACACTGTCGTAACATGCACGTTTTTATTTTTTTTTTAATTTTTTTTTTTTTAGTGGGCCTCCTTCCTCCCCTTCAGCCCTACCTTCTCCTCTCCAAAAATGCCGCCATCCTCTAGTGTCGACGCAGCACATAAAGCAGGGTGCTGTTAGTAGCAAGACTTATTGCCATAAACCGAAAATAAAAGCAGAGGCATACTCTGCTATGCCTCAGGGGGCGACGACACACTACTCAGAAATACACCTCTCTCTGCAGGTGTGAAGCAAGTGATGAGTTTAGAAACTAAAAAGGAAGAAATAAATAAAGACAGAAATGAAGGCAAATTAAAAACATGGACGGCAGCACACACAAATGAAAACGAAACCGGCGAGATAATCCCATCGCCCATAGAATTAACGAAGTAATAATCCTCTAAGATAGATTACGTGTTTTCTAATTTTCCAATAACTTTTCATACAAGGTTCCCACAATTCCCATGTCACCAATTGCCATATTATCAGTATCATAGAACAGTCTACTCTAGTGATGCCCAGAAGGCCAATGTCAAATCTTGGGTATAGGCAAGTCAAGGGTAGTTTGAAAGTCTGAGTGACAAAGATCCAGGGGTAAACTCAGGCAATTCCTGGACGAGGTGCCTCAGTCAACCCGGAACACCTTTTGATAACCATGAACCATTGCAACTTTCAGAAATCTTGCAAAAGTAGTGGTATATTTCCGGTCAGGTTCCGCCAGGCGATGCTGGCTCCACAGGTAGTCCATGAAAGAGACAGCATCGGTGGGGGAAAGGTCATAGATCGTGAAAATGGTGTGGCCCAAGAGCCACACCATTGCGTTACGTCGTGTTCGGGGGTTGGTCTGAATATCAGGGGTAAGGAACCAGTCGATTGACACACTGTCTGGTGTCGTCCCACCGATCAGCGCTAATAGCACACGCGCAAGGTCCCACACTTCTGTGACGTGAGGGCATAAGAGACGATGCTCTCTGGTGTCTACGTCACCACACCGGCCGCAAGCAGCCGAGGGCCGTAGGCGGATGGCCGCCAGGCGATGATTAGTGGGTATTAAATTGTTTACGACACGATACCATAGCGCTGAAACTTCCGTGGGAAGGGCTGGGTTGTTGATATTAGCCCAGGCTTGGTGCCAGATGACCGACGGTCGTCCGTCCTCTAATTTACGTGGTGTGGGCTGGCCTCGAAGTGCCTGGTAAAGGCGCTTCGACGTGCGTGCCTTGTCTGTGACCACTGTTAGGACGTAGCTTTGATTGAAGTAATAGTCCTTGACTGTCGTCATCCGGAACGGAATATGTGTCAAACATACTGGTGCACGCGCCGATTGTGGGCGATAACGGTCGAAAAGAACCGCTGTTGTCCCACCTGGGTCCGTTTCACGCAAAGTGGCGATACGGTGAATCAGGAGGGCCGCACATTTGCGGGGAAAGTCAATGAGTCCGAGGCCACCATTGACCTTTGGTAGTGTACAAGTCTGTGCATCAACTTTGAACAGTGCATGCCGCCACAAGAGACAATATACTGTTTGTGAGATGGCTCTGCCGGTTTGTTTCGGTAGCGTAAGGAGTTGTGCTACATACCACGCCCGTGATAGGATGTAAGTATTAATCAGTTGGATTCGTTGATGGAGGTCGAGTCGTCGATCAGCGTGACTCACTCAAAGTCCCCTGATGCGCGTGAGAAGCTTTCTCCACGTGAGTTTGAGGTAATTTCATCTGGTTTTCTCGGCACGCTCTTGACACTAAGGTTTGACGAATATCGAATTCCGTAGCGATTTCCCAAATGGAGTGTCCCCTGCGTCTAGCTCAAACTGCCATTCCGTATTCAAAGTCGTTAATTCCCTTCGTGAGAGCACAATCATTTCGGAAACCTCTTAATATATATCATCTGAGTGCGACAGACAGCTCCGCCAATGCTCTGCCCTTTTATACCTTGTGTAGGCGATAATACCGACATCTGTGTATGTGCGTATGGCTATTCCACGACTTTTGTCACATCAGTGTATAAAACATACGATTACTTTCTTCACAACAGACAATACATGGTCAAAACTATCCTGACAGCTCTATGTATGGGTAATTGATCACTGGATGTCATGTAATGGCTACCTGTCGGTATAAAAGGCTGTAACCGCAGAACGGAGTTCAGTGACTTCGAACGTGAACTAGTCGTTGGACGTCGCATGAATAAAATATCCATTAGCGTCATTCTAGCCCTTCTAATGCTACGCAAGTAGACAGTTGGTAATGTGACTGGAATGGAGACGCGACGGAACGCAGCTACTTCAGGACCAGACGTAATTGGTGTGTTGACGTACAAGGACTTTGGATTGCGGTTAGTGGTTGTAAGAAACCGCAGTGAGCCATTCGTGAATTTCAAAGTACTACTAGCAGTCTAGTTAGCAGAAAGACTTTGCTTACTTAGTTCAACCGTTGGTTAGAATGGCCGGCGCAGCCCTTGTAGACCACACGTTTCTTTATTTTAAATGTTAAGTGACTTGGTGGTCGAAAAGGATTTCACTGGCAGTGTTTGGCTGGCTAGGGGAGGAGAGACGGTGACGTAAGGTTCCTGATCACCAAACTTTGCGCCGGTGCCTTGGTCTAAATTCCAAATTTTTCCTCAGTGTCTCATGAATTGAGACATTGCTGATAGCGATCCTTCCGTGAGATGTGGCCGCCCCTAGGTGCTACTCGCGAGGAGAGGGCATCTGGTTTCACCATCTCCCTTCTGTCTTCTACATCATCATCATCATCCTCATCATCATACAACATAATCCATACACACACACACACACACACACACACACACACACACACACTGTTGCAATGAAGCGTGTTGCAAATAAATAAAGAAGAAAATACGAAACGACGTCTGAATTAGTGTAGAGTGACGCCAATGAGCAGTGGAATGTTGGAAACGAGCGATTTGGAGTGATGAGTCACGCTATACCCTGCGGCATTCCGAGGGAAATTTTGGATTTGGCGATTGTATTGAGAAGGTTATCTGTCATCATTTGTAAAGCCACCAGTGAAGCACGGAGGTGGTGTTACGGTACGGTGGTGGTGTTAGTATCGTCTCCTTATTGTTCTTTAGAGATCGCTAAATGCCGAACGATATGAACTCTTTTCAAAGCATTGTGTGCAGTGTAGAGGAAGAGTTCGGAGACAATGATAGTCTCTGTCAGTGTGAAAATGCACCCTTTGATAAAACAGAATCTTTGGGGCAATGATTCGTGGACAATGACGTTCCCGAATGTTTTAATCCACCTACCGCTTTGACATAAGACCAAAGTATCTTAGGATTTTCTGCCAAGTCAGTACATAGAACTTTACTTTCGAATTCATTGAACGCCTCTCGCATAGCCCTCCGCACACTACATTTCGCTTCGCGTAATTTTTGCTTGTCTGCAAGGCTTTCGCTATGTTTATGTTTGCTGTGAAGTTCCCTTTGCTTCCGCAGCAGATTTCCAACTCCGTTGTTGTACCACGGTGGCTCTTTTCCATCTCGTACGATCTTGCTTGGTACATACTCATCTAACGCATATTGTACGATGGTTTTGAACTTTGTCCACTGATCCTCAACACTATCTGTACTTGAGACAAAACTTTTGTGTTGAGCCGTCAGGTACTCTGTAGTCTGCTCTTTGTCACTTTTGCTAAACAGAAAAATCTTCCTACCTTTTTTAATATTTCTATTTACGGCTGAAATCATCTATGCAGTAACCGCTTTGTGATCGCTGATTCCCTGTTCTGCGTTAACTGTTTCAAATAGTTCGGGGCTGTTTCTCACCAGAAGGTTTAATATGTTATCGCCACGAGTCGGTTCTCTGTTTAACTGCTCAAGGTAGTTTTCAGATAAAGCAGCTCGCACTATTCGTCCACGAGACTCAAAGGGCCATAGACCCGGGTTCACAGGTAGATGACGTGTTTCTTGACTTCCGCAAGCCGTTCGATACAGTTCCCCACAGTCGTTTACTGAACAAAGTAAGAGCATATGGACTATCAGACCAATTGTGTGATTGGATTGAAGAGTTCCTAGATAACAGAACGCAGCATGTCATTCTCAATCGAGAGAAGTCTTCCGAAGTAAGAGTGATTTCAGGTGTGCCGCAGGGGAGTGTCATAGGACCGTTGCTATTCACAATATACATAAATGACCTTGTGGATAACATCGGAAGTTCGCTGTGGCTCTTTGCAGATGATGCTGTGGTGCATCGAGAGGTTGTGACAATGGAAAATTGTACTGAAATGCAGGAGGATCTGCAGCGAATTGACGCATGGTGCAGGGAATGGCAATTGAATCTCAATGTAGAAATGTGTAATGTGCTGCGAATACATAGAAAGACACTTCCCTTATCATTTAGCTACAATATAGCAGGTCAGTAACTGGAAGCAGTTTATTCCATAAATTATCTGGGAGTACGCATTAGGAGTGATTTAAAATGGAATTATCATATAAAGTTGATCGTCGGTAATGCAGATGCAAGACTGAGATTCATTGGAAGAATCCTAAGGAAATGCAATCCGAAAACAAAGGAAGTAGGTTACAGTACGCTTGTTCGCCCACTGAATACTGCTCAGCAGTGTGCGATCCGTACCAGATAGGGTTGATAGAAGAGATAGAGAAGATCCAACGGAGAGCAGCGTGCTTCGTTACAGGATCATTTAGTAATCGCGAAAGCGTTACGGAGATGATAGATAAACTCCAGTGGAAGACTCTGCAGGAGAGACGCTCAGTAGCTCGGTACGGGCTTTTGTTAAAGTTTCGAGAACATGCCTTCACCGAAGAGTCAAGCAGTATATTGCTCCCTCCTACGTATATCTGGCGATGAGACCATGAGGATAGAATCAGAGAGATTAGAGCCCACATAGAAGCACACCGACAATCCTTCTTTCCACGAACAATACGAGACTGGAATAGAAGGGAGAACCGATAGAGGTACTCACGGTACCCTCCGCCACACACCGTCAGTTGGCTTGCGGAGTATGGATGTCGATGTAGATGTAGAGTCCCGACCACAGATCAGTGGGTCACGGTTGGGATGATTTATAGCTCCTACTTCGGTCCAGGCTCAAGCGTTTATTGGTTTCGGCTCTTGAGGAGGAATGTGCAGGTCATTCCTCCACAGACATTCGGAGACCTCACTGAAACACGGATGTTATCCGTATAGCAAAGAATTTCTTGCATCTATTGTGGAACTGCCACAGAAAATTATTCTGTACGATGTCAGTCAATGGGATCACGCAAACCAAACCAATTTTGAGATGTTTTTACTACCAAAAGCAGTATTTACACGAAGAGGGACCTCTGCTTAACTTAAGTGTTTGAGAAGACCTGTAATATTTAATTTCCATTGCAAATTATGATAAATACAAACATTCCAGGAATTTTTGACAATTACCGCTAGTTTTGTAAAGTTTGTCTTGACTACCCTATAAAGAAAAAAAATATGTATCAGGAGAATGTAATTTTGCTACCAGTGGGACATTAACTAACATAAATGCCTTTCTTGTAACAAAGATATGACAGCAGTACATGTTTCAATTTTTCTTTACCGTAGCCTACAACAACTGGTCAAATATGGATCACAGTGAACTACTCACGGAAATTGAAAACTGCCTTTGACTGTCATTATGAAATACCAGTACGCGAGGTAACGTAACTCGTCCACTTGTTGGAAGTGACAGTAAGAAAGTGGAAATGATCGTACGTCATTGATGGGTGGGATTCTCCACCTGGGGAGTATTTTCAGTGGACGACACATTGGTTGACTTTCGTGTCGATGATGATGAAATGTTGAGGAGGCAATACTACCCCCAATCGTTGAGAGGACAAAACCTCTGATGCGGCCGGAAATCGGACCTGTGTCGGCTACATGGCAATCAGATGCGCTAACCACTCAGATAAAGATCGGACAGCAAATGGAAATACGGAACAAGGAAAATGAACGACGGTCACTCAGTCAAACGTCTTCAGTTAGTTTTAATGTGGATGAAATGTTCACCAACGTGGGGAAAGTAGAAACGCTACGCATCTATGACGAATACCAGTTATCGGAACAGTGGTAGCGGTAATGTCTTCTTAAATGACAACAGTAATTTCAATAACGGTTTGTTGAGTGAGAAGTGGTCCTCACATACGGCGAATTTAAGTTAACGAGACGGCAATAATTATAACGACATTTTCTTTAGAAACAGTAGCAATTTAAACAATTGTTTGTTAAATAAAGGAAATATTGTTGTAATTTATGATACGCTAACTTACATTGTTCATAGAGGGGTAGTATTCCTAACATTTCTTCATTTGTGTATATTGTGCTCACACAAAACTTCATGTGAAATCAACAGACTGAGTGACCAGTGTGAATTTTTCTCCAGCAATAACGTCATGGTTACATGACTGGTATGCTGTGACGTTTATTTGAACGTGTTTTGAGGAAAGGGACTGATTACCGATTAGAAAATACAAAGAGCCATTTAAGCAAGATGTCCTGCTGTTTATATTTTCGTAACGATGAAAGTTATAAGAACTGTCCCTCTGGTAGCCGAGCATTTGCTTAATACGCTGTTTTTAATTTGCTTCTACACAAAAATCTACTTGAGGTAGTCGGGAGAAATGGGACATCCTCTATAATTAGATTCTCTTGTTCTGTGTTGAAGTTAACTGATACACCTTCCCTTGTGCAGAACTGAATTAACAGTGCTTTCTTCTAAGTGAACGCCTCATACCGAGGAAAAATAAATAATCGTTTTCTAAATTTGGACCTCTCTAAGGCTTGTTTACGACGCTTGCATCATTGGTATAGAGAACTATCACCCATTTATCAGGGCAAAATGGAAGGATATTTATGAGCAGCAAGAACAGTAGTGGTCCCAAAATTGAATGTTGTGGACAACACAGGTAGTTAACCGTCACTAAAAACAAAATTCATCATGAGAGCAGCATGACCTGACTAACTTGACTTTTTCTCTGTATTGGTTAAACATGAATTAAACCATTTACTTATCGCATCTAGAAACCCATAAAACGATGTTCCTCCATACATTGCGAAGATTGTAACGAATACAATGAGACTGTACTGAAATGATTCTGAGACGGGATACATTGTTGGCGGGAGGGGTTTGGGAAGAGAGTCAAATTCATGCCCAGCTATTGAGATACGTTGTGTAGTGGTTACACTGGCTCTCTTATACAGTAAATAATGCTTGGATGCTTGTTACACCAATAGGAGCTGGTTTTCTATGATGGGGTTGTCGTTAACGGATGTTAATACCCAGATTTCCTTACCTGTACTGGAAATGTCATGCGTCAATTATGGCACCTGATACGTTTTAAGCTACATAGCTTTAGTCGTTTAGGCTGCACCAGAGCTGGTTTGCGGCATTTGGATGTAGATTCGTGTGTGTCAACGTTTCCATTTGGTGGCTGTTAGTCAACAAGAGATATTACCGGCTACATGAGTGACGTAATATCATTAATTATGACACATGTACTGCGCTCATAAGAACGTCGAGGAAGCATTCTATGACAGCTACAGCAAGACAATTCTCATCGTTTAATGTAATTCCTAAAATAAACTGTGCATCTCTCATAAAGAAATCCATTGATATAGGAATTAAATTAATAAACAAATAGGACATTCATTGGACATAAAATGCCTATACTTTGCTTAGACCACTCAGGTTAATGATATTCTTCTTCTTCTTCTACGTGATCAGGCGCAATGGACCGCGCAGTGCTACAAGTTTCCTCCTCCATTGTATTCTATCCACTCCTGCTATCCGCCATCATCTATTGATGATTAATTTAATCTTCATGGAGGCCATCCCTCCAACACTTCTTGGATCTCCCTGGGGTGTCTTTCCTGTAGGTGTGAAATTCATGAGCTTTCGAGGCCATTTGTGATCTTCCATCTGGGCCACATGGCCGGCCCACTGCATTCGATTGGCTTTGACAGTTCCTGCTATGTTGGGCTGCTGGTACATCGTTCCTCAAGCTCTTAACTGTGTCTTATCCTCCATTCCCCTGAGCCTGCATCCGTAACCGGATCAAATATCTTCCGAAGCACTTTTCTTTCAAAAACGAGGAGCTTATGGAAGTTCTGTTTCCGGATACTCCATGTCTCACAGCCATATAGAACAACAGGCTGGATCAGGGTTTTGGACAGTTGAATCATGAAGATATTAAGGTGTACACTGGACTGAGACAAGGGGATGCCATTACACCTATTTTATTTAACCTTGTCCTAGAGAAGATTGATAAAGAATTTTCTAAAACCAGTCCACAAGGGATTCAGCTACAGGATGTGAACATTACAAGACTTGCCTATGCAGATGATGTAGCACTAATAAGTAGTTCCAAAAGAGAATTAATCAGAATGATGCAAAATTACTACAAAATTGCTGAGAAAACAGGATTACGTGTTAATGAAGAAAAGAGAGAATACCTGCCCATAAGTAAGAAAACCAGAAAAGATGGACCTCTGACTGTAGATGCATTCAATTTCAAGGCTGTTGACCACTTCAAGTACCTAGGAAGTATTTTTAGTAATAACAACAGAACAGATATAGAAATAGATGCCCGTTTATCAACAGCAAACAAAACACTTTTCAGTTTCATCAAAATTCTAAGAAAAAGATCACTTAGCAGTAACTTCAAAATCCGCTTATATCAATCGACCATTATACCTGTGATTTTATATGGATGTGAAACATTAATATTTAGAAAGAAAGATGAAGAAAAACTGTTAATATTCGAAAGAAAAGTGCAAAGGAAAATTTTTGGACCTGTATACGACGAAAAGAACATGGAATGGAGAATACGAAGAAATGAAGAATTAAGAGGGCTGTACAAACACCGTAACATCATCGAAGTGCTCAAGAGGAGAAGGTTGAATTGGGCAGGCCATATAGCAAGAATGACAGAGAATAGACTACCTCGAATGGCATTCAGCAGAACAATAGAAGGAACGAGAAGACGAGGGAGACCGAGAATCAGATGGCGTGGTAACAATCGGGAGGACACAACTAGGATGAACAGCAACAGCAACTGGACAAACAGCGCATAGGACGGGCAGAAGTGGAAGAGGCTCATAGAGCTGGTGTATGGTCGATAAAGCCCTTGCCACATGTAAAGTAAAGTAAAGTCATGAACTGTTTGGAGAGATATCTGGACCGAAGCACTTGTGCTCGGCTGCGGTAAGATCGGTTTCCTGCTTGTACTCTGGCATTGATCTCTGCTTCACTTGATGAGTTCTCAGCGAAAGGCGCCCCTAGGTATTTGAATTCACGCACTATTTTGTAGGACTGGTCTCCCACCTGCAGTGATTGTAGATGACCAGCAGTCTGACTTTGACCACGCGCCATAACGAGGTACTCTGTCTTGGCTTCGTTTATGTTTAGCCCAAATTCGGTGGCAGCGTCCTTTAGTGCTTTGGTCATTTTCTCCAACTCCTCTTCAGACGTACAGAGTAAACAGATGTCGTCTGCATAGGCTAAGTATGCCACTATGCCAGTCTCTTTCCATCGATTTCAATCTCTTCGCTTCTCTTGGAAGGTCTCGCGTACGATCTCCTCTAGGGCAAAGTTGAACAGGATAGGGGACACCCCATCTTCTTGCCTGAGTCCTGTCACCACTTCAGATTCCTGTTACGAGATTTCCCATCTTCACCTTTGCACGTTTTTCGCTCAGACAGATCTTTATCAGATTGATGAGTTTGTCTGCCATGCCAAACTCCTTTAAACAGCTGACCAGGCTCTTGCGATGTATGCAGTCACAGATGTTCTTAAAATCGAGAAATGAAATATGCAGATCTTTACCATATTCACCCAGTTTCTCAGTGAGCTGCCAGAGACTGAAGATGTGATCTACTGTTGACCGTCCTGGCCGGAAACCTCCCTGGTACTCCCCAATCACCGATTCTGCCACTGGCTGAATTCTACGCGTGAGGCGATTGGACAGGATCTTACAGCAGAAGTTGAGAAGGGCGATTCCTCGATAGTGGTCACATTTCAGTTTGTCGCCCTTCTTATGTATTGGAGAAATTAGAGCTGTTTTCCATTCTGCTGGTAGTTCTTCTTTTTTCCATATTGCCTGTATCAGTCACTTTCTGCAAGTTTCTCTCCTCCAGCCAGGATCATTTCAGCCTGTATTCCATCTTCACCTGGGCTCTTATTCTGCTAAAGGTGTCTGATTCTGGTTTTTATCTCATCCAGGGTAGGGGGAGATAATCTGCATCGGCTGTAATTGGGTACTGGAAATCAAATTGCTCGGGTTCATCACAATTTAGCAGCTGTAGAAAGTACTCTTTCCATCTCTCAGCTATATCGCTATCGTTCGTCAGGATCTTATCATGGGAATCATTGACAAATTTCTACCTGGCCCAGTGACGTTTTCAGAAGTTAGGATGCTTTAGTCGTATGGAGAGAGCTGAGGATAGCTACCTTGGCCTACTCAGTCCGTGCCACATCTCTAGTAACTACCCTCCTGAAGAGACGGTGTATCCTAACCTTTCATTCAGCCGTCTTTCTAGTGCAGCTCTCCAGAAGTGTCATTGTAATTGTTTTGTTTGATAGGCAGATCCCGTGTCCCCTCGTGCCACAGAGTAAAGCTGAGTAATTAGGCTGCAGTGCACCTTGCCTAAGGTGACTGGCAAGAACTGAAAGTTCACAGTTCACAATGTGGCCGTGACAGAGGCTACGCGTTTAATGCACGACTGAAATTCCGTTTGATTTCTTTACGTGGATACGTATTTCCGCGGTATGACGAAGCATTTCAACATCCTCACAGACCAGACTGTCATAAAAACAGCGTAATGTGATACACCTACAGAAGCGCTCGTTTGTAGGTCATTTGCTGCCGCCGAGGGAATGTAAATTTCGAGCGGCAGGCTTGTAAATGAGAACCGCACACAGGGAGCGGTAGCTGCGGTTGCCACTACCAGTCACTATCAGTGCACACACGATTCAGGTACATTCTGCAGAGGCAAAACTGAGGGACAGGGAGAGAGATAGGGGAGAGAGAGAGACAGACAGAGAGAGAGGTAAATTAACCAGTAGCTCACTTTATTTAGAATAGCTGTTAAACGAAAGCCAATTTTGAACAGGAAATTGACAGTTAATTAGTTATCAGAGTGCAAAATAACGACACATACTCATACATATCGTCACTGAATTTGAATAACTCTAATATTTGATATACATTTACATCATTATAGGATTTCATTTAACGTTTCCATAAATTCGTACTGAACAATAAGTCTGTAATATTCTTCTGCACAGAACTTAGGAATAATTCCGGACAATCATTCAGACTGGACGCAACACACAACTGCAGCTTGTAAAAAGGTGTCAGCGTC
This sequence comes from Schistocerca americana, assembly GCF_021461395.2. NCBI lineage: Eukaryota > Metazoa > Arthropoda > Insecta > Orthoptera > Acrididae > Schistocerca > Schistocerca americana. The sequence continues at coordinate 4,226,828 of NC_060124.1, read as the reverse complement.
ACTTCACTCAAGACAGAAATTAAAAACATATGTATTTCCTCTCGAGCTTAAATAGAAGGTCGTAGAGACATTAATAGCCCCGTACTTCGGTGATGCCATTCTCCAAGGACTTTCGTTTGATAGCTGACGCTGGCGATGAATGCTTGTGTACAACACCTTTGTAACGTTGTTTTTCCGACCATATTACACAAGCCAACGAAGAACTATAAGGACTACGTGTGGATAAGCATATAGATTATCATTCTCAATATTTGATCTATCGTCTTCTCAGTCATCGCACCCCGTATTATTTGTCTTCAAGTCTTACTCTTCTATTCTAACAGCACAGCAGAAATACTCCTTCTCAAAAACGTTTAGTGGCTCTATGATCTTTTCAGTCGTTGCACTCCATTTTATTTTTCTTCAACTCTTAATCTACTATTGTAACAGCACAACAGAAATACTTGTTCTCAAAAAAGTAAAATTCTCTCTGTACCAATACACAGCACTGCCATGTTCTGAATATCATTTTCTGTAGCAGGAATCCGACTTTGGAACAATCTTTCTCAAAATATTAGAGACATTAAGTTCCTCCCGAACTTCAAAAGAGAGCTAATGATCCATCATCTATCACAGTAGCCATTTCTTCCACATTCTGTGCATCACCCTCTTGTCAGTACCCCTCTCTCCCTCATTTCGTCAGAGTTCTCTGTTTATATTCTGTTCTGCAGTAACAGCCAGTGTCTCTGTCATTTCAATCTTTTCCTCTTCCTTCATCAATTCCGTTTTTGATAACAGCACATCTAGCTTCAAATGTGCTAAGTTGATCTATTGCATTCTAAATTACATTTATTATTAGTATTATTATTATTATTATTATTATTAGTGTCAGTTATTTTATTATTATTATTATTTTCGATTATTCCCATTTAAGAGTGTTTGAACTTGAATTCCTTTATGATGATTGTTTATGTTATTTTATTATTATTACCATTATTTCCATTACTGCTAGGATTTTGTATTATTTTTGGTATGTGCTGCTTCTGGTCAGATGTAAGAGAGAGTCCAGAGGCCCTAATATGGTCAGGCAAAATAAGCAATAAATAAACAAATAAATAAATATTCACACAGCTGCGAAATGACGAGGGTAGCCACTACCCACAACAGTGCAATAGCTATGGGTTGATGAGTTGCATATACAATTGCAAATCAATAGAACATGGGTAGCAGAGATCACTACTTTTTGCTACGTACATTTAGCTGGAACATTCCAAGTAATTTTCTGTCCACATGCGAAATACGAAACATACGAAGCTAATGTTGTTTAGCTGGGGACGTTAACCTGCAAGCCTGTCTTTGAAGTACCTTTTTTCGTTACGAGGACACGACCAGCAGTACGTCTGTTTTTTAAATTACACATTAAATTTTTGTTTGGTATTCCACGTTATCTCCTCACGACATGTTAAAAAATTCGTAACGTATTCACGTAAACACAGTATTAAAATTAATAAGGAACAAAAACTGGGATCTTTAACGCCGTTTTGTATTACCGTACTCCATGGTTGAAACAAAATTGCAGTCAACACCCCTCAAAAGTACAAGCTTTTAAAAAGTAAGTCCTGCTGACGTTATCTCCGTAACGACCATTGTTACAAGGAAAGAAATCGAGCTGTTTGAAGACCCCTGGTGAAAAAAAAACGATATTTGCTCATTATCTTTATATTTTAACTCTGGAAAAACGTTATTTGAGGTGGTCGTGGTGTATATACAAGGGTGTTTATGAACTGGTGTCCATAAATGTGAGGATGTATTTTTTCAGTAAAACATTACAAATGCCCAAATCAACATGGATCCGAAAATTCTTCGTTTGTGAGCTACAGGAGGAATTTTCTATACTGGCTGCTGATAATCAGTGAATCTCACATGAGTATTTTTATTTGCTTATGTAATTATCCTCCTTGGAATTCGATTTTGGTGTGTCTGTTTTCTTTTCGGTTTTACGAATGCCAGAGTAACGTTTACTTTTATTAATTGCCTTTCTTCTTTTGTGATATATTCAGCGTTATTTCCATCACTTTACTAAACGATGTTTTCAGTGAGTGAAATTACGGAGTTGCACTGCATATAAGGCCTATAGGATTGAATGCAGGAGAACCACGTGGGTTTTAGGTATAAAGTTACGTGTAGCGTGAAAACTTTTAGATGATTTAACCAAAAATTGCGACTCAGTTGCAACTGAGAGGAGAGTTCTAGAAGTTCGGCTACCACGAGAGGTAAAAAGTTACGCGCTTTGAGAATGAGTCATTCATACTGTGAAAAACCCCATCGACTAGTACAACCTTGGATACGATTCCATGCAGAAGAAGTGTGCGGTGGGACACAGTTACTACAGGATCCAATTCGTTTCAAACTTTGTGTTGAACATGGAACAGACTTTGCAAGATCTTATGACGTCGTTGAGTTTTAGCATTTCGACTGATTTTCAGCTGCAGCATACACGCTCTCGATAGCTATAATTCCTCGTTAACTTCACACGCATGAGGACAAATGACAGGGAAGATATCTACTCGTATTTCAGGCGAACGCAACCAGTAATGCTACAGCAATGGAGTGCTGATACATACACAGTATATTGTTGTCCGCGCATTTCCACAAATAAGGAAAGAGATTTAAAAAACTGGACAAGTGCAAGAAGGACTCGCGCTCTGAGGGTTTCGTACAGACTTACTTGTACGGGGTACAGGGTGTTCAAAAGGAGTGACGAATGCTTTGAGAGGCAGTAGTACTCATCTAAACAAGAAAAATAAGTCAAATATACAAGGATCAGGAAACTTATACTTTCAGAGATAAACACGTGTTTATGGGAAGGGTGGCGCAACGCTTGGTAGCGGAAATTAGCATAGTCGTCGCATTAGGGCTCTGTGAAATGTGTCGGCGGGGTATTATGATGTCTTACTCACAAAACTCTATACCATTAGGTGGTCTGGAGTCATTTGTGCCCTTCGAGTCGTGTTGCAGGCCAAATTAGTTTTAATCGTGTTTTTGCGCCTCATTATACAGTGCTCTCACCCTGGGGTATGTATAGTGGTGTTTTACCTACTTCCAAACGCGGATTCACTTCTGTGTCTACCGTTATTACGCTGTTTTTACGTACGAATGGTGTAGTACATTTACATTTTCCTCCATCACTTGTTATCAATGGAAGCCTATTACTCGACAAGTGCAACAGAGGATGTGATATTCTTCTAAGGACGTAGCCTGAAAGCTAGAAAATGTCCATGGCTCAGAGTGCCCTCTGATGAACTGTGCGGTAGACTTAACACAGGCACCCTTCCACCTCGGAAGACTGACTGTGAGAGGCCCCCACAGTCCGCACGCTGACGCTGAAGAGCGTGTGCAACGTCCAGTGGAAGAAACTCCTAGGACCAGTGTGCGACGATTAGCAGCAGCAGAAAGCCTGTCTCACTGATCTGGGGGATACTTGACGAACAATGGTTGTCTGCCTAATCGTTCAGCTGTTCCGTCAATGACTGTTGCAGAAGCGCGGGACAGAGCCATCGTTCATATCCAGGATTTTGTTTACCGATGAGGCAGGGTTCACAAGAGATGGTGCTGTGAATTTCCGTAACCAGCATGGATGGGCAGATGTAAATCCCCAAGCAATTCAGGAAAGAGGGGATCGACACCGATTCTGGATCAACGTATCCGCAGGTGTACTTGGCGACAGACAAACACTGCCATATGTGCTACCACAAAAGTTAACTGGGGCGTATTATCTTGACTTCCTCATAAATGTACGGCATACCTTATTGGAGGCTGTGCACATAGCAGCAACGAATTCAAATATCGTTCATGCATGATGGCTCACCAACACACTTCCGTCAAAATGTGAGCGAACGTCTTGCGCATACCGATGGATTGGTCGGAAGGGGAAAAGGGGGGGGGGAGGGGCGGGGGGAACAGGGGGCACACCTTGGCCTGTTCGTTCCCCCAGACCTCAATCCTCTTATGGGGACACGTGAAGGACTTGATCTACGCCCCGCCAATCAAAGATGTGCCAACACTGCATTGTCGCGTCTTCAAAGCCTTCTAGCAGGAAAATTGGAAATTTGTGGTAAGGCCTTATGGGACCAAACTGCTGAGGTCAGAGGTCCCTGAGCTTACATACTATTTAATCTAACTCAAACTAACTTACACCAAGGACGACACACACACGCATGCCCGAGGGAGGACTCGAAACATCGACGGGGTAAGGCCTCGCGGACCGTGACAAGACGGCCTAGACCGAGCGGTTGCCCCTCGCGGCTGTTTCAGCAGGTGTAACGACAACCAGATATACTTCCAAGTGTGCGTTATTCCTTATGCCGGAGAGCACAGCTGTGCATTGCTATGAATGGACGCAACGTCGAACATCACCTGTGAACGCAAGTTTATCGCAGAAAGTATGCATTTCCGCGCCGATGTTTATGGAGCTTAAAAAAAAAAAAGGTTCAAATGGCTATGAGCACTATGGGACTTAACATCTGAGGTCATCAGTCCCCTAGAACGTAGAACTGCTTAAACCTAACTAACCTAAGGACATCACACACATCCATGCCCGAGGCAGGATTTGAACCTGAGAACCGTAGCAGCAGCGCGGTTCCGGACTGAAGCGCCTAGAACAACTCGGCCACAACGGCCGGGCATCAAACACAGTAAATCGTCACAGAAACCACTTGCTTTTTATGGTTAACTGGCTGTTGACTACAGCGATCGTCAAATATAAATGTTTCATAACCGTAAGCAGATGCTGCTTCATCCTGTACAAACATCTGAAGCAGGAACGCTGATTAAATGTGTCTTTACTGCCAAGTAGAAAGTAACACTGAAGCCAAAGGTTTACACCGGTGCTGAGTGCTATTCCAAGGCTGCTAACTGATGTTGACGTTCTTTGCAACTACTTATCAAATTAGCGTATCAGATCGCTGTGTTCTGCAAAATGAGCACCCATGGCCGTCTTACATAATGTTCGGCAACACACAAAAGCTTATAAATAAAGGGAAAAGAGGAACATCGCGTTGAATGTCCACTTAACAATAGAATTTTTTTTAGTAGATTTCTTAGTTTTCCAGTTTCGTAAAAATATTCTTGATCTACTACAGCGTACCGTCATAAAAGTGTTCATTTACGCTGAGATGCAAGTCCGTATTGTGTACATTTGTCGCCCTGCACGCCAGGAGCAATTATTGCTGAAAATAACATTCAACCTTTGTAAATAACTATTTGCTTTTTGGCTATGCTGTGTTGTTTCGTAACCTAAATGAAGACGGATTTATGATAGACACTTCGATGCGAAAAGCTAAACATAGTAATGTATGAGGTATTCTAATACGTTAACCTGAAATATATTTCTCGGATCATACTGTAATCTTTTGCTAATTTAATTGACTCATAAAAGTCTTATTTTTTCTTCTCGTCTTCAAGCTTTCAACTAATCCTCTCCTTTATCTTTTGCCATCTTGTGCTGTTCTTTTCAATTCTACGGAACTATTACACCGAACCTCTTCTCCATATGAACTTCCTGGCAGATTAAAACTGTGTGACGGACCGAGACTCGAACTCGGGACATTTGCCTTTCGAGGCAACTGCTCTACCATCTTGTGTTTTTTCTTTCTTTCTTTTTTTTAAAAAAAAACAGTATACTTTTTCGATATCAGGTTTTTTTAGATCATGTATTATACTAATTTATTTTATTTTATTCTTTTTTATATTTGTTGAGATCACTTCGGACGCCCTAAAGGCGAAAAATAATGATGTGTAATTACCATCTATAACAAGCAAAATATATAGGGAATTAAAGTAAGTAAAGAAAACGCACTCCTGGCTGAACAAAAAAAAAAAAAAAAAAAAAAAATGGCGTCCGCGTCTCCCTAAGTTGTGGGTAGACGCACATTGAAACCCAAGGCAGTCAGGCGTGTTCCAGGCACGTCTTCACGAAGAAAATTGCATTTTGCTGATACATTAGACCGAGTCCTGGTATTACACAATCTCACTGAAATCACCTTCTCATACCTGGGACTCCCCAGCTGCAGGGGGGATCGAAGAAGGCACTACCCTAATGGTTGGCATAGTACTGACGGTATCGCGGATGGCGTACGTGAAAAGTAAAGTGATCTTGCAGGAATGTCCAAAAATCGGGAACACACTTTTCACCATCAAGGAACGAATAAGAAATCGAGAGGCCTTTTATCCAGATCAAAGCGGTGGCCTACGTATGTGGGAAATATGTCTCATTTGGGAGCAGAAGAGATTTCGGTGTAATGGCATGGGGAGCCGTACGTAGAAGAAAGACAAGCATCTTCCGAATCAGCTGCCACACCTCTGCGGAAGATCCACACATCATTCGATGTTCGTCCGTATCAACCGTGTGGCAACGAGGGCACAGCGGCGAATCGGTCATTTTTATGGCATGTAGACGAAGTTGTGTCATGTATTTTCCATTAACGAGCAGATACCAGGTCGCATGAGCGCTCGTGTCGAGTAGGACACACTACACAGAACGCCAAACCACGGGCCATGCGATCGTAGAATATCGACTTTCCACAACAGTCCGAGTATGGTTTCTCATCATTGGGGTGGTAAACATCACGTACCGTAGGGTTCCTGGTACTAGGCAAGTCGGCATGGGTATAACTGTGTTCCATGAAAAATGTCCTGACGTGTGAGAGAGAGGAAGAAATATGGGCTAATGCAACAGGAGCCACCCGAGAGGGAGGGGCCAGTTCGTCGATCAGACTTCCCGATAATTCGGTTCGGTGGCGGGTCCACGATTTAACCCTCTTACTTATCATAAACGGCAGCTGCTCTCGCTTGGACGTTAACAAGGCCGAAGAAGCCATCTTGAGGAGGAAGTGTCGGGGTGTCGTAGCGGACTTTGAATATGAGACCCACGCTTACAAAGTAGCAGAACGCCGCCTGAAGTCTGTGTGCCATTTCCTTTGGCATCAATGAAATCTGTGCTAAGTGGGGTAGTCGCGAGACAAGATGAGTGTTAACAAAATCCACCACTTGTAACACGTCTAATTCTCTCAGGAGGTTGCCATGAACGGTGAAGCATCACCTACTCTCTTGTGGTTCCCTTTTTCGGTACTCCACGTCGACGTCTGCTCGTAGATACGTATCGTCGGTAGGTTTTCCGGCTTTGCTTCCCGATATAACAGCAACGACTCTCCGATGAGTTACGGGCCTTGTGTTTTGCTATTACTGCGAGTCTTGTAAATATCTCTTTTATTTAGTAATTTGCCCGGCTAAAACTCTACCCTTTTATGATTAAGACTGCCTGCGCCACCTTTCGAAGGGAGTGGGGACGTCAAAGAGTCACAAAAGTTCATATTAACCAGTCCCTAAACGTTCACTTCAAAATGCAAATGGCTCTGAGCACTGTGGGACTTAACTTCTGAGGTCATCAGTCCCCCAGAACTTAGAACTACTTAAACCTAACTAAACTAAGGACATCACACACACCCATGCCCGAGGCAGGATTCGAACCGGCGAACCGCTCGGCCACTTCGGCCGGCAAACGTTCACTTCAGTTAGCGTGTTAGTTAATGCCTACGCTTTCCGCTAGATGGTGCTGACTTACTGCTGAATAGCTTTGGTTCCGTGAAACCTTCACTGATTAGTACCAGGTAAATGAAATAAGTACAACACTCTTGTATTTCACTTTCACTCTATATTCAAAAATTAAGATGGTGATGAATGATGGTCTGTTTAAAAGGTTCCTAGCCTGGAGGAATCCAAATAGTCCGCAAATGCCGATATGCACGCGCTCTACGTCCAGATTCACAACTAACGGCACACGACACTTTCAAAAGTCCACACATTAATATCTGAATACCGGTACCTCTGAATTCACTCGTATTGGCAGATAATTTGAGTTTCTGTCGTCTATATGTCGGTAAAGCTCCAATCTAGCACTAAAGTCCTAAAATCCCCTTAATACTCCATTGGTACCAGCAGTCAGAGATCGTACACTACATCACTTTTAATCTCCGTAATATTCTAACAGCTTATTGTGAATCTTAACACGATAAAGTCCAATCTAATTATTGGCTCGCTGACTGACACGGGTTCTCCGCCCTTTAACGAAACAATCAACGAAAAAAGGCGGCAATAATGACGATCAGGCCTTTTTATAGGTTTTTCATCACAAGAGTTTAACGTCACTGCCTTCTCCAAGACGGAGCTTCCGTGGCTTTGCTGTACTTAGACATTAAACTACTTGCTCATATACTATAATTTTGATCTGTAATTACCGAACTCTGATTCTACACTATTTTCCCCTCTAAAAATTCTATTCTTACTCTTAAATTATTCTTTCTATAGCTTTTATCACTGTAAACTCAACCGAGGTGTTACAACGTTCGTGTGGATAGCTTGAAGCAGGCGTTTATAGTTAAATGAGATCGTGCGCTCTATATCACGCGTAAAGCTGATCCCCAAACATTTGAGCTACTCCACTAATGGCAAAGGAGCCACAATCTCTGCTGGAAGACATAGGTCCAAATTTCGTCAGGTTCACACGGCTGCCCGCAGCAGTCTCGTACTGCTTGATCATGCCAGTGCCTCTCGCACTTCATCCTCCGATAGAACCTAGAACACCACGTTATTTGCATAGGTGCAGCAGATGAAAGCATGGCCGCTCATTGCTATCCCTGTCAGCCGGCTCAAGGGTGATGGCGAAAAGCAGCATCGACAGCGGACTTCCTTGACGGACCGACCGCCTGACATTAATAGGGCCATTCACCAGCACTCGCGAAGTGGCACCTCGGAGGAGCCGCAGAAAAATACACTCCTGGAAATTGAAATAAGAACACCGTGAATTCATTGTCCCAGGAAGGGGAAACTTTATTGACACATCCCTGGGGTCAGATACATCACATGATCACACTGACAGAACCACAGGCACGTAGACACAGGCAACAGAGCATGCACAATGTCGGCACTAGTACAGTGTATATCCACCTTTCGCAGCAATGCAGGCTGCTATCCTCCCATGGAGACGATCGTAGAGATGCTGGATGTAGTCCTGTGGAACGGCTTGCCATGCCATTTCCACCTGGCGCCTCAGTTGGACCAGCGTTCGTGCTGGACGTGCAGACCGCGTGAGACGACGCTTCATCCAGTCCCAAACATGCTCAATGGGGGACGGATCCGGAGATCTTGCTGGCCAGGGTAGTTGACTTACACCTTCTAGAGCACGTTGGGTGGCACGGGATACATGCGGATGTGCATTGTCCTGTTGGAACAGCAAGTTCCCTTGCCGGTCTAGGAATGGTAGAGCTATGGGTTCGATGACGGTTTGGATGTACCGTCCACTATTCAGTGTCCCCTCGACGATCACCAGTGGTGTACGGCCAGTGTAGGAGATCGCTCCCCACACCATGGGGCCGGCCCTGTGTGCCTCGGTCGTATGCAGTCCTGATTGTGGCGCTCACCTGCACGGCGCCAAACACGCATACGACCATCATTGGCACCAAGGCAGAAGCGACTCTCATCGCTGAAGACGACACGTCTCCATTCGTCCCTCCATTCACGCCTGTCGCGACACCACTGGAGGCGGGCTGCACGATGTTGGGGCGTGAGCGGAAGACGGCCTAACTGTGTGCGGGACCGTAGCCCAGCTTCATGGAGACGGTTGCGAATGGTCCTCGCCGATACCCCAGGAGCAACAGTGTCCCTAATTTGCTGGGAAGTGGCGGTGCGGTCCCCTACGGCACTGCGTAGGATCCTACGGTCTTGGCGTGCATCCGTGCGTCGCTGCGGTCCGGTCCCAGGTCGACGGGCACGTGCACCTTCCTCCGACCACTGGCGACAACATCGATGTACTGTGGAGACCTCACGCCCCACGTGTTGAGCTATTCGGCGGTACGTCCACCCGGCCTCCCGCATGCCCACTGTACGCCCTCGCTCAAAGTCTGTCAACTGCACATACGGTTCACGTCCACGCTGTCGCGGCATGCTACCAGTGTTAAAGACTGCGATGGAGCTCCGTATGCCACGGCAAACTGGCTGACACTGACGGCGGCGGTGCACAAATGCTGCGCAGCTAGCGCCATTCGACGGCCAACACCGCGGTTCCTGGTGTGTCCGCTGTGCCGTGCGTGTGATCATTGCTTGTACAGCCCTCTCGCAGTGACCGGAGCAAGTATGGTGGGTCTGACACACCGATGTCAATGTGTTCTTTTTTCCATTTCCAGGAGTGTAGTTCTAATGGCTCTGAGCACTATGGGGCTCAACATCTGAGGTCATCAGTCCCCTAGAACTTAGAACTACATAAACCTAACTAACCTAAGGACATCACAAACATCCATGCGCGAGGCACGATTCGAACCTGCGACCGTAGCGGTCGCGCTGTTCCATACCGACGCGCCTAGAAAAGCTCGGCCACAGCGGCAGTCGGAGGAGCTGCAATACGATGTGTATGAACCTGTGGGAAAGGTCATCCGCCGGAGTACGTTTTCTAGAAAGTCATGACTCACTCTATCAAAGGCGTGGTCGAAATCCACTGTCACTAAGGCACCGCGAGTGCGGCAGGTCGTGGCCATGGCTGTGACTTCACGGTAATCGCTGAGTGCCGTCTGAATGTCACTGTCACCACCAAAGCACGTTTGATTCAGAGCATGAATTGAGGGATGACGTGCCTAAGGCGAGTGGCAAGAATCCGGGTAAAAATCTTGAAGTCACAATTTACCGTGGTCAACGGCAGATAATGTCTAACTCCGCGACCTCCCGATGGGTTAGGGATAATCAAGCCTTCTACGAATTCGGGCGGGAAGGGTTCATCAGTTCTTCATAAAATGCGGTCCAGAGTGAGCCCATGATGTCGTGTAATGTGCGGTAAAACTCCAGCGGAAACCCGTCGGGACCTGGGGATTTGCTCGCCGCACCCTCACGAAGAGCATCAGCCATGTCATAAGCCGTAATAGTCGATGTGAGAATCTCCGCAGCAGCCTCGTCAAGTGTACCTGTCAAGGAACGGAGGACATCAGTCGTTACCGCCATGTTCTGGTCCTCTCCAGCGTAGAACTGGTTGTAGTGATCCACAAAGGCTTTTACGATGTCACTCTGGACTGTCAACCTGGCATATCGAGGGCGTTGACCAGTTTTCTCCGGCACCGCTGCTTCTCTCGAATAATATGATGCATGGATGGGGACTCTCCTAGTACACAAACGTGACATCTGGCGTGTACTGTTGTGCCTTCAAAGCGGTGACGCACAAGAGAGATTATCTTCGCCGTAATCCGTTGAATTTCAACCTGCCGTTAAGCAGAGGAGGCGTGCTTTGAGAGTTTCTGGAGAATTGTGAAACAGTATTCCATGGTATGTTGTTGCCACAGCATTTTTTTGACGACCGTAATTAATCACAGAACGATGTAAAGCACGCTTGGTGCAGTCGATCCACCACCGGAGTGCTGAAGGATAAGCTGCTAGGCGTCTCACACAGTTGTTCCACGTCGTTTCTATGACCTGCCTGCATTCCTGATCTTTGAGATGGGCGACATTCAGCTTGCACAGGCCTCGACCAAGCCATACCTTCTGCCTCTGGAGTGAAACAGTGCAAATGTAGGCTATATGGTCGGAGAAGGCTGCAAGCCATTACTCAGTGTCAAGCAGTTACGATTCCTAGATACGGTCAAGACGACTTGAATGGCTGGTGACGTACATATATCCAGGTCGGTCACCATGTACACGGTCCCAAGTATCCGTGAGGTCCAGTTCACGCACGAGGAGCTTGAGTTCCTGGCATGTGGTGAAATGGGGATGTTGGTCCTTCTGGTATAACACACCACTGAAGTCGCCGCCAAGAATAATATGGTCGTAGCGGCCTACAAACAAAGGGGCGACCTGTTCTGAATAGAATCGCGACCTTTCCCGTCGCTTTGGCGTGCCCGAGGGAGCGTAAACATTGACGATTCGGACACCGTGGAAAGTCACAGTAGGACCCCTGGTCGATGGTACATAAATCACGCCGTCTGCCTCAATGTCTTCCTTCAAACGAATAGCCGTCCCACTGTCACCGTCAGCACACGGCGTGTGGTAAGAAACACAGCCAGAGATATTAGGAAACGTCGCCAGGCGAACTTCCTGCAGAAGGGCAACATCGAGGTCTGACGCCCTCAACATTTCACGGAGCAATTTTAGTTTCACAGGGGTGCCAATGGTTTTGACATTGATGGAGCCAATCCTGTAAGTCTGTCGTGGAATTGGAACTGCTGGGACGCTCATGGAGGCACGAAGAGCACCAGCGAACAGGAACGTTTTCCCAGTAGGCTGCACATCCCCATCCAGTAACCGTGTCGATTAGCAGCCGCGGGTTCGTGCAGCAGCATTCGCTGCTGTCTCAACGGTGGGTGTTTCGTCGTCTACATCGTCAGACCACGAGAAGGTACGTGGATGGTGTGCGTCCAGTGGAGTACCTGTGGATTCCGAAGGCGGCGTCACGTCGGCGGTGGAAGAGTGGTGCTGGCTCAGCTGCTGTTCAACGTCTGTAGTTACAGCACCTGGTGCATGCAAAGATGGGTGTACCTCCGACGGGGTGCAGACTAGTTCTTCCACCACGGAATGGCCATGGGGGCAACATCTTGATAGTTGTGATCCTCATCGTGTTCAGACTGCTTCCTGCAGGTGTCGGACGGGGCGAACTGCTGTTTTCGACGTCTCTTCGGAGACCGTTGCTTGCGCACGTGATCTTCAGTGTCCGAAGACGCCTGGGGATCCGGATGGTCAGGCACAAAAGCATCGGCTGGCACAACTATGAAGTCAAGGGTCGTCCCCTGTCCTAGAGATTGCTCACCACCGTGCATGTCGGTAGGAGGAGGCAAAGGCGTCGGTCCGTCCGCAACAGCCTGAGTCATTGCTGGAAACGACGATGTGTCTGTAGTGGTGATCGCGGTCGAGGGTCGTTATGGAGAACTTCGACAAAAGGTCAGCAGTAGCGTCGTGCAAAAGGTCGTGGCCGGCAGGTCTTCAGGCGGCATCTGTGTGATTCTGCGTTGCAGACAGCCGGAACGGAGGTGTCCTCCTTTGCACATCCTGAGTGTCTTTGGCTGTCCATCATAAATTATAACTGCACGGTAGCCACCAATATTTAAGTAGGACGGTACATGTTTGGCTGGCCCTATGCGGATCTGTCGCACTCCATTGAGAACCGGGCATGTAGTGAACGAACCCATTTTTCAGCTGTATGACTAATCACCTTTCCATATGGGCGGAATGCCGGAGGCATCTGGGACTGATGTTCAGACTGTACTCCGAAGAGTTTTAGTTGCTCAGACTGTTAGCGCATGACTTACTATTAGGCACCAATATCGGCACGGTGAAGTAGGCTTGAAACACAAGCATCAGTCTAAATTACTGTTGCAGACTGTCATCTTGGTTCTAAACAATGTGAGCGGCGCTTTTCTGGTAAAGTTATAGAACCTGACGTTTTACAATGCAGTTTTGGGTTGGCCTTTCTGTATTTAATGATAATGTTTCGTTGGGATGGCATGAAGAATAAGTAATCTCTTTATTATGAAATCATTAATTTTTGTTTGTTATCATGATCCATAATTTATCATGAGATTAAGTTACCTTAAGGATAACAGCGTAATTGTTTTCTACAACTCACATTGACAAGGCAGTTGCAAACTCGATGTTGGATTAAGAAAAACTTGGGTTCAGCATCCCAGAGATCAGGTCTGTTCGAAGTTTAAATTGTTAGATGATGGGAGTTCAGAACGGTGTGAGCTAGGTTGGTTTTTTTCGTAAGATAATTTACCCACATTAGTACGAAAAGGCCATGTGGATAAAACATGTTTTATATTATTGATTGATGCTAATTGATTACTATTTTGAAAGATTAAATTTGTTGAATTTAGAATGCTTTTACGTAGATTTCATTTTTACAAGTAGTATCGATACTTCATGATTTATTCATATTGTGTTTTAATTAGTGTAGTTTTTTCAACTTTATTGGAGCTCAAGGTTGTAGGTTGTATTCAGATTCAAAAGGGTTAAAATAAAGTAGGATTTGTTGATATACCCCAGCCTTTTAGTTATACAACCAAATTAATTTGTAGGGAGCAGCATAATCTTATTATATCAAATTATAGGCTTTATTATTTTTCTCCTGTTTTTAATTTAATATTGTCTTTGGCTGTTTGAGTGATTTTTTCCTTATTTAACACATATGTGTTCTTTCTGTTATAGGTTTCTATTTTTTTGTATTGTACTAGATGAAAAAAAATGTTCAAATGTGTGAAATCTTATGGGACTTAACTGCTAAGGTCATCAGTCCCTAAGCTTACACACCACTTAACCTGAATTATCCTAAGGACAAATACACACACCCATGCCCGAGGGAGGACTCGAATCTCCGCCGGGACCAGCAGCACAGTCTGTGACTGCAGCGCCTTATACCGCTCGGCTAATCCAGCGCGGCTGTACTAGATTAGGTGTGTATATTTTAACAATGGCTGGTCGATCGTCAAATTCAAATATTTTCTTTATTTCGTTCTTCGCGTTCTTTTGCTCGAACTATTTCATATGAAGTTAGATTAGCTTTGATTTAATTATGTTTCATTTTCTTAATTTGTAGTTTTAATATATTTGATTTTATAAGTTATCAACTTTATTGCTGATATATGTTATTTCTTTCCCTTTGGCTTTACCTTGTTTTGTTTGTTGTTTGGCTGAGGCCAACCGAGCTCCTTTGGATCTTACTGGGGATTATTGACGCATTAAAGGAATCTGGAGAGGTCCTCATTCCGCACCGATGTTGAAGAACATGGTTCGGAAGTTGGAATTCGTTGACGCCACAAAGTCTTGTCAGGACAGGGAACGCTTGACGTAATGTGCGATCTTTAAGCTGTGCACGAACTATATCGCCACAGCTGAACGTGCTGTGCCCCACTGTCAAAAACTGTGGCGAACAGTTGTGAAATTGTATTTATAATGCGGTTGTAGCCTGTCATAGTTGCAGATGGCCATTACACTAAGCATCGTACGTAACAGGGAACATTAAAATAGTATGTAATTAACAAATGTTACCCTCTCATGTGGAAATTAAAACTTGTTTACTTCAATAGTATAATCATTTTTTCTCTTCCGCATGCCATTACCAATATTTCCCCGAAGTTTCACTGTCCTGCCATCAGTAGCTTTTCGTGATGGGTCTATTAAATAGCGCAAGTTTAATTATAGCCACCCTGCTTCTTTCGAAACCTTACGCGTATAGGGGACTTATGACCTAAGATGTTGAATCCCATAGTGCTCAGAGCCATTTGAACCATTTGAACCTTACGCGTATTTGTTGACAGAAATGTTTCAACACCGCCTCTAAAATCAAATTAGTCTGTTGCATCCATTGGAATTTCATGGAATGGCTTTTCTAACTTGATCTGTCTCAGCAGTCTTGTGCAAACCTTGCGGAATAGAGACATGAAGGGACGAAAATGGAACTCTTAATGGGAGCCTCCACCTTTTAGTCATGAATGTTTGAAATACTTACTCAATGATTTGACACTTGAAACAAGTCTAGCGACATGGAACAGAGTGTCTAGAGCAAAATAGCACTGAAAAAACTTAGAACGTTCTCTATTTCTTCTTCGCAATTCTTTTGTGTAATATTATTGTCTGCAAACTGGTTCAAATGGCTCTGAGCACTATGGGACTTAACTTCTGAGGTCATCAGTCCCCTATAACTTAGAACTAATTAAACCTAACCAACCTAAGGACATCACACACGTCCGTGCCCGAGGCAGGATTCGAACCTGCGACCGTAGTGGTCGCGCGGTTTCAGACTGAAGCGCCTAGAATCGCTCGGCCACTCCGTCCGGCCATGCATATGCAGAATTATTTTTTGATGTGATGTACATGAATGACCAATGTGCTTCTCACTTCCTTCAGCGGTAACACAGTGCTCGTCTCATTTTTTTCTGATGTTAACTCGATTAGCTAATACCTCAGTGAGTGCATCAGGAGATCTGTTACATTCTAGTGGCATTTCAATAGCTTTGAAGTGTAGATTAGTGTTCAGTCTTTGAGCTTTGCATAATACCCATGCATCACCATATTTCGGTGCACAAGTCGGCAATGCAATAAACATTCATTTTGAAGACTTTGAACAATACTTGGTGGCATAAATCTTTTAATCTTCAATGACTGTATACAAAAGTGTTCGGATAACGAGAGGCTATTGATCTTCGTCTCTTCCTGTGTTGTCTTTCAGGTGAACTTGTCACATCAGCGCAGTCATTATCGTAGCAGACAGCCTTTCCGAAACCCAATAATGTGATGTATGAAATCTTTCATACAGGATAAGCAGCACGAGTCAGTGGTTCAATAGAGCACAAATTAATTTTTCCATTGCGTAATGAACCTTCGTCAATATAGTGCTATGGGCAGCTTAAGCATGTAATGAAGCTCACGTATCTCAGTCATTTACTCATCATCCTCGATTTCTGCAAGAAGGACTATGGTCAATATGTAGTGGTATCACGAGCTGTATTTGATTAGTTTGTCCTGTGTTTTCAGCATATTGCATACAGCATATCCACACTTGTAAACAGTGCACTGAGGAAACAGAAGTGACGGGTTAGTAATACGCTCGTACACAGATGGCAGTAGTATCGCCTACGCGTGGTAAAAAAGGGCAGTGCATCGGCAGAGTTGTCATTCGTACTCGGGTGATTCATGTGGTAAGGTGTCCGATGTGGTTACGGCCGGACGAGGGGAGTGAAAATGGTTCAAATGGCTCTGAGCACTATGGGACTCAACTGCTGAGGTCATTAGTCCCCTAGAACTTAGAACTAGTTAAACCTAACTAACCTAAGGGCATCACAAACATCCATGCCCGAGGCAGGATTCGAACCGGCGACCGTAGCGGTCTTGCGGTTCCAGACTGCAGCGCCTTTAACCGCACGGCCACTTCGGCCGGCGAGGGGAGTGAAGACGTTCAGTGTGGAATAGTAGTTGGGGCTAGACACACGGGACATTTAGTTTCGGAAATCGTTAGGTAATTCAGTACGCCGAGATCCACAGTGTCAACGTGTGCCGCGAGTACCAGACTTCAGGCATTACCTCTTACGACGGACAACGCAGTGGCTGAAGGCACAGTACGGCGGAATCTGACGTTAATGGGCAGACACCGACGTGAGCGTACTTTGCTAAGAGAGCGCCACCGACTGCAGCGCCTGCCCTACGCTCCTGACCACATCGGTTACACCCTAGACGACTTGGCAACAGTGGCCTTGTCGGACGAGTCCCGATTTCAATGCTGATGGCAGGTTACGAGTGTGGCGTAGACCCCACTATGCCATGGACCAAGTTTGTCAAGAACGCATTGTGCAAGCTGGTGGTGACTCAATAATGGTGTGGGCTGTGAATTTGGTCCTCTGATGCAGCTGAGCCGATCATGGACTGTAAATGCTGTCTTTCGGCTAGTTGGAGACCCTTTTTCGGCCATGCGTTCACTTCGATTTTTGAGGCTGAGAATACGCCACGTTATGGGGCCACAACAGTTCGTAATTGATTTGAAGAACATTCTGGACAGTTCGAACTAATAATTTGGCCACCTAGATCGCCAGACATGTGAAGTAATCGAGAAGTCGATTCGTGCACAAAATACTGCATCGCCAATACTTTCGCAATTCTGGACGGCTATAGCGGCACCATGGCCCAGTGCTTCCATGGGAGAGTTCATAAAGGTGTTTGGCTGACGACCGGTTTCTGCCATCAGGCCATGTTCAAGCGTTTATGAATTATTTAAAGAGACAAGACAACAACTGTATTAAATGATCTATATGAACCTGAAACTGGCCTAATCTCCAAAACCGATGTTCACTCAAGTTGTGTTTATTGTAAGCAGTTATTTGTTCAACATTTTTATTTTATTTAAGGATGTCAGGGAGGGAGTGTCAATTACAAGCAATTATGCTGTGTACCCGAACAAAATGACTGCCAAGTTTTACGCCATTACCTGTTGTACGTTCCACTTTAATTTTATAACAAATGTATGTTCTGCATGTTAGATATTAATAGCATATTTTCGTATTGTGCCTGACTACATTCGATACGTCAGGCAGCGGTTCAAGACATTGATTCGATCCACACCTGCACCAACTGCTTGGGTCAGTGCCGCCGAAGATACTCTCGATAGTTGCTAGGGGACTGGCTTGGCGTCAGGTGTTGGTCCTTGCGGTCTTCAGCTACGAGTATCTGCAACGTCACTGCATATAATTGCTGAACATGGATACTTATCCACAATTTGTTCCTTAGGACCCCCCACTACAACTCATCGAAGTTCGTTCCTATCGTTTTGTTCGCTTTTCAACTTACTTACATCACACATCTAGGAGTGATAGGTCACACAACGATGGACAAACCTTTCTAAAAGACAAAGTGTTCATCGTCTCTTTCCCCACGGTGTGCGTGTACCTTGTACGTAACTTACCAGCCAGTCATTAGTTCCATACTACAGGGATAGACCCAAGAGACTTTTCCTCTTGTAGCACTCGTTCTTTTTTCCTTGTTCATGATTACTCAACCAGTTGACGTATGTTTGTAGTACACAGCGCAGTTGCTTAGCAGTCCCTGATAGTCCACTGGATTCCCGACGTCCAAGGCCAGCGAATGCTGATGGGCACCTACCGTCGTCATGAGGCGTCATCGAAAAGGTCTCTAACAATAGTTGTTCAATATGCTGTGACGCTTGATGTTAAGACGTAGAAAGATATATGCACGTGATTGAACTGGCAAAATAGGGTTCTCCAAATATAGGGTATCAAACTGAAGCAGGAGACAGTGGGTCCAACGCCGATTTCGCCGAGATGACAAAAATCATGGGATGCCTCCTAACACCGTGAGGCACCTTCTTTTTCCCGGCGTGGCATTGGCTCAAGGCGTCGTTGAACTTTATATTGAACTACGCTGCCTCTATAGCCGTCTATAATTTCGGAAGTGTTGCCAGCGCCTGAACTGACCTCTAGAATGTGCACAATTAATGATCGATGGGATTCGTGTCGGGCAATCTGGGTGGCCAAATCATTCGCTCGAATTGCCCAGAATGTTCTTCAATGCAGTCGCGAACAGTTCTGGCCCAGTTACAACTCCGTCGTTGTTACGGAACATGACGCCGATGAATCGCTGCAAATTGTCTGCAAGTAGCCAAACATAACAACCTCTGAGACGATCGGTTCAGCTGGACCAGAGGATACGCTCTGTTCCACGTACCGTTATGGAACCGCTACCAGCTTGCACAGTGCCTTGTTGAGAACTTGCGTCCATGACTTCGTGGGGACTGCGCCACCTAGAACCTGAACATCAGCTCTTAACCTATGGGTCTCATCTGACCAGTCTACGGTTTTCCAGTCAACTAGGTTCTATTTGGTAAGGTCACTAGCTCAGGAGAGGGGCTGCAGGCGTTGCCGTGCTATTAGCAAAGCCACTCGCGTCGGTCAACTGTTGGTAAAGCCGCTAAATTTCGCCGCACTAACTGATATGTCGGTCGTTCGTACCACATTGATTTCTGCTTTAATTCCACGCAATGTTGCTTTTCTGGCACGACTGACAGTTCTAGGCAAATGTCGCCACTCTCGTTCGTTGAGCGTCGTCCACTGCGTTGTCTGCAATGGCGGTAGTGCCTGAAATTCGGCACACTGTTGACATTGTGGATCTCGTAATGTTGACTTCAGTAACGACTTGCTATATGAATTGTCCCATGCGTCTTGCTCTAACAACCATTCCGCATACAAAGCCTGTTACTTGAATTCGTGCGGCCATAATCAAAATGGTTCAAATGGCTCTAAGCACTATGGGACTTAACAGCTGAGGTCATCAGTCCCCTAAACGTAGAACTACTTAAACCTACCTAACCTAAGGACATCACACACATCGATGCCCGAGGCAGGATTCGTACCTGCGGCCGTAGCAGCTGCGTGGTTCCGGACTGAAGCGCCTAGAACCGCTCGGCCACCGCAGCCGGCCGGCCATAATCACTTTGTAATTTTTCTGACATGAATCGCCTTAGTACAAATGACAGCTCTGCTAATACTGTACCCTGTGTTGTCAGCGAAAGAATGTATCAACACGACGGTGTACCAGGCCACGTCGATGTTAATGTCCGCTAGCAACTGGACAACACCCACCCTCATCACTGGGATTGGCAGTGGAGGTGCTGTCCCACCAGGTCACTACGATGTTAGTGTCCGCTATCAGGTTAACAACACGAACCCTCGTCGCTGGGATTGGAAGTCGAGGTTCTGTCCCCTGGCCAGCGCGATGGCCAGATCTCACACTTCTTGATTTTCTCCTTTGAGGTTACTTCAAGATGTTGATATGTGAAACTCCAGTAGAAACGGACAAAAACCTGCTTCCTACAGTCTAAGCTGCCTTTCACCTGGTACAACACACACTACGATATTTGAGAGAGTGCGGAAGTACATCATGCACCGTTGCAGTATATCCATCAAGACGGGCAGGTAGTCGTCACATTGAAAAATTACTATGAGCTACGTTGTTGTTATGCAGTGTACGCTATGTATGTCCATAACACAATAAATATGCGATTCCCAACATTGGTTACCCATAGCAGTATAATCAGTTGTGGACCCACAATTACCTGTGCCAATTTCATCCAAAAGGTTTGAGACCCCCAGCATAACACCCATCATACATGTTCTTCCATAAATGTTGTGACAAACTTCTAGAGACTGTAGGGGATGTCTTGAAAAAAATACATAAAACGAGGTTGGGAATCAGTATCTGGAATAGTCATCCAGTGAGGCTACAGGCATCGTAGTTATAGGCTCCGCCAACTGCCACGAGACCACTCCTCGGCAGAAAACATGACATTGTACGCCGTCGGATCGTAGGCGGAACGTCTCTGATGTTGTTTGTTGCTTGGTAATCCATCTGATTATCATGATCGCCAGTGGAGAATATAGGGCTAGCTGGGCCGTAGACAGGCCTTGCTTCCTGAGAACGTGATGCTGCCTTGCGATTTCGAACATGGATTTCCATCCACAGTTTATCGTTCTTCTGTATACCTAAAATATTGCATAGTTTAGAGGGTTCCAGGAGAAGATCGAGATGCGGGTGGACACCTGTGTCCGAAAGTGTCATGCACCGAGGCTTCGCTTTCATAGAAGACAAGGCCTTTCTACGCAGCAGCTAGCTTCATCTTCCGCACTGGCAATCATAGCAATCAGTCGCTATCACTGAATAACAAACAACACTTTGTGATGTTTCCCATCGGTCCGTCAGCGTGCAAATTCACGTTTGCCGTCGAAGTTGTGTCCTAAAAAATTCCTAGGACATTTTTTACGCACGGGGTACTCGGAAATACCCGTTACAAATATCTAGGACTTGTAGAGGGGAGCAAGTACATAATATTTTGAACCCTTGTCTGGGAACACACCGTTTTCGTCCTACGACGGCTTCAGGCCAGATGTTTAACTCATCCACTTCTGCTTGAGGAATTTCATTAGGCGTGTCGCAATACAGTTGTTAGGCAGCAACTGGAAAGGAAATATGCCGAAACATCCATTTATCATTTAAACGCATTTGTTTGTGTTAACACTAGAATATTACTTTCTGTACGTGCAGTATGGTGGGTTCTGTTCTGTTATGGGTTAATGTAAACAGTAATGTTTATGTGTTAATTCAAAACGGGTGTGCTTAAGTGATTAATGGATGCTTCGTTACGTTTCCTTTCGAACTGTTACCTAATAATTGTGCTGCGTCACGCCTAATTCAATTCTCCAAGCAGAAGCGGACGAATTAAACCTCTGAACTGAAAACGACCTAAACCGAAAACAGTACATTTCTGGAAGTGGATTCCTATTCAAAATATAATGTACTGACTGCCCTCCAGAAGTTCTTGAAGTTCCCAACGCAGTGTATATTGAGATGTGGTTTCTCCGAAGTTATAGCGGACAGTGCAAGGGATTTCCCCACATCCGCAACTATTTTTAAAGTTTATACCTTCGGAATCATGACACCGACCTAGTTTTCCTTCCAATAGAACTGTGTACTGTTTTTCTAGTACTGAAACGACCTTCAAAGAAGGCCTCAGTGACATAGCATGAGCTGAACTTGGTTGAACAGCAACAAGATAATTGCGCAGCAAAGCACAGTTCCTCCGTCAGGAGAAGATGTTCGAAAAACTTCTGCCGCACTGTACCAAAGGGTGGCAACAAACGCAGCTCGGGTACGATTCATATGTTAGCTATTATGAGTGTCATATCAAGAGCTGAAAATGTTTATCTTGAGCGTTGAAACACGTTATATGGCGGTTCTAGGCTGCCACTACTGTATGTTTAATTCATGTGCATTTACCGTGTGACAGGAACAAGTTATTTGGCACTTCTGAAATCATGGTCCTTACAGACGTTTTGCTCTAATTACTACTTGTAGAAGTTTCAATGCTCCACTACAGCTTGCTGATAGTAATGCTCGGATGATAATCTCTTTTATTGGGGCTTTCAAATGAGAACGAGGCAGATGGAAAAAAGTAAGTAAACTTTTGACTGTTTCAAAAGCAATCGCCATAATTGTTACTATAGGTACCGCACTGTGAGACAAGATGGTGAGTGCCTTCGTGGAAAAAGTTAGCGGATGCCTATGGAACCATTATTGTACCCAGCGGTGAATCACTTCGTTCAAATCACATCGATGGCCACGAATATCTTTTTCAGGGCTCCAAAGATATGGAAAATGCATGGGCGGAGATCGAAACTGTGTCGGAAATGTGTAGAGCTACTTAGCGAAACTTCGGAAGCTTACTTGGGTATATGTGGACCCGCTCAAACTAAATTTACGTCCTGGTATCCTGTTATTTGGCTTATAAAAATTGCCGTATCCTATTGGGAAAATGCAGTCTTTATCAGAAAAGAAATGAGAACTGACACTTTTGAAAAATGGACAAGAAAAATCGAGTAGACTAGAAATACAATAAATTTTTATAACTAAACCACAGTTACGACGTTCGGAGACTGAGAATGTCGTTTCCACCAGTAAAAACAGCAGGCAGAACATATTTCCCTTACGACTTACTCGGCGCAGAGTTCAATATCCTCACCAGTAAAGACAACGTACACAACAAATTGTTGTCACGAATTTCCATCTGCTATGAGAAAATACTGGTAAAATTATCATCGTATACAAGTCACAGCGTACCAGTTTCGGTTTGTACACTTTGACCACAAGAAAGATAAACTTTGATTTTTAAATGCCATTATTATCGTTGTTATTTGACATGTGATATTTTTTCTACATTTGTTTAATTTTCTGTTGCGACAATCATTTGTTGCCTTCTAATGCACCGTACCAAGTTTACAAAAAATAAATATAGCTATCCGCCAGTGACAAGTATCAAAGTTCAACTCATATTGCAAAATATTATTTTCGGTTAATGCTTCCTGAAACATTGAAATGGTGTACCGGACGGGTACGTGAATTATAGTTCTTCGAATTTCACGGGAAACTCTTGACTAATTGTGAAGCATGTTCAGAAGGCTCAGGGTTTAGCAGTAAATAAGCGAAGTCATGGAATGAATTCTTCGTTTGTCGTACAATTCACACGTGTCAAGATGTTTCATTTAAGCGCACATTCTGCTGGAGATTTCAATTTGCTTTCGGATGCGTTTACATTCAGAAATGATCAAGAAATGTAGCAATGTGTTCTTTTGTGACGGGTCATTTAAAGTCATGAAAACTCACTAAGCCTACAGCAATCTGTTAATATTATACCTTTCTTTGACTGCCAAAGAATCTAGCTCGTAAGAAGGCCAAGGTTTTGGCCATCCGATATTACTATGTAAATTATTTACTACAAACAGCTAGATATTCCAGTTCAATCGACATAGTTCTGGTCATCAAACCATTATTGAACTGCAGTGGCAGAAGTCACAAGCCATGCTGTATCCTAACTGTTCAAATCCACTTGGTGTACGGGAAGTTTTGCCAGTTGTGTAGTTTCACGGTCTATTCCCCGCGAAGATTTTATTACACGCACATGTGACAAAAATCTTCGTCAGATATTAATTCTTTTAAGGCTGTAGTAACGCAACCGACTGGCAGCAAACCTTCCTTGGATGATGCACTGGCAAAACGACCCATTGACTGAGAGCTTACTATAAAATATCGCAGAATCGGTAACGAAAGCACTAAGAAAATTCCAGACCTATCGATATTCTTTACCTGTGTACTACTACACTTTACTGGTTTCTATTTCGGGACATCAGAAAGTAAGTTACACATGTCGTCTCTCGCTAAGACCATTGCACAATAAATGTGGCGGTTTTGGCACTTTGTCTAAACTGCACACAGACTCACCGTGAAATTTTGGAATAAATGGACCAAATGCATTATCATTTTCAACCGCAATGAAAGCAAACCTTCTGCACCGAGTGAATTCAAACCTTTCGGTAGTTTGAGAGTTCAGCCGCACGGAATTGGAATTTACAATTATGAGAACGTTTACTCAGCGGTTCTCGAATGGCTGTGTGAGTAATGGAAGGATCTGTCGTCGAGGATCGATAGATCGTTCCGGCGGTTGTTCACGGGGACTTCATAACTATATCGTTTCATGTTCCTGTTCACTTCGTAGTGTCGTGCAGCATTCAATAAAAGTTCCTTTGCCTGGCATATTAACGTGTAACTTACTTGTCGAGGTCCCCTCGTATAATAGGTGCACCAATAATTCTCACCACAAGGGCCAAACTATTAAGTGATTTCACAGGTTGGTTTTGTTAATCCTGAAAATAGTACCTGAATTTCATCTGATAGGAAATTAAGATTAAACTGGTAACTCACACATGAGAAAAGCTTTTATAGCTGCAGTCGTCTCAGGAACGCATCTTCAGATGTACGTATAAATTTTGATACTGAATGTAACGTTTTAGATCGTCTTTTATATGTGACCAGAATGACTATTCCTATGAATTCAGACACAAACTTAAGACTACTGTTTCTTTTTCAGCCCGCATATTGTTAAAGATAATTGGCTCGACTCATTTCAACGGTAAGTAAGCAGTTTTACGTGAAAGAACCCTAGGACAACCATGATAATGTTTTATGCGAACTTTCAAAACTGTTACGTTCTCATCATGCATCCCTTTTATTATTATAGTCTCTACTGTGAATGTTGTGGATTCCTTTTATTATAATAAATCAAGCCTTAAATGATTAGCGCTTCAATTATAGTAAGTAATACTCTGTGCTTAGCATATTTCAATCTTTAAGGGTGACTTTATGAAGCTACAGAGAACTAAGTAATTCAATAATTTCGTCTAATAATTAGTAATATCCTAATTTTCTTTCAACTTCAATAATTTTTTGTCTAATAACATTGAGATGTATGATTGAAATAATACAAAAAATTCGCTGCAGATTGTCAGGCTGCCTTTAATTTCGTCTCCGTGGTACTAATTGTTCTCCACAGCGTATTTCAATTCTTCCTTGAAAGTGTAACGTACCATTGGGTCCAAAATAAAAACATAGTTCAAATGGCTCTGAGCACTACCTAACTAACATAAGGACATCACACACATCCATGCCCAAGGCAGTATTCGAACTTGCGACCGTAGCAGCAGCGCGGTTCCGGACTGACGCGCCTAGAACCGCTCGGCCACAACGGCCGGCCGGGGTCCAAAATCGATGAGGAACTGCGAAGTATCACAAAGCCATGACCGGTTGGCAAGAACAGAACTAAGGAAAGAATTTTTTCTGTTCATTGGCCTGCGGTTGCACCTATACAGCCAGTAAAACATACAGAGTTTTAGGAAACTAAAAAACAGACTTCAGTTACATGTCGAATAATGCAAAAGAATAAACATACAGTGTCTTTGTATAATACTGAAATACCGCTACGGTCGCAGGTTCGAATTCTGCCTCGGGCATGGATGTGTGTGATGTCCTTAGGTTAGTTAGGTTTAATTAGTTCTAAGTTCTAGGCGACTGATGACCTCAGAAGTTGAGTCCCATAGTGCTCAGAGCCATTTGAACCATTTAATACTGAAACAAATACATCGGTCCCTTAATATAACAATCACATCTCAAACCGAACGAAAGACCACCTTTACACAAGCGTGCACACACACACACACACACACACACACACACACACACACACACACACACACACTCACACATATATCCACACACAACTCTAACTTAGCAATTACTGTTTAATTCCAACTTTTTCAACAAATGGCACTAATACTTTATGAATATCAGAACTTGAGGTTTAATACGGGAGAAGGAAGTGAATGAAGGATGCAGAACAGCTCCCTTATTACAGTCGGATTTCGTTCTTCGTCGAGGACAGCCTATAAACATCTAATTAATGTCCTAGAGCGCGGCACAGTCGCAATATGTCGATGTAAAGGTGTTATCAGTGGCAGCAGTGCTTGAATTTCAACCTGTCAATGATCTTCAAACACTGTCTTTCGCTCCCTCCACCAGGTAAACAGTAGTTCAGAGCCCCATTCTCAGCACACTAGTGGCTTTCGGTAAATGCTGATAGGTTCGCCTGTATCAAGCGACCATTTGTGCATCTTTAGTCTCCCATGCCTCGTTCCAGACACTTTTGGTCAAGGCTCCAACCAGAACAATGAGGTCTTCCGTGGGAATGCGTCGCTTCTGCATGCCGGTCGTCACTTTGCCCTTATCAAATCGGTTGGCTTTTTCGTTTCACACAATCCCAGCATGGCTCTTGATCCAAAGACATATACAACAACTATTTGCTATGTAAAGTAAAACCTCCCTTTGTGCTTACCAATTAAAATTCTCTCGCCGTGATTGCGAGTCCGTGAGTAAAGATGGCGAGCCGCTTCGGTCATGCTGCAGCTTAGTGCTCTGACAATGGCTATGATTTCAGCAGTGTAAATTGACGCCTCTTTCACTAGACAAAGTAGTAGACTGTTGTTAATTTTGATATCAACATAGGCATAGCCGACAGAGTCCTGAACCAGATTTTGTTAGCCTCCAAATCGATTTGAGCGTATTAAATGGACAAGAAAACTTAACGTCCTTCAACAAATTGCTTTCACAACAAAGTTTTACGACATCGTCTGACTTTATTTTGCAATGGGCATTTTTGCCCAAACTCAAAGATTTTGTAAAGAACTTACCCGTTCTGTAGATAATGAAGTAGTAAGACGGAGTCGACAAGTTACAGGTAGCATGAAAAAGCTTTTAGACTGCGGCAGATCCGGGGTTGGCAAACATACACTTACATATTAAACTAGTAAATCTCTGAATGTCAAAGGACTTGGAGATGATACTTAGATAACAACGGAAAGAAACTCGATCTCCTTGAGGAACTTGAAATAGCAATGCATGGCGTTTAAGTTGATAATGAATATAAAATACAAACTAACGAGAATCGTAATATCTACAGTGAGATTTTGGATACCTTTCAAGGCTGGCATTAGTACGATAAACGTGAATAATCCTGCATAAATAACCGTTGGTATGGTGTCTCACATCTTTGTCACGTTATGGAACGGCTGAAAGCTCACTGCAGTCGGCCGGTGCTGTACGTACGGGGCGTAACATGTATACTACTGGTGACTGAGGATGCTGTGCTCAAGAACATTTTATCAGAATTAACGTCATTTGCATACTAAAAATCATAAACATAACAAGCAGTGTGTTTTTAGGTTGGTTGTACCTCCGAGTACATGTGGCAAGAGCAAGCAATTAATGCTCATTTTCCCCCAGGGAGCAAGTTAGGTGTTGAAGTGTGAACTAGTGCACGCTAAACGGCTGGTTTACACAGACAGGCCAGACTTAATCCACTTCGTGGTGCAGTACCACCACGCAAAAAACATGAGGTCGAAAAGTTTGTTATGTGGCTGTGGAAAGACTGTTCGACACAGAGGGAAAAAACCATCACACTGTTGTGTGCACGTATTAAGATGCCACATGGAACTATTTGCACATATACCCTTTACTCCCTGCGTGTTTACGAACAACCGATGCATGGACAGGAAGCTCAAATGGTTCAAATGGCTCTAAGCACTATGGACTTAGTATCTGAGGTCATCAGTCCCCTACACTTAGAACTACTTAAACCTAACTAACCTAAGGACAACACACACATCCATGCCTTTGGCACGATTCGAACCTGCGACCGTAGCAGCAGCGCGGTTCCGGACTGAAGCGCCTAGAACAGCTCGGCCACAACGGCTGGCGAGGGGCAGCTGATGCGAATAACCACTTTATTGAAGGTGCGCTTCGATGGAAGGACAGTAACATGATTAAGTGCGGTCTAACGCACCGCTTTCCGGGCGGGAAGGCGTGCCCGTCCTAGGTACGAATACGCCCTGCGGATTAGTGTCGAGGTCCGGTGTGCCGACCAGTGTGTGAATGGTTATTAAGGCGGTTTTCCATCTGCCTCAGCGAATGCGGGCTGGTTCCTCTTATTCCGCCTCAGTTACTCCATGTCGTCGATCGCTGCCCAAACACTTTCTCCATGTACCCGTACACCATAATTACTGTGCCACACAAACATTGGGATTACATTCGTCTGGTGTTCCCGAGGGGGTGGGGTAGAGGGGGGAGCCTGTTGTGGGGTTGTGAACCGCTGAGGGCTACGGCGGTCTCGAAGCCCCTCCGACGTTTCTAGGTCCCCAGTTCCATACAATTCAATACAAACATGGATAAGCAGAGAATAGAATATGGAGGTGCCATTTTTAAAGTAAGACGTTGACTACGTGTCAACATAGTTTCCTTTGTTTTTATATTCTGACCGTGTGTTCTTTGGAGATATATGTTATGTAGGAATACCTTAGCCAGCCAGATGACGGAAGACTGACTCCAGTAATACACCTGCCTAATATCGTGTAGAGCCCCCGGAAGCACGCAGAAATGCCGCAACAATGCGTGGCATGAACTCGAATAATGTCTGAAGTAGTGATGGAGGGAAATGACACCACGAATCCCGCAGGGTTGTCCATAAATCCAAGAGCACGAGGGGATGGAGATCTCTCCTAAACAGCACATTGCAAGGCTTCGCAGATATGCTCAATAATGTTCATGCCTTGGGAGTTTGGTGGACAGCGGAAATCTTTAAGCTCAGAAGAGTCTTCCTGGAGCCACTCTGTAGCAATTCTGGACGGGTGGAGTGTCGCATTGTCCTGCTGGAATTGGCCGAGTCCATCGGAATGCACAATGGACATGAATGGATGCAGGTGATCTCACAGGATGCTTGCATACTTGTCACCAGTCAGAGTCGTATCTAGAAGTATCAGGGGTTCCATGTCACTTCAACTGCACATGTTCCATACCATTTCAAAGCCTATGTCAGTTTGAACAGTCCCCTGCTTACATCCAGGGTTTGTGGATTCACGAGGTTGTGTCCATACCCGTACACGTCCATCCGTTCGGTATGTCTGAAACAAGACAGCCAACATGTTTCCAGTCATCAACAGTCCAATGTCGATGTTGACGAGCCCAGTCGAGGCGTAAAGCTCTGTGCCGTACAGTCATCAACGGCACACGAGTGGGAATTCATCTCAGAAAGGCGATGTTGAAGATGTTTAGTTGAATGTTTCGCACGCTGACACTTGTTGATGGTCCACCATTGAAATCTGCAGCAATTTTGTGGAAGGGTTGCCCTCCTGTCACGTTGAACGGCTCTCTTCAGTCGTCGTTGGTTCCGTTCTTGGAGAACCTTTTGTGGCAGCAGATATGTGGGAGATTTGATATTTTACCGGATTCCTGATATTCACAGTACGGGATAATCCCCACTTCATCGCTTCCTTGGAGATGCTGTGTCCTGTCGCTCGTGTGCCGATTATAACACCGCGTTCAAACTCTCTTAAATCTTGATAACTTGCCATTGTAGCATCAGTAACTGATCTAACAACTGCGGCAGGCACTTGTTGTCTTATATAGGTGTTGCCGACCGTAAAGCCGTATTCTGCCTATTTACATATCTCTGTATTTGAACACGCATGCCTATATCAGTTTCTTTGGTGCCTCAATGTATATTGCTAAGGTTTCTGTTCCTAATGTTATTGGTGGTTGTATGCTAAAGTTCTATAACAGTGGAAATGCATCTAGTGTGTCGTCTATAAAATTCCCAGAGAGTATTGTGCGTAGCGTGAAAGAGTAATTTAATTTCAGCAACGAAGAAATGAAAACTTTGTTTCGTATATGTGACAATTCAATTTCGTCACTTCCACGAGCTAGTTTGAATTCCTGAAATCTGTCGCGATATGGCACACAGCAAGAGACATAATTCGATCAATGAATAAAATGCAATATTCAGGTTTGTAAAGCCATCATACCTGACTGGAAAAACCACACGCAACAGTTAGGATCATGGCGCACACAAGTTACATAATTTACGGACTTAAATTAACGGAAAACTGATGTACTTGTTGGATGAACACGAGAAAATAACTCAGCATCCTAAAATATAGACTTACGTTGGAGAATTTCCTCGTTATTCCAAAATGTAAGGCTTATGATAATATTTTGACATCAAATCTCAAGAAAAATAAGAAACGTAATGTGAATTCTACAGAATGTCGTCTAAGAAATAACTCAATGGACACTTTCTTGCAGATTTCTCTACAAAGTAATGACATGTGAATGTGTTGTAAGGTATATAATTGTTCTTAAAAAAATGGGGCGTTGCCGGAGTAATGCTGCTTTCTGGGAAGATCTCAGTTTCTGTCGGAGCTGCCAACAAGTAAACGTTTAATGGACAGGGTGAGCTGTACAGGCGCAGCTTCCTGTACGTCTCGGGCCGGCGACAAACAGAACCCATCAACGGATTTTCCAGTCACCATGTGATTTAGAGCAAGTTGTCTGATCTTGCGGCTGTCAGTTGCCTTGCATTGTTGACTCTCTAGAATTCTGTCCATTCCAAGGTGCTCTAATTGGCAGATGGTGGATTAACTTCGTTTTCGCAAAGTTAAGGTGGTGACTGTTTTTGGTGCAAACGTTTACTATCCACTGGCATTTCATAGCGAAAGAGCTATGTTAATTTGTTGAATGTCTGATGCAGCGGGTTCCTTACAGAAGGACTGTGAATATTGCTTAGGTTTGTATTCTCCCTTGTGTTGTCTGTAGTGTATTTGGTGGGCCCCATTTAAGTTAAAATACTGTGCATTCATTAACTGAAGTTTCTTTTGTGTAGCTGTCAGCATACAACTGAAACTGCATCTGAGGACTTTCGATGTTGATGTTTTAAAAACATATTTTACATAACTATGATCTCAATGCTATTTGCTTTAACTGTACTTCGGTAATTGTGAACTTAAATTTTGTAAATTCATAAACACCAGTATAAGTGGTTTATTTAATTGTTGTTCACAAAATGTGGTAATAAAATTGTTAAGCTAACTGGGGATTCGCACCCTGAGCTTTTTTTTTTTTTTTTAGATGTATACTTTTGAGTTGATAATGAAAAATCATTTACTCTGGAATGCTGTAGCGCACATCTCTTATCATGGCACCATCAGTCTCATCTCTGTCACAGTATGAATAGAGTTTTGTGGTCATTGGTAACTTAATGTGTGCCCATTTCTGTGTTACTCTTTCTCTCTCTGTGCCTAATAGTCTTCCCCTAAATGCATCACATAATTTACTGTCTGTTTCTTCCTGCACAACCGTAACCGTGCCACTAAATGTGGACTGCACCTAACCCTATAGACTTACCATTTTGCAGATATTCATCCACACTTCTACATTTTACCTGCTGCCCAGGGAAAATAAGGATTTATGGCTTGCTCTTGCCTCATGTACTTGAGGTACTAACCAACCAAAAAACACTCCACTACTAATGGCTATTGTTATTAGCCTACAAATGACGTGAATACTAATGTCATATACACTCCTGGAAATTGAAATAAGAACGCCGTGAATTCATTGTCCCAGGAAGGGGATACTTTATTGACACATTCCTGGGGTCAGATACATCACATGATCACACTGACAGAACCACAGGCACATAGACACAGGCAACAGAGCATGCACAATGTCGGCACTAGTACAGTGTATATCCACCTTTCGCAGCAATGCAGGCTGCTATTCTCCCATGGAGACGATCGTAGAGATGCTGGATGTAGTCCTGTGGAACGGCTTGCCATGCCATTTCCACCTGGCGCCTCAGTTGGACCAGCGTTCGTGCTGGACGTGCAGACCGCGTGAGACGACGCTTCATCCAGTCCCAAACACGCTCAATGGGGGACAGATCCGGAGATTTTGCTGGCCAGGGTAGTTGACTTACACCTTCTAGAGCACGTTGGGTGGCACGGGATACATGCGGACGTGCATTGTCCTGTTGGAACACCAAGTTCCCTTGCCGGTCTATGAATGGTACAACGATGGGTTCGATGACGGTTTGGATGTACCGTGCACTATTCAGTGTCCCCTCGACGATCACCAGTGGTGTACGGCCAGTGTAGGAGATCGCTCCCCACACAATGATGCCGGGTGTTGGCCCTGTGTGCCTCGGTCGTATGCAGTCCTGATTGTGGCGCACACCTGCACGGCGCCAAACACGCATACGACCATCATTGGCACCAAGGCAGAAGCGACTCTCATCGCTGAAGACGACACGTCTCCATTCGTCCCTCCATTGACGCCTGTCGCGACACCACTGGAGGCGGGCTGCACGATGTTGGGGCGTGAGCGGAAGACGGCCTAACGGTGTGCGGGACCGTAGCCCAGCCTCATGGAGACGGTTGCGAATGGTCCTCGCCGATACCCCAGGAGCAACAGTGTCCCTAATTTGCTGGGAAGTGGCGGTGCGGTCCCCTACGGCACTGCGTAGGATCCTACGGTCTTGGCGTGCATCCGTGCGTCGCTGCGGTCCGGTCCCAGGTCGACGGGCACGTGCACCTTCCGCCGACCACTGGCGACAACATCGATGTACTGTGGAGACCTCACGCCCCACGTGTTGAGCAATTCGGCGGTACGTCCACCCGGCCTCCCGCATGCCCACTATACGCCCTCGCTCAAAGTCCGTCAACTGCACATACGGTTCACGTCCACGCTGTCGCGGCATGCTGCCAGTGTTAAAGACTGCGATGGAGCTCCGTATGCCACGGCAAACTGGCTGACAATGACGGCGGCGGTGCACAAATGCTGCGCAGCTAGCGCCATTCGACGGCCAACACCGCGGTTCCTGGTGTGTTCGCTGTGCCGTGCGTGTGATCATTGCTTGTACAGCCCTCTCGCAGTGTCCGGAGAAAGTATGGTGGGTCTGACACACCGGTGTCAATGTGTTCTTTTTTCCATTTCCAGGAGTGTAGTTGCAGTTTGGTTGTGTTAGTCAGTAACAATGGACGCATAGGCTTAGATCAATGAGGGTACTTGTTGCCAAGTGTGTACTTTGCTGTGCTTTTTGGCACCATGTAGTATGAGTAATTACGGTTAATGAGAAAGTGTGTGGTTTGAACTGAGCTACCCAAGCACGACTCACAACCCGTCCTCAGAGCTTCAATTTTGCTAGTACCTCGTCCCCTACGTTTCCAACTTCACAGAAGATGTGAGGACGGGTCGTAAGTCGTGCTTGGGTAGCTCAGTTGGTAGAGCACTTGTCAACGAACGGCAATGGTCCCGAGTTCGAGTCTCGGTCCGACACACAGTATTAATCTGCTAGGAAGTTTCATATCAGCGCACACTCCGCTACAGAGTGAAAAATCTCATTCTGAAAATAAATTACCGAATTTCCTCGGATAAGTATGTGTGACAGCTGCTACTACACAATCCTTGTAAATGCTAAATGCATCTCAACCGTCAGCTGTACTTTCTAAACCAACCTTGTTCTACCCATCCTTGTTCTACCGCAACAGTCCACATTCTTTTGGAAGTGCACGGGAACTACTGACTTTTGTCGCTCCTCTTTGCTACGCATGTCGACGAGATGATGTATTCCGCTAAACAATACAGTGGGAACGTCTCTTCTGTTCCTGTCTAAGGGTGCTTTAAGCCTGTCAAATGACTGAAGTATATACCGGAACACAGAGTTTCTTGCTTTTTGTTTGCAATATATTTGTCACTTATCTGAATCATTAGAAGGTTCTGGTTTAACTTGAAACTTGAGTGCGTACAGAGATCAGCTGAAGAATTGTAAGACAAAGAAGGGGAGGCTGGGCAGCCCACAAGAAACCTTCATGTCCAATTATAACATTCCTTCGATGGACCGCTGTGTTTGCTCAAACAAAAGCCGCGTGTTGGAGTAGTTCTGCCAGAGTAAACGGACGGTGGCCTAGCCGCAACAGATTTGCTGCCAAGTGGCACTAGAGCTGTAAAAGTATTTTTGTGTTCTTGCTACTCAGCGAACGCCAGTAGACAGTCATTTTATCGGTAGAGTTTAAAAGTCACTTATAATGCTGAGGTGATCAACTTCGATGCTGAACAGGTACTATATGCACTACCATGTTAAAGCATATTTGGGTTGTAGGTGGCAGATAAAAGAACTGACACGGGTGTTTAACCTAGAAGCTTTACTAGCTATTCTCTTAGTTCAGCAACAATACAGCTATTCTGTTGGTATGGCTTTGGAAATCTCAAAAGGTTGTGAAGTAATTTGTATCGGAAATCTCTTCGTTTTGTGATAGTGTTTGTTTATGGAGCATAGCATCTAGGAAGAGAGAGAGGAAGAGTTAGTATTTGACCTCCTATCGGCAGCGGGTTCATTGCAGCTGTAGGAACCAAGAAGGGCAGTAACACTGCTAGATCAAAGGAGAGACGCTCGGATTAAAAAAGACACAAGACAAGGATTTGCGCTTTCTCCAGTAATGCTCAACTGTACACTGGGAAACAAAATTACGGAAATGCAAAGTTTATGAGTATGATTAAAATTTAGTTTGAAAAGTTATAATTTAGTAAATGCAGTCGAGGTCTCATATCAAATGTTACTTTTTATCTGTCGATGACGGGTTTTGATCTACGAGGTGCATTCAAGTTCTAAGGCCTCCGATTTTTTTTCTCCGGACTGGAAAGAGATAGAAACATGCGCATTGTTTTAAAATGAGTCTGCGTTCATTGTCAATACGTCCCAGAGATGGCAGCACTGTACGGCAGATGGAATTTTACCGCCAGCGGCGCAAAGAACTGTTTTAAATACTTAAAATGGCGACGTTTTCCTTACTTGAACAGCGTGCAATCATTCGTTTTCTGAATTTGCGTGGTGTGAAACCAATTGAAATTCATCGAAAGTTGAAGGAGACATGTGGTGATGGAGTTATGTATGTGTCGAAAGTGTGTTCGTGGGTGCGACAGTTTAATGAAGGCAGAACATCATGTGACAACAAACCGAAATAACCTCAGGCTCGCACAAGCCGGTCTGACGACATGATTGAGAAAGTGGAGAGAATTGTTTTGGGGGATCGCCGAATGACTGTTGAACAGATCGCCTCCAGAGTTGGCATTTCTGTGGGTTCTGTGCACACAATGACGACCTGAAAATACGAAAAGTGTCAACCAGGTGGGTGCCACGAATGCTGACGGACGACCACATGGCTGCCCATGTGGCATGTTGCCAAGCAATGTTGACGCGCAACGACAGCATGAATGGGACTTTCTTTTCGTCGGTTGGGACAATGGATGAGACGTGGATGCCATTTTTCAATCCAGAAACAAAGCGCCAGTCAGCTCAATGGAAGCACACAGATTCACCGCCACCAAAAAAATTTCGGGTAACCGCCAGTGCTGAAAAAATGATGGTGTCCATGTTCTGGGACAGCGAGGGCGTAATCCTTACCCATTGCGTTCCAAAGGGCACTACGGTAACAGGTGCATCCTACGAAAATGTTTTTAAGAACAAATTCCTTCCTGCACTGCAACGTGTGCTGTTTCACCAAGACAACGCACCCGACATCGAGCTAACGTTACGCAACAGTTTCTTCGTGATAACAACTTTGATGTGATTCCTCATGCTCCCTACTCACCTGACCTGGCTCCTAGTGACTTTTGGCTTTTTCCAACAATGAAAGACACTCTCCGTGGCCGCACATTCACCAGCCGTGCTGCTATTGCCTCAGCGATTTTCCAGTGGTCAAAACAGACTCCTAAAGAAGCCTTCGCCACTGCCATGGAATCATGGCGTCAGCGTTGTGAAAATGTGTACGTCTGGAGGGCGATTACGTCGAGAAGTAACGCCAGTTTAATCGATTTTGGGCGAGTAGTTAATTAGAAAAAAAATCGGAGGCCTTAGAACTTGAATACACCTCGTAGTACAGACACAGTCATCAGCTCTACATTCGTTGGTGGTAGTAGGAACCGCTGCCGTGGAGCACTGTCGTAGTGTTCTGGAAGGCAGCGCGCGCGTGTCTGGCCCATGTCAGCGGCGCCTGCTGTCACCAAGGAGTGTAGAGCTGATGACGACCTCTGCAGGAGGTCGGAACCAGTGATCCACAGATAAAGAGTAATATTATGTGAGACCACGACTTCGTTTACTAATGAATTATAGCATTATTAGATCGGTTTTTACTGGAACAACGTTCCAAAAAATTTGAATGATTATAAATTATAAAATTCGCTGATGATGCATATATCTTCAGTGAAAGTGAAGAAGAATTCCAAAACCTACTTACTGGAATAAACAGTCTAATGGATACAGAATATGGATTGTAAGTGCAACAAAGAAGTATGAAAGTAACGAGGAGTAACAGAAATGAGATTAGTAATATTGTTTACATTGAAACTGAAGACCATTGATACCTTTGAGTTAATATGGCATATGCCGGACATTACAATAAGCAGAATAGCACAAGCGAAAAGGACCATCGTCATCTGTAAGAAGGCTACCAGTGTCAGTCATGGGCCTTAATTTCATGAATAAGTTTCTGAAAAAGTAGGGCTGCAACACAGCATTATATAGCTGTGAATCACAAAAA
This sequence comes from Schistocerca americana, assembly GCF_021461395.2. NCBI lineage: Eukaryota > Metazoa > Arthropoda > Insecta > Orthoptera > Acrididae > Schistocerca > Schistocerca americana. The sequence goes on along the minus strand of NC_060124.1, from coordinate 4,189,962 downwards.
GGTGGAGTCCCGAAAAGAGGAAAATTGCTGCGTTTAAGATGTCGTGTTACAGAACAATACTGAAAATTAATTAAATTGGTAAGATAAGGAATGGGGCATTGGTAGTATTGTCATATTTGAACATCAGCTTTTGTTTAACTCGTTCGTAGTTCTACAAGTATGTGCAGAATTTGAAAAATAGTTTGTTATGGTCTCTATTCAGGTTGTTAGCATTCACATTAGGCATCATATAATGGAAATGTTCTCGTGGTTTGTTTGCTTTTAATTTTATAATCCATCGTAACTAAAATCAATATTAACTTCCACTGTTGTCATCCTAGTGTACTGCTTGAAGCTGCAATGAACTCATCTCATTTCTGCGATTTTCCTATAGCACATGGGTTTTCTGTAACATGGTTGCAGGGGCTGTAACACATTACCATGACACTGTTAATAATATGTAATAACACTGTTTCATTGCATCTATTTTAGCTGCCATTGAGTGCATGCCTCGGATTCTTAGCTGGCTTCGCCCGGCCGTTTGGCTCCCAGGAGCTGCTACTCGCCGCATGAGTCGGATTCTAGTGATGCCACACTTCCTCTTATTCTCTCTCTCAGTCGTCCTCGCACTCTGTGCATCTGCCTTCTCGCTTCCTTCGTATTTCTGTCTCTTTACATACATATTTCCCCAATTCTTATCTTTTTCCCAAGCTCTCTGTCTCTGCCACTTTCACATGTCTCTATTTTGTATATACGCACGAACACCGGAATCACTAAAATGTTATCTAGAAGAGGGATCTGCCCTGTTTCATGGTGAACAAAATGGTTCATCGTGTCATGTGACTGGGATATTTTGGACACCATGCTGGGCGTTGTCGCCGTACGTATGCTTTGATTATGCAAGACACTTTTAATGTCAGAGCGCTTGGTGCTGGCCAGATTGTTGATGACCACCCTTGGAAGCTCTAAGGATACGCCATGAGCGGAAACTATACCTGCAAGAATGCGAAGGTTACACTGTGCGTACCTGGATTCAGGTAACATCACAGCTGCCTAATCTAGACAAAAAACTGCTTTGTGTCACGGTCTCCAAGTATAGCTAGAGTCACTATTTAATGTGTCAAATGGAATAACTTTGTAAGGCGATCCGCTTTTCAGTCTGACCATTCAACGACAATGCATATTTGGAGAAACAGCTTCAGCAGGGAGCACATCGAGAAAGCTGTAACATATCTGATAAATGTTTATAATGATTGTCGGAGGCGTTATTTTGCTTCTTTGGGTGATAACGTTTCTACTTTAGTATTTGTGTAACTTCTACCGTCCATGATAAAGTAAGGGGTTATTTTAGTCAAAATCCTGAAAACAATCACAATACGATCGTATCATGTCGAACGCCTTGTCTTTTAACACTGTTAGGTGTCAAAAAACTATGCTGTCGAAGACACAGACGTCCTGTGTCACGCATGACTGTTTTCCTGAAGTCATATGCCAGTCTGTTACCGTCACAAGAACACAATCGAGATCATAATTTTACTTATTTTCGCCGACCTTATTCAGTCTGTCCAGTCCGTCTTCAGATCTGAAAACTCATCGCAGCAACTGCTGCGCGTTGTTCACTGAAGTCTACTCAGAAGAGAGCTCAGTTGCAGAGTATTGCTCATCAGTCTGGAACCATCACCAGATTGGTTTAACAGAAAACATGTAGCAGACCCAACGAAGGGCGGCGTGTTCCGCCACGGGGTCGTTTATTCGGCTCGTGAGCGGTACTGAGCTGCGCAGCAACGCAAGCTCTACAAGAGAAGTGTTGTGGATCACGGAGAGGTTTATGTGCTCAAATTCCGGAAAGAGTAGGGCAACTAATTAGTTTCTGTCAAATAGAATTCGCGAAATGACAACAAGGAAATAACCGAAAATACAACTAATACACACTGAAGGGTGGGCTGTGGGTTACTAATGTAGACGTATCACAAGCTGCGACATTGTCGCAAATAAAACAGTGACCCGTGCATACAATAAGTTTCCTTTAATTTACGTCTATGGTCACAAACATTTTGTTAACAGATTATCCGTTTCGGTCGATAATGACCATCATCAGATCTGCAGCAAAAAATAAGAAAAACATAAATATACTCGCTGATTGTCTACAGCTTGAAAACAAAACATAGTCCACAATGAAAAGTACTACTGACAAATGTATGCATTTGTGCGCTTTTAAATATGAAGAGGCACACCTGTTTTATAAAAACAAAATCCTAATGCACAGCAGCGATAGTGACATCGTCAAATGTTAAATGCAGAATCAGTCACCTTCTAGTTTTAAACGAAGGAGACTGCTTTCTTGTGGATTAACCAGTATTTCATTATTACTACTCTTCATGTCTGATATATTCTACAATCATTCCGATGACCAAAGCCTTCCTCTTTCCTTGTATCTCTTTCTGTCACTGTGTGTGTCTCTACCTCTCTCTGCTTCTCACCACCCTCCATACCCCAGCCCCCCCCCCCCCCCCCCCCACATATACACAGAACTGCATGGCAGTTCATCCACGCGCGAGCAGCACGCTCGTTGACGGACTTCTGGATGAATACGTAATTTCTGTTGGGAATTGGGAATGAGACAGGGGAGATGGAAGAGCAGGACATATTACGTTGCTGATTGCTGTCTCTGAACCCTACATATGATTTGCACCCGCAACCTCACTAGCTGTTTTCCTTTTGTTCGAGAGTGGAGTGCCGGGTATGTAATTATCTGCCGACCCTCCCACGCTCTCGCACCTTCGTTCCTTCCATACGTTCTCAGACAGCATTAACAATGAGCCCAGCCTCTGATATTTCCGTCTGTTTTCTCCCTTCTGCCCTCACCAACCTTATACCAACTACTGAGGAAAGCTTCGGTGAACTGTTTCGCGCTTTTTAAAATTAATTCAATTCCTTCGATTTCTCTACTTCAGTAGCGAATCCATCACAAGAAACCAAGGTTGGTCCTTAATTATCCCCAACGATCCTTATTAAATTATGTCGCTAAAGATCAGTCAGTCAATAGGTACAATCCAGAGCCCGACTATGATTTCCTTTGAACAAAGCGTATTTCTGAGGTGTCGAACATCCGAAATTTTAGTCATTAGGCTCTAAACAAAACGCTATTATCCCTCTTTGAATAATTATCTATCATTTTTGTAGATTTTTAAGTACTTCTCAAACTAAGAAACAAACTTTGTACTCTAAACTATGTTTCATATGTTAAAAGATTCCGGGTAAGTGCGAGTGGGACTGGTTCAAATGGCTCTGAGCACTATAGGACTCAACATCTGAGGTCATCAGTCCCCTAGAACTTAGACCCACGTAAAACTTAATTAACCTGAGGACATCACACACATCCATAACCGAGGCAGGATTCGAACCTGCGACCGTTGCAGCAGCGAGGTTCAGGGCTGAAGCGCCTAGAACCACTCGGCCTCAGCGACCGACTCGAGTGGGAATCGAGCACCAAAGGTGTATGTGGATAGTTCATCTATCCCAGGAGTCTAGAATCCCGTCTGTTTTTGTGCGTTATCGACGACGATGCTGGGCCGACATCGGTCCCAACAATTCCAAGGCTTTCCAGTACGGCAAAAAAATTTTTTTCGTGTGGCATACTTAAAAATCAACACTTTTTTGATTTTGTCCTTTACTTGTTCTTTGAAACCTTGCTTTCTGCCAAATTACATGATTCTACGTCAAAGGGAAGTGTTCTCCATACTCTGATGAGTATGCGAGAACCAAAATATGTGACATAGCTAACCTTGACTTAGAAGATTACATTTATTACACCACCAACGGAATATAAGCCTTAGTATATGACACAAATCTCAACTTGACACGTCAACCAGTTCCTGCGAAAAAGAAGTCTTAAAAGAGAGACGAACGGACAGTAGGATAATAATTGGCAAAAAAATGTGTCTTCCTGTGAGATAATTATATATTAATGATTCTTGGATTTTATCATTCACTTGTACCTTAAAACTTGGCTTCTTGACAAATTTCATGATGCAAGGCCAACATGGGGTACCGTATAGGTTTTGATGACTGAAATTGGACGTATCAAACTATGTGCCTTAAATGGCTTTATATTTCGACTGTTTTGGTTTAGAAGCATAAATTTACTACACCGCTAAGAGGTTATTGTCTTTAGTATGTGGCATGAAATTTTGACTGGCACGTCTACCCGTTACTGTGAAAAAGAGGTTTCACAGAGGAAAGAACAGACAGACAATCACATAGCAAATAACAATTTTTTGTGTGAGATAATTATAACTACAACAACAATAACAACATAACCACTATCGGATTATTTTCTATACATGTAGTGTGAAACCTACCTTCTAGGTGGACAAGAAGTACTTTGCAGATTGTGGTGCGTGAGTTTGTGAGTATCAAAATGTGAAACATAAGTAGCCGTACCTTTCGATAAAATTGCCGTAAAGGCTCCTATTTTCACATCGCTTAGGGACCATAGACCCCAGTATATGCTACCGTTCCACGGCAACAGCAGTGCGACGATCAGCTCAGATGATTAGGTGATCATCTTTCTAACACCAGATGATCGAACTTTAAGTATTCCCAAATCGGTTGTGTACACAACGAAAAGTTGTGGATTAAGCAACTGTCCTGCAGTCCCTTTACTTTTCAAATTACATCTGTACAGCTGCGGCTGGCCCATTAGGAGAACTCTTCGTGGCACTCATATCCGATCTCTGTCATTCAGTATCAGCGTACAGCTTCTCATCTTTTACATTCTTGTTACATGACTGCTCTACTCTGATGAACCATCTCACCACTCAGCTGTATTCGCCATGTGGCCATGAGCACTTAGAAACACGAAAACTCCTTTCAGCTTTTCTGCCACGTCTCCATCATACAGACCTGATTCGATGCAGCTGACAGGCACACCATGTTACCAACACGTCTTACACCAGCGGTCAGCAGTGGAAGGTCGGGGCATCTGAGAAATACGGGCCCACAACCAAGTTGTGACGTAGCACGTTGCCTTGCCCGACGAACATCGCGACCGCTCGGATACATCTGCTTCAAATGGCTCTAAGCACTATACTACTTAACATCTCAGGTCGTCAGTTCCCTACACCTAGAACTACTTAAACCTAACTGACCTAAGGACATCACACACATCCATGCCCGAGGCAGGATTCGAACCTGCGACCGTAGCAGCAGCGCGGTTCCGGAATACAGCGCCTATAACCGCTAGGCCACAGCGGCCGACGATACATCCGGGGCCAGGTGGTTAACCAGTATGCGAATGAAAAGGTACCAACTAAAGCTGAAACTTATATCACCTATAGCTTCACCCGCTGTGACACACGCCACAGGGCTCGTATGTCTTGTTCGCCCTGGGGAAGTCCCAGTATCAGTTGTACACTATCCACAGCTATCCAAAGCCACCACTGAGCTCACTTAAGGGGCAGAAAAATATTTGGTGAGTTTACTTACATCTTTTACCGCTTGTTATCCACAGAATCTTTAAGTTCCACTCCCAACCGGAGACCAAAGTTTAGTTCAGTCCTTTTCCACCTACCATTAATAATTATATGCCTTTTTTCCATTTCATAATGTCGATACAACAAAATTACAGAGCAATATTTGCTTAATGAAGATGTAGATTTCACAGTACTAAAAACTAGAATAATTTCCTGAAAGTAACCATGTGTGGTGTCACCGCCAGACACCACACTTGCTAGGTGGTAGCCTTTAAATCGGCCGCGGTCCGTTAGTATACGTCGGACCCGCGTGTCGCCACTGTCAGTGATTGCAGACCGAGCGCCGCCACACGGCAGGTCTAGAGAGACGTCCTAGCACTCGCTCCAGTTGTACAGTCGACTTTGCTAGCGATGGTTCACTGACAAATTACGCTCTCATTTGCCGAGACGATAGTTAGCATAGCCTACAGCTACGTCATTTGCTACGACCTAGCAAGGCGCCATTATCATTTGCTATTGATCTTGTGATGCATGTACCGTCAGACCGATGTTCACCAATTATGGATTAAAGTTAAGTATTCCAGCAGCTACGTACTTTTCTTGCTAGTATAACTCCTTTAACTGTTCCAGACCTCACGCCAGCCTGCGTGAGTTTAAACGCGTGCCTTTCGGCTACCCGTCACTGTGGATTGGCTGTCTTGCCTGTCCACAACACCACGCTTCTCAGAAAATACTAAAATAAAGAAGTGGTTTGTCTCCTTTGCAATTAACATCAATAATTCGATCTGTCGTTGAGTGACTACAGATCACCTTCAATTAAAATAAAATTTCGAATTTAATTTACACGCAGAGCTGTTTGGGCGTTTCCTCATAATCTGCCAGTTTAATAGCAGTGGATGTACAGTTTTTTGCAGACGAAGTTATATACTCTGCTGGAGGATATTTTGTCAAAGTTCTGACATGAAATATGCTGCTACTTTGGGGTTCTCACTAAATGTCTCGCTGATACTCGCCTTCAACGTAGCGCCCATGAGTATTTACACTTCTGTGTGCCTTTCTTCCATTACTTCCGCTGTAAACGTCTTTTTAATACGCTGGTGACATTCACTGACAGATCATTCTGTTGATAAGTGGGAACATTAACTAATTACATGCGCCTTTGACCTCGTTATCAACTGTAAGAGGAATATAGGAATATTTATGAAATTAAAAATTTTGTCACAGAAGTCGCCTCTCGTAGACACAGAACCATTTTCAGTTTTGTTTTTTGTTTTTTTCATCACTTTATGGATGGTTTGATGGGACTGCGACGGATTCCTTTCCTGTACCAACCTCTTGTTCTCACAGTAGCGCTTCCAACCTATGTTCTCAGTTGCCTGTTGTGTGTGTGAGATTCTCCGTCCTCCTCTACCGTTTTTGCCTACGGAGCTGTCTGTCAAGTATCAACGAAGTTATTAATTGATGTGTTAACAAGTGTCCTATCGTCCTATCTCGTCTTTTTGGCAGTGTTCTATAAGTTCGTTTCTTCGACTACTTCGTGCAGAACCACCTCATTCTCTATTTTAGTCCACCTATATTTCCACATTCTTCTGTAGCACCACATCTCAATCGAATGGATTCTCTTGATTGCCTATTTTCCCAGTAACCATGATTCATAACCATACAATGCTGTGCTCCAAAGGTGCATCCTTAGCATTTGCTTTCTCAAATTAAGGCCTACATTTAATACCAATAGACTTCTCTTCTTGGTCATTGCTTCTTCGATGTATAGACTGAACGTGGAGGTGAAACACTGCATCCTTGCCTTACACCGCTTTTAGTTTAAGCGCTGCACTCTTAGTCTTCCTATCTTAAGGTTCACACTTGGTATTTATACATGTGGCATATTACGCCTGTTTCACTACAGCTTACTCTTATTTTTCTCTGAATTTCGAAGACCTTGCACCATTTCACATTGTCGAACGCTTTTTCCAGGTCGATAAATCCTATGAGCGTGCCTTCATTTTTCTTCAACCTTCCTTCCATCATCAACGGCATAGAACTGCCTCTCTGGAGCCTTTACCTTTCCTAAAACCAAACAATCTATCAGATCCTCAGTTTTCTAGTCCATTCCTTTTTGCATTATTCTTGTCAGCAACTTAGATGTATGAGTTGTTAAGTTGATTAAGTGATAATCCTCGCTCTTGTTATCTTCAGAATTATTTGGAGAGTATTTTATCGAAAGCCTGATAGTTCGTCGTCAGTTTATAGATTTGCACACCAGCAATGGTCGTTTGGTTGCCATTTCCTCCAACGATTTTAGAAACACAGATATGATGTTATCTATCCCTTCTGCCTTATTTGATACAAATTATCAAAAGCTCTTTTAAATTCTGACTCGAATACTGGTTCCCAATAGCTTTCATATCGACTACTGTTTCGTCTTCTATCACGTCATCAGACAGTGCCTTCCTCTCAATAGGCCTTCACTGTACCCTTTCCATTTATCCGCTCTCTCCTCTGCGTTTAACAGTGATACTCCCATTAAATTCTTAACGCAGCGTCCCTTGCTTTTAATATCACGGAAGGTAGTTTTGAATTTTCCATAAGCTGAGACAGCCCTTTGCGGACATCAAGCGCGTGCCTTAACGTCCCTCGCTACTTTCCTAGCTCTACCATCACCAGCTTTCCTGGGAAATCTTGGCTTTTATGTATTTATTTTTTGCAGTAGGCGAAGGCAGGTGTTTCGACACCATACTCTGCCGCTTACACCGTGGTTCGTAGCGTTTGACCACGTTTCATCAACGGTTACTATGCAACAGTGAATGTCTGCTCTCTTCCCTTGCAGAGCTATTGTATGTCCTTTCGATATTTCCAAACGTACATGTTTGCAGTTCGCCGCTTTACATCGGAGGCTGTCTCCCGCAGTCGGAGACGAGACGTCAGGGGATAGTTTTACACATCGACCACGGCGTATCAGCCCGGAAGTTTTAAGGGAAGACAATGCCGGTCGTGAAAGCCTGCATTGAATGCACCTGTTTCTGTTTGTTAATTTTGTCCCTGGAGCACACAACGTACAGATATGGCTTATTGGAAAATGATTTTCGCCTTCTTCTGTCCGATGAAGGAACACCTGCTACAATACACGTTTTCGTCGTGTGAGGAGTTCGTGCAGGTGGTACAAGCGACATTAAGAAGTTTGTAAAGAGACCATCTGAAACAGATGTTGAGAGAGGTTATCGAGAGATATGATGTTTCTTGCAATGTGGTTTCTCAATAACTACTTCCTTTCCAAAATTTTTCCTTTACTTTTTTCTTGCCCTGGTGGATCATAAACATTCCTGGTAAAAAATGCAAAGCTCTCGTGACTATGTTCAGTGAGACCATGGCATAATACGTATGTGCATAGGGAAGGGTGGCAGTGTTAGTGGCTCTTTTTCACGGTCATCAGCAACGAGATGGAGCTCAGGAGGCCTCTCTATGCACACATTGTTTCCACTGTGCACACACTAACTTTGCCGAGTTTAGAGGTGATTACTGTGTGATACATTCATTCTAGGGTACTACCATGCCCCAATGTCAGGGACATACTACTGGGTAACGCCTTCAGCCATTTTGAACGGAATGGCATTGTGGGCCTGCGGGAGGATGGATGGACGTATTGCTGCGCAGGTAGAGCTCAAAGTTTCCACGATGTGTCTTTTCTTTCAGCACTGGTCTGTGGAGCATTACCACACGTTTAGACCCCATTTTGGACATCAGCGTAGTGTAAATGAACGAGAAAATGTCGGAGCTGGACCGAATATCATCCAGGGACGATGGAAAACAAGCAGCTTTAGAAGCTGTTGTGTCATCAGGACCATTAGCAATCGTATTCCTGTAGCAGGATTAAGACAACTGAGAGTACAATATCGCCAAGCGTAATTACTGTGGTGATGTGAAAATGTTGACTGGAGAGTAGTGTGGCACTCTGTTATTTTCAGTTACGAGATACTTTCTGTATGGAAGTGATGGATGCACACGTACATGGAGTGTACCTAGTGAGCTTACCATTACATATTACTTTCGACCACGACCCACTGGTCTAATCGGAGGCCTCATGGTGTCTGTGTGTGTAGGGGGGAGGGGGGGAGGGAGGGAGGGGGAGGGGGGCATCAGTTTCGACTCGCAGTGACATCTGGTGTTTCTGCAGGTTAAACTAACCAGGGTCCGGTACATGGACAGACAGTATTTCCTACGCTATTACCATCTCATCGACGGGAACGTGATGTGCTTTTTCAACACGACAGTGCACGTCAACACACGGGTGCTACGTGGTACTCTTCGTGGTGTAAAACGACTGTCGTGGCCACCAAGAGCCACAGATCACTCACCAGAAAATAAATCCACTCGTACAACAAGACCCTCTCTTATAGGCAAAATCTGGCGGTCCGTTTCTCAATTAACAATCTTCCAGTGTGCGCCTGTAGGATATGACGATATGTGCCCACACACGCCACCTATTTACCGTTCATGTAATGTCTGGCTGTGCGGTAGGATGCTTGCCGCTGTTTTTTCCTGTGGTGTACTTGAACCACGGTAGCACTTGTTCCTCGCCACTCTTTAGCACAAATTTTGAGCAATTTTTAGGGGTTTCACAAGCAAATATGGTGCCGCCTCCTATGAGTGGAAAGTATTCTCATAATATTGGTGGCCTGTGTGCATATTAATAAGAATTTTTCAGCAGTATGTAAACTAATGCCAAAGGCCTTGCTACAGTGGTAACACCGGTCCCCGCCAAATCACCGAAATTAAGCGCTATCGTGCTAAGCTAGCACTTGGATGGGCAACTGTCTGGGTCTGCCGAGTTCTGTTGGCAAATGGGGCGCACTTAGCCCTTGCGAAGCCAACTGAGGAGCTACATAATTGAGGAGTAGCGGCGCTGGTGACGAAATCTGACAGCGGCTGGGAGAGCGGTATGTTGACTACATGCCCATCCGCATCCGGTGCTGCCTAAGGGCTTAGGATGACACGGCGGCCGGAAGGTACCACTGGACCTTCACGACGAATTAGGACGGTGTTTGTTTTATTTTTGTGCATGTAAACTTATGCTTACGTACTTCATATCACTGATTAACAGGTGTACACACAGTGGTACATTGTCTTTGCAATGGCCTTTTGACACATTGAAGATGCGATGATGACAATGATATGCTATCGTAATTCGGCATTATGAAATAAAATAATAACAGCACTGATCTTGGCTGCAGAAGTTCTCCTATTTCTCACTGACAGATTGCTCCCTATGAACAAGTGCAATCTGTGTAATAAAGAAGTAACTGTGATCTCAGTTGTCAGTAAAAGTAACATGTACATGAGGGTGTAGCACTTTTTTCCGATATCTTACGTTGCAAAAGAAATACATACCAGAGGCGTGCACCGAGCTTGCGCGGTCGTAGCGTTGGATGCCGGGTGAGCCTCGACTCGCGCTGCCAGTTCAAACGGTGGATCCGCACCAGCAGGGCCCGCAGGGTTGAGCGGTGGCCCGCCAGAACCCGAGTCCCCGCGGCCGCGCGTGCCGCTCGGCTGCTCGGTAAGTCGCGCGCCCGCCGGGCATCACACTCTTGCGGGCGTGGAACGAGAGCCCTGTGGCCCGTTTGCAAGCAGTTTTTTACTTCGCACAGTATTTACCGACAAAGTAGAGGCATCATGGTGGACGTCAGTGGCGCCTTCGGCAACCTGTGGGGGCCTTCGCTCTTCTCCTGCCTGCGAGAGGAGTGTCCAGGGCCGCTATACGGCTGTCTTAGGAGCTATTGTATGGAAAGAGAGGTCTGGCTATTGTCCCCTAGCAGGTGAATTGGCAAGAAAATCACGAAGGGGTGTCCACAGGGCTCTGTCATGCGGCCACTCTTTTGGGATATAAATATGGAGCCTCTCCTGGAGAGCTTGGAGAACAGTGTGGATGTGCTAGAGGCGATAGCTTACGCAGACGACCTCCTTCTGCTGGTTGGCGGCCGGAGTCGCGAAGACTTTGAACCCAATATCAATAGGACACTAACAATTCTCACACAGTGGTGCCAGAACACGAGAGTGACTATTGCGCCTAACAAGTCGACATATCTATTACTGAAAGGCCAATTGGCCAGGAATCCAACTGTAAGAATCGAGGGCTCACCGGTGATTCGGCGTCGTGAGGCTCGGTATCTAGGAGTGATAATTGATGAAACGTGGAACTTTGCCAAACATATTGAAACAGCAACACAAAGATCATTAGAAGCCCTAAATAGTTTGATCATGATAGGACACAGCAGATTTCATCTTCCACCAGAACTCATAAAGTTGTATCATAATACCATTCTTCTTTCCATCGTGGGCTACGGATCTGGAGTGTGGGCACACAGGCTTACGAGGGTCGTGCCCTCTATGGCTGTGAGGAGGGTGCAACGCAACATGCTTCTACGCGCCATTGGAGCATACAGAACATCTCCGGGAGGGGCACTACTAACACTCATGGGGGTGTGTCCCCTGGACATTAAAATCCGGGAACAGGCAGCCTGGTATTGGGTGAAAAGGGGAGATGTAGAAAAGACTGAGAGCATCTTGGGAGTGCGGGTGGGGGACAAGTTTGCAATCAAATGGAGAGGGGAAGAGCTATGGCAAGAACTCTGGGACGCAGAGGCAACAGGCCGAAGGACTTACCAACTGCCGGCCGAAGTGGCCGTGCGGTTAAAGGCGCTGCAGTCTGGAACCGCAAGACCGCTCCGGCCGCAGGTTCGAATCCTGCCTCGGGCATGGATGTTTGTGATGTCCTTACGTTAGTTAGGTTTAACTAGTTCTAAGTTCTAGGGGACTAATGACCTCAGCAGTTGAGTCCCATAGTGCTCAGAGCCATTTGAACTTACCAACTGCTCCCAAACATCAAAGTACGCCTCCAACTTTCGCATTTCCAACCGAGTAAGGGACTGCTGCACTTCCTCACAGGTCATGGACCGTATCCGGCATATCTTTGCCGGTTCGGGGAAAGGGCTGCCCACCCCCTCGTGTGACTACGGAGACGAACAGGGTACTCCGGATCACGTGATCTACGAGTGCCCTATCTTCGATGACGTAGCCAGCGATTTAAGAAACCAGCTACCGAACAACGACACATATCAGCTAATTAGAGACCCTACCACATTCGACATAATAAACAGCCTTGCCAGCGAGGTATCAGCAAAGGTCCTGCGAGAATATCGAAGGGAAAATACATGAACCACCAGATATGACATGACTGTAGGCGACCCATCCCATTCCTCCAGGGCGTGGACTGGCCAATCGCCGTGACGGTAGGAATCCGCCACGCTCTGGAACAGGGGGATGGAGCGCCAACACCCGAATTTGACAACTGCGCACAGATAGTGACCTAGTAGTTATTTAACTTTTCAAGTAGATAGTAGAACGAACACCACAAACAGAAACTGCAGCGATCTTCGAAAAGGCCAGCCCGGTACCAGGGGCATGCCCACTGGGATTAGCTCAGTGGGCGCGGCCACATAGTAGGTTTATGTACAACTACTGGCACGCCTGTAACGCTGCAGGAAGTATCCCTTAGATTAGTTAGTTAAGACTAGACATTAGATCTTACCCATTAAGAAACTAACTCATCATCTCCTGTAGGAAGTAAGCTCACTAACACCTAGAAATAGAAGTAAAAATGCTGCTAAAACTAATAAAATGTAATGTAGATTTAAGACCCACTAATGTATAAGGTGGTGGGTTATGGTGTGTGAAACAGTTGGATAGAATAAAGAATTTTCTTTTTTTAAAAAAAGGTAGAGGCATATGGAACAACTCCAGGGGGGACACTAACAGTATTGATGGGGCTTTGTCCTCTCAGCATAAAGATCAGGGAATAAACGGCGTGGTATTGGGTCAAAAAGGGAAACACGGACAAAATAATTGAGTTAATGGGGATTCACGAGGGGAATAAATTAGAAAATAGACGTAGGGGGGAGGAGCTTTGGTAAGAACAGTGGGATATTGAGGACAAAGGTAGTAGAACATATGAATTACCGCCCAACATCAGGGAGCGACTACAGTTAAAACACTTCAAGCCATCAAGAGGACTGCAGCACTTCCTTACTGAACATGGACCCTACCCGTCATACCTTTGCCGGTTTGGGAAACGGGCTACACAAACGTGTGACAGTGGGGCCGCACTACGCACCCCACAACATGTGGTGTATGAGTGCCACCTCTTCGACGACATAGCGGCACAATTACGACAACAGTTACCAAACTATGACACGTATCACCTGCTGAGGCATGAGGACCACTTCCAAATCCTGAACAAGTTAGCTAATGAAACATCACACAAAGTCATAAATGAATTTCTACGGAACAATAACTAACAGATCACCTTACTAGACTCCGTAGACCTGTCCTGTTCCGCCGAGGCGTGGACTTGGCCAGCCGCTTCACGGCTGGGACTCGACACGTTTGGGATTAGGGGGATGGTGCACCTCTTACCCGATTCTGACACTCATCGGATTTGACATAGGACTAAGTATAAGGTTAGATGTAGGTCAAGCTAGGATAGCAACACTAGAGCAGAACTGCAGCGATTAACCACTGTGGGCCAGCCCTGTGCCAGCGGCATGCTGACCGCGATTAGCTCGGTCAGCACGACCAACTAATGTAGGTTTATATGCGCTGGCACACCTGTTACGCTGCAGGTAGAGTAGACTAGCATAAGTAGTAGACATAGTGAAATATTGGTAACTTTAAGACATAGCAGTAGTGCCCATAGTGGAAGAGTAATAGAACTAACATTCTTAGAATAAAAAGCTACCGTAGTAATAATTGTATTAGTATCAAGTAGGACCCAGTAATGTATTAGGTGGTGGGTTGCTTATGTATCATGTATTGAAGAATAAAGAATATATTCCAAACAAAGTACTTCACTTTCGGTATTGTGTTAAAGTAACTGATTGCTGAAACATCAGCAACAAGATGGTTACTGAAATCTCTAGGATTACTTGAACTTATTAAATCAACTTATTGTTAGTTGCGTGTAAAAATCCTCTGTATCTTTCGATGCAGTGAAAATAGATAATTTAGTTAATGGTCATCCTACTAATTAGAGCGTTTTTGTGAAACTGGGTATTTAGAAGTTTTTATTGACTAATAGGCATGTAACATTATTATATTACAAAAGAACTGTTATCATGTTTTATGTCGTTGATCTTTTCTCGCCATGTACATCTTTCCCTAGGCAGAGTTTGGCTTCCCACTGTAACTTATTTGAAAGAAATCTTGTTAAAAAGTCAACACTTGAAAATTATTTCTTCACGGACTAAATACAAACCTGTGTAACGAGCAAGACCATATGAATCGTTTATTAAAAGCCTTCCTGTTAGTGAAATACGTCTAAATTCCAGTCAAACTGAAGGCTTCGTTAGACTTCACGATTTTCTAGTTGCAATTCACTTTACTTCGGATGAAAATGTCAAGAATAAAATCACGGAACATTTGAAGGGACTTGGAAAAATGTCAGACACCATTTCCCTGCTGTATCTAATAAAAAAAACTGTGTTCGCAATCGCTTGGAAAACAATAATTTTGGAATCCACATGAACTGTAAATTAAAACGAGCAGCTACTCGAAACTTTTAGTGACTAAGTCACAGAAAATAAATCTTTGTCACAGATATGTTTCTGATTAGTCTTAAAGACGGAATTTCCAACGCTAACAAATGAAGCGGCAACAAGCTTAGTTGCTGTCGCTTGCCCATATCTTACCAACACATACACTAAAAATAAATCCAGAAGGAGACTCGAAGGTGAAAGTAATTTGAAACTGCCCTTATTTCCTGTGGTTCATAATTTCAAAGTTACGTCATCTGCAAAGCAGGCGGATCTTCCTCAACGAATTCCGAGAAAGGGTTGAACCAGTCAGTTCCATAGTGAAAACTCTTAGATCAATAGAAAAATAACCTATACATTGAACAATCAGAAAAGAAAACAAAAGAAAAATATGAAATATGAATTAAAGTTCACGGAGGAAAAATAAAAACTTTAAGGTTTGCTAATCACTTTAAGGTTTGATGATGCAATCCTGTCAGAGACAGCGAAGGACTTGGAAGAGAAGCTGAACGGAATGGACAGTGTCTTGAAAGGAGGATATAAGATGAACACGAACAGAAGCAAAACAAAGATACTGGAATGTAGTCGAATTAACTCAGTTAATGCTAAGGGATTTAGATTAGGAAACGAGAAACTTAAAGTAGAAGATGGGTTTTGCTGTTTGAACTGCAAAATAACTAATGATGGTAGAGGTAGAGAGGATATAAAATGTAGGCAATGCAATGGCAAGAAGAGCATTTCTGAAAAAGAGAAATTTGTTAACATCGAATATAAATTTAAGTCTTAGGAAGTCTTTTCTGAAGGTATATGTCTGGAGTGTAGGCATGTATGGAAATGAAACATGGACAATTAACTGTTTAGACAAAAAGAGAATAGAAGCTTTCGAAATGTGGTGCTCCACAAGAATGTTGAAGAACAGGTCGGCCGATCACGTAACTAAAGAGGAGGTACCGAATAGAATTGGGGAGGCAAAACATGTGTAGCACAACTTGAGCAAAGCAGCAGATTGGTTGATAGGTTCCATTCAGGAATATCAAGGGATCACCAGTTTAGTATTGGAGGGAAATCTGTTGGGTAAAAACGTAGAGAGAGACCAAGAAATGAATACAGGAAGCAGATTCAGAAGGCTGTAGGTTGCAGTAGCTATTCTGAGGTGTAGAGGCCCGCACAGAATACAGTAATATGGAGAGCTGCATCAGACCAGTCCTCGGACTGCAGACCAGAACAACAACAATGACAACAGAAAAGTGTATAATACTTAAATGATGCATACGAGACCTACCCATTGTGCAAAAGCTTCATCAGCCCTTTTGATGTGACATGGGTGAAATATAATAGGGCTCTTAAATCACTTGCTTTGAATTTAATTACTTCTGTGTTATAGTAAGTATTTTTTGTGTCATATCCATGATTTTAGATTGTTGTTGTTGTTGTGGTCTTCAGTCCTGAGACTGGTTTGATGCAGCTCTCCATGCTACTCTATCCTGTGCAAGCTTCTTCATCTCCCAGTACCTACTGCAACCTACATCCTTCTGAATCTGCTTAGTGAATTCATCTCTTGGTCTCCCTCTACGATTTTTACCCTCCACGCTGCCCTCCAATACTAAATTGATGATCCCTTGATGCCTCAGAACAAGTCCTACCAACCGATCCCTTCTTCTGGTCAAGTTGTGCCTCAAACTTCTCTTCTCCCCAATACTATTCAATACTTCCTCGTTAGTTATGTGATCTACCCATCTAATCTTCAGCATTCTTCTGTAGCACCACATTTCGAAAGCTTCTATTCTCTTCTTGTCCAAACTAGTTATCGTCCATGTTTCACTTCCATACATGGCTACACTCCATACAAATACTTTCAGAAACGACTTCCTGACACTTAAACCTATACTCGATGTTAACAAATTTCTTTTCTTCAGAAACGCTTTCCTTGTCATTGCCAGTCTACATTTTATATCCTCTTTACTTAGCCATCATCAGTTATTTTGCTCCCCACATAGCGAAACTCCTTTACTACTTTAAGTGTCTCATTTCCTAATCTAATTCCCTCAGCATCACCCGACTTAATTCGACTACATTCCATTATCCTCGGTTTGCTTTTGTTGATGTTCGTCTTATACCCTCCTTTCAAGACACTGCCCATTCCATTCAACTGCTCTTCCAAGTCCTTTGCTGTCTCTGACAGAATTACAATATCATCGGCGAACCTCAAAGATTTTATTTCTTTTCCATGGATTTTAATACCTACTCCGAATTTTTCTTTTGTTTCCTTTACTGCTTGCTCAATATACAGATTGAATAACATCGGGGAGAGACTACAACCCTGTTTCACTCCCTTCCCAACCACTGCTTCCCTTTCATGTCCCTCGATTCTTATAATTGCCATCTGGTTTCTGTACAAATTGTAAATAGCCTTTCGCTCCCTGTATTATGCCCCTGCCACCCTTAGAATTTGAAAGAGAGTATTCCAGTCAACTTTATCAAAAGCTTTCTCCAAGTCTACAAATGCTAGAAACGTAGGTTTGCCTTTCCTTAATATTTCTTCTAAGATAAGTGAAACGTCCCCTTGGAACAATTATACACGACTGTCCTTAAACAGACACACAATATTTTTAGCGCAACGCAATCTGACTTTCAAAAATCCCTACTAAAGAATGGCCCTGACTAACATTAACCTATACCTTTCACAAATCACTTACCTCACAAAAATCTTCGTTACTGGAACTACTGCAATACAGCGAGCGCCACTACTGCCAGCTAAATAAAAGATTCAAACTACGGAAGGAACTAACTACTGATAGGCATAGTTAGCAAATGAAAGATTTTAATAGAGAACAAACAATGTATTTACCTTAATAGTGTTGAAAATTAATAATATACATAGCAGTTGATGACATCCAGTCTTACAAATTTCAAAACTCCGCCATCTCTCACCCCACATCTACCGCTGCTGGCGGCTCACCTCCAACTGCGCAACGCTACGCGCTGTTAACATCCAGCTGCCCAACACGACAATGGCGAGTATTACAGCAATGCCAACCAGCCACAGACTGCACACAGCACAGCCAGTGATTTTCATACAGAGCTCTATGTAACATTGCCAATAAGAAAACATAAACAGCCTACTTACATAAGTCGTAAGAAGAATGCCTGTATTGCCTCACGTGTTCCAATATTTCTACTGAATCCAAACTGATCTACCCCGAGGTCGGCTTCTACCAGTTTTTCCATTCGCCTGTAAAGAATTAGCTTTAGTATTTTGCAGCTGTGAGTTATTAAACTGATAGTTCGGTAATTTTCACATCTGTCAAAACCTGCTTTCTTTGGGATTGGAATTATTATATTCTTCTTGAAGTGTGAGGGTATTTCGCCTGTCTCATACATCTTGCTCACAAGATGGTAGAGTTTAGTCAGGACTGGCTCTCCCAAGGCTCTTAGTAGTTCTAATGGAATGTTGTCTAATAACGGGGCCTTGTTTCCACTCAGGACTTTCAGTGCTCTGTCAAACTCTTCACGCAGTATCGTATCTCCCATTTCATCTTCATCTACATCCTCTTCTATTTCCATAATATTGCCTTCAAGTACATCGCCCCTATATTGACCCTCAATATACTCCTTCCACCTTTCTGCTTTCCCTTCTTTGCTTAGAGCTGGGTTTCCATCTGAACTCTTGATATTCACACAAGTGGTTCTCTTTTCTCCAAAGGTCTCTTTAATTTTCCTGTAGGCATTATCTATCTGACCCCTAGTGAGATAAGCCGCTACATTCTTACATTTGTCCTCTAGTCATCCCTGCTTAGCCATTTTGCACTTCCTGTCGATCTCTTTTTTGAGACGATTGTATTCCTTTTTGCCTGCTTCATTTACTGCGTTTTTATATTTTCTCCTTTCATCAATTAAATTCAGTATTTCCTCTGTTACCCAAGGATTTCTACTAGCCCTCATCTTTTTACCTACTTGATCCTCTGCAGCCTTCACTACTTCATCCCTGAGAGCTATCCATTCTTCTTCTACTGTTTTTCTTTCCCCCATTCCTCTCAATTGTTCCATTATGCTCTCCCTGAAACTCTGTACAACCTCTGGTTTAGTCAGTTTATCCAGGTCCCATCTCCTTAAATTCCCACCTTTTTGCAGATTACGCGTTATTTTTGTTTGTAAACGATCTAGAACGCCGCTTACCAGCATGTCAAACATTCACCAAAGGAGTGCAGACGATTCAGAAAGTAGTCCCTCGCGTGTGTGGCCAGTCAATCCCGCCATCCCAGAGCTGCCTGTTTTCCGGTTGCACCGAGCCCTGTTGACGCCCAGGCTCAGCCGGGGGCCTCGGCTGCGCATCGCGGCTCGCGCACTCCGTTGCCGAAGAAGCTGAGCTCGACTAACAGCAGTGCAGGCGACAGGACAGAGCGGTCGGCGGCAGCCGGGATAAGGCGAGTAAATATGGCAGATGCACGGCTCTGGTGCATGTACTAATGTCAGTCGCATAGACTTCTGATTTACATAAATGCCGAATTGTTACCTCGTGAAAGATTCACGAGTAATTACGAATTTGAGCGGTTATGGCATTCTAATTAAGAATTCAACTGGTGTTATCTTATTTCTGATCCTTTCCAGTGACTTATATGCGAGAGCTCCAGTACCAGACTTTTCTTTCTCTGGGACTTCTCTTTCTTCGGTAGGTCTGTGTTACGAAGGGTATGGACTGGATTCTCAACCGTTTCCCCATCCTTGAGTCTCTTTCTTAATCTGTTGGTAATTCAGTCCATGCCTGATGTTTCATCTAAATCTACACACACAAATGTTCGACAGAAATGAAACACCACGAGGAATGCATGCTCGGACATAAATGCAGATGCTAGACAAGCCTGCAGATTTAGGCTGTTGTATTTGATCACAAATGGTACCTGTACAATTTCTTCAATAGGTTGAAAGTGTAAGTCATGGTCGGGACAGTTTTCTGTGTAGATGTGAGGGCGTTACATTCGAGCTAAGTTAATTCGTAAGTGTGCGAATTCTTGGTTCTGGCATCCTCCGTGCTTTTCTAACCAAGATAGTCGAATGGGATAAAAAGAATATTAAAGAGGACAACTTCAAAAGTTAGTGAAGAACATAATGTCGCACTATGGAGTTCTAGAAGGTGAGAGTTGTAGGGCGAGCTGCAATTCCAAAATCACATGTTAGTGATGCAAATTCACGTAGCAGGAAAACTCATTGGCGGATGTATAAAACCTAGACTATGGAGCAATGTATGAAAATCATTTGGTCTGATAACTGTTGTTTCACACTGTTTCCAACTTCTGGCAGAGTCTACGTCTCAGGAGTCGTTTCGGTGATGATTTGGGCAGCAATACTACGGTACTGCACGAGCCCCCTGGCTACTCTGCGAAGTCACATTACTAGGGAGAATTACGTGAGCCTTTGGGTTGATCAGGTCCACCCCATAGTGCAATATTTGTTCCCCAATGACGACGCTGTGTTCAAAGACGAAACTTAGCCACCACAGTCACCAGACCTAAATACGAGTGCTATCGGCTCTTAGTGGTCTACTTTGGGGACAAGGGTGCGCTATCACTCTGCATCTCTATCGTTGTTACCTGTAGTTGTCACTATTTTGGCGGAAGAATGGTACAATGTTCTTGTTGTGTCTTCAGTCCAGAGACTGGTTTGATGCAGCTCTCCATGCTACTGTATCCTGTGCAAGGTTCTTCATCTCCCAGTACCTACTGCAACCTACATCCTTCTGAATCTGTGGAGAGTTCCTCTCTTGGTCTCCCTCTACGATTTTTACCCTTCACGCTGCCCTCCAATACTAAACTGCTGATCCCTTGATGCCTCAGAATATGCCCTACCAACCGGTCCCTTCTTCTGGTCAAGTTGTGCCACAAACTCCTCTTCTCTCCAATTGTATTCAATACGTCCTCATTACTTATGTGATCTACCCATCTAATCTTCAGCATTCTTCTGTAGCACCACATTTCTAAAGCTTCTATTCTCTTCTTGTCTAAATTATTTATCGTCCATGTTTCGCTTCCATACCTTCCTGATACTTGAATCTATACTCGATGTTAACAAATTTCTCTTCTTCAGAAACGCTTTCCTTGCCATTGCCAGTCTACATTTTATATCTTCTCTACGTCGACCATCATCAGTTATTTTGCTCCCTAAATAGTAAAACTCATTTACTACTTTAAGCGTCTCACTTCCTAATCCAATTCCCGCAGCATCACCCGATTTAATTAGACTACTTTCCAATATTCTCGTTTTGCTTTTGTTGAAGTTCATCTTATATCCTCCTTTCAAGACACGAATGGTACAAAAGTCCCTTCGAAACCGTACAGTACTTGTATGTCATTACGAGACTACCTGAAGGTGTTTTGAATGGCAGCGATTTACATACACTGTTTCAGGCATGGTAATGCATTCTCTTTTTGCGGTGATTCCATATTTTTGTCCGCTCCTTGTATATTCAAGAAGCTAGCTTGCCAATATTTTTTATTTTCTTTCTTGTTTCAATCCCATATTGAGTGATGGAGATTTACTGTTACATGTTTCTCTGCGTGCCCTGATTTCTATATTATTCCCATGATACCTACGTGAAGAGTACTGTGATGGCAGAAGTCACACTGATTTCTTCAGGTAAAGGGATTCTGGATTTACCTAACAGAAGTTCGTGAAAGCCATTTCGTTTTTCTCACGAGGATTCCTATTTAAGTTCCGCAAGTACGAACCTTGTCTTTAAAATAAGACCGTTTTAAAATTCTGCCTCTGCATCGCCGCAGTCAGAATTTTGCGCATGCGTGCTGTGTACCGCAGTGTTGATAGGCCCCAGACGCTATTAAGAGTCATTCGGCGTGTCTAAGTTTGTTTGTACTTCAAATTCCTCCCCCGATAGCAAATCCCGCAGACTGTGAAATACGGGCTGTGATTTATTTTCTTAGCGCTAAAAGCGTTAAAGCGTCTGAAATTTATCGTCGGATCAGTGAAGAGCACCGAGAAAGCATTAGGAGCGGTGGAATGGTACAGAAATGACTGAGAGCTGTTTAAGATGTCCATACGAATGTCCTTGATGAGGAATGAAGTGGGGAATCTTTAGTCAGTACTGACGATTTGGTGCAGAAAGTTGATGAAGTAGTAAGGAGGCAATAGACGCCTTACGATTTCGACATTACTTGAGATATTTACTCAATTGCCAAGAAATGTGTTTCACGTAACTGTTATAGAACGTTTAATTTATCAAAGTTATGCTCACGCTGGATACCGAAAATAGTGACTGAGGTGATCAAAGCAAATGTTTAGCCAGTTCTTTTACATTTCTAGAGTAGTACAGCGGGAAAGGTAGCGAGTGCTTAAGCCAAATCGTTGCAGGTGTTAGGCTTGTTTCGTTAACTTCCTTTTTTCCGGCTTTCGGCCGTATTACATCAGGAACACTGGAGGCGTCCAGTTTCCTCTCACGAGTAACCATAGAAGTCCAACATTACAGACACTTCAAAGACCGGGGCCTACCGTACCACCACTCGAATGCCACTGTCAGCGACGTCTCTGGCTGCGACTGTGATGACAGAGTGGCGGCGCAGCTGATGATACCACGGAGGGGGCCGTGTCCTCTCTCCGGCGAGTGAAGAACACTCTGCTCCGGAGGCGGCTGCCCTCGTGACGTAGGGCAGGCTGCCATGTCCCGTGATCAAACAGCAGACTGTATTCCGGGATGTCGTTTCGGGTGTCACATGTCCGTGTTGTAAGCTATGGCACTGAAAGGAGGATATTTTAGTATACATATGGCTGAGTACTTAAGTGCTCCGGGCTATATTCGTTCAGGGCTTAAGGGGATACGGAATCACCTATCCCCGCAATGTTAATATATGCCTACTATAGGGAACATTTTCTCACAAACTACTGGAGACAGAGAGGTAAAAATTTTACTGTATGTGCATTCATATGTTACAACAATACTGAAACAACAGTTTATTGTCAAAGTATTTTCTTACAGAGATATTGTACATTTATTTTTAAGTAAATTTTTTCCATCTCTTTTTACTAGACTATCACCCCTAAGTCTTTTGTAAATCAAGTAATTAAAAAATCGTTGTTTCAGTATGTAATAGGGACCTATGTCACTACGTCATAAAAATTTCAGACTTCTAGGTTGACCAGTACCTGAGATAATGTTCCTAGATGAAGTAAAAAGTAAACTTACGGGAAACGGAGAAAGAAGATTAAAACATTCCTGATCCGTAGCTAATACCCCCTTCACAGTCTTCATAATCATCTTCAAGTCTTCTTTTGGCACCCCTCTGCACCTGTCTTGCTTTTTTCACTAATGTCTTGATCATATTATCAGCATGCCTTAGTCTGTGATGATCTAAAAAGAACATAGCACGTACCGTACGGGAACCAACACACATACCCAACTTTTGAAGGACCTGGCATTTAGTTATATTTCCAAGATTGAAGGTTGCCACAGCATCATACACACCAAAATGTAGTGTATTAATTCCGACAAACACTGTTTTTGGGAGACGATGCCATATCACACTATTGAAGCACTCGTTGGGGTTCTGCGTTTTTCCGTGAAGACATTTCATCAGAAGACTTCTGTCAGCCAGATCTCTGAAAATGGGCTTTATTTCTGCCATGATGGCTGATGGTAGACTGTGATGGTGAATGTATTTCTCTCCTGTTGTTAGTCCCCTATTGTATTTACACCAGCTATTTTCACCTTTGGGGCACAAACCATGTTGTGGATGCTCATCCGTGGATGCGGTGTGGAAATATAAAGCCCATATAGCTCTCCTCATTTCTTCAAGATTGCCTGTATTTTGCCTGATTGCAAGGCCATAGCAGTTCTGAATGTGGTCTATTATGGAATCAGTCAATCTTCCTCTGCCATCCAAGGTTTCCCCATCATCTAGTTTTTTCCCTTTCATAACTGATTTTAACCTTCTCAGCCTGGCACCCATTCTCTTCTGCACATGTCCTATACATTCAAGTTTGCTTATATTTACACTGTTCCCATATGGTTTGCTTTCCAAAACTTCTTTGAATGCTTTAGAGTCACCATCTCCCAGATATTTGACATAGCGAACATTATACCACTGTGAAGAGCGATGAAAAATTTTCTTCACCCCAGCAACCTCCATGCCACCACTACTACCATAATAATTAGCAATACAGTCATCACTGTGTTCATTTTTCAGCCTGCCTGTGCACCTACAGTATTTAGACATTATTGCAACATCAATAACCTTGCCAGTATCAACACTAGTTGCTGTTACAACACCATTGTTGGAGGTGTGGCCCCTTTTCTGCCACGTGCCATCAAACGCCACTGTGAGGTCACGACTGCCGTCATTTTCTTCCACTGCTTCTTCCACAGCAACCTGCATTGACTTCTGTGCTACATCTTCAACTGCAGATCCTAGTACATAATTGTAAGCTTTGAAGGTGCACTTGGAAGATTTAGAACACCACATAGCATATCACCAGCTGCTTTGCCCTTACCAATTGCTCGCAATCCATAAACTAACCTAATATTTACACTATAAAGTTCAGTTTTCTTGTATCCATTATTTACAGTTACTGAAACCGAACTTGGAAACTTACAGCTGTATTTACAAACACTGCATATTAAATTAAACTGGGCAGCCAGGCCAACATGGGATTCTACTTTCAGAGAAACGTTTCCATGACATTTTTTGCAGCACAAACTGTTTTCAAGAGCTTCACACAATATATTCGTATCAATGAGTTCAAAAACTTCATTCCCTCTATCAAGTAAATTATATTTCTCTTCCAAATCTCTTAGTTTTTTATGAGAAGCACTGTTTTCATTTGGTGTAAGTTCGTTCGGCAAATCAGTAATAAGTGGATTCACATTTTCCAACAGTGATGATGATGAACTGCTTTGCTTTGCTAATGAATCATTATTTCTTTTCTTTTACCAGTTCACACGCTTTTTAAATACTTTTGCTTTAGCTCTAGGCATTTTCACTGCGAAAAATGAAGCACTAAATACGAAATAACTCAACAACAACTACTTTCTTATATCACACTGTTTACAAAACAGTCCCGCCACAAAGTCAAAGAGTAACTTGAGGAAACCAGAGAGAAACATTTTCGGGCAACTAGTGTATAAATAGTCGCTGGAAACCGGGATATTTGAATTCATGTCACTTTAAAGGTACTGCCAAAAAGTTCATGGTCAGCCACGAGAGACGTGTATAACTAAAGCGCAATACCCGATCTCACAAATATATAAAAATAAAATAGTTATAATTGTAGTAGAGCTATGTATGATACGTCATTTTAAAGAGGAAACATGGCAGAATATAATACGCCAATAAAAAAAAATTCGATTTTTTAACCCAAAATCCGATTCCGTATCCCCTTAAGGCATGTACTCTAAAAACAAACGGCAGGTGAGAAAGGCTTCCATTCTTCCGGTTGTGGACTGCAGTGTCGGATGTTTCTATATCGTGCCCAGCTGTTTCCGCTTCGCAATGCCTGTCGGCCGTGTTTCGCTTGGCGACGCATAACACTTTGGCCTTCCTGTGGCTGGCTCTGTTGGAAATCACTTCAGTTCTGGTGTAATTCTTGACCGAATGCGGTCGACACGCTACACAGGCGACGAAACGAGATTCGCTTACGTTACACCTGCGAAAAAGCAGCAGTCTATGGAAGGGCAACATTGCGTTCAATGTCACCCAAGAAGGTGAAGTTCAAGCAAACAATTTCAGCCCAGAAAATCATGTGTACGGTATTTTAGGAAGTGAAATGGGTGTTTTTTGTGAAATTTTTTGCCTCGTGATGACACCATAAAATCTACGAATTACTGTGATAACGTACAATAACTGCACCTTGCAATCCAAAACAAAAGGATGGCGTGCTGAGAGGATCCTTTGCCTCATAAGACTGTAAGTCCACACAGCCAATCAAATTCAAGACCTTATCAAATTATTTGGATAGAAACAATTTGATCACTCTCGGTATATCACCCTCTGTACATCCACAGTCTAGCGCCAAGTAACTACCACGTGTTCCTGCAAATGCAGCCGGCCGGGGTGGCCGAGCGGTTCTAGGCACTACAGTCTGGAACCGCACGACCACTACGGTCGCAGGTTCGAATCCTGCTTCGGGCATGGATGTGTGTGATGTCCTTAGGTTAGTTAGGTTTAAGTAGTTCTAAGTTCTAGGGGACTGATGATCTTAGAAGTTAAGTCCCATAATGCTCAGAGCCATTTGAACCATTTTTGCATATGAAGCTGCATATGGGTAGCCAGCGCCACAACGACGATGTCAATAGAACTCTGTTGCAGTGGTTGTCTGATCAAGCGGCAGATGTGTACGAGGATGGTATTCGGAAGATGGCTGTACGATAAATGTCTTAATACTGGCTGAAATTAAGTAAAAAAGTAGATTAAAGTACGCATAAAAATAAAATTGCTAAGAAAAGCCAGCTTGTTTTCTTTTTATTTCAAAGTGATACTGAAATGTTCGCCTCATACATCTGTACTCTTTCATGTGGCCTATACCCACCTATTGAAATTCCTGTTCCAGATCTTTTCACGTGCTTACTTGATGTTGTTGTAGTCTTCTGTCACAAGACAGGTTTGACGCAGCTCTTCCAGCTACTCTGTCCTGCGGAATCCACTTCATCTACACAGAAATACTGCAACCAACACAGTTCTGAACCTCCCAGATCTGCTGAAGCCCTCGCCTCCATGTACGATTTTTACCCAACACATGCTGTGGTGTACCGAGAGGTTGTAACAATGGAAAAATTGTAGGAGGATCTGCAGTGAATTGACGCATGGTGCAGGGAATGGCAATTGAATCTCAGTGTAGACAAGTGTAAGGTGCTGCGAATATATAGAAAGATAGTTCCCTTATCATTTAGCTACAAAATAGCAGGTCAGCAACTGGAAGCTGTTAATTCCATAAATTATCTGGGAGTACGCATTAGAAGTGATTTAAAATAGAATGGTCATATAAAGATGATCGTCGGTAAAGCAGATGCAAGACTGAGATTTATTGGAAGAATCCTAAGTAAATGCAACCCGACACCAAAGGAAGTAGGTTACAGTATGCTTGTTCACCCACTGCTTGAATACTGCTCAACAGTGTGGGATCCGTACCAGATAGGGTTGATAGAAGAGATAGTGAAGATCCAACGGAGAGCAGCACGCTTCGTTACAGGATCATTTAGTAATCGCGAAAGCGTTACGGAGATGATAGATAAACTCCAGTGGAAGACTCTGCAGGAGAGACGCTCGGTAGCTCGGTACGGGCTTTTGTTAAAGTTTCGAGAACATACCTTCACCAAAGCGTCAAGCAGTATATTGCTCCCTCCTACGTATATCTCGCGAAGAGACCATGAGGATAAAATCAGAGAGATTAGAGCCCACACAGAAGCATACCGACAATCCTTCTTTCCACGAACAATACGAGACTGAAATAGAAGGAGAATCGATAGAGGTACTCTGGGTACCCTCCGCCGCACACCGTCGGGTGGCCTGCGGAGTATGGATGTAGATGCAGATGTAGATTTTCTTCCGTTACCACGTTGAAAAATCCTTCCTTCCTTAGGATGTATCATGTCAACCGATCGCTTCTTCTACTCAAATTATGCCACAAATTTCTTTTTCTCCAGTTCTATTCAGCAATCATTAGTTACCTGATCTATGTATCTAATTTGCAGCATTCGTTTAGAGCCAATAACTTCAGAAGCTTGTATTCTCTGCTTGTCTTCACTAAGGTTTTCTGACGCATAACTTCAAATTCAACGTTAACAAATTTGTTCTTTTTTTTCATCAACGCATATCTTCCCAATGTTTTTTCACATGTTATCAGCGAAAAATACAGTTGAATCATAGTTTCAGAACAGACTGTCATTTTTGGGGAAACGAACATATAGGAAACAGAGCACACAACGCGATTTCAAGAAAAGAACAACAAACTTTGGAGAATTTTCTCGTTTATCCTAAGCCCGTATGATAACGATGTGTCACAGTACCTGCAATTATGTGGATTGAATTATTCATTTATTTTGCATTCAATAGCACGCTGCTTCGCCCGTGTATTCATCTTTGTAATATGAATACAGTGCACCTACAAGCACAAAAACAAGTGATTGTTAAGTCAAAAGACAAAGAAGAGAGTATATATTATATTATGAGACATTAAATGATAATGCCTGGATTACAGGTCAGGCATTCAAGTGAAATATTACTAAAAATACCGTTGGGTCGCCCTAATAACTAGCAAAAGTCAACGGAAATTAAGAAAAATTAATATATAGCTAAGAAGAACATGGTACAACGAAACATTTTATCACACCACCAGATATTAGAATTAAATGCTTGACTTCAATGTGTCTTGAGCGACAATGATTTACCATACCATTCTGTAAAAACGTGCTGGACTATGTTGGGCGTCACTTTGCTCCCGACAAGTCAGAGGGAAAGCGAACAACAAGATATGCAATGTGTGTGACAATACTCTTTCGATATGTTATTTTCTAGAGATCAATTAATGGCTTTTTATTTGTGTTTTAACTATTTTGTAGACGTAACTGATTTGAGTTATATACATTAGCCTGAAGTAAGTACCTATGAAGCTGAAACTGGACAGTTATTGGTGTTCAGTGCAGGGATATTGTAACCGATCCATTGTGAATGATAAAACCATTTCAAATGTCCTCCATAGGCTATCATATCTTTTATACAGACGAAGCTTCTTGCATCAACTTGTGTTACATTACTGGCCAGTTTCGGCCTGTGTCCATTAAAATGGCCTACAACGTGATGGCCCGTTTACACAATTACATTTATCTTTGCAGACCATGTCTGCACCCATTGTCTGCACATTTCGTCTACAGTATTCATTTACCATGTATATATTTTCAAGCCACAATGCAGGTTCCGCACAGTCTTGAATCAGTAGTCTAATAGTGAAAACTATTTCCTTGCAGCGGGCAGATTAAGTAGATTTGGTTACAAGATAATTCCGCATAGTGCAGTTATTTCGGAAGCTATGTTGGAGCTAAATACGAAAAAAAAAGACTGGTTTAACTACCTAAGACGAAGGGACATTATTTGTGGTGTTGTAGTATATGACACCATAAATAAGGAGAAATGACAATGTAATGAGCAAATGGATAAATGCTTAC
Source organism: Schistocerca americana (assembly GCF_021461395.2). Taxonomy (NCBI): domain Eukaryota; kingdom Metazoa; phylum Arthropoda; class Insecta; order Orthoptera; family Acrididae; genus Schistocerca; species Schistocerca americana. The sequence goes on along the minus strand of NC_060124.1, from coordinate 4,160,770 downwards.
GATAGACTGATAGTAGTAATGACATACTGACAACTGCCAGAAGCTATGAAGATTTGAAATTTTCTGTTTCAACAGCCTCATAATTGAGCCACATCCTTCCGGGAACATGTTGCGCCGTGTATGAATTACACAAGCGCTTCATCTGGCCTGTACGCCTGGTCTGCGTTAATTCAAGCGCCTCCGGGCTTCACACAGGTCGAATTCAGACATTAACACAAGCAATTTTTTCCGTCTGCTCTTCACTCACACAAAAAACAGTTTCAGAGCACTCAGAAAATACTTCGAGGATGTGCTACCACATACAAAGAAACTGAGGGTTCCAATGTGAAGTTCTGTGGTAGGATATTGTTATGCAGCCAATTTGTATAAGTTCCGCACACTATTCTACTGAAATGTTTTGACAAATCGTTGCAGCATCTGTGCTAGCAGCCGATAAATATGCGGTTTAGGGCCCTAACGCATTTGGCCTCGGTTCCGACGTACAGTTGTGGGAGCACAGCCGTGAGGAGACGACAGGAACGCAAACACAGTACCCACAAGCGGAGTGACGCGGGAGTAAGCAAGCAAACAGTGGCCTTTCTCGACCTCCGCGATCGTAAGGCGTGTCACCTGCGTCGAGTTCCGGATATTTTGATCGTGAGATCAAAAACAGCGCTGCCGCCAACTCCGTAGCGGTGCTCGTTGATGCGCTAGCCAGCAAACGCAGGAAATGCCTCATTGGCTGTGTACAAAATTTGTAGTACAGTGCGTTTCAGCCTTGGAGGTTCATCTTCAGGTGCTTGATATCAGTTCACATCATGGTTTGGAACAAGCTACCACTATTCCTGTAAAGTGTACATATGCATATTATAAGGTGATACAAAGGTGTGAAATTTCTATCTACAGGATGTAACAGGTATTTGTGCAGATAACTGTACATGCAGTAACTTAGTGTGGTGGTTTTTTTCTGCGTCGAACAGTCTTCCCACAAACATGTCACAAATTTTACAAATGACGTCTTTTGTCTCCTGCTGCCCAGCGGAAAATAGTCGTTAATGGCTTGCTCTCGGCACATATTCTTGGAGGTACTAACCAACCAAAGAGCGTACGACGAAATAGTTATGATTAGTAATCTTCAAATTACTAAATACTGCTGTAGTGCCGTTCAGCGCACCGTCCGCAGTCATCAAGAGATACATCAGCACTTACACTGGGTACATCTTGCATATACATATATTGTTTCTAAGATATATATGTTGTTTGCAAAATGAATTTCTTTCTGCAGACATGTGGAATGGTTTCACCCATTAAATTCTGGCTTTTTTCCTGAAAGAGCGACTACTGAACAGTTGCAGCCACTTTACAACATAGTCACTACTGATATCTGCAGTAAATATATTGTTTCGTGAATGACATTTATGTACTGATAAAACTGTAGCGTCTTAATATTATCTTCCAAATAACTATAACCTGTGCACATATAACAATGTAACATATTTTCATTCATATACTCTTTGACGTTTTGAGCAAGTGTGCTGTCAAACTTAAAATGTTAGCAAACATGAAAGTACTTATACACATACTGTACCTAGGAACTATGTAACGTCTGCTGGAAACAATCTTCTTTCAGTCATCAGTCTCATTTCAGTTTACTGTGCATAGGCTGAACCCGATCCAGTGCAGTCAGGTATAATGTGACAATCACATCTGTGAGAAAAATTGTTACAACTGCATACCATTTGCTTGTACATATTTCTGTAATAGGCTGTGTTCACAAAAGATTTTAGAACTTGTTAAATGGTATGATTGAAAATGAAGTTGTTTTTAACAAAACAATACTATTATATTAGGGTGGTATGTTGGTAACAATGAATATGGTAATAATGAGTAAGTAATAGTAAAAAAACAATTACGTATTAGTAGTAACATTCAGCTTAATTATCTACACATATTGAATGTTATTACAGTAATGAATATTAATGAGGCAATATTTAACAGTATGCATCATTTTTAACATTGTTGTAATTAAGAGGACTAAGAACAGAAATGAGGAGTTACTGTCACCCAATCACCCGATAAACATATGAGTGCATTGTAAAGTTATGAAATCATTAATACCTATTTATATACACAGGGTGATTTTTTTCCACCGGTACAAGCTCTAGGGACCGACAGCGCGTATTAGACTGCCGTCTCTGTAACAATGTATGTTTGAAAAAATACTCTTTAGCATGGAAACCATGCATTTACAGACTTAAGTTGATTAGGCCTTTTTTTTCCTATCCTTTTATCGATCGGTCCCTAGAGTTTATAAACAGTGGAAAAAATAATCCAGTATATGACCCAGATGAGCTGGAATGGCGTCAGAGCACATCACGTAGTTAGGACGTGTACTATGTCACTTATCCCATACTGCTGTGATTTGCCGCCTTGTTGTGTTACAACTTTGGCAAATCACGCTTCTGATCGATTCACACTGAACAGAAAAGCGGTACTGAATCGGACGATCACAACTCATGAATGCTATTTCATTTATTACTCACGTTCTCGCAAGACATGTTTATGTCAATGGACATCCGACCCGGCGGCCTGACCCTACACTAAATATAACTGCAGTGGTCAGAAAACAATATGTCCAACATCAAACCCCCATCAGTTAATTTCACTGTGGGCAATAATCACATGTTTTACAATACAATAAACATAAAAAGTAGCATTTCATTTGAATATTGTACGACGTTGGCCATCAGAGTTGTGTCAAGCTAGTTACAGTAATTCAACGTCGGATTTCGTATCGCAATTGAAGTACTGAGGTACATGACGTTTTTATTAGAGAATCAATACATAACACCAAATCGACGCTTAGATATAATTTGTGATGCACACGTTCTCCACAAAATTACTATATACATTTCTTAATGACCACTATTTACTATAACTACCATTAAAAAGTGGACCATTTGCAGTGCACATAATCAATGCAGGTTGCAGCAGTTAGTGTTTTCACCCACGTAATGGAAACAAATTTAAATTTAACTACAAATCCATTCTGTCATTCTAGTTGCACAATTACCCTTAACCCTAATCACAAATGAAATCACATAATTTGACGCAACTCTGCAGTGCAATACAATGTACGTAATAATGTTTCAACTGAACAGATGCTGAAGAACTTGGATTATATAATTTACAAATTTCTCAATGATTTAAGCTTAGAACAAAAAGTTAGTTCAGTTATAAAAACTGATAGCTTTTACAAATCATCTCTAATGATCAAAAATTGGGTTATTTGTTATTCGTCATTGATTAGCAAGGAGACTACGCAGTGATCGGTTTATTGTAACTTTTTGATACTTATGGTACGTGGAGATCAAAGCTCAAATATCAGTCCACCAAGCTGTTAAATGCAACTTTCAAAAATTCTCGAGAAATTCGACTTAGAAGATTTCCCAACCATCTGTAACACAATGAAGTAAGATCGATTTTTGACAGGCAGCATGGCGTTGTGGTAACTTGCCTGCCACGTGTTCAAGATTACACTGTGGTAAAATATTTTTAAACAAAGTTGAATGTTTTATGTGTGTCTCCGTATAGAATACAATACACAGAGATAAAAATAATTTTAATATCTAAAGTTTCTCGTTAATTGAAGCAAACTATATTAACTATCTTTTAAAGATGATCAGTAATCACGTATTTCCATTTACAATGAAAACTCGACTTTTGTGTGATACATGTAATTAGAAGTAAGGGGACGCGCATTTTTCATAAAAATGATAATTATCTATGTGTTAAGTAGCATACATTTTGTGCATTTCGTGTTTTAATTGAACTGTAGGGGAAAAAAAAGAAATTACCGAAACGAGAATTTTACCAGCGATTACCGGTCTCGGGCTCTGCCGATTTTTTGCCCACATTTATGTCCTTTGCGCTTCGCGGAAACGCTCGTCGAACTTGCAACTTTGATCAAAAATTTGCGTCAGCTAGGAATCGAACGCAGACCACCCACTTGGCAGACAGGACTCTACCTCAGACCCATGCTACCTGTCGAAAACTAGACCTGACTCTGGGGTACTATGATGTTAGGAAGAATTCCTCTAACGCGTGGTAAAATTCTTGTTTATTAAAACACAACCGGTTTCGCGGTCTAAAGCCGCATCATCAGTTGCAGCCTACAGGGTAAAATGGAAAGTAGAATGTCACCACATTTTGTGGATATCAAAATTAATAAACGATTGTCTAAAATATGCTTGCAACGTTAAAAGATCGTAGGCATACACATCGCACTTCGACAAAATTTTACTGTTCAGTGAATAGTGTCAATACTATGGCGAATAACAGGTAACGAAGACGTGCTCCATTCATGAAGGACAAACTGCTGTTAAGGAAACCTGGGGTTTCATAGCCGTGTTTTAAGATTTGCCTGCATATAAAAAGAAAAATAATTCGTAGAGAACAACACTAAAAGTTTTGAAAGGGGTCGGACTAGCGATAGAAGATTGTCACTGCTAGCATGATTAGCCATGACACTATGCAAATTTCTATGTGAAATTCATCAGGTGGCTGTCTCTTACCCTTCTGACGGCGAGACAACTCGGTGTTGCACAAAGTAAAAGCGACCCGCACTAACGACAAAGAGAAACTAGCTGGCTGGCGGGACAGAAGCTGTTGCTGTGGGCGTGTGACTAGGAGTACTGCATACTAACTCCACACGGAAAACCTTAAAAGTCGATTTCCTCCAAAACATTTGGGGGCTGCATTGACTTGTTTTGGGGAAATTGGTACTGTTCTGTGGAATTAAACTTCACGTACTATAACTATCAAAAAATACAATTTTTGATTGCTGTAAGAAAGATAGGAAATTGTCAAATAATTAAGCACACTGGACAAAGAATTAGTTTGAACAGAAGATACAGGAATATCTGATAGGTTTTGTTCAGAAAGGATGGGTGCTACCAGTTTTGAATATCTATTCAGATATGAGTGTGTGTTAGAACACTATCAACACTTAATACATCGCGCATAAACGCACGTTCTAGTGAATGCAAGAGAACACATGTGCTTCATTATACAAAGGTTACGAACTCAGACGTCATGACGCTATGTACCGTATACTACACTGTAAAACGGACCACACAGTGGAAATTCCCGTCGAGATCAATCAACTACAAGTAAATTAAAATAGGACTTAGTGTCTATTATGCAGCCAGATCATGTTATGCCGAGAGCTAGCTTGTATTTCGGAACGTAGTCGATCATTTGCTTTCCAAAAAATCCTTCTCGTAATTAGTCTTAATTAACTAACGAAAAGAGAGGACACCTAGTGTTGGCGGCCATTTTTGAGCTCCACTCCTCCAGAAATGACAGACTGATGAGTAATCTGCATCACCTCGTTTATTCTGTCGAAGTCATTACTGACAGGGTATCCTGCGAATATTACGATGCTGGAAGGAGTCAGCCGTGACGAAACCGTTGAAATGGTAGTGGCACTCACCTCAGAGATGGATGGAAACGCTGAAAAACCCAAGAATACATGGCTATTACTGTAATTTTAACCCAGATCCTACTGTCAGGTACGTATTCACGAGTGAACATTCGTAATCAAGTTAAGACTGATCCTTGCAGATGAGATATATCCAGAGAAATCGATTTCTTGTTTGAGATATCGATGTGCAGCCTCACTGCCGTCACGTAGAAGTAACTATACCTCTGTTACCTACATCACTTGTTGCAAGGACGATTTTGTGGTAGAAACAACCAGAAAAACGCAGAATTAAAGTGTCTTTGAAGATGTAGACGGATGATACATCAGTTCCGTGCCTCTCTTGACTGGAATCATTTTATACCCACGTAGGTTTCCTGTGCTGATAGAGGCCGTCATAGTACGGCCGAAATGTCGATTTTGCAGATTGACTTTTAAAGTACTTTAAGTTTCATGCGACGACGCACTACAGCACCCAGAAGAACTTTTTTTTTTTTTTTTTTAATTCTCATTTTGTTCGCTTTTGTTCGTTGCATCTGCTCGGGGCGGACGTCGTAAGACAGCCGTTTAGGTTCGTTGTTGATCGATTAACTCAGTTTTTTATTACAGAGGGCTGCTAACCCTCTGACCGAACACGCTGAGCTACCGTGCCGGCAGGAACTCCATCATGCGGAAACACTTCATCGCATTACCCCTCACAACTGTAAATCCTTGGCGAAAGGAAAAAAAATGTTCCCTTCTAGCTGCTGCCCGAGAGAGCAAAACAGAGAGAAATTAAAATGACCTTTTATTGTGTTTTACATTCAGAGCTGTTTACACATCATTTAATTTCCTTGTGTTCCGTTCCGCATCTCATGAGCTCCCAGTAGGAAACAATTGGAAGGGAATGAAGCTGGAGTCCTTTTTATAACGTCTTCAAAGTTTCAACGCTCAGCGTAAGAGGATTGGTGGGAAAGTGGGTCACCAAGTTACAATGCACAGCTTTCCATTGCCTAGTTTGTATCACTCCTTTCACACGTAAAACTTTAAATATAGTTTGAAATCTCAGTCCGCTAGTTAAAACTCTTGAAAGCAGCTTTGAAGAATGTGTCTCTTGAACGTAACCAACTTGTCCTGCACGAGTGTTACAATTACCCATGCACTTACAAGCGTAAGCAATTTACAGGTACGCTTTAGGGATGTAAATGAAAATTCTGCAGCTGCAGTATTTAAAACCTATAAGCCACTTAAAAGCACTGAGATGTAACGAATGTAGAACACCAATCTCATAGAAGTAAATTTTATCGAAATGAAAAGTAATCTTCTATTTGGACACTGCACTTAACCTACACGTGGAGGTTTGAAATCATTGTTTGGTGACAATATCTACGATTAAGATGTGCACGTCACCAAAAATAGGCAACTGCTATTTAGAAATCCTAACATAATAACAAAATGTATGAATGTGTGTGAGTGTGTGTTGTGTATGTATGTATGTCCCACATCTCCTCCTACATCACTATTTCATAAAAAATTGTTATACATATTTTTTGCTGTCATGAAACAATTGCTGTTCAGGAGGTATGACGTTATAAGCAATGAGATGCGTGAACAATTGTCACAGCATGCATGACGTTTATAAATTGATTATTTCTGAGCTACTAACTCGATTCGCAATAAACTTCCCTCACATCATTCACATATGGAGCTAAATGCACCTAAAAACTCATATCATTGTACTAAACGTTTTTCGCGAGATGTGGCGCCATAAACTCTTAGGTTCGTGTAAAACTGCCTCATCCTGCACGACGTTTAAATTAATTTCTTCTTTGTTACTGCATCTATTCCCAACACATTTTGTGTACAATATCCACATATGCCGCTTAATGCGGCTGTAAAATTATTCTGTGACACACACACCAGAAGATTGATATCATAGAACTGAGAAGCGTGAGAAACTGCCATATGATGTATGACGTTTAAATTCATTACTTCTTTGCTAGTGACTCTATTCACAACATATTTCGAAGACGGTATTCAAACTATGGCTGTGAATGTGCCAAAAGCACATAGTTCTATAGGTATGACGTCATAAGCACTGAGATGCATGGAAAAAAGGCCAAATCACACATGAGGTTTTAATACATTTATCCTTTTAATAAAGACAATCATACAGTCAGGCCAACTTAAAGAAAACCCTGACAGCTGTCAGTGGTTTTGACAGCTTCCGGCTGCGGAACGCAAACTGCTGTAGGCGAAAGCAGTAGTCGTCTGTACAGCTATGAAACGGGGTTGCCATAGATAAGTTCAAAAAATTCCGTAGTAGCACCACCACCTAAAGAAAAGATTGCGGCCCCCTCAGTGTGACGTCACGCAGAGAGGACCAGGCTTGGGGAGTGGCTACACTGATAGAATCGACGCTCAAGTATCGATGCGGAAGTCCTGCAGTCTTTCCCAGACGATTTTACAGAATCTTTCTGGTATGAAAATTTTTCTTTTTACGTTGTTTGTAGCTTTTTATGTAAGCTTCATGGTGAAATGCCCACAGTTTCATTAATAGTCACAACATAAGAAATTTCATGTTTTTCATACTAGGAAATTCTCTTTTCACAAGCTGTCCATCACTCTTGAGAAAATAACGGTTCTGCTTTTTTTTTTAAAAAAAAGGTGTAGTAGTAAAATAAAAACTATAGCTTCTGCAATGTCAATGTAAGTAGGGTTCTGTATGTCAACCATGTTGCAAAACACTGCCGACCGCTGTGGCCGAGCACTTCTAGGCGCTCAGTCCGGAACCGCGCGACTGCTACGGTCGCAGGTTCGAGTCCTGCCTCGGGCATGGATGTGTGTGATGTGCTTAGGTTAGTTAGGTTTAAGTAGTTCTAAGTTCTAGGGGACTGATGACCTAAGATGTTAAGTCCCGTAGTGCTCAGAGCCATTTGAACCTTTTTTTTTTTTTCTTTTTTTTTTTTTTTGCAAAACACTCTCGTCTTTGCGTGCTATCATTCGCGAAAGTATCGTTTCGGTATGTAGAACGGTTTGCGACATGTTAGGAATGTGCGATCGGCTATGGACATCGTACTTGAATCCGTTTTCTCGAAATCGGAGACACACCCTCCTCCCGAGACTAAATAAAAATTAAACATCCTAGCTAAATTTGATTCTCACCTACGTATGGTACAATATGCACGAAACGTAAAATCATAGTGACACCTATTTTTTATTTCGCCGTTCTCGAATTTGTCATTTATATAGAAAATATCACAATAACGATGCCCATGAACGAAATGGTGGGCATTTCATCATGAAGCTGACATATAAAGTTTCAAATGACGTAGAAAAGTAGTTTTTTTACCGAACTTATTTTGTAAAATTGTTTGAGAAAGACTGCGTGGTGTCCGCCTCGCTCCTGTCAGCGGAGAGACTAGCCAAGTCTAGCCCTCTCTGGGTGACGTCACACCAAGTATCCAGCGGCCTTCTCTTTGGGTAGTGCTGCTGACTGTAGACAGATAATGTACATCTGTACATTATGCATATTTCTTCGTACGACTGTTTCATAATGTGAAATGTGTTTCACAAATTTTTTCGATATTACCCTACAAACTGACTTCAGTTTTTGTTTCCGTTTCTAATAGAAAACTATCAACATGAATATCCGTGCAATGAAAAGTTTGTCAGCTAGTACAGTATATTGTCTTCAGAATGGTGAAAACCCTGCGTCGGCCGAATGTGTTGTCACTGAATGATCTGAAAAGTACTAGTTAGTTATTTAACTTTATGTTGCATTCATTATTTCAACGATTTATACCAGAATTACCTGGAACCATTCCATGTGTAGGCCACAAATACACGGTTATTTAGTTTCTTGTTCCCTTACAAAACTATTGCGGTCATTTTATAAAAATAACATCAGACGCATGCTGGTACATGAACATTTTGTGGCTTAGGTTTCTTGCAGATTGATGATTTCTGTTTTTGAATAAAACTAAAAAATAAAATAATCCATATCTTACAAGATACAAGCAATGAGTCACTATTATACAATGCTCTGCTCCACATACACTCTCAGTAATTATGCAATTAAAGTGATAAAATAATTTATAAAACTATACCGAAAAAGCTAACGAATGCAAGTATTTAAAATCAGACTTTAACTCATCTTTCCTTGTTGTTAGATATGGATTGGTGAAGGAGTACCCAATCGCCGTCTCGTTCAATCAGATAAGTAATCGTACGTGCAAATGACTCTGAGTAATGACTTAACATCTGAGGTCATCAGTCCCCTAGAACTTAGAACTACTTAAACCTAACTAACCTAAGGACATCACACGCATCCATGCCCGAGGCAGGATTCGAACCTGCGACAGTAGCGGTCGCGCGGTTCCGGGCTGAAGCGCCTAGAACCGCAGGCCACCGCGGCCGGCCAATCGAATGTGCAGGGCGGCAACACTTTGTAGTCGCTGGGGCGGAGGCAAAACTTTCTGAAGGCACTGCTAACATCGCGTGAGCTGGGGTACTCCTGCAAGCAACGCGAAGGGATTTGGGGAGCGAGGGGATGATGGGGGACTAAATCTGGGCAAACGTGTACCTTATGTGACGCGATACATTTTTTCCATTGATGTCACGGAAACTTTTCTTGTCGATCCTTAGTCGAAAACGGTTGAGGGTATTAGTTGCAGTAGGGTCAAAACCAGTGGGGTCACTCGTGACAGAGACATAAGCTACACGTACACGACCGTCGTGGAATGAAGAAGGTAGGTCCAATGCGACCTGGACGCCGGATTGTTATTAGCAATTGCAAGTTTCTGTATTTAACAATAATTTTACCACGGCGCCGCATTATTTTACGACATACTGATGGTGGATCTACAGATTTGACTCTCATTCAAGCGTGAGGAAATTTAGTGAGCTCACGTGTTACTTTTCAGTGGCTGCTTCGTGTCACATCTGGGGGTATTGCTTAGCAGGATCAATTTCCGACAGAAGAAACTCTCTTGGTGAGGATTATTATTAACGTGGAAATGTTCTCTTTCTTCAGAAATTAGCAAATATTCGTGTGTTTACGAACTTATCATTTTGAGAAGTTCCGTAATATCTACATCTCTTCCGATTCAAATTTTCACCATTATTTATTATGCTGAAATATTTGGAATATTCAGAGTTATTTGCAGACTACTGTTGATATGCTATATTTATCTTTGCTCTTATTCTGTTCGTTTTAGCCAAATTAATATGGTGCAATCACTAAATATTATTATTTCACAATTTATGACTACATATAAGTAATCCTTGTTGAAATTCAGCAGTATTGCGCGGTAAAATGCATTAACCACCCAGTCAATTTGCACGACCTTCAAATCCTACGGTCATCATTTTACCATAATCAATGTGACCCAGAGCCTAACTGTCCAGGAACGGCAGCACAAATTTCTAGTTTTTCTGGAATGTTCCGAATGTCGTCTGCAGTTTTCTGATATTATGCCGTCCGAATAACCGTGATGTTGAAACGAGAAATACAGTATCGGTCTTACGCTGTTCCTTCTACAGACTTTCTACGGACTAATCTGCTTGAACCATACCGTTCTACAAAGGCTGCCTCCACTTCAATTACCTGTATAGTTAATCTAGAACTATGACTACCGCCGATAAAGAATGAATACTTAAGCGATTGTACTCTTCTGAGTCACCATACAGTGCACAATGCTAACGCAGATTCTGAAATGAGAAGTAGAATCTTGCTTTCATTTGCGAAAAGCTCTGATCTAATGGTTAAATTTGCTGCAAAGTGTTCCGTAACAATGTAACCTTATAGGATCACTTTGTTGTGCGACTGTTAAGAAACGTTTTCCTCAGGAACGATTACACGTATGAAGTTTAAATTTATGTCACATACTAAGGTCTTCGGTCCCTTGACGGCGTAAAACATTTTAGCTTCTGATGCAGGGAAAAGACCCTTTATGTCATACGAGGGGTGGAACTTAAATAGTGGCAACTATTTATTCACAACCGAAACAAAAGAGTTACATGTTTGGATCTGTTACTGTCCTTCAGAGTAGTCACCAGCGTTGTGTAGAACCCGTTGCCAGCGATGTGGAAGGCGTAGAGTACCGTTAGCAGAGCCTGTTCTGTTGATGGTGAAAATGGAGCGGTCTAAAGTTGTGGTGATTCTTGTATATGACTGTGATGGTGTTACCCTAACGCATTACGTTCCTTCACGGCAGAGAGTAAATGCACAGCTTTACTGTTCGTGTTCGGAGCGTCACCTGCGACCAGCTTTGCGAAAGAAGTGGCGACACTTTCTGCGCAAGCCACCCATCATTTTGCACGACAATGTGCGGGCGCATACAACGCAAGCTGTGGCTGCTCTGTTCAGTCGATGGGACTGGGAAGTGATGTACCATCCACCGTACTCCCAGGACTTAACTCCTTGTGACTTTGATTTGATTCCGAAGATGAAGGAACCACTTAGTGGCATTCGCTTCAGAATTGTTCCAGAGATTCGACAGGCAGTAGACCGCTCGCGTTACTGATGTGGTGCCCCTGCTCATTAACCTCGTTACTCGAGGCACCTCGCAATTCCTGTAATAGTTGGGGCTTTGTGTGCATCTGTACTGAAGGGATCATTGGCCGTTATCGCAAGATAAAGGTGCCAGACCGAGGAAAACGATGTAGTAGCTATGAAACTGTTATGTCAAAGTGTGGGAGCTCAAACTCACGACTACTCAATTAGATTTAATGTCCCCGTGTTTCCCTAAATTACGTAAGATGAATGCCGTGTCAGTTCCTTAAAATATACAACCCTTTCTTTTTATTTCGCCGATTTTTAAATGAGCGGTTCCTTGATCTCAGGAGATCACGGCATTATTTTCGACACACCTTAACAATACGGCCATATATTCGTTTAGGATGACTTCATCCGTTTCCCATCGAACTGTAACGGTGACTACTGTGGCCAGGTTTCCGTACACAACTTTCGTACAACAAAGAGAAAATATATGCAACTGCTTCCACGTTATTAGTCAGCAATTTGCGTCCATCGTTTTGCTATGACAGAGAAGCAAGAATCTTCCATGTAACTTCACTCTTATTAATTAAAGGAAATAAATTCCCTAAATGAGACTGCGGTCATTGAGAATTATTGCTAATGAAACCGCCTTATACATTTTCGTTTATTACGAGGTTACAGCTACTTTCATCGTGAGAAGGAACTCTGGTGATGGTAATACCTGAATCGTAAAAATAAATGAAGTATATTTAACGATCTAGACGTCTTTATTTGTTTAAAAAATTAATCTGAGTTACACAGGCGAAGTCACGATAAGTAAAATATTAGTTGATATAAACGAGACCGAATCGTGCCCAATACTGACGAATACAACAAATAAAAGACGAATACGATTACTAAAAGTTACGAGACGCATTCTATTAAAGCAAATCCGCTGATGTAATCTATCTCATGTGAACTGGCGTTGGCGCTTCACATTACGTTAATGATGCTTTCAATCTCTATGCAGCTGAATCTATTTAGGGGTTGCCGCTGTGAAGTTGTGCAACAAGTGGGAACCTGAGCTGTTCATACGAACCGGTATTTTTTTTCGTTGTCCATTTTCAGTTTAAAATCCCATTTCGTAATTCGTTTGAGTCACTACAGCAGCTCTCTGTAGATTGACCCACAGGAATAAATATTCTCCATTCACGCTCCAGTTCGTGTGTTCGCTTCCGTTATATTTCTGGCGTGCTCCATCCAACGTAGTCTTGCCGTTCTCCAACACAACACAATTTTTAAACTGTGGAATATATTTCTCAATCCACGCATGTGGAATATAATACGAAATTTCTTTTGTATATACCATACACGGAATACCTCTCTCCTGGTGACAATATAGGAAGCGATTAACAACGGAAAGTATTTCTAGTTTTCTGCGGTAAGCTTTTTTCTGTCATGGAAACCAAAAAGTACACGGAAGCAGATCGGATGTTGTGCTACAGTAGTACGTTAATACGTGTGCAGGTGATGGAAAATGTCCGCAAATCCTGCAAAGTGAAACGCAAAGATAGGGTAAATACAAAGTCTTTGAAACTCTTTACTATGATTAATGCTAGTTAGAGGGAAACTAGCTGAGACATTGAGGAAACGTTAACATAGTTGTGGATGGAGCGGGTGGCTGGTAAATTTTATAGGACAAAGAAATGTTACCGTGTATATCGCATATTCAGAAGCGATAGGATCATGGGAAGATATGAACAGACTGAGTGCGATATCAGGTTAGTGACTCATAATAAAACGAAAGCAAAGAAATAAACGCGGGCAGTGAGACCTCAGTAGTTCCTTTGAGGATGATACTCTGAATTTCCTGGCAGAACCAAAACTGTATGCCGGGCCTTCACACGAAACCGGACACTTTTCAGCGACACATACTACGTGCCCTACCAACTTCAACACTTCACTCAGTTTTTTTATTTCTTTTTATTTATTACAGAGGGAAGCCAGCCCACTGGTCGTACACGCTGATCTACGGTCCCGGCGGTAACTAAACTACCCTGGCACGATTCGCGCCCTGTCCTCACAGCTTTAGTTCCGCCAGTAGCCCGTCTCCTACTTCCCAAACTTCACAATACTGGGTCGTGAGTCTTGCTTGGATAGCTTAGTTGGTGGAGCACCAGCCCGCGAAAAGCTCAATTGGTGGAGCACTAGCCAGCGAAAGCCAAAGATCCGACTGGGAGAATGGGTCCGGCACACAGTTTTAGTTCTGCCAGGGAGCTTCATATCAGCGCACACTCCGCTGCAGACTGAAAATTTATTCTGGAGATGTGATTCTGTGTTTTGTCCTCCAAATAAAACTCGTGCACTGGTGGGGAGCGCCAAAGATGACCTCGGTTTGAGGAAGGCCAGCGTGTACCAGATTCCGTGTCAATGTGGCAAGTCGTATATTGGTCAGACGATGCGTACCGTCGAGGATCGATGCCGTGAACACCAGAGGCACACTCGACTGATGTATCCGAGCAAGTCGGCGGTCGCTGAACATTGTTTGTCGGAAAATCACGCCATGGAGTATGACCGCACGAGGATTCTGGTACAGACGTCGAGATACTGGGACAGCGTTGTTAGAGAGGCCATCGAAATTCGCACCAATGACGACCTCATAAACCGTCACTGTGGCTATAATCTTAGCAAGGCATGGGAACCAGCGATCGCGTTAATCAAGAGTAAATCGAGCAAACGTATAGTTGTGACGACCACGGCGGACAGAGCCATCACACCGACGTCATCTCAGACGACGTCGCAATCTGTTCCACCGCGCGACCGTGGCGCGGGGCGCGGACGGCGGAGGGAGCGCGCCGCGGGCGGAGGGTATTTAAATCGGCCGCCGCCGCGACCGAACCCAGTTCCCTCTGAGCAGCCATAGCGTACGGATCTCCGTGCCGGCACGTTCACAGGAGCTCAGTCCGTCAGTTCACCTGATGATGGCGACGTGTATGATCGCCGAAATATTGTGCCCGTTGGACACTATAGACCGGCAGCATACCCGTGGATATTTTGATTATTCTGGAGATGTTGCAGTGGATGAGATTTTCCATTGTATAATATAGGAATGTCATGTTGCAATGCAACTCCATCACAAAAACAATCCATGTCCGATATGACGTATTAGGATATTGAAATATCTTTCACACCTACGAATGTTGTATCTACGCGCTTTGCACTGTAGGTCTATGTGTTATTCTTCCTAAACGGCGCAACGTATAATATTCAGCACAAACGGTGGTCAAAGTTTCTTCAGTATTGGTGGAGCAATGTGAAGCCATGTTTCGTCTGCCTTGTTAAATTTCCGTTAGTGTCAACTCATTTTTATTTTCACATTTGCAAAGTTCTATTGACATAAATCGACACTAAGCACCATAAAGACTAGAACGAACTGGATTTATGTCGCCTCTTGCCCTTCGCATTATTCTGAATCTTTGTACTGAACAATGATTGGCACTGATGTTCACTCGAAACATTACAGCACTCTGAGCGCCAATGTAATTAAACGAAGAAGTACAATATTTTTGCACCGATTTCACATTACAAATACGAACAAAGACATTAAGCGTCGACCGTAGTTATACGAGAATAGCGACCACAGTCCGTAGTCTGCTTAGCATTTAGTTTATAGACTGATTAAACTACAGCAACAAATGGTAATTAATTAAAGAATAGTTAGCTGGGTGTCAATCATTCCATATTAGTAAACGGTGGTCGATGGATTGGGATTACAGTAAAAACACATGAGACAGGGAAAGGTATATCGGATGACACTGTAAGTAGGCTGTGTAGGTTCTTTTATTGGTAACGCCACCGCCACGTAGCGCTCTGTATGAAAATCACTGGCTGTGCTGTGTGCAGTCTGTGCTTGGTTTGCATTGTTGGAATTTGCTATTCTAGTGTTGGGCTGTTGGCTGTTAACAGCGCGTAGCGTTGCGCAGTTGGAGGTGAGCCGCCAGCAGTGGTGAATGTGGGGAGTGAGATGGCGGAGCTCTGAGAGCTGATGACCTGGACAGAGACAGTAAATTTGTAAGACCGGACGTCATGAACAGATATATATATTATGACTTTTGAACACATTTAAGGTAAATACATTGTTTGTTCGCTATCAAAATCTTTCATTTGCTAACTATGCCTATCAGTAGTTAGTGCCTTCAGTAGTTACAATCATTTATTTAGCTGGCAGTATTGGTGCTCGCTGTATTGCAGTAGTTCGAGTAACGAAGATTTTTGTGAGGTAAGAATTCATGAAAGGTATAGGTTAATGTTAGTCAGGGCCATTCTTTTGTAGGGATTATTGAAAGTCAGATTGCGTTGCGCTAAAAATATTCACTTTAGTGAATGTCTGAGTACGTTCAGTTTTGCTCAGCTATTTGAAAATCAAATAACATAAGATGTTTATCAGCACAGTAATTCATTAATTTTTCGAAGGGGACGTTACAACACGAAAAGAAAGAACAGATTCAGTTGTTTATTGCAGAAATGCTATAAAAGACGGAAACACGTTGCGCATGCCACTGGACAGAGGAAGTTTCGAAACAGGTGCGCTGCTGTTAATTTGGCGGCTACACCCACAAGAGAAATCATTTTTTGTATTGGCCTTGGGCGATGTCAGTGTATTGTTCAAGTGCAACGTGCATTCCGCCTTCGATTCACCAAGAACCGCCTCTGTACAAGCAATTTATGACTGGCGTACAAAAGTGGTGGAAGTTGGTTACATATGCAAGGGGAAGAGCACAGGACGGCCACTCACGCATCAGAGATGCACTTTGAATTCCCAAAGACAGACAGGCTAGGATCTTCAGCTTCCTCAAACAACGGTATGACGTGTTCTGTAACGAGGTTTGCATAGGACGCCTGCAGTCTGCAGCAATTGCGTCCTGGAATCGTAACGGAAGGTACAAATTTTCCATTTCATTTCTCCAGGAGATGGCAGAGGTCACCGTTTCTGAACGACTTATCTTCTCGGATGAATCGCCATTTAATCTATCCGGTAATGTAACCCGCCACAATTTAAGAACTTGAGGTTCGCAGAACACTGGCACGTCGAACATGAAAGAGACTCGTCAAAAGTGGACGTGTTTTGAGCCGTTTCTATTCACAAATTTATGAATCTCTAATTTTTGCGGAGGAAAATGTGACAGGAGTGTCTTACCTGGACATGCTGGAAAATTTGTTGTTTCCTCAACGTCACAAAGCTTCCAATGATTGCATTTTTTAGGCATGACAGCGTCCCGCAACATTTTCACTCGATGTGCGACGTTATCTTAACGACACCGTTCCACAAGTTCCTGTTCACTGCTTTTGGTCTGCAGCCTCACCAGATCTCACTCTTTGCGATTTTTTTCTTATGTTACATAAAAGGCAGAGTCTTTGTCCCACGTATGGCAGTCACTCTTCAAGAACTGAGAAATCGAATTGTTGAAGCTGTCGGTTCAATTACCAGGGACTTGCTGATTCGTGTGTCGAATGAAATGGACAACCGTTTCGTTGTTTCTCGAGCAGCGCATGGTACTCCTGTTGAGTGTATGGTGCTGTGTCCGTGTGACCATACAACTGTGAACCTCCCTCTATCCTGTAACATGCGCAATGTGTTTCTTTCTTTTTAGCTCGTCTGTAATAACAATAGAAATCTGTTCTTTCTTTTTGAGTCATCCTCTATGTCAATAAAAGCACAGTTCAACTTCAGATTTTATGAACAACGAAATGACACGTAAAACTCATTTGAGGAATTTCGTCATCCGACTCGGGTTTTCTCCAAAGTAATGTCCTTGAAAGGGCTTTGATCAGTGTGTTTGCGTTTTAAGCAAAGTCCAGGACAAACTGTATGACACAGGATTCGTTTCGCACAAGGCGGAAATGTCGGAGTACGAGAAGTTAAGATGTTTATACATATGACGCTGTCAACGTAAAGTTTTGTGAGTTATAGAACACTTTTATGATATATAAGGGATAGCCAAATTCAAAGGGGACATTTGTAAAAAAAAAATTGACCGTTCATTCTTTCGAAGCTAACGGTCATAACTGTTAATACATTCGCCCCACTGTGACACAAGATGGTCAGTGGCTTCGTGATACTATGTTTGCGATTGCCTACGGAACCATGATTGTACACACCTATTCTTCCAAAGCAAAGGGGGTCCACGTGTTACCAAGTTTGTTTAAACTATGCTATAGAAGTTTCACTGTTAAGTTTGTACAGCCCCCGTCTCTCCTCAAAAGGTTCCCATGTTTTGGGCCCTGAAGAAAGGCATCCGTGAACGTCGATTTTTTTGCGACCAACGGTACACAACCGCTTACAATCGTGGTTCAATAGACGACGGCAAACATTTTTCCAAGAACGCATTCACCGTGTTGTTTCAGACTTGGATAAATGTATTAACATTTATGATGATGATTTTTTAAATAGTGAAGTTACTTTTGTTCTATGTGTTTTGATTTCATTTAACTGCCCCTTATATAGCAGCATATCACTTTATTAGCATGAATGAGTTCGTTCACAAGATCCTTGTAATTTTCGGTTCTCCTGCTTCCCAAGATCAATGTTATCCAGTTACAGAAACAATGTCATACATGCAACTGATCAGGGCGTATCCTCCCTGTGCTGAGTCGTGGAAATTTCTTATGAAAATACTGAAATGCTGCTTCATTCCCGTCCACAGCGTGAACAAATTCTGTCATGAGCCCGAAATTAATGTGCAGTAGTGGGAGAACTATTTTGCTTGGATTCACTACAACAAGTTCGTCGGCAACAATTTTCGATTCAGTCACCAGAGCTACTCCTGGTGGACATTTCCTCTGTGTGTAGTGTTTTTATTTTAAGCAGCTGTCTCACTCACACAGGTAGCAGCAATATTTAGCAAACCCCCTTGCAAACAAACAGCATTGCGATGACGGAAATCTCCACACACCACCCATTCACGCTTACTCTAATTAGCATACTTGACAACGGATTTCAACAAGATACAACTTTCTTTACTTAAGGCAGAATATGCGACATGAATAGATGAACTTTCATTGTTGCTGTATAGCAGAACTACCTTCAGGCCTGTTTTTGAGCCACGTAAAGTCTCCACTCTATTTAAGTTCTATGTAGTGTTCAGATCTTCCGACAAACCGTCAGTGTCAAAGCAGAATGTAATGTCGCCTTCAGTACTGAACTGAAGCTCAAGTTTTCTCTGATGTTCCCGAAACAGAGACACATAGTGTCTCAGCTTGGAGATTCCCTTGTTGCAGTTGTGACACCAAGAGTACGGCTTTACGCTTTGGAACATGCAAATTCCTAATCAGATCACTGATTTCACGCTGTTTAATATTGTGCGTTTCTCCAGAAGACGAAGTTGATGGAAATGTATGGTCTGTTACTGGCGCATGACTGCACATGAGTCATAGTGTTAAGCAGGAATACCAAATTGTTCTGGAAGCGTCCAGCTTACTCAGTCATGACAAAGGAATCCTTGTAGCTATTCCTTTGCCTGTATCTCTTATAATTCCCGTAAGTGTGATTGTGAAGCGTAAAAACCTTACCTACAAGCCTCAGCGACAAGACAATTTCAACCTTGATATTTGTGTTCAGCCTATGTACATCTATAAAGCGCGGCCACTATTATTTCTGTAAAAAAAAAAACTGAAAATGTGTAGGTCAGTGCTACTAATGAAATTTTAATTAGTTCATGTCCGTAAAACTCAAACGGAAAAGATGACCGGGAGTATCATTTTGACAACATGTGGAAGAACATCCAATGTGTGGCGTTACGGTCGCACAAACGAGCCACATGGTTCGGTGTAGTAAGTAGTATCTTCCCCAAGGATGAAAGGTTATTCACGTTAAAATTCAGATTATCTAATTTATTCAATTTGACAAAACATACGCTTCAGCACAGGATGAAACTCAAATACGAGGCTGGACAGAAAAGAAATGGGCTGTAACAATTAGAGCCATCGAGTCGTAATCTCCTTTCAAAACCGTGCAACGTCCCGACTAATTTCATTTCCCAGGCACCGAGAACGACAGTTTCAGGTGGATCTTTGTAAGTTATATGTACAGGTTGCTTTCGAAATGATACTATTGCTACGTGTCTGTGCAACGCATATTTACATCATGATCTAGATTTCGCCCTTAGGTCATTTTCTAGTGTTACAATCGAAATACTAACCGTAAAAAGTAAAAATTATAAAGAGCAGGGCAAAAGTACACAAAATGAATATCAGTGTATGAGCAAGATGCCTTGTCACGTTACTTACACGTCAGAATACGGCAGAATTGTGTTTTACACAAGTGGTCGCCGAAAAATACTTATCAGGATGTTTAAACCAGTTGCCTCGTAAGTAAGTGTAAGAACATACGTGTGATATGGAAAATAGTTGGAAAGTTGCATGTCTGAAAAGTGTTGTGAAATTGTGATATAAATTGGACGCCCAAAAGAAAGGTATTAACTTCATTTCACTACATCTAAAAATCAGCTGACGTGAGCGTAATGGAAACGATCGTCAAAAATCATCACAGAGACATCACAATCTACACAATGTACTCTACGATACGTTAAGGAACAAAATAGCGAAACTGTTTATTTAACATGCTGACAGTTCTGAGGCCTAAGAGCTAGATCGTGATTAAGGTCACTCTGTATAGCGGTTACATCATTTCGAAAATGCTGCATGACTGCGACTTCACAAAAAGAAATAAATCATATACACGTTAGTCACAAACAGTCTGAAAGGCTTGTATGTGTGTTGCAGGGTAGGTTCGGATGAGAAATAATTGTTAAGGAAAAAATTGTAAAGAAAAAAATTTGATACGTTGGCAGTTTCCGAGTTAATTATCATCGAAGTCAGCCAATCAGGTTACTGCGCGCTCAGATACAACTAGTGTCAGTTTTTCTCACAGCGCAGCTGATGACATCGAGTGAGGTGGAGCAGTGGTTGGCGCACTGGACTCGCATTCGGGTGGACAACGGTTCAAACCTACGTCCGTGATTTCCCTAAATCGCTTCAGGCAAGTGCCGGGATGGTTCCTTTGAAAAGGAACGTCAGATTTCCTTCCTCAGCCTTTCCTAATCCGGCCGTGACCTCCTTCTCTAACGACCTCGTTGTCAACGGGGCGTTAAACACTAATCTCCTCCTCTTCCTCCTCCTCCTCCGAAATGTAGATCTGATAAAAATATGCTCTAGATGGTGATAACATCATTTCGAAAATGTACTAGACAAGAAGGAAAAAGTCGTAGACAGGAGTGTTAGAAACGGACTGGAAACATTATAAGGGTGTTGTGCTATTTAAGAAAACAGTTTTGTACTTTGCACTGTTCCCGAATTAATTATTATTGTATTTGGCCAATCAGACTACTGCGCGCGCAAATTCTAAAGACCCAGAATAAAAGTAGCTTCAGTTGTTCTCACAGCGTAGATGATGGCCCACGAGACTGCTGAGTCTTTGGCTGGGATTCGATGCTCACTACCATCCTATTTCCAGTTTTTGTATTGCTCTCTTGTTCTGTTTTAGGAAACCAATCCAACAACACGTCTGGTGACAATGACTGGCGGATCACTTAATTTTGCGTAATCTACAACCTGACTGACTAATTGCAGTGCTAATTAACTCGAAAACGACTTAACGTATTATTTCTCGGAACAACCCACCCTGCAATACCATTACAAGCTTTTCACACTGTCCCTAACCGCACTGTATATTGCACATTGCAGAATGAAGATCCATTCTTCATACACTTTGTGCAAAATAATATCAGAAAATGAACGTTATTTCATAACTACTGTAATGTAGGATTTAAGTGGAGTAAGTTTCGGGTTTCGGGTTGTGTAGGACTAGGCTTACTTTGAAAAACAATTTTTATCAAACCAAAAGATACCTTGCTCGCCGATGAACAAAGTAGCCATTGCAAAAACTGAATTTAAGTATTTGGCCCAGATATAATTCCTGAAACATGGCCATTAAAACAGCACAATAAATACAATAACATTTCTTCATCACAATAATAACACAAGTTGTCATTGAGAGCATCCCAAAACACTCAAATTGGGGCAACAACTAGAACACAGTTCACTATACTCAACCTCTTGACCGAAAAATACAGTAATCAGCAAATAAAAGTAGCTGCCAAACGGAACCAGTTACTACAAACAATGGATCAGAAAGCAGCTATCAGATTTAACTGGGCTTTCAAAGGTATTCGCGGGACATTACACTTGTCTACATTGAGATTCAAATGCCATTCCCTGCACCATGCGTCAATTCGTTGCAGATCCTCCTCCACTTCAGCACAATTTTCCATTGTTACAACCTCTCGATATACTACAGCATCATCAGCAAAAAGCCTCAGTGAACTTCTGATGTTATGCACAAGATCATTTATATATGTTGTGAGTAGCAACGGTCCTACGACACTTCCCTGCGGCACACCTGAAATCACTCTTACTTCGGAAGATTTCTCTCCTTTGAGAATGACATGCAACGTTCTGTTACCTAGGAACTCTTCATCCAATCACGCAATTGGTCTGATAGTCCATATGCTCTTACTTTGTTCATTAAACAACTGTGAGGAACTGTATCAAACACCTTGCGGAAGTCAAGAAACACGGCATATACCTGGGAACCCGTGTCTATGGCCCTTTGAGTCTCGTGGACGAATAGCGCAAGCTGGGTTTCACACGACCGTCTTTTTCGAGACCCATGCTGATTCCTACAGAGTACATTTCTAGTCTCCAGAAAAGTGATTATACTCGAACCTAATACGTGTTCCAAAATTCTACAACTGATCGACGTTAGAGAAATAGGTCTATAGTTCTGGACATCTGTTCGACGTCCCTTCTTGAAAACGGGGATGAGCTGTGCCCTTTTCCCATCTTTTGGAACGCTACGCTCTTCTAGAGACCTACGGTACACCGCTGCAAGAAGCGGGGCAAGTTCCTTCGCGTACTTGTGTAAAATCGAACTGGTATCCCATCAGGTCCAGCGGCCTTTCCTCTTTCGAGGTATACACATTGTCCAAATACTAGATCTACTAACCACCCCCTCAACCAGTTACTCACTACTAACAGTACTATGAACCAAGTAAAATAGTATTAGCGGTCATAATCCCCTGTACTACAGTGCACACAGTTCTGCCTTCTCTCGCAGCGCAATAGTGATAGAGAAGATTGCCACAGCTCTCCTCTAGAGAAAACAGCTGCACGTCCAGCTAGTATACAAACACAGTCACCTCAACACGTCACATTGGGCTCAAAGTCATTCTGTGTGGAATAGGACGGACAAATCTTTACACTCAATGCACATCGCATCAGCCATTTGCGGAGCACAATAACAGCTTGAATAAACTCCACCGATCAATATGACATACCTGCGCTCGCTAGAGCACACTGTTAGTTCTCCTCTTACAGTACATAGATTACAGCGCGTTCTCTGTAATAGCCATGCTCTCGCCGGGGAAAACACCAACTGCCTGCACGTGCCACGAATTGCGGTAGGATTGTACGTAGCAGGGAAGACAAATGGTCAACTTCGGTTTCCTGCGATAATTTTAGAAAAGTGTGTTTCATCTGTGAGGAAGAACACACATAGGACGCATGTGCGACCCGTTATTGAGTACTGTTCGAGTGTTTGGTATCCGCACCAGGTCTTTCGTAAGAGCGCTATTGAGAAAAATTAGAGAACCACCATTTGGGGTTGCCTGCTGAACGATTCTGTTGACGCCAACGTACGTTTCGCGTTAGGAGCGTAAAGATAAGATCAGAGAGATCACAGCTCTTACGTAGGCGTATAGGTAGTTTTACCCTCACTATGTTGGGAGTGGAGCAGGAAAGTAAATTACTAGTATTGGTTCAGAACACGCAGCGCACGTAAATGTAGAATTTCAGATTCATGGCACAAAATAACTAAGCTTGTATCAACATTAGTAAAATTGCGCTGCCGTTGTAAATAAACAAAGCGACAGTTGAAAAAGCAGCATATGGAATAATTTAAGTTTTCTTTTTTTCTGTCTTCATTCTTCTGACTGGTTTGAGGCAGGCCACCACGAATACCCATGCTGCGCCAATTTTTTCATCTCAGAGCCGCACCTGCAACATTCGTCTTCAGTTATCTGTTGGGTATATTCCAATGTCTGTCTCCATTATCTACAATTTTTGCTCTCTGCACCTCCCTCTAGTACCATGGAAGTTATTCCTGATGTCTCAAATTGCGTCTTATCATTCTGTCTCGTCTTCTTGTCAGCGATTTCCATATATCCCTTTCCTCGATGATTCTTCGGAGAACCTCATCATTCCTTACCTTATCAATCCTCCTAATTTTCAAATCAAATGGTTAAAATGGCTCCGAGCACTATGGGACTTAACAGCTGAGGTCATCAGTCCCCTAGAACTTAGAACTAGTTAAACCTAACTAGCCTAAGGACATCACACACATTAATTCCCGATGCAGGTTTCGAACCTGCGACCGTACCAGTCGCAGCCTAGGAAACTGAAGCGCCTAGAACCGCTCGGCCACAGTGGCCGGCACCTAATTTTCAACATTCTTCTGTAGCACCACAACTCAAATGCTTCGTTTCTCCTCTGTTCTGGTTTTACCTCAGCCCATGTTTCACTACCATACAATGCTGTGCTGCAAGGGTAGCCTACATGTTATACATTTTTTCCTCAAATTAAGGGCTATGTTTGATACTTCTAGACTTCTTTTGGCAAGGAATTCCCTTTTTCTGCCAATGCTAGTCTGCTTTCAATGTTCTCCTAGCTCCGTCGGTCACTGGTTATTTTGCTGCCTACGCAGTAGAGTTCTTTAAGTTCACCTACTTTGTCATCCGCAATTCAGAATTTAAGTTATTCGCTGTTCTCATTTCTAATACGTCTCGTTACTTTTTTCTTCCTTCGATTTACTCTCAATCAATATTCTTTACCCAGCAGACTTTTCATTCCATTCAACAGATCCTGTAATTCTTCCTCGCTTACCCTCTTGGTTCTTGTACTTATTCTATATTACCCGAGATTCCTTATAACTTACTTATTTTTCTTAGGATTTCGAACATATTGCACCATTTTGCTTCGTCGAACGCATTTTCCAAGACAATGGATCATATAAATGTGTCATGCTTCCACGATCGACAGTGTACGCAAACGTTTAAAACACATTTTCACACCTACACAGAGAATTTACTCTACACGCCGTCACCCTTTGGTTGTCAAGAACATGCACTTACAAGGTATAGCTCCATCTTCTGACCTCTGACTGGCTGTAATTTGAGGAGGTCTGACGGTGAACGTTCAGGCAGATAGTCAGTACGAGTGTGCGCCTTATTCTATTTCCTCTGAGTTCGTTACTTTTACGACGCTTTTGATAAAGAGTGGTGCACATTGCACAATGATAATTAATAAATATATGATGTTATTCCTAAAAGTACGTACTTATTCATTGTCAGTAGCTCAGCAGACACTTAAAATTATGGCTCTATTCGCTGCTGTGAAGGTGAGCTTCATCAACGGACCTACAACCGCCGATATGTTCTGGATAAGTGACACACCTATAGAAGAGGCAACATGGATGGATAGTGCATTTACGCCCTGTTCTTCAACAGTACATTTCCACCTGCATCGCTCACGTGAAATGTATGGCTATATAATTGTTCGCTTGAAATGTTATAGTGACAAGCTTCTTACGTTTTGTTTCGGCTTGATAATGGTCTACTGATCGAAACCGGTGCAATGAGCATAAGAGTAAAGAGCTAATGATCAACTATGATGAAGTTCGACACATTTCTGATTTGTTACGATCCCACGTCCTCCGGATTTCGGCGTTAATGTCTAATGGAGATGTAATATCGTAACTCAATGAAATGAATAAATCTCTAACAATTATTTCACATTTTAGAAGTGTATATATTCACGTCAACGATGTTCAGGAACGTTCTATTTACACCACTTATTCTGCCCACCTTCTCTCGTACTCTATACTTATGTTGTGGACAAGAGTATCTGACACATGAACGAGGTGGCGTAGTTATAATTCTGGTCCCGGGTTCCGAAGGTCCCTGATTCATTCCTCATTGTGCTACACTGATTCGGGTTTCTCTTTGTTTATCATAAGGCTAGGGCTGGATTAGTTCCTTTGGAAAGGTCAAAGTAGATTTCTTTCTCACCGTTTCCCGACGTGACGTACTTTGTCTGTAATGAGTTCGCTATCAAACCCAAATACTGATTTCAAAATGGTTCAAATGGCTCTGAGCACTATGCGACTTAACTTCTGAGGTCATCAGTCGCCTAGAACGTAGAACTAATTAAACCTAACTAACCTAAGGACAGTACACACATCCATGCCCGAGGCAGGATTCGAACCTGCGACCGTAGCGGTCACGCGGTTCCAGACTGAAGCGCCTAGAACCGCACGGCCAGACCGGGCGGCCTACTAATTTCCACTTTTAAATTTTGGACAACAATGAAGAATGCTTTTCACTCACTGATAATGCATCCTATTCTGTTAATGAACAATGCCGTGCCGTCAGCGACAGAAAGCAGAGCGCACGGAACACGACAGCGAAGCTTGAAAAACTAATTAAATCGCATAAAAGACGAAAATATACGTGCTGACATGTCAGAGACTAAATACGAACACACAATGTTGCTAATCAAATAATAAATGTCAGTGACGAGTGTAATATCAACTCTTTAGCCCGCTGACGTATTTGTGCTGGTGTATTTGGGCTGTCGTAGAGGAGAACAATACATGTCAGTCCCGCGCATACACGGTGCATCTGCTCCTGTGCTTCACGTATACAGAGTACATGGTTTGCAGAGAGCACAAATTAAAGAGATATAATATACGCTGAATAAATATCTAATTTAACCTCTAAATTCAACAAAACTAAAAGCTAAACGTATGTAAAGAGCTGACAATTATTCGCTTGACCCGTTCTAAGAGATACGTTCCACTCCTTCCAAACTAACTATGCAAGCATAGAAATGAAGTCGCTTACATTCACTGATATATGCTCGACATCAGTGGAGAGATTTACACCAAAAAAAGTAATAAGAGACGGAACTGATCCCGTATGGTACACGAAATAAGTCAGAAGTAGTTTAAAAGAACCTACAATCTACAGGATTTGCTATGTTCTACTGAAGCTCTGTATTCAGCGCGGATCAATGCGAGAAGCTCTTAACAGTTTCTACGACGTAACTCTGTCTCGATATCTGGCAGAAAATCCAAAAATATTCTGGTCGTATGACACACTCAATACCTGCACTCCTTGATAGCAACAGTAAATTTTACCGATGACTGCCACAAAAGCCGACAAACGGGCCGACTTGGAGCAGGAGAGGCACCACAGGACATTTTAATTTTCACTGTCTATGCTTTTACAAGTAAATTCATAAAACTGTGTCACCATGACCTGGAAGGATTCAGGATTCACACTCGTAGCAGCGGAAGTTCAAAAACATAACAAAATTTTTTTTTTACATGTGAAATTTCATCATTTTTTTCACTTTGTTATAGGTGCACTTTTCTTCATAAGAGAGACTGTTCGATGAATTTTGCACAGAATACAAACCATACTTACAGGTGTCTGAAACTCTAGAATCTATTTAATTTATGAAAAAATGAATGAGCTGTTACGTTTTAAACTTTATGTTTACAAAAAAAAAGTAGTCAATTATCTCAATTTTTACCACAGTTTTTAATAGATTTGGAAAATTCTAGAGTTTCATACACCTGTAAGTATGGTTTGTATGCTGTGCAAAATTCATTAAAGAATCTCTCTTACTTGTGAAGAAAAATGCACCTGTAGCAACAAATGCAGCCAACAATAAGTGAAGAAATTATGAAATTTCATATCTTAAATATATTTATTTTGTTATGTTTTTGCACTTCCACTGATATGAGTGCGAATCCTGAATCCTTCCTGGTCATTCTGACAAAGTTTTATGAATTTATTTGTAAAAGTGTAGACAGTAGAAAATAAAATGTCCTGTGGTGCCTCTCCTGCTCCAAGTCGGCCCGTTTGACGTCCTACCCCCCTTAAGAGTGTGCTGACATAATAGATCCATACTTAGAAAACATACATCTGTTCGCTTCACGAAAGATTGGTACCTAAAGACTGCAATATTGCTCAGGTCACATCAACACTCAAGAGGGGAGGTAGAAGTAACTCAAGACAATCGTTCTTCCCGCGAACCATACGCGACTGGAACAGGAAACGGAGGTAATGACAGTGGCACGTAAAGTGCCCTCCGCCACACACCGTTGGGTGGCTTGCGGAGTATAAATGTAGATGTAGATGTAGATGCAGATGAAGAAGGGAGGTGGAAATAACCGCTGAATTGTAAATACGAGTAACACTGACGTCAATTCGCAGTAGGATTTTGGAACATATACAGAGTTCAAATATTGTGAATTACCCTGAAGAAAACGGTCTCTTGACAAATAGCTTGCACGTATTTAGAAGATATTGTTCTTCTGAAAAACAATTAGCTTCGTACTTACACAATGTACGGGGATCTAAAAATTATTCATCATTTATAAACATCCAGATTGCTTTTAACAACGTCCGTCACAACAAACATCCAACTGATTTGCCTCCCTATAGAGAATTGCCTCAGTTGTGTGACTTGGTTCATGATTTTCTGTCTGAGTGATGACATTGCGAAGTGATTTAGACAAGATATCTGCGAGGTACGTTAAGTGGCAGTTCACTCAAAATAATGGAAAGTGAGAGCTCATCCACATGACTACTTAAAATTTATCAATAAAAATTCAAATCTCATGCACTTATTCGAGAAGGAATTATAAAATGTGTAATAGCGCACTGTACAGATAAATTACTTGAATATTTTAGTCAAAAGATGGATAGAAAATAAAAATATTATTTTTATTTGCAACCATTTCTCCTCAGATGCTGTTTTAATTATGCTTTATCATATAGATATTATAATAGGTCTACTGATCTCCTGTAGGAAACTTACAGCTATTTATACGAAATCTAGATGCATTATGTTAGTAGTTCATTAAAAAGTCAATGTAGATGTCTTACAAAACACGGAGAGAAAAAACGAACTAGAATTATTAAATCCATTAAATTTCGTTTACACGATAAATCAAACAAATCTGAAGGGGGTGAATTCATCTAAATCCTTCAGAACTACAATTAATAATATATTGTAACGATCACACACATAATGTTGTGGAG
Source organism: Schistocerca americana (assembly GCF_021461395.2). Lineage (NCBI taxonomy): Eukaryota > Metazoa > Arthropoda > Insecta > Orthoptera > Acrididae > Schistocerca > Schistocerca americana. The sequence goes on along the minus strand of NC_060124.1, from coordinate 4,131,624 downwards.
AGAGAGAGAGAAATAAAGACTGCCATATATGGGAAGAACAATAAGAGAGTGTAACAGTTCTCCACGGCGCTTGTCCTTCCCATTCTAGAGTGTTGCTACGCGGTTTGGATCTGTATCAGATAGGATTGACCGAGGACACTGGAAAGGTTTAGAGAAGGGCAGTTCATTTCATGTTATCGCGAAATAGGGGAAAGAATGTTGTGAATATGATAGGCGAAATCTTTGCCTTTCGCAGGCAAGTGCCCCAACCACTGAGCTACTCTAGCACGACTCACGAGCCGTCCTCACAGCTTTAATTCCGCCAGTACCTCGTCTCCTACCTTCCAAACTCCCCACAAGCTCTTCTGCGAACCTTGCAGAACTAGCACTCCTGGAAGAATGGATATTGAGGAGACATGGCTTCGCCACAGCCCCAGGTCGTGAGTCGTGCTTGGGTCGCTCAGTTGGTAGAGCTGTTGCCCACGAAAGGCAAAGGTGCCGAGTTCGAGTCTCGGTCCGACACACAGTTTTAATCTGGCAGGGAGTTTCATATTAGCACACACTCCGCTGCAGAGTGAAAATTTCGATCTGGAAGATAGGTTTTCGTTGCATTGAGATCTCTTCACGAGGTTTCAGTCACCATCTTTCTCCTCCGAATGGTTCAAATGGCTCTGAGCACTATGGGACTCAACTGCTGAGGTCATTAGTCCCCTAGAACTTAGAACTACTTAAACCTAACTAACCTAAGGACATCACAAACATCCATGCCCGAGGCAGGATTCGAACCTGCGACCGTAGCGGTCTTGCGGTTCCAGACTGCAGCGCCTTTAACCGCAAGGCCACTTCGGCCGGCTCCTCCGAATGAAGAAATATTTTGTTGGCACCGACGTACGTAGGGAGGAATGATTATCGTAGGAAAATAAGAGAAATCTGAGCTCGCAAGGAAAGATTTATGTGTCCATTCTTCCCGAGGGCTATTCGAGAGTGGAACGCAGAGCTGTTGTCTCCAGGTGGTTCGATAAATCGTGTATCAAGCACAGTAGCCATGTGGATGGAAATAGAGAAATATCTCAGATATCTTTCGCATGGATTATAATTTGTAATACATTAATGTATCAGTAAAAAAAGACTGTAAAACGAAATTTGCAAATCGAAATGTTACACCAATATTTCTAGCAAGAATATGAATAAGAATTGCAATATATGATCTGGTTATCGTACATTGCTTTTAAATAGCAAAGATTGTGACAAAAAATGAATAATCCATGATAAATTCTAAGAGAAACAGTTAAAATATGAAATTTAAAATCATTAAATATTGTGAATTAGAAAGATCGTAAGCAGAAGAAAAAAAAATAACAAAATGGAACTAGTAATACCTAAACTTAAAATTTATCAATAAAAATTCAAATCTCATGCACTTATTCGAGAAATCTGAATTATAAAATGTGTAATAGCGCACTGTACAGATAAATTACTTGAATATTTTAGTCAAAAGGTGGATAGAAAATTAAAAAATATTACTTTTATTTGCAACCATTTCTCCTCAGTTGCTGTTTTAATTATGCTTTATCATATAGATATTATAATAGGTCTACTGATCTCCTGTAGGAAACTTACAGCTATTTATGAGAAATCTAGTTCATTAAAAAGTCAATGTAGATTTCTTACAAAACACGGAGAGAAAAAACGAACTAGAATTATTATTTGGGTGAGTCAATCTAATTTCAGTAGTCTGTTTTCTCCCGTGTGTAACAATATAGTACGACACTGAAAGATAACATTTTTATAGAGAATGCTCAGTCTGCAATAATTAATATCAGTGCTCAGACTAAACTATTAATGTTTACCCAATTACTAATGAATTATCTAATCATGATGATCAACGAACAGCACGGCACCTTATAAGCTGGAGATAGGCCCACGGAAAGCAGTGAGGTTTATTGATGAGAACAGGATAAAATATTTTAAGAGTAATCTAAAGGGGGGGTGTATGGGGTGAGGTATTTGTAGAGAGAGATGCTAACGTCAAATTCGATTTATTACTTAGTAAATTTGTATCAAATTATCCAAAAGATTCGCTTAGCACAAGTAAGCCAACGACAACTACGGGAATTAAAACCTCATATAAAAGTAAGAAGGAAATGTATGTAAAGGACAGAGTAACTTAATATCTTACATTCTTTCACACTAGAGAAGGAATGTAGTATTTTAAGGAATGTCATTGAAGAGCCAGAAAGATGTATTTCCTGACAGAGATAAATAATACAGATAACAAGATTAAAACTATATGGGACATTGTCAAATGAGAGACAAGATAGCAGCTCAACATAAAAGATTCCATAACAAACTGAAAGACAATGTAGTGACTGATAATGCACAAGTTGCAAGTACTTTCAGAAATCACTCTCTAAACGTAGCAGCAAATACAGCATTAAATGGTTCAGTCGAAGAAGCAAGAGAGTACATTGAATTGTCATTCCACAAAATTTTAAGCAACTTGATGTAGCACCAACATTCTTCACGGAAATTAATACAATTATAAAAGTTCCAATAATGGAAGCTCTTGTGGGGTTGATGGAATTTCAAACAGAATTCTGAAAAGTTGTTTCAACTTAATAAGTAATATCCTTACTGATATATCCGATGCATCAGAGGCACTGGGAATGTTTCCAGCCAGGGTAAAACATGCAATTATTAATCATTTCATAAGATAGGTGGGTGAGAAGACAGACTGGAGAAAATTATCTTTCAATTTACTGCTAACATATTTTTCAAAATACTCCAAAATATTCCATTTTCAGAGAACCACTTAGTAATTCTTCCGAAAATACCGTTTACTAACTTTTCTGCTACTTTCTCTCTGACAGGGTTTATTATAACACTAGCATCGTCTGCAAAAAATACCACTTTTCCTTGCTGAATATTAAGTGGAAGGTTGGTCGCAAATATAAGGAACAGAAGTGGACACACAGCTAAACCCTTTATGATTTTTACCCTAGTCACTAAAATTTTCTGTCTTCCCGACATTGTCTGGATTACGAAGTAGAATCTTTTGCATTCTGCTTGTCAAATATGAAAAAAACCAGCAGTGTGTAAAGATATTACTTTCATAAAACTTGAGTTTTTCTAAAGGAATACCACGATCTACGCTTTCGAAGGGACTCAAAGAGCAACCGTCGTCTAGTAGTTTCAATGAGAAACTGCGCTGTTGCCTTCCTCCTCCAACGACACTTTATGAATTATCAATTATTTTTCAGAACGATAAGCGTATCGATCTGGCTGTTACGCATGTCTTTAATTTTTCCATGCCAAGTTCATACAGCTGTAATTCGGAGACATCCGACAGCCAAATTCAGTTTTTTTTCCTCTTCACATTTGGCCATATTGTTTAGTCCCGTATTTTCTTACAATTTATTAGTTCTAAGTAACACCCCATTCTGGGAATGCAGGTTTGCGCTCTGCCTAGGACTGCGCAAACAGTGAACATCTGATCTGAGCATGTGACTCTCGGTGCAGGCGACATAGTGCTGATTGTGGTGACAGAAGGACTTTGGTTGAAACTTACTGATAATCGTGTCTGATTAGTGCTAAGGACGGCGTACTGTAATCAGAGAGCATAGTATCACTTTGAACCATTGTTTGTCAGCTTGTGTGAGATCAAGACAGATCTCTAGTTATTTGTGTTCCAAACAGTAAACTATTACTCTTTATTGTGTGAATATTACCTTGGCTTTCAGTACTATTCATGTCAAGCTTTCTTTAAGTTTTTCATCGGTTGTTACATATAAATACGTACATATAGAAACAATAATCTCAAATTCTGAAGAGAGAGAGAAAAACAGAGCAAAAAACGGAACAGAGATGGAGTTCGGATTTTATAATATGTTTATGGCTAGTACGTATTTCGCAAAAGATTTGCTATACCTATAACGATTTAAAATCTGTCTCGCAAGATATTTTGGTGGCGTTACTTCATTTATTCAAAAACCATTGATCAATCCGTGTTCTGCTTTCTATTTGCAGTGTCTGGAACAGTGGAACCTCGGACCAGTGTAATTCTTATGGCAAATATATTTCATTATATCCATCTTTGCAGATAATGAAAACTAAACTGACGAAAAGGAAGTTCAATAGGTTTTCTGCCTAATCTGTGTAATATGAGACTACCTCATTCTGCTGTGTTATTAAACGACGTCCGTTTATTTACTTATCGCTGATTAAATATGTTGACGCACCGGAAGTCCACTTTGACTACATCATTCGCAATTTGTTAGTTAATGCACATATTGTAACAATAGTTTCTGTTGAAAATATTAAGAATGCGAAGTAGATAACACCTGACTACTCGTCCACATAAAAAATGGTTCAAATGACTCTGAGCACTATGGGACTTAACATCTGAGGTCATCAGTCCCCTAGAATTTAGAACTACTTAAACCTAACTAACCTAAGGACATCACGCACATCCATGCCCGAGGCAAGATTCGAACCTGCGACAGTGGCGGTGGCGCAGTTGCAGACTGATGCGCCTAGAACCGCTCGGCCACACAGGCCGGCCGTCCACATAACTTTTGCATTTCTTATAACTTTTTCAAAGTTCTCACAAAATATTAAATTTTCTTATATCACACCATGGAAGTACAGCCACTCTTGAACGCATTTCAGACACTCCGTCATCATGTAAATAGTACAGATGTCCACGAAGAGTCTCAATCTTCCCAAGGTTTGCCGTATTATGTTATTTTCCTCCACAGTTGTTCCTACTAAAGAGCGCCGTGAATGAACAGGAATGTGAGGTCTACGTAAGCAATGTCACAGTGAGAGGTGAGGCGCGCTGGCTGTGGGAAATGAACTTCTCGTTGTTGACAGTCCTGCTCCACTATAAACAAAATTAACCCGTTTCTCATGTACTGGGATCTGTGTCTTTACCGCTCTTATGAATGACATGAAACGATATTAATTCTGTTTCAAGGCGATTTGATTTCTTCTGCGCATACAAAGCTTGTGCGCGATGTTCTTATATGAAACTCGACTTACCATCTTTTATTGATTACTGCTACATTACCTTCCAAAGAGCCATCGTCCGCCTTATTACTGCACTGCTATTAATTCCCCAATGTGAGTGCAATTTTGCTGCTGTATCGAATCGCAAATATCCAGTGTAACAGGACTGGGTCTTTCTGTTGCTAGCCAGGGAGGCGCAGATGCTGAGGGCGGAAGGAGCGAATGCGCAGAGCGACAATTCAATATTGGGGCTGCCTTGGGCTACGCCGGTATAATGCCGTTGCAGAAACCCAGATCCCGATACGAGGGCTGCGCATTCGGAAGCAATAAGCGCAGAGTTTCAAGACGGGAAGCCAGACGGTTCCCTTCGCCCGCAATAGCTGTGGTCACGACTAATCATAGCAGGTACAGCGGAAATCCTGACTGGTTGCATCCCATAATGTAACGCGGCACGCCAAGGCTACATCAGCTGCATTTTTTCTTACTGCGGTATTTTTATTTTATTTTCAATGTCTCAAGTACACACAATCGATTCCGAGGCAATACTGCCTCGTCTTCAGGCACCCGTTGAATGTGCTTTATTAATCGTTTGCCGTAAGTACTGCAACTGTCATTATATGAAGAGTGGCGTCTATACTGCATCTACCACACAGACTAAAAATTCGTGTCAAGCAGTCTCTGAAAACGAGAAAACTGTCAAACTGCTACACATCCCCCATAATTTCGCATAGTCTTGTCTTTGTCTGCTTAATCAACTTTCTCCTCTACTGCTCAGGCCAGTGTCAAGTTAGCTACCGCGGATTCTTTAAGACGACAATTAACCTGTACATTTTTATAGTTATGATTTCCCGTATGCTTCCTTCAACATCTATGCTTCCTGATAGCTCTTCAATCAAAAGCAGCTCGTGTTCGTATCTAATTTTTAAACTTCATCGATAGCACCATATTCCTGATTTTCTTCTTCTTTTTATTACTCATGGAAGACATTTCACTTCAGAGGCCCCCGCCCCTACGAGGTGAAAAATTTCAAAATATTCTTCTTACCACCAGTTTCACATTTCTTACATAAAAACGTCTTGCACCGGAGGTACCTACATCAAACTATCGTCTCACATCAGCCATCCCTTGTCGTCTCCCTTCCCAGATAAAGGAATTATTTCACTTTTTGTACTTGTTGCTCCTATTTTTGCTACATAGATGTCTGAGTATAGTCAACCGTCTCTGGGCTTTAGCCACAGTCCTTTCAGAAATGCAAACATATACCATACCTTACAATGTAGTCGTCCTCTTACCGTCCAGAAGTTAAGGATGTGCCTTTTTAATTCCATTCGTTATGTATCACAGTTATAGCTCTGATATGTTTTCCTTTTCTAGAGATAATGTAATCTTAAGTCAGTATCTCTTAAATTTTTTTCTTCTACTTATATGGATTATTGCAACCAGCGATCAGTAGCACGACGAACCAGAAAGCTCGCCCTATTGTTTTCATATTTATCCGGTTCTGTAGCTCTCATTTCTCTAAACCTTATGGTAGGTAACCGGTTTCGTAGAGTTAATACACCTTTCCAGATACTTTCGTAGCTCCAATATTTCCTACGCAATTAAGTAATTCTGAAAGCATGTCAACAAGTGCTCACTTGTTTGAGCTAACAGTGCTTGACTGCTTCGTGAAACCAGTTTACTTAATCACCTCTTTCTTCCACATTATTGCCCACCTGTTGCTCTCTACTTTTTGATGTAGCCACTTTCTGCGAAATGAAGGACAAAAGTGAAACAAAAATGAAAGAGGCATCCAACGCACGGCATCAAACAGACCACAAAACCACGAACGTAACACACAGAAACAAACGTTAACACCTTCTGCTAATCACTTTACTTTGAATTGCGGAATATACAGGGAGAGGCAGCTAAAAAGGGCTGTTCGAAATTTATGAATAAACACATCGAGGTGCTGTTTTCACCATACTATAGCGGACAATATGGCAAATTTCCTGACGTTCGGAAATGACATTTGCCGTTAATAGTCACCGAATTACGACACTGTAACGTTCTGTCTGTGGCATTTGAAAGAAGCTTCTAAGAGAACTTTAACGACGTAACATGAATGGGAGTCGATGAAATAGTATGAACATGAGAGTGCTGCAAGCCACTGCGCCGCAGTCAGGGGAGAATGTTTACCAAACATCTACCCTATTATACCAGACGTAAGCAAGCACTCAACTCACTAACAGTTGGAGTGTTTGTTATGACGGCTGTCACACTAAATGCTCAAAATGTTGACCTTGAACGTTGCCACACGCTATAAAGTGCTTCTGTAGAGACATTGCTGCATTTGGAGTTAACGGTGGCGCAGGACCATGTTGTAAGGGATTTCGTGCCTGGGAGACGTTCGGTATTTCCTAACAGAACTGTTGCTCTAATTTCCGCCACAGATAAAATCACTGCCACGAGGCAGTAGATGCAATGAATATGAAGAGGATTGAAAGGGTCGGAATGTGATTTTATCAGAAAACTCGTATGGTCGATCCCTCTCCTACCTCGAGACCTACCTAGTGGCTTTTGCATTGTTTGTTACTGCCACTAAAATGCTAGTTTCTGTTCTTTCTTCAGTCGCTCATCTTTTCTCTTGGACCATTTTATTTTCCACACTTTAGGCTTCTGGCACTCTTTTTTAAAATGTTTGCAGATACAGTCGCCAGTGCTTGGCATGACCTGGATACTCCTCAGCAAACAACCTCAGCGCTGCTCTGAAGGTTTCACGACGTTAGCCATAAATGACATTCACTTTCACGACTGTCTTATAGACTGTGAAAGCGTCAGTAGCTTATCTGAATGCTACAAGAGCAGAAAGCAGACTGATGGCCTTCGCGCGAACACGTATAAACAACGTGTTTTCTTACATTCGGTAAAATAGGGCAGACGTTTGTGAAACCTCGCCGGCCGGGGTGGCCGAGCGGTTCTAGGCGCTACAGTCTGGAACCGCGCAACCGCTACGGTCGCAGGTTTGAATCCTGCCTCGGGCATGGATGTGTGTGATGTCCCTAGGTTAGTTAGGTTTAAGTAGTTCTATGTTCTAGGGGACTGATGGCCTCAGAAGTTAAGTCCCATAGTGCTCAGAGCCATTTTTTTGTGAAACCTCTTCTTCTGACGGCGGGATGGTGGTTTACGGCACGTTATTGGATCAAGTCTCATACATGTTATGGCAAGTTCTCCTAGAAGCTTCTTTCTAACGCCGCAGAAAAAGTATATAGTTCGATCAGGACGGAAACAAGTGTGTTGTCGTAATTCGGAGACTGAAAACCACAAAAATTACTAACGTCAGGAAATTCGCCTTCTTGCCGCTATAGCTTGCCGGAAACCGCATCTTGATGCATTTTTTTATTCAGGATATATTTGTGGTGGACTATCGTAGTGGTCTTTCCCTTGTATATTTCTGTGATTCGCCACAGCTTTTACACGAAATATTTGTTGCGCTCCTGATTATTGGGCAGTATTATGCTCTATAAGTCGCTTTTAAAGCACTTTGAAAATCATAATATTTATTTACATCTATAAAACTGTATTTAGCCTATTTGAGTAATGGTATAGAACCTCTGTACATGGTTCTTCAAACCACCGGACTATACATATTTCCGGAAAATCAGCGTCACCTACGGCCATAAATACGTTCTCGCCCACGAGAGGCTGGGATGGGCGATGGGATTGTACAGAGAGTGGGTCGTAAATTCGCGTGCAGTCCGATCTCAAACAGGGTGTCGAGGCAGAGGCGAGAGACCGAGGTGGCCACGAAAAACAGCCGGCGCCAAAACAAACACTGGCGAATGTTTTGGTCGGCTATTCCGGTAAACTGCTCTCATGTGACGTGAAGGTTCGCAGAACGCAAATGTTCCCCAGCCAGGATCGATCTATGCTTTCCGTTGCCTTGTAGCTGAAATGTAAGCTCACGTGGAGGACACAATTTAGCACTGACGCTAAATTGTTTGTGACATTTTGTTGAGCTATCACACAAAACGACAGTTACATGAAATGAATACACAATCTTAGCGTGTTTCAGAACTGCAATTAACTAGCTGTTGCTTAAGAAAGATGAAATTAAGAGCCTGAAGTTTCAAATTTTTTTTCCAAATAAAGTAAGCATAATTCAAGTCTTTGTACAATGTAAACGGCCACAAATGTTACAGTTAATAAAATATTCCGGACTGTTATGCCGTGGTCGGGTGGATTTTCCATTAAAACCCAACATTTCGTTCCCATCTGCGGAGGTATTTTCAAGAGGGATCCTAACTTCTTTGAGTGTCCGAGTCACGCCCTCTGTCGCTACTGACTGCAGCAAAATTCCGCTTACACCTGCTCCCGTTCATTGACGTGACGTCACTTGCTTTGATAATCCGAACACAATTGGCTTTTATTTGTTGTCGCCGTGTACTGTTGCTCTCACACATGTGGGAAGACGTGTACACATTGTCTTCTGCACAGGTATCCAGACGCTATTTAATTTCACGATATTCTCCTTCCTTTTGATATTCCTGATGTGGTTAACAATCTCTACGGCTTCCCTGCATAGCTTTTCATTGTATCTGCTCGCGACGTCCAGTACTTCCAGTACCTGAATACCATCAAAATGATGTGCCAGTTTTCAAGACAGAAGACGGCAGCTTAGGCCATACTATTTACCGGAAACCCACGCACTTACACCAAGATTCGAACCACCGCCCGCAACAAAAGCAAAGCATCATATAAACTTCGGCGGATAGAGGAAAGAACATTGCGAACCAGAGCTGCTTGATGAGGAATTAATACACCTCGCCAGTGCATTGCTTAAGAGTAGTTATGGATTCGCTGAGGTGAAAAGAGAATTACGACAGCCGAGCAAATATCGAGGCCCCTCACAGGCGCCGGTGACATCTGAAGTTTTCCTGCTTTTCGTTATACATGTTACTAACCGCATAGCAAATATCTTTGGTAAGCGGAACATCGCAGTAAACGTCAAGCCGAACTGAAACATGTAGAATCACCTAAAATCAGCCAAGGATGCTCGCAAAATTGCTGAAAAAATGGGAATTTATAGGATTTCGTTTAGTTGTGGGGAAGTCTACGTAGGTACCACAAAAAGAACGATGAGAAAGCACAAGCTAGGAGACCAATGCATTCATTTTAATAGGACTCAAGTATTGGCAGCCACAAGCGGATACATGAAATGCTATACAGTGAGGCCATAGAGATTGCTTAACACCCCAGGGTTTTCAATAGTAAGGTGGAGCGCAGGAAGTTGAATAGCATCTGGATCCCGGTGCTTAGTTGTGATAATTCATTGCACCCAGGCCTTTGATACGTTTTTTGGTAACAATTAGTACCTGTATGCTTAACCAGATCTCGAAGTTGTATTTGCAGCAGCTTGAGAAGGAGTTCTGAACCTCATGGAAAAGTCAATACTTCAGTAAAGTTTTATTCGTCGGATGATGAAATTAATGTGGCTGTGGTAGGATTATACTGCAAGAATTTTAACTTTTTCAACGCCACATTTTACACTTCTGTAGAAAACAACCACATGCATTTCTTTTGTCAACTCGAAGGGTACCTCACAACTAATTTCGAATGATTTTCTGTTAGCCATGCATGTCGAAGATTGTATTAGTATAATATGTATCATTAAACATTCGTGGATATAACGGATCTGAATAGCGTAAAACGACTTTGTGGGTGACTACAATCTTTCTAAGCAATATGCTGCCAAAGAATACGTTTTATTGCGCCTTACGTTAAAGTTTTCCCCTGTCTCATTCGCGGACGGGGCATGAGAATATCGACGTAGTGCTTCCCACGACTGTGATGATTTTGTTTGCGTGTTTCCGGTTGGAGGGGTATGAAGAGACTGAAGAACATTTGAATATTCATACGTGGAAAACAAATGCTTACGACGTAGTGTTTATTAATGTTTTCCTGTCATCGAATGTCCCATCATCTTCGGGCGTGCACTCCGCGCGAGAATATTGGCAATTCTTGTTCCAGTTTTTCAGTTGGCAGCCTTAGAGACATTCCCGACGTGAGTCTTTTGCAAGATTTTTAAATCACTTTACAGAGTACTGCAGAGCAAATGGGCATGTCTCAGAGATAACACTGATGCTAACAGGAGCTTCAGGTACACATAGGAGAGCTTCTGTAAAGTTTGGAAGGTAGCAGACGAGATACTGGCAGAAGTAAAGCTGTGAGGACGGGGCGCGAGTCATGTTTGGGTAGCTCAGATGGTAGAGCACTTGCCCGCGAAAGGCAAAGGTCCCCAGTTCGAGTCTCGGTCCGGCAAACAGTTTTAATCTGGCAGGAAGTTTCACATCAGCGCACACTCCGCTGCAGAGTGAAAATCTCATTCTGGACACATAAAGCTTTGCCTCAAAGCGTGAAACAGAGCAAGTGTAGAATCAGCAAATCCACAGTGCTTACAGTGCATTTGTTTGATTATTAGGGACAGCGTATCATGGAATGCCATGCAATGAAGACTTACATCAACAGTTCCATTGAGAGCGCAGACATGAAATGATGGATTTCCATGACTTGACGAGCTGGAAACCTTCGTTTCTGTAAATCAAATTGTCCGCTAACTGTATTTAGAAAGCGGCCTTGTCCACCGAACCCGAACCAATCTGTGCTCCTCAGTCCTCATGTAGCATACATGCTACATCGTTTTTGTTTTGCTCAGGCAGATAATTAAACTTTCTTGTGTTTGATTGTGGGATTTACTTTACACCTTGTGCTTTCTTTCATTCCTGTATGTTAATACTAAGATACCGAGGAGTACAGCACACTGGACTCGGAATCGGGAAGATGATGGTTGAAGTCACCATCTGGTGATCCTGATTTAGTTTTCCCATCGTTTTCGTACATCGCTTAAGGCAAATGCTAGGATGATTCCTATGATAGGGTATGACCGAGTTTCTCCTCCACCCCTCTTTAATCCGGACTTGTGCTTCGTCTCAAATTACCTTGATATCGACAGGACCTTCAAAACGAATCTTCCTTCCTTCTTCCTTTCTTGCCAGTAAGTGGCAGCATCGGCTTGAATGAAGCTGTTTACCGCAGTATCAGCGTGTCTTCGAGAGATAGAGGTAATTTCTGTTTATTTTCAACAGTTCTTCTCTAAGCTGTGCTTAGAATATACTGTAATATGGTAATATAACCTAGGCTAACGAATAAGCGAATTTTCATTTGATCACAGAAATATAGTCAATATTTTTTTATGTAGCCTTGGGCTTACATCCCGCAGCACTCCTCACTTTCTTATTCTAGGTGCACTGTTTTCAATATTTTATGTCGTTAGTATTGACTTCTATGACTGGTACATGTTTCAGTTATTTTCTAACCAAAATATTATTCCCTTTGAACCAGTCCTAAAATTTTCGTGAACCTCACTGTTTTATTAAATGTAGTGTTTTAGTACTAGTTTGAACGATAACAATGAATATCAACTTTTAATTTATAAGATTTAAGCTGAGGACTAAGGAGATTTATTACAGATACGGAAGCTCCAGCCTGAGATGTCGCCGTATCCGAAAATGTTGGTTACGCAACAAACGATACTGCACGGGAAGTTATTTCGACTAATCGCATCCCGAAAAACTGCTGTTTTAGCTACTATAATAACTTGCGCGCTCTGCGCTGATTAAAAAGACGTAACTCTGCTCCGATCGTTGACAGCCTATCATATACTTCAGCCATACAATTTCGTGAATCTACAGCAGTCTGTCGGATGTCGCGCCGCCAGCTGCCGCACTGAGGATAACGTTATGTGTCGGTCGTACGTGACAGAGCAGCAGAAAGTAAAACAGTTGCTCTCGCCAACAGCTTTCTAGAAATTTCTATCACTGCACTGAAATTATTTTCTTGTTTATCAAGGTGCATAAACGGTGAGCATTCCCTCTGTCTTTATTTTACCGCGACAAAAGTCTAAAATTTTGTTAATAATGTTAATAAACGTGACTGGGCGCCTACATACATGTGCGTAGTTTACCACTATGAGAATGCAAAATGACATATCCCACTTTTCTACGAATTAAAGAAGCAAATTTCTTTAGTACGAATTTGCCTGTGCGATCTTTCGACTTCTTGTTGCCACACTTTGTTATTGGAGGTATATGTTCAGCATAACTGACTCCAGCCATCACTCGTAATCATTTAGTAAGAGACAACAATTTTTTACTACTCATTAAAACAAGTACAGCGTTCGGCCTTTTCACTAACATTTCTTTCAAGAAACCGAATAATTTATAAATGTTAACTGCGTCATCCTAGAGATGTACGTATGGGTTTCAGCCAGTGTTTGCCACGTCATTAGTAATAGCACTGTAGCCCAGGTTAAAACCCGCTGAAGCTTCCCAAAGGTTAGTACATCACACACTGGACTCAAAGGACCGGAAATCAGTTTTTCCGCAAGTGTATGTAGGGGTCCTTTAAGATTTCCGCTCGTCTCTTAAAATATTCCTTTCTAATCGACACGTTCGGTTCCCTACCTCACTTCTTCCCATTCCAAACACCTGTTCCGTTCCTAGAGGGGATGTCGTCGTCGTGAATGTCGTCGTCGTCGGCGCGTTAAACAGCATTCCTCCTTCTCTTTTACTTAGTTGGCACGGAATTCTTTGATTTATGCTTACATCGTGAGCCTATCGGCACAACTGCAATTGGTTCTACGTCCACACAACGGTGTACGTTCCAGACGCTACATCTCACATTGCTGACGTCAGGAAATATTCTGCTCGCTTCCTTCCACAACCTTATTACTCTTTCACTGCATAGGGCCTTGAAGCAGGCTTAGATCTGTGACGTCGGTCGGTAGAATTTTGGAACAACTTCTACGCTCGCGTATTCCGAAATTTCTTGTGACCAAAAATCTCCTCCGTAGCAATTAAAAAGGGTTCCGAAAACAACGATCGCGTGAGTTCAAGCTCGCACTGCTCGTCCACGAGACTCAAAAATAGACGCGCAGGCAGACACCGTGTTCTTTGGCTTCCGGAAGGCCTTCTATATAGTTCTGCACTGTCGCTTGGTAAGCAAAATGTGAACGAACGCAAGGACAGACCAACTCTGTTACTAGACTGATAAGTTCTAATAAATACAACACAACATCCTGAAACAAGAAAGTCTTAGTTGCAAATTGTTTTTTCTATTTGTCGGTTCAAATGGCTCTCAGCACTATGGGGCTTAACTTCTGAGGTCATCAGTCCCCTAGAACTTAGAACTACTTAAACCTAACTAACCTAAGCACATCACACACATCCATGCTCGAGGTACGAAAAGAACCTGCGAGTGTAGTGGTCGCGCGGTTCCAGACTATAGCGCCTAGAACCGCACTGCCACTTAGGCCGGCTCTGTTTGTTGGCAATGATTCGTTTCGCACTTGTGTGGCATCTTCCGATTAACGTAGGAAGTAAAGTGAGGAGACAACATCTCTCCTCATTTTCAACGGAGAGACATTATCAAACGTAAAAGCAGCTAGTGTCGTGCATCGAAAGATTGTTTCAGGACCACTGCTTTTCATAACTTACACGGGGTGAGTCAAAAAGGACTTTGCCGGCCGGGGTGGCCGGGCGGTTCTAGGCGCATCAGTCTGGAACCGCGCGACCGCTACGGTCGCAGGTTCGAATCCTGCCTCGGGCATGGATGTGCGTGATGTCCTTAGGCTAGTTAGGTTTAAGTAGTTCTAAGTCCTAGGGGACTGATGACCTTAGAAGTTAAGTCCCATAGTGCTCAGAGCCATTTGAACAATTTTTGAAAAAGTGCTTTACAAATTTGGAATGAATATAGAAATTTATTGAGAGAACTTGCAGACTCGATAGATGTGTCATTTTATAGCAAACCTCAAATTCCAAATTAAAGTGTCAAGTGTCATTTTGGTTCGATGTGAGTACCACTTGTGATGGGGCTAACGTCCCACCAGTAGTCAATTTGTCCCACACTCGTTGCAGCAAATTGGGCAAAACATATACAACCAAGCGTAGATGTAATTTTTCAGGTCGACTAAACTGTTTGGTAGGTGAGAACGATACAAAAGGTCTTTCACGAAGCCCCAGACAAAGTAAATTCAGTGATGTGAAGTCTGGGGAGGGACGCCACCATGCTATTGGCCCTTTACGGCAAATCCACCAACCTGTTTATCGAGGAAATCTATAACTTCCGTGATGAAATGAGGTGGTGCATCGTGTGGCCTGTAGTACCCGCCAGGTTAGCCTAGAGCTCTGCTACCTGGACTCGGGTAGGCGCGCCGGCCCCAAAACGAATCCGCCCGGCCGCTTAACGACGGAGGTCGGTGTGCTGGCCAGCCTGGATGTGGGTTTTAGGGGGTTTTCCCCATCCCACTAGGTGAATACCAGGCTGGTCCCCAAGTCCCACCTCAGCTACACTCTGACATCTGAACACATTTGCACTATTCCATGGATTACACTAGACACAGACAGTTGGGTTACACTAATTCCATCCCGGAGGGTACGGGTGGCGGCAGAAAGGGCATCCGGCCACCCCTTCAATTAATGTTGCCAAATCCGTTTAACCTTGGCGACCCTGCGTCATTGCAGGAACAAGGCGCAAGCAAAAGAAAGAATCGTCTGACTTGTAGTAAACCATTTCATTTCCATCATCTTCATTGATCTGTGGAATTAAAAAGTTTTCCAGCATATCCAGATACACAGTACCAGTGGCAGTTTTCTCTATGTAGAAGGCTGTACTCTTTCAATTTGCTCAGGGCACAGAACAGTAACATTGTGGCTGTCACGTACATGTTTAAGGGTTGTGTGTAGATTTACGCTGCCCCATATTTTGCAGTTGTGTGTTCACCACGGCACTACTATGAAATGTTGACTCATGGCTGAAGTTATTGTGTTTAGGAATGTGTTGTCGTTGTCTATCCGACGCAACATTTCTGCAGAGAATTCGCCACGAGCAACCTTATCTGCATCATTAATTTGCTGTTCCATTGTGAATCTGTATGGATTCAAATGTAAACGTCTATGTAGTACTCGCTAGACAGTCTTTCGTGGAATGTCACTCTCGCGAGACGCACTTCGCGTTGATCTCTTTGGACTGCGGGGAAAGCTCTCTCTAACCCGTTCGACATAATAATGAACAAGCAGGCCAGCTGGTGATTATCATGTCACTGTGAACAACCCGACTCAGCAAAGTTCTTGTGTCAAGAGCTAAGTTTTGGCCAGCTTGGAGGTTCTTTGGCGTATTCAGTGAGAAATTTACCCTGGAACAGTTGTTGCAGCGTTCGTTTCATGAAGCAAAAACACAAAGCGAACGCGGTCCACACCAGTGAAAGTAGACAGTGTAACGGTACACGAAGCTGGCGCAGCCGGCCGGAGTGGCCGTGCGGTTCTAGGCGCTACAGTCTGGAACCGAGCGACCGCTACGGGTGCAGATTCGAATCGTGCCTATGGCATGGATGTGTGTGATGTCCTTAGGTTAGTTAGGTTTAATTAGTTAAGTTCTAGGCGACTGATGACCTCAGAAGTTAAGTCGCATAACGCTCAGAGCCATTTGAGCCATTTTAAGCTGGCGCTCCTGGTGGTGGATTGGGGTACTGATACACTACGTGAATCGCACTTGAGTTAAATTGCTACAAAATGATGCATCTACCGATTCTGTAGGTTACTTCAATAAATTTCAATACCATTCCAAAGTTGTAAATGCCTTTCTAACTCATTCTGTACTAATGACCTAGCTGATAACGTCGAAAGTTCCATGAGCCTTTTCACGGTTGGTGCTGTTCTATACATAAAGGGTGTATCCGTACCTGGGGTGGGGGTAAGCCTCCGTAAGGAGGTAATAAAAATAAGTTGACATTAGTGTGTACTTTTTTTCTTTACATTAGTTACAGTTAACTGCAAATACCATCATTGACACAATCGACGTATAGTTCGTACTGCGTCTTACAAACTTGCTGAAACTGACGGCCATCAACCTCAATGCAAGCATGACATCGGCAAACAAGATTCTGACACATCCTGACGAATATCCCTGGTGTGTTTACAGCTACAATTCTGGCAACTAATTCCATCTCCGTATCCACTGGGATCTCATACTTAAGCGACTTTAGATGTATCCATAGGAAATAATCAAGGGTATTCAGGTGAGATGACCTCGCAGGCCATGGAATAGGACCTCCCAATCCAGCGACTTGGAAGTACAGCACTGAAATGGTTTCGGACATCCACAGTGAAATTAGGCGTTGACCGGTCATGCTGTTGATTCGTAGCACGTTCTGGCATGCAACAATGTAAGTACGACACAACAGCGCCACCTGATGGACAAGTGAAGAAACAAAACCTGCGTCATGACTTCCTAGTAATCAGGCTCGTCCTCCCCGTTTCCTTGCAGGGAATAAAAAATATATACCCAAATAACCAGCACAATACGCTTAAACTTGTACGCGTGTTAGTTGTAAATAAGCTGGAAAGCATTAATGCCACACAAAGCGGTAGACGAGTTTACTTGCATATCTTCTTAAGCCGGCTTCTCCGATGTCAGATTCCCTCCCTGAAATTGTTCAGTCAAGCATTCTGTATGTCGAATTACACTTTTGCACGCTCTTATGGAAACACCCTCTGTAAGTAGCAAGATTATAAAATTGTAACAAAATGCCGGAAGACCTAAAGAGGATCAACGCTTGGAGCGTGGAGTGCCAGTTAACCCTCACCCAAAACAAATGTGTCGTATAAGAACGTACCCAGAAGAATTTTAATCACTATCAAAATGTATCGTGATCTGCATAAAGACCCATAATGGTCCGATTACACGATTGCAGGACGATAGCTGGAAGCATTTACATCCACCGAATATGTAGCGTTATGAGTGCGAATCGATTTAAAGTGGAACAATAACGTAAGAGTAATCGCAGGTGAGGTAGATTCCAGGTTGAGATACAGCGGAAGAATGCCCAAAAAAGTATCCCGCCCGCAAAGGAGGTGACATGGGAAACTCTCGTTCGACCAGTATCTGAATACTGTTAGTCACTCTGGAATCTGTAGCAGATGGGATTAATAAAGGAAATTGAGAAGAGCGGCGTGTTTCTTTGCAGGTTCATTTAGTAAGCGCAAAAGCGTCTTGTAGATTAGCAGCCAACGCCAGTGGCATAGACAGAGAGGTGTTCTGCATCACGAGGTAGTTCGCTGTTGAAATTCCGAGAGCGAACGTCCCTAGAAGAGCCAGCCAATATATAACTTCTTCCTACACATATCTCGCGACAAGGTCGTAAGGATGAAATTAGTCATTCGGGCACACTATGAGCCTTACCAGGAATCATTTTTCCCCCCCGATCTATTCACGAGTGGAACAGGAAACGGGGGAGGAGACAGCAGCAGTACTCTCCACGACCAGCCGTAAGATGGCCTGCAAGGTGTAGACGTGAATGCTGCCTGCAATGATTTTCATTACTTCGGTTAAAATACCTCAAGCTCCCTCATTCCCGACCCGTCTGCAGGAACAGATCGTTATCGCAAGTACGCGGCGACATTGCAGTAGTAAACAAGTGCAGTCGTCACTAAGGAAAACTGCTTTCAGGTCAGTTCTTTCCACCCCGATTATTCATTCTCACAGTAAGTCGGGCGTAGCACCTTCACTCCCGAATAATATTAGTTCACCACAGTATTATTGCACCTGAAAGTGTGGGCATTTCGGACGGCTTATTGTGAACTTTTATCTTGATATTTCACGAGGACACGCTGAAACATCGGACAGTGTATGCGCAACTGTCTTGAAACCATTGACAACGGGATGCATTTGCTTTAGCCCCGACTGTACTTGTTTACTGTTACGTGTTTTCAGTAACAAAAAATGGTTCAAATGGCTCTGAGCACTATGGGACTCAACTGCTGAGGTCATTAGTCCCCTAGAACTTAGAACTAGTTAAACCTAACTAACCTAAGGACATCACAAACATCCATGCCCGAGGCAGGATTCGAACCTGCGACCGGAGCGGTCTTGCGGTTCCAGACTGCAGCGCCTTTAACCGCACGGCCACTTCGGCCGGCTTTCAGTAACAGCCACGGAAGACCAAGTGCAGTGATATCGTGGTCGGGTAGCACGAAACTGCTGAGCATCTCTTGAAACAAGTTTTCAATAGCGGGGCGGCAGATCAATAAATTAGCGTTTCTCAGTGTACACTGGTAACTGAGAGCTTCTCCTTGGATTTTTTTTAAGGTAAATTACATATCCGCAAAGTATCCCCTCCTCACTGTTTAAAGGACTAAGAGGTCGTTTTCGACACAGTGCACAGCATCTTATATGACACGTAAATTTAAGATGGAGGGGCCGGGTTGTGGTTGGATAAGGAAAGAGAGAGCAAAGTGATTATTGATATCAGCGGCATCGGGACATTAAGCGGAATCAGCAGCACCGAGTGAAAATGTGTGCCGAACCGTGACATGTGCGAAATGACGGACACCACATATTCATGTAATTGATTCGCCTAGATAGGCTATTAATCCACCTTCTTCAATATGGATGCACAAGTGCGCACGACCTCTTGCGGGAATCTCAGAGCAGCGAGCATGGAGAACGTGGACGAGGAATACGAGTAAATGGCACTCGGTGGGAACGTGGGTCGGCCTGGAGGCGTGCCAGGATAGTCCACGCAAAGGTGATAGCGCTGTGTCCGGATGGCACAGTGGTTAACATATCTGCCACGTAAGCAGGAGATTACAGTATCGAAACACGCGTCCGGCACACATTTTCACTCGTCGATGGGGATTGCGCGTAATGTCCCGTTGCCGCTGACATCAGTAACTCCTTCCCTTCCCTTTAATTTCCCTTCCTTTCTTCCCTCTCCACCTTCAGTTTACGTATAATGTATCACAGCTACCGATTCCGCATGGTGTCTGTTCTATCGGACATGTGCGAAAGAACACGACGCATTCGTATATATGGTATGAGGTGATCTGCAAACGTCAATTTACTTCCTACGTTTCTGATTTTTAATTTTGTGTGTTCCTTACATCACGTTCTGGTAATCCTTTCCGCTTGTTCGATGTAGCTAGCCTTAATCTTATAACAACAGCAAATTTTAGTATATGGAACCATTGTCATATACGTCTTGCGTTATGTTAATGTCGCGACTTGTTGAGATTTATACACGGTGCATACATTAAGTTCCTTACGTTGTTTGTATGGAATTGTACAGGGTTTATAATCTTGACAGGCCCATGTTTTGTGCGTGTAATTTAAGATTTTCTGCAAAACTCTTTTCAGCCCCCACAGCAGAAATGTTTAGTCTAGGTTTATCTCCATCAGATGGATGTCATGCGAGACGACTGGGAGCTTGTATCAAGCTTAGCACAACATCAAGGTCAATGTTGTTCCCTCGAGGTAACGGTGACCATTACGAATTGTGGGACCTGAATAAAACGATGCTTTAAGAAGGCAATGACAGTATGGCATCAAGGGGAGAATGAACCAGGAGCTCGCTGACGACAGCATCAGAATTCCTGGAATCGATGATACCAGCATCAGCATTCCCGAAATTTCCTCTTCCTGCTCCACATTTCTCGGAGTGCCTCCCCCCCCCCCCCCCCCCCGGCACCCTAGACTTGATGCAACCCACCTCATGTTGCTATTAACATTAGCACGTTAAAGAGTTAGACGTCAACCGTATGGAGGGGCAATGCTTGATTTTCAATCTGAGGGTACAGTCTGACACATTAAACAATCAGGTGTGGTGAATGTAAACGACCTCTACAAACGTTTTACTGATGGTAGCGTGCGTGGTATGAATATAAATCAATTTTTAACATTGTATAAATGTTTGTTTTCGTTCAACACAAAATTTACATCTGAAAACCCTACAAAAGTGTAGTGTATCGTACTTTTGATGCAAATGCAGAAGAAGGTTTTACTCTTCGCCACACCCAACTATTTGTAATGCGCAGAGGAAACACTACGAGAGGAGAACACTGAAATACTCATAATGATTACTGACAAGAACACACGCATTTATTGACGAATACTCAACTCTGAACTAGTCGGTTCATTCAGTAGATTCTGAAGTTCAACTACAATTTACTTATATTGATTTTTACTATTATGATCTAACTTGATACGGTAAATAACCTCTGTGCAAAAGCATATCATACTCTGTAGAAGACCTACAATGTTATCTCTGTTGACTTCTTGTAGGAACTTCTTTGTAACTGTTTTGTTTATGTAAGATATTTTCTATGTATAAAGTGTACAGCAAGTTGTATGTGATGTTTAGTGTTGTGAGACTCTGCACAAATGGACCACAAGGAAACTGTAAGTACAAATTCTTCTAAATTTCGCCAGTAACTTGAAAAAAGATCGACGACCAACTAAAGATCGCGTGTACCTTATATGCTGCAGTAAAGTTAACGTAATGTAGCAGAATCTCAGATACCGAAAACATCACATACAAATGGCATAACAAAAACAAAAAGACGCACTTGAAAACGGGAATAATTTTCTGAAACGCGTCGTGCAAAAAGTAAAATAAAGAAAATCGTGAATGGTAGCAGAAGATTAGTTTATAAACAGACTAATAGCTTTCACAGGTGCAGGCTTTCAGAACCATTTATAATGGATCTAATCAGGTTCCCGGAATCAGTGACATCACATTGAGCATTCCCTGAATTCTGCTGTTAGCAGAGTATAAAACAATGAACTGCATTAGTGTGACATAACTACGCATATAAGCAATGTATTTTTAAAATCTTCCCACGAAAAATCAGTCAGCAGCTTTCTCCTCCGAGTGCGAAACTATGTTTTTTCTGGCGACCCACATACATAGGGGGGAATGATCATTGTAATAAAATGAGATAAATTAGGGCTTTCACTGGAACATTTATGAGTTCTTTTTTCCCGGATACTGTTAGAGTGTGGAACGATACGGAAATAACCTAAAGGTGGTTCAATGAACCCTCTGTGACGCATTTAATTGTGAATTGCAGATTAGTCATGTAGATGCAGATATAGATGAGAAAAAGAATAATTACGAAAGAAATATTGTAAATGTATCTGAAGAGCTATACTGTTAATGATAATAAACAGTACAACGACCCATCTTATATCCTACATATTCCCTACCCTCCACTTTCCTCAGTTACCACTCCTTTCCTCATCTAATTATCTTGGTACCACTTCCTTGTGGTTAGTCTCGGGAGGTATGAAGACTAAGGGAGAAAACCCCGAAAGAAAATCGGGAGTGAAACCCCAAAGGCCGCTGGAAGGCGTACTGCGTCCCCTCCCGGCAGCTCCTGCGACCTAAGTGATACCAGACGTATCCTCTGGACACTATCACTTAGGTCGAGAAGAAGACCGTGATACCTGGGCGACTCGCGTGTCTTCGTATTTATCGCCCAAGCATGCATCATCCTGGAGAGGACACTTCAGTGACACCTAAAGACATCGGAACATCACGGGAAGGGGCAGTCACCGGTTATAAGCTCTGTCAGAGTGGCGTCAGAGCTGAGCGCGAGGGGCCCCTTCCGACGTTGGGAGTGATCATCGCGTGTCACTGGACAGCTACCCGCCCGCCTCAAGCTGGGCAGCCCCCAGCCAATAAGGTGCTGTCGCTCCACTACCCGCCTGTTTCACGGGGTGTGTGGAACTTATGAGTGGTCTTCAACAAGCGGGTAGATAAAGTACACCTACGAAAAGCAGGAAACAATACAGAAACCGCCATTTCGTTTTTCCAACTGCAGTGTCAGGACCATGTGTCCAAGATACATTGACGATAGCCAAAAGGTTGATTTCATTCGTAAGACTGTAGTTATTGATAGGGAGCTCCGTCGCTTGAATTTGAACATGGTGAGACTACAGGAAACGCGGCTACCAGACACGGGCTCTATTAAAGATAAGTTGTGGTCCAACTGTCAGAAAAACAGCTCCTCCGAAGACGAAGACAAGAGACGTTATTACTGATGAAGGCAAGCAGATGGAGCACTGGGTTGAACACTACCTCGAGATGTATGCAACTATAAATGAAGTATGCAAGGATGCACTTGATGACATCAAACAAATGCCTGTTATGGAAGAGCTTGATACAACGTCCACTATGGAAGAAATTGGCAGAGTGATAGATTGTCTAGCTAATGGAAAGGCTCCAGGTGAAGATGGGACCCCTGCAGAGATTATTAAGTATAACAAGCCCATCCTCCTACAGCACCTACATTCACTTCCCACAACCGTCTGGGAAGAAGGCTATGTCCCACTAAGTATGTGAAATTCGAAGATTGTTACTTTGTATAAACAGAAAGGAGACAGAAATGATTGGAACAATTGCCGAGGCATTTCACTGTTGAGTGTAGCTGGGAAGGCTTATGCAAGAGTCATCGTAATGCGATTGCAATTCGTAGCATCTAGAATCTACCCAGAATCTCATATCAAACTCAGAGGATGAGCTGCAGTGTCTAATCAACTAGTTACCAAATGCATGTGGAAAATGTGGTCTTACCATCAGCTTCCAAAAGACTAAGATTATGGCGCAGGGAACCACTAACCTTCCATCCATCAGCATTGACGGCAATCCTCTACAGGTAGTTGCTTTTACCTCCCTGGGATCTACAATATGTAGCAACTTGTGTGTGGGCACTGAGATTGCCAACAGAATTGCAAAAGCATCGGCTGTCATGGATAGATTGAAGAACAGAGTATGGAATAATGGACTACTCACCTTAAAAACTAAATTGCAAGTATATAACACAAGTGTAATCTGCAACTTTTGTATAGGTGTGAGATATGGACAACTCTTGATCAGCACGAATCCCGACTGAACAGCTCTCATCCCCGTTGTTCTTCAGATCCTTCAGGTCTCTTGGAAGCCTCGTGAGCACAAACAGCATTCATTCACTCCTGAGCCACCCACGTCTAAGGTGGTTGGGACATACCAGGCGCGGATCCTGAGCGAATACCGAAAAAAGTGCCGTACAGAGAACTTAGGGAAGGTGTGAGACCAGTAGGAAGACAGCACCTAAACTTCAAGGATGTCTGCTAGAGAGATCTGACCAAGGCCAGCATTGATCTAAGTCAGTAGGAAAATACAGCTGGTGACCGTGTCAAGTGGCGACAAGCTGTGTGCAATGGGGTTGAGCTTGCAGAGAACGAACACATGCTAGAAGACAGCAGGGAGAGGGCAAGACAGCAGGATAGAGCGGCCTCTGGTGGAAGTCCTTTACATTTCGAGTGCCCAAACTGCAGTAGAGACTGCCACTCTCGAGTGGTACTTTTCAGCCATAGCAAATGTTGCAGAGTCTGCACAAACTATGCTGCACCATCACCCTTCGAGGATGGATGGATGCCATAAGAAGTTAGGAGAAGACCTGAGCAGCCTTCTAGATTGTGTCAAGATGATTCTGTGATTTACGGTTTCATAAAGTCATCCGAAGATCAAAACCAATTGCTAAATGTTTTGCACAAGATATCCACATGGTGTGAAAACTGGTAAATCACTGTAAATGAAGAAAAGTGCGAAGTCATCCACCTGAGTACTTAAAGGAATAGGCTAATTTCGTTTGCATCTTAAATCGTACTATAAACACTGAGGTGAAGAAAGACATGGCGTAGCGATACGCACTGTGAAGAGTTTTCCGACGTGATTATGGCAGCGCGACGGGAAGTAACAGACTCCGAATGCGGAGTGTTAGCTGCAGCTAGGTGCATAGGGCTTCTGTTTCGGAAATCGTTACGGAATTCAGTATTCCAAGATCCACAGTGTCAAGAATGTTTCCAAATTTCAGGCGTTGCCGCTCACAGCGGACAACACAGTGGCCGACGACCGAGAGCAGCGGCGTTTGCTTATACGAGGGTTGTTTTTTAAGTAAGTGCCGTTTTAATTTTTAAAAAAAGATACAAATACTTTTTTAAAAAAACTTTTATTTTCTGATTCTACACACTTTTACCTATTTTTCCTCCGAGCGAGGTGGCGCAGTGGTTAGACACTGGACTCGCATTCGGGAGGACGACGGTTCAATCCCGCGTCCGGCCATCCTGATTTAGGTTTTCCGTCATTTCCCTAAATCACTCCAGGCAAATGCCGGGATGGTTCCTGTGAAAGCGCACGGCCGACTTCCTTCCCCATCCTTCCCTAATCCGATGAGACCGATGACCACGCTGTCTGGTCTCCTTCCCCAAACAACCAACCAACCAACCTATTTTTCTACATAGTTGCCTTGCTTATTTAAGCACTTGTCATACCGTACAACTAAGTTTTTAATTCCCTCTTCAAAGAATTCGGCCGCCTGCTCCGACAGCCAAGAGTTCACGGCCGCTTTCACTTCATCGTCGCCATTGAAGCGCTGCCCGCCAAGATGGTGTTTCAGGCACCGGAAAAGGTGAAAATCGCTAGGAGCAAGGTCGGGGCTGTATGGTGCATGGTCCAAAACTTCCCAGCCAAAAGAATCAATCAAATCCCGAGTCTTTTGAGAGGTGTGAGGCCTAGCTTTATCGTGCAGGAGCAAAACTTCTTTTGCCAGCATGCCGCGCCTTTTGTTTTGAATTGCTCTGCGGAGCTTCTTTAGAGTTGCACAGTAGGCATCTGAGTTGATTGTCGTTCCTCGTGGCATAAAGTCCATTAGCAAAACACCGCGCTGGTCCTAGAACACAGTTGCCATAATCTTGCGCTTTGACAGCGTCTGTTTGGCTTTGACCTTGACGGGTGAGGTTGTGTGTCGCCATTCCATCGATTGTCGCTTGCTTTCGAGAGTGATATGGGATACCCATGTTTCATCTCCAGTGACAATTTCACTCAACATGTCATCCCCTTCTTCCGCGTAACGAATCAAAAAGTCCAATGAAGTGGCAAATCTCTTCCCTTTGTGGTCCTTTGTGAGGAGACTGGGTACCCACCGAGAACACAGTTTCTTAAAGTTTAGGTTTTTAGACACAATTTTGTACAAAACCGATCTTGAAACTTGTGGAAATTCCGAAGAAACAGTGGAAATTGTGAATCTTCTGTCCTCACGAATCTTTGTTTCTACTGCAGCCACCAAATCATCAGTGATCATAGAGGGCCGGCCTGAGCGTTCTTCGTCATGGACGTTTTGACGGCCATTTTTAAAGTCTCTAACCCATTGACGCACTTTACCTTCACTCATTGCATTTAAGCCATAAACTTCTGTTAACTGACAATGAATTTCTGCAGCTGATAGGCTTCTCGCGGTCAAAAAACGTATCACTGACCGTATCTCACACGCGGCGGGCGATTCAATAATCGTAAACATTATAAAGTAGCACAGCGATGCGTACACGTCAGCTACAGAGTTGCAACTTGCAGCAGTGTGAACGGGAAGGATACCGGAAAGTGGCGCGGTGGCTTGTTGCGGCGTCCGCGCGAACTACGGGACTATACGCGCGAACGGCCCTTACTTAAAAAGCAACCCTCGTAGTTATTAATGCTGACTGACATACAACACTGCGTGAAACAACCGCAGAAATCAATGTTTGACGTACGATGAACATATCCGTGATGCTACGGCAGCAGGCGACAGACTCTAGAGCCTCTGCTAACAGCACAAGACCGCCTGCAGAGCCTCTCCTGGGCTCGTGACCGTATGGTTTGGACCCTTGACGACTGGACAACTGTCGCTGGTCAGATGATTCCCGATTTCAGTTGGTAAGAGCTGACGGTAGTGTTCTATTGTGGCGGAGACCACATGATGCCATGGACCCAAGATGTCAACAAGGCACTGTGCAAGTTGTTGGTGGCACCGTCATGGTGTGGGTTGCGTTTACACGGAATGGGCTGAGTCTTCTGGTCCAACTGAACCGATCATTGACTGGATATGGTTACGTTCGGCTACATGGAAACAATGTACTACCATTACTGTACTTCATGCTCCCAAATAACCATGCGCCATGTCATCGTGTCACGTTTGTTTGCGTTTATTTTGAAGAACATTCCGAAAATTCAGGCGAATGATTGGACCACCCACCGAACATTTATGCGACATGATCGAGAGCTCACTTCGAGCACAAAATCCTGCACCGGCAACACTTTCGATTGGTTTCAAGAGTAATCCGAACAATTCTAGCGAATGATTGGACCACCCATAGAACATTTATGCGACGTAATCAAGAAGTCACTTCGCCCACAAAATCTGCTCTGGCAACACTTTCGCAGTTACGGACGTACACAGATATTTGTGCATAGGACTTCCAATGACTTGAGTGTATGCCACGTCGAACAGCTGCACGCTATGCGGAGGTATCCTATATCCTCAATGCAAAGGCATTCAGTTCAACTAAATACATGACAACATAACTTGCTGCACGTGAAGAAGAAGTATTGTACATAAAATGGAAACAACAACTTGGCAGAACACCAAGAAGTACAATATTGGGCAATCGCACCTGAGATATCACCTAAATTCTTAGGGATCGCAGTTGCGAATAGTTTACTTTTGAACGATCTCTTAGATTACGTTTTCGGGAAAGCGAACCAAAGACGGCGTTTTGCCGACCGCTGTGGCCGAGCAATTTTCAGCGCTTCACTCCGGAACCACGCTGCAGCTGCGGTCGCAGGTTAGAATCGTGCCTCGGGGCATGGATGTGTGTGATGTCTTTAGGTTGGTTAGCTTTAAGTAGTTCTAAGTTCTAGGGGACTGATGACCTGAGATGTTAAGTCCCATAGTGCTTACAGCCATTTGAACCATTTAGACGGCGTTTTATTTGCAGACCATTTAGAAGATGCAACAGGTCTTCTAAAGAGACTTGCTACACTACTTTTGACCGTCATCATGTAGAGTACTGCTGCACGGTGACGGGTCCGCATCAGATAAGATTAACAGAGGACACCGAAAAAGTTCACAGAAGAGCAGTTTGTTTTTTATTTTTGTGAAATAGCAGGAGGGGGGGGGGCGATATCATGGATATGAAACGCGAGCTGGGGTGGAAATCATTAAACCAAAGCTTTTTCTTTGCGGATGAATCTTTTCACGAAATTACTAGGTTAAACTTTGCTCCGGGCGTTAAAATATTTTACTGTTGCTCAGTTACGTTTGGAGAAATAATCATAGTAATGAAATAAGAGAATTCAGAACTCGCACCGAAAGATTCAAAGGTTTGTCCTTACCGTGTGCTGTTCGATAGCGCAACGGTATAGAAACACCTTAAGGTGGTTGATGAACCCACTCCTGGGCACCTACCTTAGAATTGCAGGTCACTCATGCGGGTGTAGATACAGATGTTACTGCTCAGTGTTATGGTGAATACGCAGAATCCCTCGTAAATCAACTTAAGCAAAGCCCGTTTTCAATAAATATTGGGCGATGAGAACAATGAGAAGATGTAAGTCGGTAGTTTTCCTCTTAAGGGAACGTAGACGGAATACATATTCATGGATTTTAGAAAACTGGAACAATGACGGCTGAACGAGAGTTCGGTGCCCGCTCCTTCCAGAACCCGATAAAGCTAATCACTGCACCATTGCACTCGGTGTAGACAAAAAATGGCTCTGAGCACTATGGGACTTAACAGCTATGGTCATCAGTCCCCTAGAACTTAGAACTACTTAAACCTAACTAACCTAAGGACATCACACACATCCATGCCCGAGGCAGGATTCGAACCTGCGACCGTAGCAGTCGCGCGGTTCCAGACTGAAGCGCCTAGAACTCGGTGTAGTCATACACGTGACAAACAACGTCCTAATAACAGTGACTTCGGTTGTGAAAAAGCTGCGTGTAAGCGCTATGATGGGAGTTTGACAGGGAGACTGATAACCTGAATGGAATTCTCCTGATATTTTAATGAGCATCGTTCTAAAATAACTGAAAACCTTCGTATATTTTTTACGAAACCGTTACGAAAATGTCTATATAATTCATATGCAGTGAGTGGAGAATTGGTGTCATGTTTCGAAAGGCAAGTAATACGTGCGACTGCTGCAGCCGCTTAAGATAATGTGACTTGATAAACACGGCAACAACACGCAAAAGCAAAAGGCCACAGTGTAATAGACCTCTATCTGGTGCTCTGCTCTTGCTAAAATGATCGCTGGGCTTACACTTTCCTGCCCTGACCGTGATTCAGACATTAACTTCCACTGCTACTTGCAGGCGTAATTAGTCATGGCCTGCAGCTAAATCACTGTGATTATGATCAAACTACTTAAGTAAATTAACAGGTCGAGCGATTATACAGCTACATTAATGAAAGTCTGTGATTGACTCTAATAAAGAGATGCGTTAAATAATACCCTTAGTTCGTGAAACAAGAAGCTCACTTAATCAGGTGACACTATAACACTGATTTGTAAAACATGCTTCAACTCTTCAACATTCACACTCATTGGATCGGCAGTCCCTGGTCGGCCAACAAGAGAAAATCACAGACCATATTTACTGCTGTACGCGAGAAAATGAAAGTAACTGAGACGCATAGCCGGCTGCGGTGGCCGAGCGGTTCTAGGCGCTACAGTCTGGAACCGCGCGACCGCTACGGTCGCAGGTTCGAATCCTGCCTCGGGGATGGATGTGTGTGATGTCCTTAGGTTAGTTAGGTTTAAGTAGTTCTAAGTTCTAGGGGACTGATGACCTCAGAAGTTAAGTCCCATAGTGCTCAGAGCCATTTGAACCATTTTTGAGACGCATATTTTCTCAGATTATGCAAAGACGGAAGCAGAACTTCCTTTAGCGTCAATTGTTTCATACGTTTTGTCCAAGTTAAGAGAAAGTTTTATGGCGTTAACTTGTACGTGTACCATCACAAATTATGACACTGCACAAAAGACTTCTGTCGTTTAGCTTATGTAACAGTCTCTTACTCGACAAGTAATGACCACAGCAATAATGAAATGTACACATCATATTTCATTCCAATAAGTCACGGAGATTAATAGGAAAGCATTACGCCAGACCGACAGCGCAGATTACAAATGTAATCATAGTGCTTGTTTCAGGTTCCAACAAGTGCGCTTGCTTTCTGAAGGTTTAGGGCTTAAATTGTCAACCATTTTCAAAAACCATTCGATTGTGTTTCAGGTAAATCCTGTGGCGGTTCCTTCAAGCATCAGGTAACCAACCAACCATGGTTTCGAAGCCTTGTGCAGGATTGGCTCAGGTGGCTGATAGTATTGGGCAGCTATGTCGCGTGAAGTCCAACGTAAAATCAACACGTTTCATAAAAAAAAAATTTCTTAGGACCTGAAGATGACAGAAAAGTGCGTGGAAACCAGTTGTCTTAAATAAAGAAATATTAATCCCACCTTGGCTGTTGAATGTTTTTAACAAGTAAAACAGATCACTCTTTCCGCCTCCTCAAAATGAGATTCAGTCTATAAGTTTAGTTGGGAATAGCATTATATGCGAAACAAGATTGTAAGTAAGGAAGAATCACTACTAATTAAACTATTTATAACTTCCCTGGAATAATTCATTATAAAATGTCAAATCTTTCATTTAATTTAATCTCTGCACGCATTGTGAAGTAGGGTTAGACATTCAATTAGAACACAGTTCTAAGTGAGAAATTTTATATAAAGTTGGAGAAAAGGCTGTACACAGAAGCGGAATAGATTCCCATGGGTTTCCTTTTCTCACTTTAGCTAGAAACCTTTGCCTTCTGCTGTATCGTTATCGTTTGGCCTATTCGTTTTGAAGGATACTGTGGACACATGATTTGGTTCAATAAATTATCTTGGGGCTGACGCTGCCAATTGAACACGAATTTTTTATAGTTTTTTATTTGTGTTTACACTGTTTTAATGTCTACCTTATGTTCACACTTACATTGCCTTGTAGCTTTAAAGAAAGGATAGCTGCAGCAATGACTCCATGAATTATTAGTTTTGGTTCGCGTCTTAGTACGTATAGATATACAAAATTATCCACTACAATGCCATCAACAAAAATTGCTCAATTGTACCGTTGTTCATCTCAAAAGAAATTTCAAAGAAGAACGCTAGGTGAAGACCAATCTGTTCTTGAAACAAGCTTCGTCTTGTACGACCAAGCTACAATACACTAACAGGCATAAACGGAAGAGAAACAACTAGTTGGTATCGTTGTGCAAGCAGCTTTTAAACTAGTAGTAGGTGTAATTGCTTTACGTATAAGCAAAGCAGACAGGAGAAGTATGGTTCTTCAAGTACTTAAAAAATTAATCTTTTGTGTTTTGATAATCTGAGGCTTGGCATTTGGAAAGTAGTGATACTATCCGCATCTATATTAATAAAAATATCATATTTTGTTTAGTACACAACTGTGGAGAGAATGCGCATCTTCCTTTGGGATATCGAGAACATCTGTAGACGGGACGGGGTGTTCTTTGACACAGGATAGAATTAACGGCTTTAGATTTCGTGGCTTGCCTAATCAGTCCCGATCGCTACAAATACGTGAGAAGAGTACAACGGTATTCAGTCTGCTGATTGAGTGTAATATGAATAGTTTGATGGATGAATCCAGTTAGAAGTTTTTGTTTCCACGATGAAGTAATTTGGGCTTTGCAGTAGAAAACGTGACTAGCCACACATGAATAACTTCTCGCTCATCAGTAATTCAGCGTGGAGAAAGTGTGAGTAGACTTTTTAGTACAGAAATGTACTGCTGAATTGTTAGACATGTTCGAAATATGCTGATTACATTGACGGTTTGCACCGAAACTAAAACACGGTCGATGAAGATTATGTCCTTATGTTTAACTATCGTAAAAATAAGAATTTAGCTAAATACGTCATTCATTCACCTACCTTCGACATGTGAGCATCAAATCTAACATTTTATACTTAAAAAGACATTTTCAAGTAATATCTTTATTTGTGTGTGTCAGTATCTTTGCATTACCCGACTTTAAATCGTAATCTCCACTTTATGTCGCTGCGATGTCACATTAGTGACTTGGTGAGCAACAAGAGTCAGGTCGGAGGCGCTGGGTTAGTTTCAACTTACTGTTCGCGTGAGAAATTCTAGTGGCGTTGCGGTTCATGTTATAAGATCTAGTTGCTCACCGGCAGTATTCACGCCACCATTAACATGCAAATATGTTGGGTTTCGGACTTGGTGTGTTACCATCAGCGGTTGGTCTAGGGCGTTGCTTACATGTTATACAGTTTATCTGTACACTAGGTGGACCTGTACGCACTTACACGTAGTAAAGTGTGTGAACAACGTTCCGATCAGGTTGTAACTACCATTGAACGGCTCCAGATGCAGTTTCTGCGCTCGATAAACCGTTTCTCTCTCTCTCTATCTCTCTCTTTCTCCTGTCATGGTTAACAAAAATCTGGTGCACCTTAGTTCGCTTGCCTTGCAAACACAGCCCGTCCTGTCTACACAACGTTCTGTTTACGCTCGTGCACATCGCATTAGACCATCCCTCCATGCGGTATCGTGATTGCAACGTTCGTGAACTAGAAGAACGTACTTTAAGCACAGCCAGCTGAATTTTGCAACTGCAACACATTGTCTTCGTAGTAATTGCGCTGCCACAAAAGGTGGAGGTGGCTGCTATTGTGCCCTACGGCGGCTATACGGGGGATCCAAACAATGCACTGGTGTGTGTACGTGCTTTATAGGTGCAGAATGGAAACGGGTGCTTATAATAAAGTGCACGTGCCCACGTAGGTCCAGCATGGGCTGTAATTATCATATGAAGCGAAACCTGGTAGATGTGCTAACACGTTAATGCGGAACCGATTTACTCTGGAAAACAGTTAAAGTTGTGGCTACCAGGTGCAGATCAGGCACAGTATTGTTTGCTCGACGGTGTGACATCCACGCTGTCGCTTGAAATGCCGTAAGATGAGTGAACAGAATGGTTATCGAGAAGAGAGACCGTGCCCTGTTAGCGAAACTGTTTCACGTGAACGGCAGCAATTTCTGTGCTGCATTGAGAAAGTATCGCTGACTGAAAGGTCTGAGGAGAGGGCCGATATCATTAAATGATAATGAAATTAGAAAACACGGATAAGCTAGATGTGGCACCTGGAAGACGTCCTACTCTCGTACAAGTTGTTGACGGGGTTGCTGATCCTGTAACCGACCATGCGGCACGTGCCCCAGGTAGCGCTAGTGTCTCGAGAACTGTCCACCCCATAGTCAATAGTATGGAAAGTAGCAGTGCAAGATCCAGACGGCATATTAACTGAAACTTCATGATCCGCAGCAAAGTCCTGAAGTTACTTTTAGAAACCTGGCGCCGATCGAAGTTGACGGCGTGTTGCTGGGCAATATTCTGTGGAGTGACGACGCATGTTTTACGCTACTGGATACTGCCGCATTTGGGATACTATGAAACAGCGTGTTATGGACGAAGAACCGTTGCACTAACCGTATGTAAATGCGGGGTATGGATTCAAAAGCATTTTTATTTTCGATTGGACCTTTTTTTTGAGGAGAATACACCCACAGGGTCTGTCGGGTGTACCGTGACGTCTTCACTTTATTGAGACCTCATTGTACAGAATGTGATTTCTGCTTTGGAAGAGTGCAACCGTATGGAAACCAGTGTTTCCATGCAAAATGTTACAACGTCTCATGTCACTCGCCCAGTGATAAATCTACTTAATGCAACCTTCAACCAACGTGTTATCCCTGGTCGTTCTCCAGGTGCATGGCCTGAGCCGAACCCATGGGACTTTTGGCTGTGGGGACATAAAAACGAACGCGTTTATCACGAGCACGTTTGGAATCTACCTGATCTGAAGGCCAATATACAGGAGCATGTAGCTCAGATTCCATCGGAACTACTGCGATCACCTGTGGATCACGCCAGTTTACTGATGCTGCAGGTCGTTTTCGGTGTTCATATTGAACGAATCATGTAAGCTGCGGTTAATAATGAAATAAACATTACGCTATTCTCACTTGTTTGATCTTTATGTCCTCGTCCCGTTTATAATAAAATACATAAGGGAGTTTTTCTATGCAATAAATGCGTTCGCAGTTGAGAATATGGGCAACCATTACCTGTGTAATGGATTGACGACAATGAGAAGAAGGCCACGTACTGGCAGAAGTAAAGCTGTGAGGAGGGATCGTGAGTCATGTTTGGGTAGCTCAAATGGTAGAGCACTTTCCCGCGAATGGCAAAGGTCCCTAGTTCGAGTCTCGGACCGGCACACACATTTAACCTACCGGGAAGTTTCATTGACAATTTGTGCCGGATCGGTTTTCGACCCAGGATTTCCCGTTTGCCGTGAGCTGTCACTTTACATTAGGCTATCCGAGCATAACTTACAATCAGCCACAAACTTCCATACGTCGTAACCATGTGTGTCCGAAGGAACACATATCGTAATTCGGAATAATACACGCACTGCAATATCGTACATTTCTATACATCTTTCTTGCATTAAAAGCGCCACATTTGCACCTGGTGACTAAAACTGGACCTAATTTTATTTGCATAAATCGCTTCCTCGTTAACGTATTACATTATGTACTTAGTTTCACTGCCATACGGAAAATATAGGCCACACAGGATCTACGTTAGTAGCTCCACTTTAATTATAACCACCCGGTATGCCGAATTACTTTAACTTCTGCAATAAATGGGAAGTCATTAAACTATTAAATACGCGAATCTGTGATTTCGTACGTGCATTCCCTGTGCATACTGTGGAGTATCCAGAGGATGCGAGGTGGGGTGGAATGACGACCCGTTATTCGTCCCCCTCAGCAGCTAGCCAAAGTCCTCCCTCGGTGGTGATGAGTCCGTGAAGTAAGTAGACATAAAACGCTTGGTAAATGCCTTTAGGGAAGGGCATCGTTCTTCTTAACAACACAGGCATTGCAGTATCATATTTACCTGCCAACACAGGGTGGCTAATTTTAATTACAATGTCCTCGCCTGTGCCTGAATTACATGTGTGCGCGAGCACAGAGTGTGACGGAGGAATAACCACAAATGGAAACTTGTGTCTGGTCGCGAGTCGTGCACGAATAGCCAAAAGGGTTAAGGCGACCGCTCGCATGAAGGCTGATATCCGGGTTCTAGATTTTCATTGTCGTTATACTATTATACAGCTGACATTTCAAATATTCTGTTTATCTTTCTTAGGTGAAATTTCTGACACTGATATGAAGGATTGTTTTCTAAAAGAAATGTGCGGATTTCGAGAATGAATCTTTCACTCTGTAGCGGAGTGTGCGGTGCTTTGAAATGTACCCTTAGATTAAAACTGTGTGTCTGACCGGGCCGCTCGCTGGCACTGCTCTTATCAGGTGAGGTTTCAAAGCACGTCTCACAATTCACCCTCACCGCTTTAATTCCGCCAGTACCCCTCCCCTAGGCTCCGAACCTTAGGGAAGGGCCGGCCGGTGTGGCCGAGCGGCTCTAGGCGCTACAGTCTGGAACCCCGCGACCGCTACGGTCGCACGTTCGAATCCTGCCTCGGGCATGGATGTGAGTGATGTCCTTAGGTTAGTTAGGTTGAAGTAGTTCTATGTTCTAGGAGAATGAAGACCTTAGAAGTTAAGTCCCATAGTGTTCAGAGCCATTTGAACCATTTGAACCTTAGGGAAGGTCTCCTGGGAATCATTGAAGGCAAGGGAAGGATAATGGCGGAAGTGAACACATGAGGTAGGGTCGTGAGTCATGTTTCGATACCCGATGGAACAAGTAAATTAATTTTTAATGTAAAATTGAACATTTCTAATGAAACCCAAGAACATAACACGTGTTACACTTCACGTCTTAATATTATTATTTTTAGTTATATAGAACTTGGGCAAATGACTTGCACCACATCATATTTGGACAAACCGTTCATATCATTTACGTAAATGTCCCACGTTCACTTTCTTGTAATACATACCTGGTTCCTTTTTTACGATATCGTACGGGGTGGTACCGTCATAATGTCACAAACTTTCGGGGAATACGGAAGCTATAAGCGAAAATCGTTATGATACCTCCTGCTGTGGAATACGTGTACCGGCCTAGTGTTGCTAAGACATGGGATAGAGAGTACGAATCAAGAAAGGGAAAATTTCCAGTAAATATAGGGTGCACGGTACAAACGTTACATGTTATGAGCACTTATTCTTTAGAAGAGAAGTGTTTCACAGAAGCGACGATGAACAACTGCTCAGGTCATAGCTCTGAAGGTATGTCAAATGGTTCAAGTGGCTCTGAGCACTATGGGACTTAACATCTGAGGTCATCAGTCCCCTAGAACTTAGAACTACTTAAACCTGACTAACCTAAGGATATCACACACATCCATGTCTGAGGCAGGATTCGAACCTGCGACCGTAGCGGTCGCGCGGTTCCAGACTGAAGCGCCTAGAACCGCTCGGCCACTCCGCCCGGATAAGGTATGTCATTTAGTGTCCTTTTGTGCGACACACTTTTTCTTGTTGTGGTCGATTCTGCCACTTCTGAAAGTTGCCTACTGTAAAATCTTAGACATAACAGTACCGGTACATTTATTCAAATGTCACAGGTATCACAAAGATTTTTGTTTATGGCATTTTCGACTGTATTTTCCGATTTGGTCCTTCCCGGGCCAGGGTCCTATGCATCAAATTGATACATTTTCCGTTGCCCGCAATGCCTGAAAGTTTCTAACATCAGCACGGAATGACCCTGTATATTTTTTGTCTCTTGGTATGATTATGTTACTTAATTACTAGCATTTACATATAAAAGCAGTTAAAATTGTGTATCAATATCCCGGAAAGAAAGTGTTCCATAACAAGCAAAAGTCAGTTCATGTAGTTTAAAAAGATGTTATTGTGGGTACGTTGGCATTGTCACCTGTTTCTCTGTTTCTTTCAACTCCTTGCTAGAGTAAATAACCTGAAATATGATGTGTTGGTGATGCATTAGCCTTATATTGAAATCTGTACAGCATTGTAGTTGTTATAATTAAATTACAATGAAATGAATACCCCTAGCTGCATACAGGAGTTGATATGAATCAACGGGGACAGTTGAAAATATGTGCCCCGACCCGTCTCGAACCCGGGATCTCCTGCTTCCATGACAGACACCCTATCCATTTTTTTGTTCGATATAGTTTATAGTTCATTGCGTTTAGTCTGGGCGGACGTCACAAGACATTCGTTCAAGTTGGTCGTTGATTTCTTGACTCAGTTTCTTTATCACAGAGAGCACGCAGCTCTCTGACCGAACACGCTGAGCTACCGCGCCGGCTCATGACGATGTTTGGTTTGTGGGGTACTC
The DNA here is from genome assembly GCF_021461395.2 of Schistocerca americana. NCBI lineage: Eukaryota > Metazoa > Arthropoda > Insecta > Orthoptera > Acrididae > Schistocerca > Schistocerca americana. Next base: position 4,094,520 of record NC_060124.1, on the reverse strand, counting down.
AACTGCGTGGTTATCAGCGCCCAAACAAATACCCAACCTTTGCTCAGTCCAAACTCGCCCCTTTCATGAATGATGATGAAATGATGAGGACAACACAAACACCCAGTCATCTCGAGGCAGATCCATCTGAGCCACCGAGGACACAGAGGATAGTGCGACTGCAGGGACTTGTCTCTGGCACGCCTCCCGTGAGACCCACATTCGCAACTTATTGGCCCGCACTATAATCATAGTGCCCCTGCATATCATACTCATTGCTCGCGGCTTTACTGCCGATTCCCGTAAGAGTTCGGGCTCTGTCCATCCGCACAGAACAAGATGGTCATATGACTGGTGAACCTTAACTATATATATATATATATATATATATATATATATATATATATATATATATATATATATATATATATATATATACTCCTGGAAATGGAAAAAAGAACACATTGACTCCGGTGTGTCAGACCCACCATACTTGCTCCGGACACTGCGAGAGGGCTGTACAAGCAATGATCACACGCACGGCACAGCAGACACACCAGGAACCGCGGTGTTGGCCGTCGAATGGCGCTAGCTGCGCAGCATTTGTGCACCGCCGCCGTCAGTGTCAGCCAGTTTGCCGTGGCATACGGAGCTCCATCGCAGTCTTTAACACTGGTAGCATGCCGCGACAGCGTGGACGTGAACCGTATGTGCAGTTGACGGACTTTGAGCGAGGGCGTATAGTGGGCATGCGGGAGGCCGGGTGGACGTACCGCCGAATTGCTCAACACGTGGGGCGTGAGGTCTCCACAGTACATCGATGTTGTCGCCAGTGGTCGGCGGAAGGTGCACGTGCCCGTCGACCTGGGACCGGACCGCAGCGACGCACGGATGCACGCCAAGACCGTAGGATCCTACGCAGTGCCGTAGGGGACCGCACCGCCACTTCCCAGCAAATTAGGGACACTGTTGCTCCTGGGGTATCGGCGAGGACCATTCGCAACCGTCTCCATGAAGCTGGGCTACGGTCCCGCACACCGTTAGGCCGTCTTCCGCTCACGCCCCAACATCGTGCAGCCCGCCTCCAGTGGTGTCGCGACAGGCGTGAATGGAGGGACGAATGGAGACGTGTCGTCTTCAGCGATGAGAGTCGCTTCTGCCTTGGTGCCAATGATGGTCGTATGCGCGTTTGGCGCCGTGCAGGTGAGCGCCACAATCAGGACTGCATACGACCGAGGCACACAGGGCCAACACCCGGCATCATGGTGTGGGGAGCGATCTCCTACACTGGCCGTACACCACTGGTGATCGTCGAGGGGACACTGAATAGTGCACGGTACATCCAAACCGTCATCGAACCCATCGTTCGACCATTCCTAGACCGGCAAGGGAACTTGCTGTTCCAACAGGACAATGCACGTCCGCATGTATCCCGTGCCACCCAACGTGCTCTAGAAGGTGTAAGTCAACTACCCTGGCGAGCAAGACCTCCGGATCTGTCCCCCATTGAGCATGTTTGGGACTGGATGAAGCGTCGTCTCACGCGGTCTGCACGTCCAGCACGAACGCTGGTCCAACTGAGGCGCCAGGTGGAAATGGCATGGCAAGCCGTTCCACAGGACTACATCCAGCATCTCTATGATCGTCTCCATGGGAGAATAGCAGCCTGCATTGCTGCGAAAGGTGGATATACACTGTACTAGTGCCGACATTGTGCATGCTCTGTTGCCTGTGTCTATGTGCCTGTCGTTCTGTCAGTGTGATCATGTGATGTATCTGACCCCAGGAATGTGTCAATAAAGTTTCCCCTTCCTGGGACAATGAATTCACGGTGTTCTTATTTCAATTTCCAGGAGTGTATATATATATATCGGCCGTATGTCAGTATACGAGACCGGTGCCGCTACTTCTCAGTCAAGTAGCTCCTCAGATTGCCTCACAAGGGCTGAGTGCACCCCGCTTGCCAACAGCGCTCGGCAGACCGGGTGGTCACCCATCCAAATGCCAGCCCAGCCCGAAAGCGCTTAGCTTCGGTGATCTGACGGGAACCGGTGTTATCACTGCGGCAAGGGTATTGGCCCTCCACTTTAAAAGGCTTTCAATAAAGAAATGGAAGGTAGCTGTTTCGCTTAGAGCTATGGAGTCCAAGCTCGAAACTGCGATCCATAATTATTACAATATTTACTCTCTTACTCATTAATATCTTCCTCGAGTTACTTAGTTACTTGAATGATCCACTAATCAAACTCAACATTTCGTCATGGTGTGAAACATTTTAGTTCATTTAAGAAAGTAGTACATGCGGACGAGCCACGTATGTGATTTTTTATTTAAATTTTAATTACTCAGTATCCTAGTAAATTTTTTTATGGAAGCTAATTAGCTTCTGGTGTATATGTTAATGTAGAACTACCTTTTGCCGGCCGGTGTGGCCGAGCGATTCTAGGCGCTTCAGTCTGGAACCGCGTGACCGCTACGGTCGCAGGTTCGAATTCTGCCTCGGGCATGGATGTGTGTGATGTCCTTAGGTTAGTTAGGTTTGAGTAGTTCTAAGTTCTAGGGGACTAATGACCTCATATGTTAAATCCCATAGTGCTCAGAGCCATTTGAACCATTTTTGAACAACTACCTTTTGTATTTAACATTACTGGTGTGCGCACGTTGACCCACTTCAGTTGATGTCAGAGTAAACGTCATCCTACAGTGCTGAAATGCCTAATAAAATTAACGCCTCCCACAGGAAGCGTGCGGCGACATCAGAGTCCCAAAGGACATGGTTTATCTTCTGAGCGCCCCAACCCAATAACAATGCTTCAATTACATTATTGTCAACGATTATATCTTACGCGGTCCACGAACCACTGCAGATGCAGTCGCTCCCTTTTGTCGCTGCTGGTAGACCGAGGACACGCAAGCACAATGATAAACTGTGATTAGAGTTCCGAAGAGGAAAGTTTTTAATCCGCGCCGTTGCACGGTGCTCACGAGCGAAGAGTAGTCAGTATAGAATTTACCAGATTATTACTGAAACGCCACATTGCTTTTTTTCAGCCTTTATCCTCGTGATGAAAGAGCTCCCTTTATCAAATTTATCGAAGTTCTGATTACTTTCCAACAAGTCTTCCAACACACACACACACACACACACACACACACACACACACACACATACAAAAACACTGCAAGCTTGGAACCACAACGCTTCTCTTAATATACTGAACACACAGAAAAACGACGAGCTAAAATTTTCGTAATTTCTACCAGTAGGAATCTGCTCTTCTATAAAATTCAGGAAACTTTTTATTGGATATTAGACACACGGTACGTAATGAGAACAATATGGACCAGATATTTTGAATGCTGACATCGCGACCTATCTTACCGTACTGCACATACAGAAGGCACAAAAGGACTCTACACACCGCATCGACACCGGTTTCTATTTTCCTTTCTTGTTCATTTCTTTCTCCCTCGCGGTGGGCGAGCTGTGAGCAGCAATATAAGCTTTCATACGCTTAGGTGATCAAAATACACTCCTGGAAATTGAAATAAGAACACCGTGAATTCATTGTCCCAGGAAGGGGAAACTTTATTGACACATTCCTGGGGTCAGATACATCACATGATCACACTGACAGAACCACAGGTACATAGACACAGGCAACAGAGCATGCACAATGTCGGCTCTAGTACAGTGTATATCCACCTTTCGCAGCAATGCAGGCTGCTATTCTCCCATGGAGACGATCGTAGAGATGCTGGATGTAGTCCTGTGGAACGGCTTGCCATGCCATTTCCACCTGGCGCCTCAGTTGGACCAGCGTTCGTGCTGGACGTGCAGACCGCGTGAGACGACGCTTCATCCAGTCCCAAACATGCTCAATGGGGGACAGATCCGGAGATCTTGCTGGCCAGGGTAGTTGACTTACACCTTCTAGAGCACGTTGGGTGGCACGGGTACATGCGGACGTGCATTGTCCTGTTGGAACAGCACGTTCCCTTGCCGGTCTAGGAATGGTAGAACGATGGGTTCGATGACGGTTTGGATGTACTGTGCACTATTCAGTGTCCCCTCGACGATCACCAGTGGCGTACGGTCAGTGTAGGAGATCGCTCCCCACACCATGATGCCGGGTGTTGGCCCTGTGTGCCTCGGTCGTATGCAGTCCTGATTGTGGCGCTCACCTGCACGGCGCCAAACACGCATACGACCATCATTGGCACCAAGGCAGAAGCGACTCTCATCGCTGAAGACGGCACGTCTCCATTCGTCCCTCCATTCACGCCTGTCGCGACACCACTGGAGGCGGGCTGCACGATGTTGGGTCGTGAGCGGAAGACGGCCTAACGGTGTGCGGGACCGTAGCCCAGCTTCATGGAGACGGTTGCGAATGGTCCTCGCCGATACCCCAGGAGCAACAGTGTCCCTAATTTGCAGGGAAGTGGCGGTGCGGTCCCCTACGGCACTGCGTAGGATCCTACGGTCTTGGCGTGCATCCGTGCGTCGCTGCGGTCCGGTCCCAGGTCGACGGGCACGTGCACCTTCCGCCGACCACTGGCGACAACATCGATGTACTGTGGAGACCTCACGCCCCACGTGTTGAGCAATTCGGCGGTACGTCCACCCGGCCTCCCGCATGCCCACCATACGCCCTCGCTCAAAGTCCGTCAACTGCACATACGGTTCACGTCCACGCTGTCGCGGCATGCTACCAGTGTTAAAGACTGCGATGGAGCTCCGTATGCCACGGCAAACTGGCTGACACTGACGGCGGCGGTGCACAAATGCTGCGCAGCTAGCGCCATTCGACGGCCAACACCGCGGTTCCTGGTGTGTCCGCTGTGCCGTGCGTGTGATCATTGCTTGTACAGCCGTCTCGCAGTGTCCGGAGCAAGTATGGTGGGTCTGACACACCGGTGTCAATGTGTTCTTTTTACCATTTCCAGGAGTGTACTTGCTGTAGTTTACTAGCTATAAGAAATTCAGAACGCCCATGGCCAGCTGTGCAGTAAAGTTTATCCTGATTTGGTTAATCATAATTAAATGACATCTGGCGTTTGCGAATTAAGCTGCTTGATGGAACAGGTGTGCTTAATGCTTCCAAAACGTAATCCAGACTGTCCAATAGCTTTGCAAAAGAAACAAAAAATTTTCTAGGTTAAAAAGGTGACAATATGTGGAAGCCATATAATTCATAAGATTAAAATAAGCAAAGATTGGAACAAGTTTGCTCTCCAAAGTGGTATAAGAGAACGTATTTTAACAGCTCTTACTAAGAACTATGAACTTAAACACAAACACTAAGAAAGTTCGCTCAACAGCTCGGCCTCAGTTCATGTTCAAAAGTTAGTTTCGAAACACCAGAGACCAAAGGCTGTCATGCATATCCCTTGCATTGCATTCACCCAAACTGATAACTTCCGCCAGAACACAAACGCGAGCGCGATGGAACTGCGCTTCAGATTTGTAGTGTTTCATATAATGCAATAGAACAAGCTGCCAATGCAAATTGGACAGCCAGTCTAAAACTCAGTAACATGTCGGCAAACCTCAGAAAAACTGCAGCGTCGGGCTACACAAACAAAAAAACTGCTCAGGAAATCAATTTTAGTCATGACGAACAGCCAACTGGATTCATACATGCGCTTTTCCGGTACAGGCAGTTGACATAAAAGTGCATGAAATCCAGAGCGAAGCGTTCCATCGATCAGGGCAACATGGCACGTGTCAATAAGTATGCATGTGGTTCGGTGCACGATCCGGGGTGGCCAATCATCTAAAACCCCCTCCTACAACCACGCCACAACTATCTCTGGCTCGCCACTCTTGCACTCGGTATTGCCGCTCTCTTCGTGGTGCCTGGCTGAGCCATCAGTCCACGACTGCCCCTGACTGGTCCAAACTCTTTGAATTTACACCGCCTTCCGCTTTCCACGAACACCCTCTTGCCCAACTGTGATACTCGCTGCCCCATTACCAGCTCACCTGGTATTAGGCTGAGAAGTCTATCACTCTTCAGTGGGCCATTAAATTAAACTGAATGTCTTAACTTTTTATTTCGTTAGTCTTTCGACTGGTGCGATGCGGCCCACCACGAATTCCTCTCCAGTGCTCGAAGTAGCCCCTGAACTCTACGTCTTCATGTGTTGGATGTATTCCAATCTCTGTCTTCCTCTACAGTTTTTGCGCTCTACAGTTCCTCCTGGTACGATGGGATGCAGTCGCGCGCGCACGTCCTTTTACTTTCCTGAACCAACTTCAGACCACGGTTCAGTCTAAAAATCCACGTTCGTTGTTTCACTGCTGATAATTCAGTCCACCTGCCGTGATAGGCTTTTTGAGTCAATCCCCCTCACTCTCTGTTGATAACATTGAGTCGATGAAAAGCAGAGTTCAAGAAATATCAACTACCTCCCAAGGAAAAGCAGTATAACTTAAGCTTGGCGACAATATCTCTAAGTTCGTAAAAAAGCATCGGACGTTTGGAGTTCTAACTGCATGCATAAAAGGTTTAAGGCCCACTTAATTCAGTTTTGTCGTCTTCGAAACAAATTTCAACTGGCTATCGGCTCTACATTTAGGTCAGGAAGTATTATGACTGCAAGTTTACTATCTATCCATTTTAATACAGTCTCCACATGCAAAGCAGCCAAATCTTACACGTGCAACCCGAATAAATTCCACCTTCTAAGCAGTGACTGATCCAGAGATACTCGCGATTTATTACATCGAGTCGTTCAGTGGCCTTCTTTAAAATAAGTCCTCGCCATAGTATTCCATGAACGTACACGAAAGAACCCATGTGCAGTCGTTAATCGACCAGATATTTCACACGCAAAAAAACTCCTAAACTGATGCACATAAAATTCTAAAAATTTCACCAAAGGGTTCAAAACTGTTGTCGCTTCATATGGACGGTAGTGAAACAAAAGAGTAAATGATTCTGTTCAGCTTAGCCGAAATATATGTGGTGTGGTTTCACATGTTCTCCTCAATAATTCGTAGAGCTGCAGGCCCTCGGGTAAATAGCACGGCCTTAGTTTCCCCCCGTTTTCAGCTGTTCGCTGTACTAACACAACAACGCCGTGTTTGGTAATGAAACAATGTCAGGTAAGTCAATCATGCAGGCTGTTGCCCCTACAACTACTGGAAATGCTGCTGCTGCCCATCAGAAACATTTAAGGTTCGTAGGAACCAGCAGTTAGTATGCCCTCTCCAGGAATGCCTGTCCGTTGTGGTCGCACTTAAATATGGCTATCCGAACAGTGAGGACACAGGAGTCCACGCTTCGTTACGGTCTATGGTTCATGGGCCGTGGTTGCTTACATGCCTCTTCATAACGAATATCTGTCTCACCAGAGGTTGTTCTTTCCGTTTCACTTGACTAACATACTTTCTAACTATACTCAAACTTTGGATCTCCCTTTTTAGATTTTGTAGCTTCCATAGCACATTCTGACATTCCACACGCCTTCCGTCAGTTATTCAATCTGTTTCCAATACTTGTTTTCACCCTAGCCGTCCGCTCCTGGATATAAAACTGGGGAACAACTGGGGAATCTTTTGCCAGTGGGGAGATCATCATGATTATTTTTCTGTTATAAGCCACATAGCCTATGGATACACATTACGCCTCTCTATTTCCGTGGTTCTCATGTCCTTCTGTATCCCCATGACGTTAATCATTGCTAATACGTAAGACTTTTAGGGGCAGTTTCTTACTACAAGGGCAAGGGGTGCTTTAAAACCGACCATTTCTCTGTTGTCTTTGACAAAGCCGTTGATGTGGGTGGCTCTTTGCAGCGCAAGTCTTCTGCTACCGTTGTCGACGATTTTAATTCAAAGTTTAAGCAACGGCTGGGATCGAACCATGGACCCAGAGCGTTTTGGTTATTGATCAACTTCGGTATCCCTATACCAAGGAGGTCACCCTCGCTCTGATACAGACAAAAACTTAAACAAAAAATATTAGCCAGGTGCTACTAAGAGTCACTTTCTGATGTTTCCGTACAAATTTAGTTATGTATATAGACCGTTCATTCAGCCTGTGAATAGAGAATCTCGACGAATTTGAGCTATTATCGAAATTGATACTGTCAAGATATCGGGCCTGGGAATTCTCGAGAATTTCGAGAACGCTTTAATTTTAATTTTAAGTATGCAAATGAAACAAGGAATAAATTTACAATTTTCTAATTTTTTCCTTACTTGCACTGCAGAACCTTGCTTCTTGCCCAATTTCGTGATTTTAGGTCAGTGTGTTCCAACCTTTGTTAGACCATTAGCCCTAGTCCTGAGTGCAATCAGACATTAGCGAGAACACCCTTCATACCCTATACCTCTGCTACCTTTTGCCCCCCCCCCCCCCCCTTCCCCGCATCCCGTCCTCCACATTATCATCAAATTTAGCGTTCTTGGAACGCTTTTACTTTCAAAATGAAGAAAGATGTGAAAGATGAATGATATTTAGTGTGTGTGTGTGTGTGTGTGTGTGTGTGTGTTAGCATGAAAGGTGAAGCAATTTGCGGTCTATGGCTACACACGATTCCTTCTCACGTAAGAACGCTAATTACCCTCAGTGAAGATAGACGCATGCTACAAAACATACTTACCCTGCATTACTCCTCTCCATATCGGCATGTGCTTAACCTATACTCTGCAACCACACTTTAAATCATTAAATCAAACAAGTTCAGATGTGTGCGTTATACTTACTGTTTGTGAATCGCTTAACTGCAGGATTCCGCGCTTCTGAACTGGCAATAATTGGATGACTTCAGGCTGTTAATGGTAGCCAGTCTAATAATAACAATAATAATAATAGCACTGCGTACAGCCTTACGTAGCTGCTGTGTAGTGTTGTCAATTAATTCATTTACTGTTTCGAAGAGAGTAATGAAGCAATTTCTGGACTATGCTAGGTGCCATCTACAACTTGGAGAACACATTTTCTTGAGATATTTAGCGTTTGTTATGTATATGTCTCACTTTTATCATCAGCAATATACAGACAAAGTACATCATATTTGTGTACTGGGTGGACTATATGAAGAAACTGTAACTTCCACCGCATGAATGCTACTAATTGAGAAAAAGTAATTGTTGATATCTTACATTAGCTGTATTAGATTCTCATAAAATTGTGCTAATAGTAATGATATATTTAGTTTCGTGACTAGCACAGAATCAGATCGTTTATGTTTTATCCCTCACAAAATTTCATTTTACCCCTCAGGGGGTAATTATCGCCAGGCTGGGAAACACTGTTCTAGGTCAACGGGATGTACTCTTTGGGTTATGATGAATCAGTTTGCGAGCATCAAAATATGTGACATAAATGGCCACATCTTTTGATTGTATTGAGCTATAATCTTTAGATTTTTACAGGGCCAAGTGACCATAGATTTTAGTATGTGACATAAATTTCAACTTGATACTTCTAAACGTTCCTAAGAAAGGAGGTTTCTAACAGTCGGACGAACAGTAAGGTTATACTATAAAGGTGCCGCTACTACAGACTAAGGTCTGGAGCCCTTAACAGAAGCACGTTATACTATCCGAAGTCGTGAACAGATCACTTTAAATTCGCTATTAATTTCAATGGTATCTGTTGGAGGCTCCTAATGCAGAGAGGGGAGAAAAAGTGCTGAGTGCTACGAAACAAAGGAATCAGGAGTTTCAGCTTCCGGGATTAAGCTGAGAAAGCTTTTGTCGTCGCAGAGAGCTCTCGAAATAAATATAGGCGTACCCCTGCTTCCAGTAGAGTTTTCGGAGAAGAGGCGAGCCGCTGAGCAGTGAGTTTCCGAATGTCAACTAAGGGCTTGGTGCGACGACCGCAGAGAGCTGTTAATCTCTGTATCTCGGCACGTGTCTAGGGAGGGGGGGGGGGGGGAGGGAAGCGAGGACATATATTGCTTCTACAGAATTCCCCTCGTCAGTCATTTCACTACCAAAGAATCACCATATCTTTGTCCTTCATCCTGGATGGTTTTCTCATCATACACTGAAGAGCCAAAGAAACTGGCACACCTGCCTAATATCGTGTAGGACCACCCTTGCACGCAGAAGTGACGTAACACGAGGTGGCATGGACTCGACTAATGTCTGAAGCAGTGCTGGAGGGAACTGACACCAGCAAACCTGCAGGGCTGTCTACAAATCCGTAAGAGTAAGATGGGGTGGAGACTTTTTCTGAACGGCTCATCGAAGAGCACTCCAGATGTGCTCAGTAATGTTACTGGGAGTTTGGTGGCCGTCGGAAGGTTTTAAACTGGGAGTGTTCGTGGAGCCACTATGTGACATGTACGTAAACTTCCTGTCTGATCACTTGCATCCATTCATGTCCATTGAACATTCCGACGGACTTGGGCAATTCCAGCAAGACAATGAGACACCTTACACATCAAGACTTGCTACAGAGTGGCTCCAGGAACACACTTTCTGAGTTTAAGCACTTACGCTGCCTACCAAATTCTCCAGATGTGAACATTTATGAGTGTACCTGGAATGCCTTACAACGTGCTGTTCAGAAGAGATCTCCACCCTGTCTTACTCTTACGGGTTTATGGACTGCCCTGCAGGATGCATGGTGTCAGTTACCTCCAGCACTGCTTCAGACATTAGTCGAATCCATGCCACCTCGTGTTCCGGCACTTCTGCGTGCTCACGGGGGCCCTACACGTTATTAGGCAGGTGTACCAGACATTTTGGCTCTTCACCGTGTTATACTAACAGTAGGGTTTGCAAAGAAATTGCCCTGTTTACACTTGACATTACTATGTTGGAGCATGCCAAATATGAAGCTGAAGTTGGTGGCTCAATCTTGAGCATTTTTTACCAGCAACAATGCTGCCATCTAAGTAGAAGATCATCCCCATCACCTATCAGGCTAGATGACCTAAGCAGTATTGTGGTGGCAATGTCACAGAGAAACCGATGTATAATCGGTTTCTCTATGAAGATTTTAATTATTACACTAATAACCAAGATGTTTTTGATGTCTCATTTATTTCAGGTTGAAAAAGTGCATCACATAAATTAATTTTTGTGAACTTCTTGCTGCTTCTGGCGCCCATATAATGTCTTCTATTTTAGGTATTGGACAGGCATCAACGACAGACTGTGTGTTGAAACTTCCTGGCAGATTAAAACTGTGTGCTGGACCGAGACTGCACAGTTTTAATCTGCCAGGAAGTTTCATATCAGCGCACACTCCGCTGCAGAGTGAAAATCTCATTCTGGAAACATCCCCCAGGCTGTGGGTAAGCCATGTCTCCGCAATGTCCTTTCTTCCAGGAGCGCTAGTTCTGCAAGGTTCGCAGGAGAGCTTCTGTAAACCTTGGAAAGTAGGAGACGAGGTATTGGCGGAAGTAAAGCTGTGAGGAAGGGGCGTGGGTCATGCTTGGGTAGCTCAGATGGTAGAGCACTTGCCCGCGAAAGGCAAAGGTCCCGAGTTCGAGCCTCGGTCCGGCACACAGTTTTAACCTGCCAGGAAGTTTCATATCAGCGCACACTCCGCTGCAGAGTGAAAATCTTATTCTAGACTGTGTGTTAATCATGATACGGAGCTCACTACAAAGTCTTAGAAAACGTTCTGAATTTCCCATAATGATGACAGGAATGGCCCACTGACCATTGGAGGCTGAAGTCAAGACGTTCTCATTCTGCAGGTGTTAAAACTCGCTGTGAAGCTTATTCCAGAGTGCAGACGTGCGTGCTTTAAGAAAACAGTGAAGGAGTGCAACATATACCTCAGAGGGTGTGATGCCGGTAGAGGGATGCGAAAAATCTGATATTTGTCTCTGATAGCCACGCATGAATGGTTGGATGCTGTTAGCAGAATAGTGAACTCCTACGTGTGGGATAACCTAAGAATGTTTGTAGCACCATCACATCAACCACGAGGAGTTGTACTGTAAATAAGACTGACTGGTACTAAACCTACACATTAAAGTGGTCGCCTGGAATTGAGGACATCCAGAGTGGCGAAATGTTTCCCAATTGACAGTGGTCGTTCATGAGTCTGTATCGATGTGCAAAACCACTTTAACGGCGTTAGGAACCTATTATAGAAGGGAGAATGGCCTGTACGCGCAGTGCATCGGTACATAAATCACTGATCACCTCAACTGATCTAGAATCCGGAGGGTCCAGGCATCTGCCATTCTCCAATCATTTTGAGCGGTGATTCACGAAACGTCCGCTTTGTGACCCATTCTTCCACAGGTCGCACATTTGGCACGGCGAGGGCAGGCAGCACTGTTGACGCTGGTGCGTCACAAAACAATTAGTGTACGACGGCAGCTGTTGAGCGCATCGTCTGAAAACTGTGTCTTCGCCTGTGTGACAAGTTGCTCGGCCTGTTGTGGAGACCAAGATGTGCTGGGGGGTCTTATAACACTGCCAAGGATCTCAGAGATTGTTTGAATACCCTAATGATGAGAAGACAGAGGGGTCCTTAAGCTTAAGGAGAACATTGTGCAATCCTTCATCAGGCGAGTGGTCGGTTATCATGTCCCTAACTAAATACATTGTGTACAAATGTTTGTAAATGACTGTTGACTGAATTTGTGGCAGCTAAAAATCGTTTGACAATCATCCACAACATGCAATTGGAATTAAAATAGTCTATTGATCGTGATTTCACATGAGCGTGAAGATCTGGATAAGCTTCTAAAGTAAATGTACACTTCTGGACTTCCATTGTTGTTGTTGTTGTGGTCTTCAGTCCTGAGACTGGTTTGATGCAGCTCTCCATGCTACTCTATCCTGTGCAAGTTTCTTTGTCTCCCAGTACCTACTGCAACCTACAACCTTCTGAATCTGCTTAGTTTATTAATCTCTTGGTCTCCCTCTACGATTTTTACCCTCCACGCTGCCCTCCAATGCTAAATTTGTGATCCCCTGACGCCTTAGAACATGTCCTACCAACCGGTCCCCTCTTCTTTTCGAATTGTGCCACAACTCCTCTTCTCCCCAATTTTATTCAATACCTCCTCATTAGTAATGTAATCTACCCATCTAATCTTTAGCATTCTTCTATAGCACCACATTTCGAGAGCTTCTATGCTCTTCTTGTGCAAACTATTTATCGTCCACGTTTCACTTTCATATATGGCTACACTCCATAAAAATACTTTCAGAAACGACTTCCTGACACTTAAATCTATATTCGATGTTAATAAATTTCTGTTCTTCAGAAACGCTTTCCTTGCCATTGTCAGTCTACAGTTTATATCCTCTCTACTTCGACCATCATCAATTTTGCTCCCCAAATAGCAAAACTGCTTTACTGCTTTAAGTGTCTCATTTCCTAATGTAATTCCCTCAGCATCACCCGACTTAATTCGACTACATTCAATTATCCTGGACTTCCATAGGCAAACAACAACCAACGCTGCAGAACATCATCCATGATAAGAAGCCTCAGCAAATGTTAATCAAGCCACACTATGGAGCTTGCCCGAGGTTTGATGTTTTTGTCGAGTGGCTGGAATGGCAGCGACAACATTCAGAATCCTTTCACCAGTATATCAGTGTGCGACAGATGGCTGGAGATTTCTGGTGCCGTTTTTTTGATGGCAGCCATCTTCTCCAGCAGCAGTTTTTGAGTTTGTTTCACATTTTGGAGAAGATGTAACACTCTGACATGGTTCATCCATGTTGGAACAGAAGGTACATGTCACTTCACTCGAAACTTGGAAGTCACATGAAAAAACCTGTTTACCTGCGATGTAGCGCATATGTGATTAACTTAGTTGCACAAAAAACACCTCACTGCCTTCTAATACATACCATGCCACTGGAGGTGCAATAAGAACATAGCTCCAGAAAACAAAGCAGAACATATTTATTATTAAAGACATGAGCTCATATCTATTCGTTCAAATAAGTTTAAGTTTTTATATTTGCAGCACTTGATTAAGTCAGAGTTACACTTGAATGGCGCAATAACTGGTGAGTTCACGTTGGTATGAAAAGGTTAATAACACAAGGCACTACCACGACCAGTACCAAAGTCCACTCAAGTGTCTGATGCAGTGACAATGTCTGGCAAAGTCGAGTGACAGCACCAGCTGTTCCACGCAGAGAATGTTGGTGGTTGGAATACAGCATTGAAGATCCTGCTCGTTCCTCCGTGAGTCACTGTTATACAGTTACTGTATTTAGCACCTGGCCCACAGAGCTTGGGGGGGGGGGGGTAATGAGCTACCCGGCTAAGTCTGCACACCATCCTATTTACCGTGTAGGCGCCAGGATGCCGCCAGGTCTATTTGTGGCCAAATGACCTCAGGAAGGCAAGTAGATCCGAGGAGTCAGTGACCACTTGTCGCGATCATGCTGCCTTCTGCTGGCCGGTGGGCGCTCGAAAGCTTCTGGTTGTCGTCAGCTGGAGGGCCCCTGTGACTTTGCTGTATGGGCTTGACGCAGATATCTTGCTGGCTGCTGTGTCAGGTGGCGAATGACCACGACATAGCAAAATTTGTGAACCAACGGACTGAGAAAATAACATATCTGAAATTGACTGGCATGCCCAGCATCCATTTTGAAGCCAACTGGACATATTTAGGTATGTTAGAACGTCAGTGGACTCCCAGCGTCCATCATCACAACGTCCACTGGTTTCAGTTCTTGGGGAAGAACTGTGCTGCCACTCCCTCACAGACATTCAGACACCTCGTTGAAAATATCTTCAGCAGAGTGGAGACATCGAAGAGCTGAAACGAGAGAAGGTAGTGACGCTGGGTGTCGAAAGGACTCCATGTACTAACATATCTAAATGTCTCTGTATGTCCATCTCTTTAGCGATGGTCGCGGGACTCGGCTCTTCGATTGAGGATGTCAAATTAAACACCTTTCAGCCGTCAATTTACAACCTTATTTTACAAGGGAACCAGTTTCGGCGCTTTATTACACCACCTTAAGGCCCCGACCGACGTTTAGGAATAATGTAACTCGCTTGTGATCGAAGCAGGGGCCAGCAATACTGGTGATGCGTGATGTCTGATGGCTCTAAGCGCTATAGGACTTAACATCTGAGGTCATCAGTCCCCTAGGCTTGGAACTAACTTAAAGACATCACATACATCCATGCCCGAGGCAGGATTCGAACCTGCAGCACGGTTCCGGACTGAAATGCCTAGAGCCGCTCGTCCACAGTGGCCGAGTGACACAGAAGGCAAGTCACTATGTGAGCAGCCCATAGTGACTTGCCTTCAATGTATTCTATTTCAAAAAATTTGTGACTAAACTTTATCGCTTGATATTTATTTTTATACATGACATGCCAGTTTGAGTGTTTTACTTCTGATGAAGGCACTCATAGCAGTGCCGAAACGTTGGTCAAAAGACTTCTTTTTTGTGGCCAAGGGCTGCAATTGCTTTAATTTTTACTGTGATTACAATTAGAACATGCTGTAACATCTACGTGGGTTGAGTAATGTCCTGAAACAAACCGATTACTCTGAAAGAAATCTTTGTCTAAAATTGGGTAAAGTGGTGGTACGATCTTTCATTTATGTTCGTGAGGTCAGGGATTCAAATCACCGTCCAGCTATCGAAGTTTATATTTTCCATAGTCTACAGCAGTTACTGGTGGCGCCTCTCTTATATTGAAGAAGTTAGATTTTGTAGCTATATTTCACCTAAATAAAGTTTTACTGGGTCCCTAGTGGCATCATAATCGAAAGATACGCTAAACACTAATCTTCGTTGCTTCCATGAATAGTATTCCTCACACATATGATAAAAGCCATTGTGATTTGATGCAGTAAAGTGGAGTGGTGGTTGTTGTAGTACTGGTGGCTTTACAAAGCACTCTGAAATAAGATATTGTTCGACCACAATATTATGGCATGTGTGGAAGAGGGTACATAGGTTGGCTGGTCGTGAACCAACGTATAATCGGGGCTGGTAGTATATGCACAACTGACCTGAAACCATAGAGAGTGTGATGTGTTTTCCGAAGTTACTCGTTTACTGCAACGTCACCGCGTGTTAACGGTACAGGTCAAGAGCAATAATATCATAGATGAGTAACGCCTTTGCTTCCTAGCTTCACCTGACTGTGTTGTTTTTGGTGACGTTGCCGTCTTCACTCCAATGACTGAATTGATGTCGCTCTTCATGCTTGCCTATCGCATATCAGTTTCTTTATTCTTGTGTAACTACTGCAGTATACAGCCATGTGAAACTGCTTACTGTATTCAAGCCTTGGGGCCTCCTTACAGTTTTAACGTCCAAATTTCCTCTCTGCTTTCTTTACCGCTTCCTTTTCATATCCTTCGAATATGATGACTGCAGTCTGGTTTGTGCACTAATTGTTGATAAATTTTCGCTCTCTGTGTTTTATCCCTGCTACGTTTAGGACTTCAAAGAGTGCATTGAGGTCAACATTGTCAGAAGTTGCTTTATCATTTAAACAACTGAATAAATTTTGTGGTATGAAACTGTATGAATGTCCTGTTTACTGCATAATACATAACGTTTCTTGCAGGTGTTTTAGAGGCTTACAAACATTAGGGCCACATGTTGGATCAAACGAATGCTGGTGAATCTACTCCACTCAGACAGTTGATCTATGCTGCTTTATAAAGACAAGACGTTGTTTGAAATTGTTGCCAAATATCTTGAAAAGTTCTTGACCTATTTACTCCAGATTTTTACAAGATGCTTTAATAAATACTTGGATTGACATGGGTTACATGTTTTAATATATACGTTATTTAAATACATAATATGTGAAGGGGAAATGCTGTTAACAAAAGTCTCGAAAAGATCTTGACACATGTACTTCAAATATTTATAGAAAGATCTAATAAACATTCAGATGTATATAAAATCTCGAAAAGATCTTGACCCATGTACAAAAACTTGAAGTACATGAATCAAGATTTTTGTTAACAGAATTTACCCTTTGTATGTTATATATTTAAATAACGTATGTATTGAAATATCTAGCCTATTTCAATCCAAGTAGTTATTGAAGTATCTTGTAAAAATCGGAGGTATATGTGTCTATGGTCGCCTTCACAGACGCCGACATTAAGGTCAATGGCGACTCGAAACGTGCAGCGCGCCACGGACGAGGATTATTATAATAGTGTTTTCTATTATGCTATGGGAGACATTCTCCTGGGCTTGCATGGAACCGGTGGTACTAATGGTAGACACGCTGATAGCAACGAACCACCTGCGTTCGTGTTTGATGTCTTCCCTTATGGCGATGTCACCTTTCAGCAATATAATTGTCTGTGTCTTAGAGCCAGAACAGTGCTACAGTGTTTGAGGAGCATTATAGTGAACTCACGTTGATGTTTCGGCGACCAAATTAGCCTGACTGAAATCCAGTCTGGTGCCATCAGCGCGTACGCAAATCAGTGGCCCGTTATTTACACGAATTCCATGGCCTGTGCGTAGTGTCACATACCTCCACAAACCTACCAACAAATTGTCGGATCCCTGATACGCACTATCAGTTTTGACTGCTTTACTTCAAATTTTTTTACAATGCTCCAATACGTATTGGCACAGACGTAGGCTATATACTTTTAATATAAAAATATATGCATAAATAATATATATATATATAATGGAATAAATCTTAGTAAAAACATTATAAAGTTCTTGAACGATTTACTTCAAATTTCTACATTATGCTCTAATAAACGTTCAGATGGGCATAGGCCACGTATTTTGAACATATATAGCACTAAAACGGATGTATGTACTATGTAAAAGAGAAAGATTGTTAGGAAATATTTTAAAAAGTTTTTCAGCAATTTACTTCAAACTTTTACATAATACTTTAAGAAATCATTCGGATTGACGTAGGATTTAAGAAATAATTGGAATTGATGCCCTTCGGAATTTTTTCCTAAAGTAAATATGTATGAAAATTGGATGTATGTCCTAATCTCTTCTCCTACCTCTCTTTGTCCAACTCCTTCCCCCACCCCCCTCTCATAATATCTCTCTCGCTCCTCTCTCTCTCTCTCTCTGTCCATCACCTCCGTCCCCCTCTTCCTGTTCCTCTCTTATTCCCCCTCTCTTTGTTCTTCTGCGCCCTCTCCCTCTGTCCATCTCATCCCCTTCCTCCTGTTTAAGTCCATTTCCTCCCCCCTCCCTGTCCAACTCTTCTTTCTCCCCTCTACGAACTTAAGCCTTTTTTATTGCTATATTCTATATCCATACATATTTAGCAATTGCGTGGCATAGCCGTGTTCACTAGTAAGATTATGGAGTATACTTGATTTTAAACCGAGAAGTATTATTTTAACGACATATAAAAAAACAGCAGATAACAGGCTTCCAGCTTAGGCCGATCGACAATTCAACTGTCAGCCGAAGCCAAGTACTCGGTGCTGAATTTGAAATGGCAGAGGTCGAGAACTCTCAAGCGAGTGAAATTGTACTTGAAGTTGCAGACTACCATCAAACTTAATAACCTCCGACAATTCAGAAGTCGGAAGGAATAATCGTTTTTCAAGAAGCGAGAAGAACTCCTCTCGTCGCTTCAGAATCACAGAATGAGAATAAATTTACAACCAGACTGTTCGCCATAGCTTTTGATTTTATAATTCTTATACGCATGGCTACTATTGTGAAAAGAAAAAATAATATCGAAAGAATGACAACTGCAACGAAAGATCAGAACATCGGTAATTCAAATTCATGGCAGAAAGTAGGGCGTGCATTAGATCCGAATAATAGTGGAAGAAAGAGAACTGTGTATTTACCAGTTAAACCGTGATTCTTTAAAGAATAAAGCAGCTTCAAACGTTTGATTACCGTTCGAATGGTTCAAATGGCTCTGAGCACTACGGGCCTTAACTTCTGAGGTCATCAGTCCCCTAGAGCTTAGAACAACTTAAACCTAACTAACCTAAGGATATCACACACATCCATGCCGGAGGCAGGATTCGAACCTGCGACCGTAGTGGTCGCGCGGTTCCAGACTTTAGCGCCTAGAACCGCTGGGCTACCCCGGCCGGCGATTACCGTATAAATGAGTTAATGTGTTAAATATTTGAAGTTAAGAATGTGAGCGACAAATGTTTAAAAGGAGTTTGCTGTTGTGCTTAAAATTCGTTGGAAGTCGGTAGTGCTTCCATTCCTGGGTAAATGAAGCGGCATCAGCTCCGTTGCCTCGAGACAAGAAAAGTATTACAGTTTGTTACTGTAATATTTGTCTCACTACGTTAATTAATTAACATAAGATAATACCTCTTAACGAATATATTATGACATATTTTAAATTTTTAAATTCATTTGGTAATTATTACAGTCTAAGACAAAAAGAGTGACACAACACGAAGGAAATACCAGAGTGTGGGAAAATCGGTGGGTGTGATGTACATCTACGGGAAAACAAATAACACAATTTCAGAAAAATCGGATGCTTCATTCAAGACACAGAGTTTCACAAACTGGGCAAGTCAATGACGTGTTGGCCCACCTATGGCCCTTAAAAAGGCAGCTATTTGGCTTGGCATTGATCGATGTCCTCCAGAAGGATATCGTGCGAAATTCCTTCCAACTAACGAGTTCGCCAACATCTTGGGCTAGTGGGTCTAATCTGCCAAAATGCACCAAACGTTCTCAACTGGGTGGAGATCCGGCAGACTTGCCGGACAAACAAGGGCTCGGCAAGCAAGAAGACAGACGGTAGAATCCTTCGCTGCGTGCAGGCTGCCATTATCTTGCTGACATGGGAGCCTAAGATGGCATGCCGTGAAGGGCAACAGAAGGGATCATAGATTATTACCGGCGGACTGCTGTGCTGTAAAGATGCCTATACCAAGTTATTCGGGTCTCCTAGGTGGCAAGGATTAATTAGACGTAGTATAGTTATTAATACAAACGTGAGAGAAACCTAGAATGTCAGATAAATGGTTCTGCTATGACAACAAATGGCACCACAGACCATCACTACTGGTCGTCGAGCCATATGGCGGGCGATAGCTTCCTCAGACAAGTCTTCGCCGGTCATCGGGACTCAGTTCGCAGCGGAAATCATCAATGAAGTTAATTCTATTCCAGTTACTAATATCCCAGGCCCAAATGACCACAGGATGTATGTTGGAGACCTCCCAGATGGCTGTGGGGTACCAAACACAACCGTCGTCCGTCACACGGCCCAACAATCAGGTGTGGCACACTTTGTTTTGTTGGTCCACATGTGGCCCTTATGCAAGCATTGATTGATAGACTTGTTGTACCTCCTTCTGAGGGACACATTGTCAAATCCTGTCCAATTATAGCGTTAAATCGTCAAAATCCTAACTGGCTGAGGGGCCATGACGATAATGCTGCAAACGTTGTCAATTGCGGAGAGATCTGGCGACCTTTCTGGTCAATGTAGAATTTCGCAGAACTGTTTCGAGCAGTCTGCAGCCGGGCATTATCTTGCTGAAATGTAAACGCAGGATGGCTTGACATGAAGGGCAAGAATGTGGACTTTAGAAGCTCATCGACGAAACGAAGTGCTGCAAAGGTGCAGCGGATGATAGCGAAAGGGTACTGGCTATCGAGCTGTATGGCGGGCGACAGTTTGGTATCTCGCCACTGTCTTGGCCATTTCCGGACACGTCTTCGGCCTGGAATCGCACTCACTCGAGTAGAATTATCTGCAGTGACGGGTCGCGCTGCGAACTGAGTTCCGATCAGCGAAGGCTTGCCTGAGTCGCCCCGGCCAGCAGAGGGATTCCAACCTGACTGTCATCCTCCATACTTGTCTACAGACAGGAGTGGTGGCATGGGATGCCATTTTCTTTCATAGCAAGACCCCTTTGGTTGTCGCCCGCGGCACATCTACAACACAGCGGTGCATCGACGATATTCCAAGCTCCGATCTGTTGACCTTCGTGGCATTCCATCCTGGGATTACATGTCAGCAAGATAATGCCCTTCCACACACGGCGAGAATTTATACTGCTTGTCTTCGTGTCTGCCAACCACTACCTTTGCCGCCAGAATCTCTTCCCACTTGAGTTGGAGCATTATGTATAAGGCCATCCAGCCATCTCACGATATTGACGATCTAATGCACAAATTGGACAAGATTTGGCACGATATTCCTAGGGAGCACTTCCAACAAATCTGTCAATCAGTGCCAAGCCGAATAACTGCTTCCATAATAGCCAGAGGCGGACCAACGAGTTATTGTTGAATTTTGAAGCTCTTGCTCTTGAATATATCATCCCATTTTTCTAAAATTGCAATCATTTGGTTGCCTGTGCATGTACATCACATCTACCATTTTTCGTCCCATTCCAATAGTTCCTTCTTTGTGCGTCGCTTTATTAGGCTCAGAGTGTATGCGAAATCATTGTTGTCTCTAGAAGCTGTTAGATAGGAAACCTGCAACAAGGAACGTGCATCATGAATCATGAATTAGGTTCGCCGTTTAGTAATAGAAATATTCTAGAGCTTCAACACGACATCTTCCGAAAATATCATATTAAACAAAATTCTCCAAATCAATTACAGCTGGCTGTGGTATGCTCTTCCGTTGCCACGAATTTACTGAAGCGAAGTCATAGCACGCATGGGAGCGGGAAAATTTTTTCACGGAGAGACCGACGAATAAGCAGTTATACAAATTCCAGTCTTCGTCTCCCTCAGGACGCTCTCCACCCACAGCTTTACCCAGCACCTAATTTCCCAAGCCTTGATTCTATTGCCAGTCATTCCTACTAGTAAGGATTTCTCGTGGACATATTTCCTCGCCGACCCTTCTAGTAAATTTTCTGCACGTTGAATTTTCCACAATGACTGACTGCATCACTCTCCAAATTATGTCATTCTCTTCTTCTTCAGATATTCTCTATATTTTCTTTTCAACATAGTAATGTGCTACGATGAATAATGTCAAGAATGTCCTCTTAAATTCGGTATCAGACTTTTGCACCGATAGATCTATTTCATTTGTGAAGGATTCCTTCTCCAGCACCAATCGTCTTCTCGTTTGCTTCGCTCCGTCAACCGGATTCCAGCAAATTATTACACTCCTCTGTACAAGTGAGCATCAACTGTGTCTTTGCGTTGGTTACCCTTAAACCGTATTACGCACTAAATACGTGCCAAAAGTCACTACCAACTGCAACCCATTGAAAGCACTGACACATTTTTTTTTCAGATAATTATCGATACAAGCGTCACGGTGCACCACTATTAAATCAAACATCACTGTCATTGTTCATTGTTGGTTCTAACCCGTTCTGAAGATGTTCTAATGAATAAATAGTTTTACTTCAAAAAATGGGTACAAAAATGGTTACAGTTTAATAATAAAAGAGTGGAATAATAATTTCCATACTGTTAAATCTACGAGGAAGGCTGCCTGCAATTTACAAAAACGTTTTGAGGAAAATGAATCTGCAGCGTATTGTCACAGTCTGGTAGTCCGTCAGTGATTGATGAAACTAAGCTCACAGGTTTACTAGGGTATATCTAGAGCCCGGATATCTATTCGCAGGTCATCTCTCGAACAAAATATTTCTAGAACTTTCGTGTGGAGAATTTTACATCACTCAACATTCAAACATTACACACCTCGTCTCATAAGCGAGCTATTGGAAGACGATATGATCATAGGCATTAATTCTGCGAAACAGTGTTAAATGAATAATGAGAAGATTATGATGAGTTGTTTTATAATTTGGAGTGGTGATGCAAGTTTCAAATCATCAAGCCATGTTAACAACCGCAATTACAACTAATGATATACAGAGAGTGACACTAACTGGAGAAAACTACCTGGAAATGGTGACAACTTGTGCGGTTCCTGCACGAGAAATAGCATGGGATGACTTGAACTAACTTCCCTTTCGAAATGATGGCGTATCAACACATACACAACAGCTCTGCGAAAATGCGTTGATGAGGTATTTGTTGGGAACCCAAAGGGGCAGTAGAAATATTATTCAGATCTTCTGACCTTGCACCAATGGATTCTTTTCTCTTGGTTTGTGTTGGAATATATGCTGCAAAACAGCAAACGATTGACGACTTGAAAGAAGCTATTTACAACCATTTTGAAGACTGATTCTAATGAACGACTGTGCATGCAACTGTGGTCTAGGTGTGAAGCTGCCCTCCGGAACGTGTTGACTGGTTGCGGAAGGGCGGTTGCGGCGTGGCGGCGACGGACTCAGGAATTCTATTTCATCAATCTCTGCGTTCGTCAGAGCGCCAGGCGATGGTGAATCCTGCCAAACCACAGCTCACATCCCTCTCTCGCCGACATCTTGAGGGAGGTATGGTCAGGGCGAGCACACACGATGGGTTAATGAAACAGCGTCCATCTATGCACGCTATGTGATCAAAAGTATTCGGACAACCCAAACACATACGTTTTTCATATTAGGTGCATTTTTCTGCCACCTACTGCCAGGTACTCCATATCAGCGATCTCAGTAGTCATTAGGCATCGTGAGAGAGCAGAACTGGGCGCTCCACGCAACTCACGTGGTCAGGTGATTGCGTGTCACTTTTGTCATACGTCTGTACACGGGATTTCCACCCTCCTAAGCATCCCTAGGTCCATTGTTTCCTATTGATAGTGTTGTGGAAACGTCAAGGAACACGCAAAGCACAAAAGCATACACGCCCAACTCGTTTGTTCACTGACAGTGTCCGCCGACAGTTGAAGAGGACCGAAATGTGTAATAGGAAGACATTTGTCCAGACCATCACACAGGAATTCGAAACTGCATCAGGATCTACTGCAAGTACTTTGACAGTTAGGCGGGAGGTGAGAAAACTTGGACTTTATGGTCGAGTGGCTGCTCATAAGCCACACATCACGTCGGTAAATGTCAAACGACGCCTCGCTTGGTGTACGGAGCGTAAACATAGCGCGACTGAACAGTGGGAAAACGTTGCGTGGGGTGACGAATCACAGGCCACAATGTGGCAATCCGATGGCAGGGTGTGGGTATGGCGAATTCCCGGTGAATGTCTTCTCCCAGCTTTCGTAGTGCCAACAGTGAAATTCGGAGTCGGTGGTGTTATGGTGTGGTCATGTTTTCAATGGCGGGGCTGACACCCCTTGTTGTTTTACGTGGCACTATTACAGCACAGTCCTACACAGAAGTTTTAATTCGGGGATTGCGATTGCATCTTTCAACACGATCGAGCACCTGCTCATAATTCACGGCCTGTGACGGAGTCGTTATACGACAATAACATCCCTGTAATGGACTGGCCTGCAATAGTCCTGACCTGAATCCTACGGAACACCTTTGGGATGTTTTGGAACGCCGACTTCGCACCAGGCCTCACCAACCGACTTCGATACCTCTCCTCAGTGCAGCACTCCGTGAAGAATGGGCTGCCATTCCCCAAGAAACCTCCCAGCATCCGATTGAACGTATGCCTGCGAGAGTGGAAGCTGTCATTAATGCTGAAGGTGGGCCAACAACATACTGAATTCCACCATTACCGATGGGGTGCGCCACGAACTTGTAAGTCATTTTCAGCCAGACATCAGGATACTTTTGATCACATAGTGCAGCATGTCATAGCGGAACGACACCACCGTGGGAGGACTCTGATTAATGTACTTACGACCGATGATGGGCAGCGTTTTGATACCCAATGGGATATGGGGGCTGCCCTTCACGCACATTACGTTATGCTGTACTCTGAACAACGTCACCACCCTGACAACATCACGGCGGTCTCCAGACTCTGCTTTGGCTCGGTTCCCGAGCATACGAAGATGGATCTGCTTGCTAACCTCGCATAGAACGAAGTCGCAATGCTATCCAGGCGGGATCTTCTATCAGATAGACTTTTCCTGACGGCCTCCCACTGGAGTGTAATCAGACATTTCGTCCCCTTCTGACGCCTCTACGGACGACAATTTGTCAGGACGTTCTGTCACCTTTTGTCTCGATTCCAGATGGCTTCTCCGATGGTTTCCCCATTCCCATCCAGAAGCCTGGGGGTACCTCACAGATATGAGATTACCGTCTGTTGACGTCACTCAACAGCGACACAAAGATATTTACCCGGCTGTTGGCTGCGCGGCTTAAACGGACAGCCCGGTACGTGTTTTCCGCCGATAAAACTTATTTGGGAGGTGCCAATAACATCCGCACAGCCTCTGTCGTTCTCGGGACATAATCGCTCGTGCTCGCGCTCATGGCATGCCTGGACGTTTGGCAGCTCCTGACTTCAGCCAGGCGTTCGATCCGGTCGATAACGACTACTTGGTAGGGGAGCTCCGCAGTATGGTCTACCCTGATACTATCGTCGATGTCGCAATGCATCTCCCTCGTGGAGCTGCGTCTCGTGTGCTCTAGAGTGGGCGTCTCACTCTGATCATCTCGAACCGTCGATTAGTGCGTCAAGACTGCCCGCTCTCTGCACTGATGTATGCTTTCGCCATGGTAACTTTGCTCTGTGGTCTCCGTCAACGCCTCTCTGGGATGTCTCTCGGCGAACATGTATTCAGCTGCACTGTTTAAGCAGACAATCTTGTCATCGTTCTTCGTAGAAGTGGTGAGGTGAGGTAGTCACCGGCAGGGGTACCACCTGCGGTGAAGGTTTTGGTAGCTGCCTAAAAGGCCGCAAATCGAGCGCCATGGCTATAGGTGGGGGGCTTTCTGCGGACAGTGGTACTCCTTTGCGTGTAA
Organism: Schistocerca americana; assembly: GCF_021461395.2. Classification (NCBI taxonomy): domain Eukaryota; kingdom Metazoa; phylum Arthropoda; class Insecta; order Orthoptera; family Acrididae; genus Schistocerca; species Schistocerca americana. Next base: position 4,068,897 of record NC_060124.1, on the reverse strand, counting down.
CTGATACCATCCGATGGTTAGGACTTGATTTCGCAAGGGATCTGGGGCCGACAATTGTCCTCAAGTGGCGATGCGTACTTTTGTAACTACGGGTTGGACTCTTAGATCACCGGTTACGAGCACTCGATCTACTGCAACGGACACAATATGTAAATGTATAGTTGGGGCACGTATTCTCCAAGTAGCACACCACTTCCTGTTCCGCCATGGCCCGCCGCATATTAGCGGCATAGGGTTCATTTGTTTACCAGGGCGTCCTGTTCAGGATAAGGTACGAGACCCTCACCACCCCGTGGTGCAGGGGCTGTGTAGGTCTGCGTCATGTGCCTGATAGAGTGGCAACCCTTTTCCATTGGCTCTCGAATGGCATCGTGGCGTCGTAGTCCGAGGTGCTTTGCCCTACTATTTCTGGAGGCCCTTGCACCACACACTGTCTCAGTACCTACCAAGCTCTCGGAAGTCCAACACCTTCTTCTACTGCAACCAGCTTTTCCTCAAACTGGGCTACGTCCGTACTGTGATATTGCAGGTCACTCAACAGCGACACAAAGATATTTACCCGGCTATTGGCTGCGCGGCTTAAACGGACAGCCCGGCACGTGTTTTCCGCCGATCTATGGTTTCCTTCAGCAGCACAGGTCACGGAATGTGATGGAGGGGAAGCATCCCCATGTCGACTGGCGTACCGTTTGGCGATCGGTGTGCGCTCCTTATCTTGAAAGTGCGTCCTGTCTGCGTCGTATCTTACTGTCAATGGGAAGCACGTATGACGGTCACGCCTTCACAGGATTCACCAAGCAGACACCCCTTTGTGTGTCACTCCTGAGATATTTTGGACACAGACGAGCACCGCCTGATGTGCAGATCGCAAGAGATGTCTGGTTCTTGGTGCGACAGATGTTGTCTCTAATTAACCATACGACTCCTCATCAGATACCTCCTCTCTTAACAAGCGAAGACGAGCTCTGTGAAGTGGATCTGTGTACGCGCAGCTCACTACTTGTTTGCTGATGGCAGTTCTTTAATGAATATCAATATGAAGTTATCCGCAATCCAAAATACAGACAGTTCTTCTCCATTTATCTATGCAGCTTATTTGCAGTGTATTCCTTAACCCACCTCAGAGCTGGGTTGTTCCTGTCATGAAGAGTTGACTCCCACCTCTTCTACACTTTGAACCGATACATTCTCTGATCATAGGAATGTTCTTCTACAAAAAAACTATACATCGATAGTCTCAACGTGTCTGTTCTCGCTGCGCCTTCCTCCTCGCGACGTCGGTTTCCTGGTATTCTCTGTGATACTAATATTACAAAAATAAATAAATAAGAACAAAATGAAATAAAATCAAAGAAAATAAATAATAAACGATGTTCATTGTAACTGCACTCCGCGTTCCTTACGCTTTCTCCTTGGTCCCTGGAGGGTGGGTACGAGACATGGTGGCCAGGCGTCGGAATGCGACCTTTACCCACTTTGCCCCCACCCCTCCATTTGGGCGCCGGGAAGGTCGTAGAATGTCAGAAGTTTGAATGTGGTAGGGAAGCTAGAATATCTGAAAAGGGAAACGCAAAGGCTCAATATAGTAGATATAGTAGGTTACAGCGAAGTGAAATAGAAAGAAGACAAGGATTTCTGGTCAGACGAGTATAGGGCAATACAAACAACAGTTGAAAACAGTATAACAGGAGTAAGACTCGTTATTAATAGGGAGGCTACAAAGATAATGTGTTACTGTGAACAGTTTAGTAATAGGATTGCTCTCATCAGAATCGGAATCAAACAACACCTACAACGATAGTCAGCCTATATATGCTGACATCACAAGCTGCAGATGAAGAGACAAATTCAGTGCCTGAGGATATTGAACGGGTAGTTCTGTACACAAAGGGAGGTGAAAATCTAATAGTTACGGGGGACTGGAATGTGGTTGTAGAGCAAGGAGTAGAAGAAAAATTTACGGGAGAATGGGAATGGAAGAGGAGGAAGAATAATTTAGTTCTGCAATAAATTTCAGCTAACAATAGTGAATACTCTGTTCAAGAATCACAAGAGAGGGTGACATACTTGGAAAACATCTGGAGGTAAGGGAAGAATTCAGTTAGATTACATCATAGTCGGACAGAGATACCGAAATCACATACAGGCTTAGGTTACTAATTAGTAACGATGAAGGTCGGTTGTAGTTTAAGAGATTAGTCACGAAGAATCAATACGCATATGATTAGGACCCGGATGTACCAAGGAATAAAGAGATACGTTTGAAGTTCTCTAAGGCTATAGAAACTGCAGTAAGAATAGCTCAGTAGCAAGTTCACTTAAAGAAGAATGCACACCTGGAAAACAGCAGCCACAGAAGCTGGAAGGAAAGAGACAGGTACAAATAAGATAACGACAAAGAAACCATGGGTAACAGCAAGGACACATAAAAAGCCGACTAGTACAGATGAGAGAGGGTATTACTGGCCAAATGCAGTCTACGAATACAATATGTCGACCCCAGTTTATGAAAAAAAATATCTGAGAACATGCATTTGGAACGAAGGATTGCATGGAAGTGAATCGTGGAACGTGGGGAAAACAGGAAAAGAAGAAAATCAAAGCATTTGAGATGTTATTCTACAGAAGGATGTTGAAAGATAAGACGTTTGTTGAGGCCAGAAATAAACAGGTTCTCCGCAGAATCGGCGGAGATTGGAACATATGCAAATCATGGACACGATAGTGGGACAGGATGAGGTGACGTGTGTTAAGACATCAAAGAATCACTTCCAGGGTACTTGAAGGAGCCATAGAAGACAAAAACTGTACGTGGAGACAGAGATGAAACTACTGCAGAATCAGAATTCGTGGCTAACCTCATCAAACCGGTCGGCATAGTGTTGACCCCAAAAAAATCAGCAGGCGTCATTGAGAGTTGATGAAATGTGTGTGGGGGTAATATGTGTTACGTTATTTGAATTTGTACCAAAGGTTTTTCCAAATATATGACTTACGATCTGAGATCCAAATATTACCATCAGCCACAAAATGAGGAAGTGTACACCATCCGTCGAGGAGACTGAAATGTCACATTTGTAACCTGTTGAAGAGAACAACGCAAAGAAAAATTTGAAAGCCAAATGTGAAGAGGTACCGGATGAATATTGGTTTCGCTTCGGTAAACGAATAGGTACAGGTTAGCAATGTTGATTTTACATTTATTAATAAAAGAATAAATAAAGAAGGAACCTGAATACTACCTCACACAAGCAGAGAGGAAGTTTTTACATTATCTTACATTGAGCTGGAAATGGCGTGGCGCTTTGCGCTGATGATAACATCGAATCGTTGCAATCTTCAGTAAAGCGTTTCACAGAAAATTTCTCAACGTAAATTTGTCTCATATTCCCATTTGAAACACTGAAGTCTATTAGATCTTCTCCACTTGCTAGCACTTTGCAGTAACTGAAAATTTAATACGCCGTTCTCGGATTTCCTTAGCAGAAAACCCAATGTATCATTTCCAAGGAAAACTCCTAAGAGCCCTGTTCAGTATCAGTGCAGGGATTAAGTTACTGGAGAGAGCTCTGCACGATGCAGTAACGACATTTCAACGAAGGGCACCATATTAACTGTTGACACACATTCGTATTCCGAGTCACTCCTACTATTCTTTGTTTGGCAACAAGTTGTTCTAACAGATAGTATTTACCAGATCTGCGAATTACGAGTGCTACGAGCTCGACTTTGCGGTTTTCCAAATGGCTCCGCACTTTAGGGAGCCAACGAGGCATCACTCCTCAAGCGCTGCACTTCAGAGGCCAGCGGTAAAGTTAAACTCTCTGCCGCGCTGCGTGCTCCCGTTACATCGCCGGCACATTAAATGTTCATCGGGACCCGAGAGCAAACTACGTCGCTTGTAAGCACCCAGATTTCAAGGAAAATACTAGAGTGAATGCGGTGTAGCAGGAAATCGGTAATGCGTTCACTGAGACGTTACAGACGTACGTTACCGATGTTACCTACAAACTTCTGATTACACAAACAACCTAAAAAAATTATCATGCCGTTTGCTGACATTACATGCAGAAACACCAATAAAAGCTGTAAGAATTAAAGAGCTGGGAGACACGGAGCCTGATGGATACATTTCATCACGAATTTTAAAAGGCCACTTACTCAGAAGTAGCGATCTGTTATCTACAGCACCTCGTCGCACTTTATGATTGTGAATCAAAAGTGGCAAAAGCTGAAAAATTATAACAGACATAAATTTTAAACTTTGTAGATAACTTTGGAGCTCAGACAGTTCGCCTTTTGACCTATACTCGAGACACATAATACCACTATTAAACAAAGGTCGATTTTATAACCTCCGGCGAATGTATCCCTAAATACCAATAGCCTTTATTCCAACACTCCTTATTTATGAGAGGCTAGACATGTAATATCTGACATGCAGATCCATATTAACACGGAAGGAAAAATTCTGAACAGCGAAATGAGTGGTATGTGCAACACGTAATGAAGGAACGGAAGGAGAATGCATCGAACCAATTCCGTGTCGAAATGATAACGATATTATATTCACGTTCTGGACGTAGTACACTATGGATCAAAAGTATCCGGACAACCATAAAAACATACGTTTTTCATATTAGGTGCATTGTTCTGCCGCCTACTGCCAGGTAGTCCTTAACAGCGACCTCAGTAGTCATTAGACATCGTGAGAGAGCGGAATGGGGCACTCCGAGAAGCTCACGGACTTCGAACGTGGTCAGGTGATTGGGTGTCACTTGTGCCATACATCTGTACGCGATATTTCCTCCCTCCTAAACATCCCTAGGTCAGTTGTTTCCGATGTGGTAGTGAAGTGGAAACGTGAAGGGACATACACTGCACAAAAATTGTACAGGCCAACTGGTCTATTGACTGACAGAGACCGCCGAAAGTTGAAGAGGATCGAAATGTGTAATATGAAGATATCTATCAAGACCATCACACAGGAATTCGAAACTTCAACAGGATCCACTTAGTTAGCCGGGAGATGAGAAAACTTGGACTTTATGGTCGAGCGGCTGCTCATAAGCCACACATCACGCCGGTAAATGCCAGACGACGCCTCGCTTGGTGTAAGGAGCGTAAACATTGGACGATTGAACAGTGGAAAAACGTTGCGTGCAGTAACGAATCACAGTACACAATGTGGCGATCCGACGGCAGGGTGTGGGCATGGCGAATGAGCAGTGAACGTCATCTGCCAGACAGTGTAATGCCAACAGTAAAATTCGGAAGGTGTGGTGTTATCGTGTGGTCGTGTTTTTCATGGAGGTGGCTTTCTACCCTTGTTGTTTTGCGTGACACTGTCACAACACAGACCTACACAGATGTTTTAAACTGTTGACATACAATTAGGGTATGGCGATTGCATCTTTCAACACGATCGAGCACCTGTTCATAATGCACTGCCTGTGACGGAGTGGTTACACAACAGGTAATGGACTGGCCTGAACAGAGTCCTGACCTGAATCCTGTAGAACACTTTTGGGATGTTTTGTAACGCCAACTTCGTACCAGGCCTCACCGACCGACATCGATATCTCTCCTCAGTGCAGCACTCCGTGATGAATGGGCTGCCATTTCCCAAGAAAACTTCCAGCATCTGATTGAACGCATGCCTGAGAGAATGAAAGCTGTCATTAAGGCTAAGGGTGGGCCAGCACCATATTGAATTCCAGCATTATCGATGCTAGAGGGAGCTGCCACGAACTTGTAAGTCATTTCCAGCTATGTGTCCGGATACTTTTGATCACATATTGTATTTGTTACGTGTGCTGTATTTAGAGTAAAACAAGAAGAGGATGAAGTTTCAAATCCGATATTGTTTATAAAATCTGCAGATGTGTGATGTATGTCTTTATACTTCTGTATGCTCTCGTTCTTTTCTTTTCTATTTTTAGTCACCAGCGTTATGACTGGTTTGATGCAACCCGCCACGAGTTCTTCTTTTGTGCCACCCTCCTCAGTTCAGAGTAGCACTTGCAACCTACGTTCTCAATCTCTGTTTTCCTCTACAGTTTTTGCTCGCTACAGCTCCCTCTAGTACCCTTGTAGTAGTTCACTGGTGTCTTAAAAGATATCCTATCATCCTGTAACTTCTCCTTGTCAGAGTTTTCCATATTTTCCTTTCCTCTCCGATTCTGTGCATATCCTGCTCATTCCTTACCTTCTCAGTCCACCTAATTTTCAACATTTTCATCTCAATTGCTTCGATTTTCTTCTATTTCGGTTTCCCCACAGTCCATGTCTCACTACCACGCAATGCTGTGCGCCAAAAGTGCATTCTCAGATATTTCTGCCTCAAATGAAGGCCAATGTTTGATGCTAGTACACTTCTCTTAGCCAGGAATCCCCTTTTGGCCAGTAATAGTTTGCTCTTGATGTCCTCTTTGCTCCGTCCATCATGGGTCATTTTGCTGCCCAGGTAGCAGCATTCCTTAACTTAATCTACTTCGCAACAATCAATACTGATGTTAAGTTTCTCGATGTTCTCATTTCGGCTGCATCTCATTACTTTCGTCTTTCTTCGATTTACTCTTTGTCCATATTCTCTACTCGTTAGAATGTTCATTCCATTCAGCAGATCATGTAATTCTTCTGTATTTTCAGTCGGACAGCTATATCATCAGCGAATCGTATCATTGATATCCTTTCACCTTGAATTATAATTTCACTCCTGAACCTTTCTTTTATTTCCGTCATTGCTTCCTCGATTTACAGATTGAACAGCAGGGGCGAAAGCCTATATCCTTGTAACACACATTTTTTATCCGAGCACTTCGTTCTGGGTTGTCCACTTTTATTATTCCCTCTTGGCTGTTGTCCATATTGCATATGATCCGTCTCTCCCTATAGCTTACTCCTGCTTTTTTCAAAATTTCGAACATCTTGCACCATTTTACATTGTCGAATGCTTTTTCCAGGTCCACAGACACTATGAACGTGTTTTGATTTTCCTTTAGTCTTGGTTCCATTATCTGACCCAACGCCTGTATTGGCTTTCTTGTGCCTTACCTTTCCTAAAGCGCAAATGATCGCCATCTAACACATCTTGAATTTTCTGTTCCATTCTTCTGTATATTATTATTGTCAGCAATTTGGATGCATGAGCTGTTACGCTGATTGTGTGATATTCTCGCACTTGTCAGCTTTTGCAACACAGTCGGTACGTCGCCAAACTCACACAGTTTACACACAAACGTGAATAATCGTTTTGTCTCCACTTCCCCCAACGATTTTGGAAATTATGTTGGAGTGTTATCAATCTCTTCTGCCTTATTTGATCTTAACTCCTCCAAAGCTCTCTTAATCTCCAATTCTAATACTGTATCCCCTGCAATTTCTAAATAGATTTCTGTTCTTTCTTCAATCACATCAGACGAATATCCCCCTCGTAGAAGCCTTCAACGCACTCTTTCCACAAATCCTCTCTCTCCTGTGCTTTTAACAATGGAAATCCGTTTCACTTTAAATGTTACGACCCTTGCTTTTAATTTCACCGAAGTTTGTTTTGACTTTCCTATATGCTGAGTTAGTCCTTCCGACAACCTTTCCTTTTTCAATCTCTTCAGATTTTTCACGCAGCCATTTCGTCTTAGCTTCCTTGCACTTGCTATTTATTTCATTCCTCAGTGATTTGTATGTCTGTATTCCTGAATTGCCCTGAACATTCTTCTACCTCCTTGTTTCATCTTTCTACTGAAATATTTTTCCTGTTACCCATGGTTTCCTCGCATTTACGCTCTTTGTACCAAAGTTTTTCTATCCAACTTCTGTGATTGCCCTTTTCAGAGATTTCCATTCTTCTTCAACGGTACTGCCAATTGAGCTATTGTTTACTGCCGTATTCTTAGCCTCAGAGAACTTCAAGTGTATCTCTTCATTCTTTAGTACCTCCGTATCCCAATTCTTTGCTTGTTGATTCTTTCTGACTAACCTCTTAAACTTCAGCCTGCTCTTCATCACTACTGCTTTGTGATTTGAGTCTATATGTGTTCCTGCATACGCCTTATAATCCAGTATCTGATTACGGTATCTCTGCCTAAAATCATCCCGTATTACCCGGCGTTTTCCACCTTCTCCTCTTGTGGTTATTGAACCGAATATTCGCTATTATCAGCTGAAATGTGTTACAGATACCAATTTGTATTTATGCCCTCTCATTCCTTGTCCAAAGCCTATATTCTCGTGTAACGTTTCTTCTACTCCTTCTCCTACAACCGCGTTCCAGTCCCCCGTGACTAATAAATTTTCATCTCCCTGTATATACCGTATTACTCTTTCAATATACTCATATATTTTCTCTATCTTTTCATCTTCAGCTTGCGACATAGGCTTATTTACATGAACTACGTTGGTTTACTGTTGATTCTGATAAGAAAAACCCAATCATTGAACTCTTCACAGTAACACACTCTCTGCCTTCCTTCCTATTCATAATGAATCCTACACCCATTACACGTTTCTGCTGCTGTTGATATTACCGTATACTCATCCGTCCAGAAATCCTCGTCTTCTTTCCATTTCACTTCACTGACCCCTTCTACATCCAAATTGAGCATTTACATTTCCCTCTTCAAATTTTCCAGCTTCCCTACCACGTTCCAACTTCTGACATTTTTCGCCCCGACTATTTCAATGTTATCGTTTCGTTGGTTATTCAATCATTTTCTCATAGCCACCTGTGCTCTGGCATAACCCCCCCCCCCTACCAGAGACCCAAATGTGGGAGTATTCCAAAATCTTCTGCCAATGGAGAGATCATGACAGTTGGCCGCTGTGGTTCTAGGCGCTTCAGTCTGGAACCGCGCGACCGCTACGGTCGCAGGTTCGAATCCTGCCTGGGGCATGGATGTGTGTGATGTCCTTAGGTTAGTTAGGTTTAAGTAGTTCTAAGTCTAGGGGACTGATGGCCTCAGATGTTAAGTCCCATAGTGCTCAGAGCAATTTGAACCATTTTTTAGATCATGACCCTTTTTTAATTACAGGCCACACGTCTTGTGGATACAAGCTATGTGTTTTTAATGCAGTGGTTTCCATGGCTTTCTGAACCTCATGGCTTTGACTATTGCTAATTCTTCCACCTTTAATGGCAGTTTCCCTAGGCCCGCTCTTCCGACCTCTTTGACAAAGCCGTTTGCAGAATGAGGGCTACTTCTTACTTCTTTTAATTCATAGCGACGCAATCACTAAAACATTTCACAACGCGTGAAAGGCTTATGTGACTTTGTGATAAAGAGATATAAGAGGATACCCAATCATGCCTATCCTTTGACATGCGTTTCCTCCGAACTCAGCTACAGCACGCCTTTTTTTAATTACATAATATACAGGTCCGTCGTCATAATCATACGTCTTGTGGCCTTTACGTAAGACATATGTTCACAACTCCGAAAGAGGCGTGGTCGTTGAGAGGAGAGGGGGGGTGTTACAGTCTGATAATCATTTGGTTTTATATATTGATGACTAAGTAAAAAATCTGATGGACTAAAAGGTTTCGCTGATTATATTGCTAGAAAACACGCCTGTGTGTCCAAAATCTCTTCTGTAAACTTGCACGGAGACTGTAGATTCGGGGAACCAATTAGAAAGCTAAGAAGCGAGAAGAAATGTTCTCGCCGGAATTGCGACAATAGGGGAAGGAGGAGTGTTGGCGAACCGTTTCTGATCGCCAGATCATGCTTCAGCGTCTTGGGCTGGATGTCGAACCTCTTTGCAGGGTCTCATGGACTGAGAACATGAAAAACTGCTTATGGTCATGCGTCCCTTCTATGGGGACGTTAACCCCGACGGCCCCATTGGTGCATTTGGAGAGGTCTTGGTGATGTACCACCATCTCATTGTTATCACCCATCGGTATAAACAACACAAATAGACTGCTAACTCTACAGGTTCTACGTCTATAAGTGCGTTCAGACTCTGTTAGCTGCTGTGAAGTGATTGACTGAAAAACTCCCTAGTGTCCCACGAATTATCATTTGTTCGGTTCCATTCCGTGTGGATCGTGGGACATGTGACTGCTTAAATGCCTCTGAGCTCGCAGTGATTACTGTAATTTTGGCTTTGTAAATTATTGGGGGGTGGGCGGAGGGAGGGATATGTAGATATTATGTTCCTAGATTCCACACTTAATCCTTGTCCTTGGAACTAACGCAACGGTATCTCGGTGAGAAATGCCGTGGACCATTACTTTTTTGTTATTACTGGATCCTCAGTTACTGTTAAAATTTCCACTCGTCAAATAACCCTATTCAGTTTTCGCCTCCGTCAAATTTCTTAACACTGTTTCTGTGTCTACAATGAATACGGTTATTGGAATAGTGAGCACATATTTTTCTGATACGCAGCAAATTCCTTCGGTTGTAATGCAAGCATTTTTTTTTTAGTTACTTGGACATTATTACAAAAGGAATGCTAAATCATCCAACGTGCAGCTATCCGCTTTTTGTTCTGAGAGAAGGAAAAGCTCTGTTACGTTCCAAATGGATATATTGTGACTGAAATAATATTTGAGACTGACTTGAGGACTTTGGTGAATTCTGTTTTATGGATAATAGTCCGTGGTCTAGGTCGTGTTTCTGCGTCTAACGTTTCATGTCATGCTGAATATATCCTCACAGTGTATCAAAACTAGTTAACTTTGTAACTTAAAAGAACTAATCTACGTTTCTGCATTCCCTGAGTTTGTCCAGAATTGAAAGACGGTAAGTTAATTAGAGAAACATGCCTTAGATCAAGGATAAGAGAGAAATCATCAAGTTGTAAATCTAGTCTGTGGAAGTCTGCGTCATTAAGGGTGTCGCAACAGCAATGGGCAATATTTCGAGACATGTCAGGAACAATCATTCGAAGCAAAAATTTACATACGGACGTAAGCCCCCTCCCTAATGCTTTCCGAGATAGAAAATATTTACAAGTATTTGGACTGAACTCAGAATTGAATCCTGTGTGGCGCCTTTTTTGATTTCTCCGCAGTTCTGGCCAGGAAGATCACCAGACTGTAGGCCATTAGATTTTTGTTTGTGAAATTGGGTGAAGTCTGAGGTGTACAAAAGAGTGATGAGTACACGAGATGAGCGACAGCTTCAATATGACACATACGTTAATGATTAGAGGTGAATGTTTCAAGAATACATATTTTTCAGTCGATACTTCGTAAAAAGCATATTGTAACATTTACTAAGTTGTACATATGTACGCCAGACAACGTATTGAATAATACGAGAAATAAACAGAAATGTACATTAAATGTGTTCTTTCCTGAAACCATTATGAATAGTGCATATGTTCCTATGAAGATATTTCCTTCAAATTACTTTTCTTGTCACATCGTTGAATATTATCAATATCTGCTAGGACTCCTTGTATTTTGAACAATGTTGATCCGCTATAACTATCAAGTGTCACCATACTTCAGGTGATGATGCGAAAGATAGTACATCACAATACATTATCAGTAAATAACATTATTCCCCAATTATCAATAGTCTTATCTCCAAAAATTGGAGGACAATCGCGAATCAAGTTATCACAAGGTTCTACAACAAACTATCTAAAGCAGTCTGTTTTATGAATTGGTTCAGTAGTTCCTCGACATGGCAACACGATGAATCTGTATTGCCGAATGTCGTAATCTGCAATATGCACAGGGAACAGTTTAAGCTGCGCTATTCGCTATAAACTGTGTGCAGTGGAAATTGCGTGTATTTACGGCTTATGTGAATCACAGAAGGGCGAACGCTGTTACGATTTAGTGCCTCGGGAAAGCTCATTAAAGTGGCCATAATGAGATACCAGTACTTCATTTAAGCGGCATGAAACTATATAAAGTGTGCAACTGCTCTGGACAAATACCGAATTAATCAAAAAGTCAGATCCACTCAATGTCTAACTGAACGCAATTACTGGTAGTATTCCGTTATCAGATACACTGTGACAAAGGTCGTGGGATAGCGATACGCGCATATACAGATAACGGTAGTATTGCAAAACAAAACATAAAAGGACAGCGGATTGGTGGAGCTTTCATTCGAACTTCGGTGATTCATGTGATAAGATTTCTCGTCGGATTATGGCCGAACGACGAAATTTAACAGACTTTCAACGCGGGGGACATTCCATTTTGGAAATAGTTGGCAAATTCAAAGTTCCGCGATCCACAGTGTTGCCAAGAATACAGAATTTCAGGCAAAATGCAGTGGCCGACGGCCTTCACTTGACGGCTTAGAGCAGCGGCGTTTCAATGATGAGTTGTCATTGCTAGCAGACAAGCAACAATGCGTGAAATAACATCCGAGAACATTATCGGGCGCACGACGAACGATACACGTTAGGTCTGTGGTTGGTAATCTGGTGGTAATGGGCTGCCTTTGCCAACAGCATGATAACGCCTGCACCACCTGTCCTGGGCTTGTCACCATATCGGTTCGGTCCTAGTCTACAGCCCCGTGGCCTGGTCAGATGACTCCAGATTTCAATTGGTAAGATCTGATGGTGGGGTTCGAAGGTCGAGCAGACCGCACGAAGCCACGATCCGAAGCTGTCAGCAACACACAGTGCAAGGTGGTGGTGGTCCCATGATATTGCAGGCAGCGTTTTCATTAATGGACTGGCACCTATGGTCCAACTGAACCGGTCATTATGTGCAAATGTTTAAATAAGGCTACCTGGACAGCATTTGCAGCCTTTCATGGACCTCCTTTTCCCAAACAACTGTGGAATTTTATCGATCACAAAGAGCCATTCCGCAATTGTTCGTGGTTGGTTTGAAGAACTCTGGACAGTTTGAGCGAATTATTTGGCCTTCCAGATCGTCCTACATGAATCTCATCGAACATTTATGGCGCATAATCGAGAAGTCAGTTCGTGCACAAAGTCCAGCAACAACAACTGTTTCACAATTACGGACAGATATGGAAGTAGCTTGGCCCAGTGTTTTTGCAGGGGACTTCCAACGATTATTTGAGTCCATGCCTAGTCGAGCTGTTTCTCTACGCTATTCAAAACGCGGTCCGATGCACTTCAGTGTTGTTGTTGTTGTTGTTGTGGTCTTCAGTCCTGAGACTGGTTTGATGCAGCTCTCCATGCTACTCTATCCTGTGCAAGCTTTTTCATCTCCCAGTACCTACTGCAACCTACATCCTTCTGAATCTGCCACTTCAGTGTATTACTGAAATAAATCTCAGGATGTAGTAGTTGGTGCTGGTCTCTGATAAGGGTCGCCCAGCAAATAACTCTTTCACATCTATGACGACAATTACGGACTTGAAACAGAAAAATTATTCATATTTGCTGTAGCAATGGAAATTTTCAAAGAACTCACATTGCTGTATACATATACAATGTGTTACGTGCGTTTACTAGTTCGCTACACATTATTCGCTTAAATTATTCGCACTTCTGCCGTCTACGATGAAAGGAATGTCGTTAATATATGCAGTAAGCCAACCGCTACTACAAATCTTAAGCCGGCCGCGGTGGTCTAGCGGTTCTAGGCGCGCAGTCCGGAATCGCGCGACTGCTACGGCGCGGGTTCGAATCCTGCCTCGGGCATGGATGTGTGTGATGTCCTTAGGTTAGTTAGGTTTAAGTAGTTCTAAGTTCTAGGGGACTGATGACCACAGATGTTAAGTCCCATAGTGCTCAGAGCCATTTGAACCATTTTGAACTACAAATCTTAAGCTGAACTTCTGAAAAGTAATACGTCTCTCCACATAACATGGTGGAAATACGGAAGCCATAAATTAAGGTATGCACTTCACATTAGCACAAGTGTTCCACACGGCCACTATTCATGTGGTGGCAGGATTCAGCACGTCTCCTCTAAGATGCGCGTGTTCATCAATGCCTGACGTGTTCTGAGTGCACTAACACTCACCCAAAATGCGCTCCCGGTGTCTTCAAGACTAGCAACAGGACTGGAATGCACAAAAGTTTTATGTATCCCCCTTTTAAAAAAAACCACAGATCATTGCGGAGGACCTGGGAGACCACAGTATTGCCGAACAATGACCGATACACTGTCCTGGGTAGAGGAAGCCAAAAATCTTGAAAGAACTGAGAGCACTGCACGTAGCACTTCTAAAAGGGTCACTTGAAATGAATTGGGCCTTTGTGGTTCAAACCACTTTCGGGCGTGGACCATCTTGAGACTGTCAAACGGTCTGTATTCATACGAAAAATGGCGTTATATGCATACGTCCTCGCCATTAGCGTCAATTGTTCAACAGTGTTAAAAGAAGTCATTCAAAAGATACACTAGCTGTCGAAAGTTTACTTTCTGCAATTTACGCTTGCGGTATTTAGAAGTAAGCGTAGCCTTAGACATTATCAGCGTTATAGGACTGGCATCAATGCACTTGAGCATACGTTATAACGGAGAAACCACTTGCTTCCGGGCTATGTTCTCTCTTATTGCCCTCTAATCGCCCCTTTAATTTGTACCTGTAGTAGTCACATTGTGCAGAACAAACGACTAATTTTCGTCAGTTCCATTATTTGCAAGTACAACTGCGTCAAGAATTAGTCTTGACTGACATAGCCACTATGCTCCAACTGAGAGTCCCTTTTTAAAAATATACTCCAAAGACGTGCTGACAGACAAAACATGTGTGCCAGAGAAGGCCTGAGACGTAAATCATAGCTCGTCGCTGACAATGTTCTTACCCACTAACCCTCAATGCGATTCGTAACGACAAACCTCCAGTAACTGTATACTAGTTCACAAATTGCTCACAAACTCTCCTGTACACCTGGATTAAGTATAAAGACGGGAAGTAACGATTTGATTCTCTCTGGATCAGTAATACCTTTGGATTAGTTTCCACAGAGAACATTTTACCCTTCAGTCACATTGCGCAGCAGAAAACTTCTTGACAGAATATACCTATACGGCAGACTTGTTGTTGTTGTGGTCTTCAGTCCTGAGACTGGTTTGATGCAGCTCTCCATGCTACTCTATCCTGTGCAAGCTTTTTCATCTCCCAGTACCTACTGCAACCTACATCCTTCTGAATCTGCTTAGTGTATTCATCTCTTGGTCTCCCTCTACGATTTTTACCCTCCACGCTGCCCTCCAATACTAAATTGGTGATCCCTTGATGCCTCAGAACATGTCCTACCAACCGATCACTTCTTCTGGTCAAGTTGTGCCACAAACTTCTCTTCTCCCCAATCCTATTCAATACTTCCTCATTAGTAATGTGATCTACCCATCTAATCTTCAGCATTCTTCTGTAGCACCACATTTCGAAAGCTTCTACTCTCTTCTTGTCCAAACTATTTATCGTCCATGTTTCACTTCCATACATGGCTACACTCCATACGAATACTTTCAGAAATGACTTCCTGACACTTAAATCAATACTGGATGTTAAGAAATTTCTCTTCTTCAGAAACGCTTTCCTTGCCATTGCCAGCCTACATTTTATTTCCTCTCTACTTCGACCATCATCAGTTATTTTGCTCCCCAAATAGCAAAACTCCTTTACTACTTTAAGTGCCTCATTTCCTAATCTAATTCCCTCAGCATCACCCGACTTAATTAGACTACATTCCATTATCCTTGTTTTGCTTTTGTTGATGTTCATCTTATATCCTCCTTTCAAGACACTGTCCATTCCATTCAACTGCTCTTCCAAGTCCTTTGCTGTCTCTGACAGAATTACAATGTCATCAGCGAACCTCAAAGTTTTTATTTCTTCTCCATGAATTTTAATACCTACTCCGAATTTTTCTTTTGTTTCCTTTACTGCTTGCTCAATATACAGATTGAACAACATCGGGGAGAGGCAACAACCCTGTCTCACTCCCTTCCCAACCACTGCTTCCCTTTCATGTCCCTCGACTCTTATAACTGCCATCTGGTTTCTGTACAAATTGTAAATAGCCTTTCGCTCCCTGTATTTTACCCCAGCCACCTTTAGAATTTGAAAGAGAGTATTCCAGTCAACATTGTCAAAAGCTTTCTCTAAGTCTACAAATGCTAGAAACGTAGGTTTGCCTTTCCTTAATCTTTTTTCTAAGATAAGTCGTAAGGTCAGTATTGCCTCACGTGCTCCAGTGTTTCTACGGAATCCAAACTGATCTTCCCCGAGGTTGGCTTCTACTAGTTTTTCCATTCGTCTGTAAAGAATTCGTGTTAGTATTTTGCAGCTGTGACTTATTAAGCTGATAGTTCGGTAATTTTCACATCTGTCAACACCCGCTTTCTTTGGGATTGGAATTATTATATTCTTCTTGAAGTCTGAGGGTATTTCGCCTGTTTCATACATCTTGCTCACCAGATGGTAGAGTTTTGTCAGGACTGGCTCTCCCACGGCCGTCAGTAGTTCCAATGGAATATTGGCAGACTAGAAGTACGAATTTCTTTGTAGTTCTTTCGGCTTGCTGTCGCTACTGAAGCTAGGATCGGATCGTTCGTGAAAAGAACTACGCTTCCTTGAAAGTATGATATTGGCGGTATTATACAAGAAGGTGCTGGCCACAGCTAAGGGCCTTAAAATGTATTCATTATTAATTATTCGATTTTTGTACTGCTGCTGTTTAAGAGTCCTAATACCCCAATCAAAAGGGTAGCTCAACCAATGCTAATGCGAAACGTTTTGTCGAAGCTAATCACAATTGGATATCGGTCATTTCTGCTGGTCGTTCAGCTAGTTATGGTCAAAAATTTATCCATGTAGTTTCCCTCAATGTAATTCTCTCCATATGAATTTGAGAGTATCGAGACTACTACTGGAGGATCAAAGCCAAGACAAGCTGCTCTAAATATTTGTATATCGAACACACACTTCTAAAATTGGCCTAAACGCTGTTGATATGGAGCTGGTATCCGTACAGATATCATTGGTGATCTTGCAGCTCTCAAACAATGACATTACAATTTCCCCGTTGATATTTATCAACGCCTGTAAGGAGGTAAAGTTCTACATTTCATTGTAATTTCATTGTTCGAGAACTGCAAGATCACCAATCGTATCTGTTCTTTCGGACATGTCCGATACCATCTTCATATATATAAGGCTTACCATCCAATGATCTTCTTCAGTGCGGATGTACTCACATTCCCCGAACTCTTACGAGAATCGGTAGATTGACTGCCGCGAGTAATGAGTATAGTAGGCAGTGGCACTACAAATGTAGTGAGTGGACTGTAAGTTGGAAATGTGGGTCTGACGGGGAGCGTATTAGAGATAAATCTCTGCAGTTGCGCTGTCCTCTGTGTCCTCCGTGGCTCAGAGTGATCCGTACGCAAGTTCGTCTCCATACCTTTCGAACACTTGACTTGATCATGCGAGTACATACAATGAAGGGTTTCACGACCGGATGGTACTGTTGTTGATAATTCTTCCTGGTTATATGGCCATGGTCCATGGAACTCTTCTATTCCTAACGTTTCGTCCAATACTACGTTGGACATCCTCAGAGGTATGGCTGGTCCTGCTGAGTCCAGCCGACTGGCGAGTCGGGCGCCGGAGAGCGGCCTAAATACCGAGGAAAGTGGGCGTGGTCTAGCTTGCACATGGTAGCAGAGAGAAAACTAGTCAAAGATAAAATGTAACTACCGATAATAGTCCGTCATAGATAAAAATCACTTATCGATTCTGTAACGCCTCTGTCCATATCTCGCTTAATTTCAAGGCCTCTTCCTTTCTGTTAAAATTATCTTCATGTTTATAAATTTCAATAGCCTCCCTATACAGTCGTGGATAATAGTTCGTGGTAGCACTTAAAACTGTAGTTTCAGAAAAATTAAGTACATGGTCGCTTGACTGAAGTGCATGTTCCGCAACGGCCGATTTATCAATTTTTCCCAGTCGGCAAAGACTTTTATGCTCCTTTACACTCGTATTTACACTTCTTTTCGTAGTACCAATATAGACCCTGCCACAAGTACAAGGAATTTTATACACACCGCTAGATGATAATAGTGGCATTCTATCTTTCCTACTTTTTTGTTAGGTTTGAATGCCGGTTTCACTACCTACCAGAAAAATAGGACAAGTACATCATTCTGTTAAAGATAGAAGGCCACCATTATCATCTAGCGGTGTGTATAAAATTCCGTGTACTTGTGGCAAGGTCTATATGGGTACTACGAAAAGAAGTGTGAATACGAGGGTAAAGGAGCATAAAAGTCTTTGCCGACTGGGAAAAACAGATAAATCGGCCGTTGCGGAACATGCACTTCAGTCAAGTGACCATGTAGTTAATTTTTCTGAAACTACAGTTTTAAGTGCTACCACAAACTATTATCCACGACTGTATGTGGAGGCTACTGGAATTTATAAACATGAAGATAATTTTAATAGAAAAGAAGAGGCCTTGAAATTAAGCGAGATATGGACAGTGGCGTTACAGAATCGATAAGTGATTTTTATCTATGACGGACTATTATCGGTAGTTACATTTTATCTTTGACTAGTTTTCTCTCTGCTACCATGTGCAAGCTAGACCGCGTCCGCTTTCCTCGGTATTTAGGCCGCTCTCCGGCGCCCGACTCGCCAGTCGGCAGGACTCAGCAGGACCAGCCATACCGCTGAGGATGTCCAACGTAGTATTGGACGAAACGTTAGGAATAGAAGAATTCCATGGACCACGGCCATATAACCAGGAAGAATTATCAACAACATCCGAGTACAATTTGTCAACGCGTACCTCGCTCCGCCGGTCGAAATGGCCGAGCGGTTCTAGGCGCTTCAGTTTGGAACCGTGCGACCGCTACGGGCATGGGTGTGTGTGATGTCCTTAGATTGGTATAAGTAGTTCTAGCGGACTGATGACCTCAGATGTTAAGTCCCATAGTGCTCAGAGCCACATGAACCATACCGCGCTCCGAAACTTAATCATTACGCACACGTTCTCCCGATGACCGCTACTGTAGTTACCAAGTTCCAGGCGGCCTACGGTCATTTCGTCAGCGAGTGTAGGGTGTTCAAGAACCGTAACGAGACACTAACGAGGTGGCATTGGAATGATAAACGTATACAACAGGGAGCGCACTCTCTTCCTGCGAACGAGTCATCGCCTGCGTGCTGCGGACAAGGACGCCCTTCCTGGTTCACTGATTGAGGAGGTGTTGCCGGATCATAGAACCAAGGACTTATACAGTTACTTTCACCGGACACTGCCTGCTAATTTGATTGAACGCCGACATCCGGCAGTTGGCTGGAGGCGGACGTGGAGTAACTGACACTCACCTTCCTTCCCACTACGGTCAGGGCGCTGTGGTATGTGATAACGACTGAAAAATTCCCCACCCGACAACGTTTGCACATGATCCATCTTGTCCAGGATCCTCTCTGCTCCAGATGCGCCGTTGTCGACACCGACGTACACCGTTTCATTTGTGGTAAGGCTACCGACTGCTGGTTCCCCACACGGCGCATGTTGGCATTGTTGTTGAGACAGACGCCTCAGTCCGTATAGCCCACCGAATTGATCCACCCCGACCTAGCTTACTTCCCTGCGGCTCGTCATAACGCCACGGTGTGGGTTAAGGGTGTGGCATTGTCATACTTTTTTAATGAGAGCGTTGCATGATTGTTAGCTTACTCTCATTACTTAACGAGTAACTACTCGATTTTACGGCACAAAGCTTCGTATGGTCCGCTCTTTGCGAATTACTTGGGGTCGTTCTTTACGCGCCCTCCAGACGATTGGGGTGTACCGGGTGTGAGAAGAGACTGAGATATTCAACATGATGGACTGATCAGACACATAAACGGTAATTATAGGGTTTTTCACCCTCGCTGAACGTGAAGATGACCAGGACATCCCGCCGCTGCTGTGGACACCCCCGATAAAAAAAAAAGAAAAGATGTAAAAAAAGTATAACAAACATAAGAACAAAATGAACAACAAATAACATATAAGAAAGTATTGTACTCCTTCCGTTATCCTCTTATTCTTTTTTTAATAAGCTGTAAACAAAAAAAGCTGGAAGGAGCGTCTGCCATGTAAGCAGGTGATCCCGGTTTCGAATCCCGGTCGGGGCATGCATTTTCTAATTTTCAACATTTTTGATATTCATCAACGACTCTAAGCATCTAAAGGTCTAGACTTAACTATAATTTCATTAAAGGCTGGTAATCCTTGACACGTAAGATGGGAACAGTTTTTTTCTTTTCTTGTATAGTGTGAATGTCTGTAACATTAATTTAAGTATAAAAAAATGGGATCGTGATGACCGTACCGTTGAAGGAACAAAGTCCTCACAATACTAACTACAGTCTAATACAATTGTTTTCAGCTGCAAAATGTTTTTAATTCATCCTCACTGCACGGAGAATACTAAGTACATGTAGATCAAGTCCTCTTCTCCTTTTAAAATGAAAATGCCAACGAAACTTAGCCACTTGTTTAGTCCCTGTGAGAAATGTTTTACTCGCCATGCAGATTCTTACACGAGACACGCAGTAACGGCGGAAGCGGCTAATGTCTTAATGCCCTTAATGACAGCAGAGAAACAATGCAACTTCTTAACACCAAACCACCTGTCAAATTAAAATTTCAGTCTTGCTCTAATCGCTTTACAGCGTGAGCCTCCCTGAAGGTACGCACTTTCGGGTAGGAATAAAGATGAATCCAGCCATCGTAGTGCACTTTCCACGTTCAAAAGTACCTAAACGTGTACTCAATCGAATTATCACGAGATAAAGTCTCTATCTGCAGACACCGCGTCACTGCCCGCCGAGATCTGGCGTCCTGAAGCTTTGTAGCTTCTTTGGATGTGATCATTACTGGGCTCCCTGGTATACATGGTGACATAGTTCTATCCAGTTCTCAACTGCCTATCAGCGTGAGTCTAAAGCACTCACTTCTCTGTGTCTGTCTGTCTGTCTCTCTCTCTCTCTCTCTCTCTCTCACACACACACACACACACACACACACACACACTCAAACCAAGGAGTGGGGTGACGGCTTCTGCGAGTCACATAAAACGGCGCACAGCGGCTCAGTTAATCTGCTCGTACCCGGCCAGAGTTTCTTTGAGAGGGTAGGTTTTTGTTTTTTTAGAAAAAAAGAATTTTATTTACGACAACAAACACTATAATCACCAGTCACTTTTACATATTCACATACACCTTTATCTTTTACCCAAACACTAACACTTTTGTCAGAATTTACCTTACGTCTATTACAAGCATACAAGGTGAAAGGCAAATTAGACGTATAGTAGAACTTTCCAAAATCCTTATTAGCCTGTTTCGCAACATGATAGGTTCTAAATACAATTATATCACATTCAGAAAAAATCTCCAGACAAATAACATTACTAACACCACTATGTCGCCTAGCATCGGTGCAGTAAACCAACCATTTACATGAGAAAAATTTAGATGATACTAAACTAAAATAAAATTACATCCTACAAAAACCACAGGACCATGAAGAGTAGCATTAGCAGCAACAGGTTTAACAAGTGTTTTATTCTTCGTACTAGCAGCGGTAGTAGTCAACTCTGTATATTGAACGTCGTTCAAGACATACAATGTGTAGAAGTGTATTGATAATGTAGAGCTGACGACTACCGCTATTGATAATAAGAATAAAATACCCATTAAATCTATTGCTGCTCATGCTGTTCCTGATGGCCCTGTACTTTTTATACGATGTAATTTTAATTTTAGTTAGTTTAGTATCATATAAGCCTTTCCTCATGGCAATGGTTGGTTTACTGTAGCAATTCCTAGGGAACATAGTGGTGTTAGTAATGTTCCTGGTCAGGATAATTTTTCTGAACGTGATGTTATTGCATTTCGAAACTATCATGTTGCGGAACAGGCTAATAAGAATTTTGGGAAGTCCTCCTATGTGTCTAATGTGCCTTTCGCTATGTATACTCGTAAAAGACGTAAGATAAATTCTGATGAAACTGTTCATGTTTGGGTAAAAGGTAATGAAGGATGTGAATATGTATAAGTGAATGGTGATGGTAGCACATCAATAGGAGTTATTGCATTTGGAACCTATCATGTTGCGGAACAAGCTAATAAGGATATCCGATGCCGCTCTCCACGCTATGTTATCTTGCACAAGTATCTTGAACTATGCAATCTATGCATAACTGCTACAAGAAAAAAAAGAAAAAAGAGCCGACGCACCAAGAAGGAATTATCCAAATGGAACAGAAAGCGGTAGATGCATACAGGTATTGACAAACAAATATTACAATCTCAGAAAATTTGAATGATTTACTCAAGAGAAAGAGTTTCACAGACTGAGAAAATCAGTCTACCTCTGACCCTTGTGCAAGCAATTACTCAACTTGACATTGACTGACAAGGTTGTTGGATATCTTCCTGAGGGATACAGAGCCAAATTCTGTCCAATTTGTCTATTAAATCATCAAAATCCCGAGGTGGTTGGAGGGCCCCGTCGATAATGCTCCAAACGTCCTCAATTGGGGAGAGATAAGGTGACCTCGGTGGCCGAGGTAAAATTAGGCAATCACGCAGACAACCAGTGGAAAACCTCGCCGACTGCGGAACGGTATCACCCAGTGGAAATTCAAATGAAGTATGGCTTACCATGAAGGGTAACGAAACAATATACGCCGACGTTATTGTATGGCTCCTTCTGAGGGTCAGCAAGATAATCCTATAATCCTACCCTGCACTCAGCGGAAGTTTCTACTGTTGCTCTTCGTGCTGGTCAAGCCGAATCTCTCCCCAGCTGAGAGTGTTTGGTGTATTACGGCAGGTTCCTCCAGCCAGCGCGAAATTTTGAGGAACGCGCCAGTTGGGAGAATTTGGCACGATACTCCTCAGGAGGACATCCTACCACCGCATCGGTCAATGCCAACCCGAACAACTGCTTGCGTAAGGGCCAGAGGTGGCCAACACGTTATTGACTTGCTCCTCTTGAACAAATGACCAGTTTTTTCTGAACCTGTAGTCGTTCCTTTGTCTGTACATGTGTCTCTACCGATTTCCAACCTGTGTGGTTTCTTCGCGGTGCGTCTGTTTTTACTCTAAGAGTGTGTATTCGTTCGAACCTGCTTACTATGTTCGGAGCCTTGGACTTCCTCTACAATTTTTACTCTCCACACTTTTCTCTATTACCAAACTAACGATTACCTGATATCAAAGGTTGTGTTGAATCAATCGGTCCCTTCTTTTAATCTTGTTGTGCAATAATTTTCTATTTTCCTCACTTAGGTCCCTCTAAAATCCAGCATCCGTCTGCAGCATGACATTTCTAAAGCTTTTATTATATTCTTGTCTGATCTGTTTGTTACCTGTCACTTGGCTGCATAGCTGCACTCTAGACCAACGCCTTCCTAAAGGCTTTGTAACATTTAAATTTATATCCGATATTAACATCTCTTTTCCAGAAACCGCTTCTCAGTCTTCCATGGCTCACTTGAAGGTGACTGGCAGATATCTAGTCGAAACATAGTGGAGTGAAATTCACGATGACCGGCTGCATCCCGAAATCTCTTCGAGTGTTTAATTCGCCGAGAAAGTTTTAAATTTCACAACAGTTCTCTTGCTATTGCAAGTCTGCAATATACTGATTATCCTCTCTATATCGCCCTTCATCAGTTATTATGCTGCCAAAATAACAAAACGCACCTGCTCCCTTTTGTGTCTCATAATGAAATCTTATTTCCTTAGGACTGCTTCATCTGATTGGATTACATTTCATTACCATTGTTTTGTTTTTGTGGATGATTATCTGAGAGCCTCTTTTGAAGACGCTACCTATTTTATTCAACTGCTTCCAAGTACTTTGCCGTCTGTAACAGAATTATAAAGTCATTAGTGAACCATAATGGCTGTACTTTTCCCCGTGAACATTAAATCACTTTCGAAATTTATCCTTGTTCTCCATTACAGCTTTTTCACTGTGTAGATTTCATAACTTCGGACAAAAGTTACTATCCTGTCTCACTCGCTTCTCATCTGCGGCTTCCCTTTAATTTCCTACGACTTTTATAACTTCAGTCTGCCGTCAGACACCTTACAAATAAACTTACGCTGCAATTTATCCCTGCTACGTTCATAATTTCAAATACTATAGTACAGCGAACGTTGTCAAAAGCATACTTAAAATCTACAAATTCTATGAACGTAGGTTTCTCTTTCTTCAGTCTTCCTTCTAAGACATGACGTATTGCCGAGTGTGTTCCTTCATATCTCCTCAACTCAAAACTGATCCTCCCAGAGATCGACTTCATAGTTTTTTTTATTTTATGTTTTATTTAAACGTCAAGTTCCGTAGGACCAAATTGACGAGCAAATCTCCAAGGTAATGGAACGTGTCAGTACATGAACTTACAACATAAAAGTAATAACACATAAAAAATAAATGTTCATGAACCTGAAAAAAAGTCTGTCCATAAGTTTAAGTAAACGCTATCGGCAATTCAAAAAATCAGCTTAATTTTTCAAGAAACTCCTCGACAGAATAGAAGGAGTGGCCCATGGGGAAACTCCAGTTTCTGAGCCAAAAATATCCTACTAGAATGGGAAGAGTTACCCCAAAACATAATACCATACGACATAAGTGAATGAAAATAAGCAAAGTATACTAATTTACGTGTCGAAGTATCACTCACTTTTGATACCATTCGAATAGTAAAAATGGCAGTATTAAGTCTTTGAACAAGACCATGAACGTGGGCTTTCCACGACAGCTTACTATCTATCTGAACACCTAGAAATTTGAACTGTTCAGTTTCACTAATCATATGCCCGTTCTGTGAGATTGAAACGTCAGTTTTTGTTGAATTTTGTGTTAGAAACTGTAAAAACTGAGTCTTACTTTGATTTAGCATTAGTTTATTTTCTACAAGCCATGAACTGGGGTCATGTACTGCACTTTTCGAAACCGAGTCAATGTTCCACACAACATCCTTTACTACCAAGCTAGTGTCATTAGCTCTGAAGGAATGACAGCTAGTCCTGTTTTGACTTAGGTCTTCCAGTACTCGGTCAAATTCTTTTCGCTGCATCAAATGTCTAATCTCACCTGTGAATCTAACTGACTGTGAATCTAAACTGGTAAATTTGGACGTCAGCAGTGCTAGAACTTAGAGCTACTGAAACCTAACCAACCTAAGGACATCACACACAAAATTCAACAAAAACTGACGTTTCAGTCTCACAGAACGGGCATATGATTAGTGAAACTGAGCAGTTCCTAGTCATCAGCAAACAGAAATATTTTAGAGCTACCCATAATACTAGAGGGCATATCATTTATATAAATAAGGAACAGGATCGGCTGTTTTACATTTTCTTTCCATTCTGTAATACACTCTAAAATAAAAATATCGGAAGGGGGTAGAAATCGGCAGAGAAAACAGAGAAAAATATGTCACTAACATTCAATGTAACCTCCCAACAGTTTGGTATTCCGTCACCTCGCAATAATAACGTGACTAACCTCCCAATAAAAAATGTGACTCATATACAACCTTTCAATAATAGCATCACAGTAAGACTCAGTTTTTACAGTTTCCTGATGACCTCGGAAGTTAAGTCCCATAGTGCACAGAGCCATTTTTTAGCAGTGCTGCGTCATGGTCCTGAATGAATTGAAAACTCGTACCTCAATGAAGTCGCCGGATAACGCCTATATATCTGCTCCCATAAGAAGTTTTTCTGGTACAGCCCAGTGCAACGCTGGCCGCAACATTTGACATGTATAAAAAGAAACAACTAATTTTTCTTTACGATAATCAGGATGACCATGGATTGCAGAAATTAGTAAATTCTTTAAATTCAGATGATTGATTGTCAAAAAGTTAGTTTTATAAAAAAGATTATTTATTAAAAGATTTTTTCAAACATTTACGTGGGACTTGATACAACAATAGTACAAATTTAGTTGTAACAAACTACATATGCGCGCTGCTGCTTTTACCTTATGCTACATCGCTCAGGCAGCGCCATTGGTCCCCACGACCGGCCCCGCCAACTCCATACACCCAACTGTTAGCTACTACTTACTCCTAATGACACTGCTCTTACTGCAGGCACGGGAGGACGACGGTTCAATCCCGCGTCCGGCCATCCTGATTTAGGTTTTCCGTGATTTCCCTAAATCACTCCAGGCAAATGCCGGGATGGTTCCTTTCAAAGGGCACGGCCGACTTCATTCCCCGTCCTTCCCTAATCCGATGAGACCGATGACCTCGCTGTCTGGTCTCCTTCCCTAAACCAACCAACCAACCATCTTACTGCAGGCAACACTGCTCTCTGGTCTGCGATTCTCTTATAGCTTACATATCGCAAGCAGCACGTGAGCAATCCATCGAAATTACATCTGCTCCAGTGCGCTAGCAATAAATTCCATAATCATGGACCTCTTACACCATGTACAAACAAGCAAATGATTGCAATTTCAGAAAAATTGGATAAATTATTCAAGAAGAAAAGCTTCACAAATTTAGGAACCCAATAATTCGTTGGTCAGCCTCAAGCACATACGCAAGCAGTTCTTTTCAACTTGTTGGTTATCCGCCTGAGGCATATCGTCACCTGTTTTGTCCAATTGGCACGGTAGATCGTCAAAATCCCGAACTGGCTGGAGGGCTGTGCATATAATACTCGAAACGCTCTCAACTGAGGAGAGATCCGGCAACATTTCTGGCCAAGGCAGAGTTTTGCAAGCATGAAGAAAAACTTCAGAAACTCTCTCCGTGTGCAGACTGGCACTATCTTGCTGAAATGTAAGTGTAGGGCAGTTTTACATTAAGGGCAATAATACGAGGCGTAGAATATCGGCTACGTACCGCTATGTGTACGTATGATAACCAAACGCATCCTAATATTAAAAGACATGGCACCAAAGACCATCACTTCTCATTTTCGGGCCGAATGATGAGCGACCATTAGGTCTTAACCCACGACTGTCTTTGTTGTCTCCAGACAAGTCTCCACTGGTCATCGGGCCTCGGTTGTAATCAGGACTCATTACCGAAGACAGCTCTACTCCAGTCAGTGAGGTCCCAGACCAAAGACGTGTTAGGTAGCTCTCCGGACGGCGGTGGGGCACCAACCTGAGTGTCGGCCGCCATACGGCCTGACAGCTGGGAGCGATGGTCCGGGGTGCCACTTCTCTTCGCAGCATCACGCCCTTGGTTGTCATCCGCGGCACCTTCACAGCACAGCGGAACGTCGACGGGTCGACGGTCTTCTACGCCACACACTGTCGCTCTTTATGGCAGTCCATCGTGAGCTTACATTGCAGCAAGATAATGCCCCTCCGCGCACAGTGAGAATTTATACTGCTTGTCTCCGTGCTTACCAAACACTACCTTTTCTGGAAAAGTCGTCGAATCTCTTCCAGTTGAGAAAGTTTGGAGCATTATGGGTAGGACTCTACAGTCATCTCGGGAATTTGACGATCCAACCAGGCATTTGGACAGAATTTGGCATGAGACTCCTCATCATGGCACCCAACAACTCTATCAATGCCAAGTCGAATAATTTTCTTTCATGGACCAACTCGTTACTGACTTGCTGAATTTGCGAAGCTCTTACTCTTGAATAAAACATCCAACTTTTCTGAAATTTTAATCATCTGTTTGTCGTAAATGTGCATTACTTTTACCGATTTCCGTTCCATAGGGATAATTCTTTCAGCGTTTTGACATAGACAAATCAAAGTACAAAAATTGGCTGGTTTCCGTATTTCTTCATCTATAGTACTTCAAGGTTTTACGGAACATTGATTTGACGTTGACACGGATATATATAAAAACTACAAAGATTTATTACCGGTATTGCATAAAACTGAGAAGGTAAATGTATAAAAACGAGAAAAAATAAAACCATAGTTCTGGCAGACAACTAAAAGTCAAATGGACCATGAATTTGCGGAAATTGAGCTGTAACCAAATTTGTTAACCGGTAGGTGACAAAGCCTTTTTACGGCTGAATTTTCTCTGTTTTATGGACCAAATGATATGCTGTGATAACATGAATGCTAGCGTAAACGGCCAGTCTACACATATTTGATGATCTACGTGACCAAATTGACAACTCATGCTTGGGTGTTACACAAGAATGAATGAATCTCGTAGTTTCCGGCAGCGCGAAAGACATCTGCACTTTGATATTAAGCATATGGTGCTGTTCACCATTTACGGATTATTTATTTATTTATTGCAAATTTGTAGAGCTGTCACCCGATATTTTAAAACGTGTCGTACATATTATAACTTTCGTTTGTGATTTTTTGTTTTGTTTTTTGTTTTGTTTTTCTCCTCAACATTTGACACGGATTATTATTTTTTAAAATAACAACAATTTATAAATAAAAACTGTGATACGATAGAGAAGAGATTTGTTAATGCCATCACCCATTCTGACTGGCCGTGTATCTCTCGATATAGTTCCTTCGAGTTGCTAACCACCAATCTGTACAAAATAGTTTATAGTTAGTAGCAGAGATATGGTACTGCTAGTCGTATGCATTCACTTTAGGTATTCATCCATGTACAACACTGGGTGCTTTTTGGGGTAGATTTCCAGGGCCTTACACTACATTTACTCAAGTATTCGGTATTCTGACAGTTATTTGACTGATACGTGTAATTTGTCGGTGCTTTTTGACATGTTTTGTCTGATTCATAATTCCAGGTGTCTTATTTACTGTTACATCTCATCGTTCTTCTCCACCAGCTTCTCTTCAGTATCACTGATATCGCAGTGGGTGACGCTGTCCACTCTCTGTTGTGTCGCCTGTATAGACATGTCTGTTATGTCATGTGCAGAGGTACTCGTCATGAGTCGATTTTGAAATACGGGTTGTTAATGCATTTAATTGTGCCCATTGATGTTGGTCTCTTATCGCTGTTTATGTATCTATTTCTGTTTTTGTGTGGTCTAAGTGTAGTGCGAGCCTGCTCTTCATGTACTGCCCGCAGAAGAACACACTGTGTTCAGGGGAAACTTGTTCTTCGCGTGTGTATCTTGGTGTCTGTTCATGTTCAACTAATGACAACTTTTAGTTTTAGAATCAATAAATGCGATATAAATTACTTTGCTAACTAATGATTATTCCAGAATATGTAGTAACTTTGTAAAAAAGATCTTCATGTTACTGAAGAGAGATCTCAATTCTAGTTTTCACTTTTTATCCGTTTTGGTAAATTCAGTGCACAATCTATCTTTACCATCTTTCATATTTAAAAAGTTTGTGCAAGACTCCCATTTGTCGACTGTTAATGGTAGATGATATTGGTCAACCAGCACTAATTACCTAAATCTATTCTATAGTCTGCAAGCCACTTAACATTGTACACTGACAAATGATGCATTCAGACATGCCTAGCATAAGAATTAATTGTGCAGTCACGGTAAGTCGTTTCGAGAAACAAGCACACGTGCAAGGACTGGCGGAGACCCAACAGCGCTGCGTCACCTCTCTCGTAAGACAGGAGGGACGAGGCCGTACATTTGCAAACCTGTCGTCGGAGTGGTTTCCGAGAACTGTTTCAGACAGCTTGCCGAAAAACACACGGAACTGCAACACATTCAGTCAGCGGCCTGACTTGAATTTACAAATCGCGAGGTGCGTGTTATGAGTTGCGGGCGTTGCTTCCCCTCTGTTTACAGTGGCTGTGTTTAAGTCCTCGTCGCGGAGTGGTAAACAAGTCGATCAAACCTTAATCACTTCTCCAAAACTGTTGCGCCGTTAATTACTTGAGAGAGATGTCAACCGACATGTCTCTTACATTTATACGAGACACAAATAATCAACATTATTCCGTCTTAGAATTCTTTATTATTTGTTCTGTTTATCCTACAATAAAGGTAAGTAATTTTGTGACCGGAAGCGGTGTTAATTTATTTTTAAATGGTGTGACTAGTCGTTATGTGGTAGCAAAATACAATGAATATCCTTATGTCGTCATAAATGTGATTGACGATTACTTCTTGTGCACAGGGAAATCCTATTTCCAACAGCATTCTTTTCTCATGCACGGCCACTTGTGGAGAGAGTCATAATGCAAAACACCTACAAGGAGAATATGTTCTAGAGTCATCAATCCAGTGATTACAGTTTTGAAATTTACGGACTACTGAATTAAAATTAATAGATCTGCAAGTTCTTTATTAAAATCTATGTATGAAACGTATTACATGCTCGGTCTAGTCACATTAAGGCGACCTCAGCCTACGTCCGACGTCAAAATCCCATAACCACTCACAGGCGGCAGGTGGCAACGAAGTGCACTAGCAACAGTGCAGTCCTCGTCACGTGGAAAAAGGAGCGAATTATGTGAGTCAAAAGAAACATGGTCATTGTCTTTCGGACCAAGGGTGGAAGCATTTCCGAAACAGCTAAGTCTGTTCGCGTGCTGTCCTAGTTAGGGCATGGCAAAGTGGCGCTATCCAAAACCGGCGGCGAGGTAACTATGGTGCACAAGGGGCCACAGATGACGTGAGTGAAGGACGGCGGCGGACATGTGTACTGGTGACTAGACATGCAGCTGTTGAACAACAGACTGCACTTATGAACCAAGGGGCTACCAACTGTTTCTCCTGAATGACCATTCGTCAAACATTGCTGCATATCGGCCTCCCCAGCTGGAGTTTGGTTCGTGCACCCACACTGACTGCTGTTCAAGGGCGATGAAGCCTGGAATTTGCACGCCAGTGCCGCAACTGGGAGTCCGCTGAGTGGAGACAGATGGCCCAAACGAGGTTCAAAAAATGGTTCAAATGGCAGTGAGCACTATGGGACTTAACATCTACGGTCATCAGTCCCCTAGAACATAGAACTACTTTAACCTAACTAACCTAAGGACATCACACATCACCCAGTCATCACGAGGCAGAGAAAATCCCTGACCCCGCCAGGAATCGAAACCGGGAACCCGGGCGTGGGAAGCGAGAACGCCCCAAAGGAGGGACGGTGCCACAAGTATAATCTTGCAAAAGAGTAAAACAGTAAAAACAGGAAAAAATAACGCACCAAACCGTAGAATTCTTAAAAATAAAGTTGATTGACCTAATATAATAACCTTTCTTTACAACTGAATTTGATCCTTGTTTCGAGTCCTTAGTATTGGTTGGTTAATCTTCTATTTTTTTTATGTTTATACTTACGTGGAACTTGTTGAAATCGTACTGAACACTATGGGACATAACTTCTGTGGTCATCAGTCCCCTAGAACTTAGACCTACTTAAACCTAATTAACCTAAGGACATCACACACATCCATGCCCGATGCAGGATTCGAACCTGCGACCGTAGCGGTCACGCGGATCCAGACTGAGGCGCGTACAATCGCTCGGCCACTCTGGCCGGCCCGTCGACTAGTGATGCATGCTTACAACCGGTTATTCTCATGTTACTTTAATCTTAACTACAGATCTGGTGATGGCAGTATCAGGAACATCGAAGTAAATGAAGATACCGGGTGATCAAAAAGTCATTATAAATTTGAAAACTGAATAAATCACGGAATAATGTAGCGAGAGAGGTAAAAATTGACAAACATGCTTCGAATGACATGAGATTTTATTAGAACCAAAAAAATCCAAACGTTTAAAAAATGTCCGACGGATGGCGCTTCATATGATCGGAATAGCAATAATTAGCATAACAAAGTAAGACAAAGCAAAGATGATGTTCTTTACAATAAATGCTCAATATGCCCACCATCACTCCTCAACAACAGCTGTAGGCGAGGAATCATGTTGTGAACAGTACTGTAAAGCATGTCTGGAGTTATGGTGAGGCATTGGCGTCGGATGTTGTCTTTCAGCATCCCTAGAGATGTCGGTCGATCACGATACACTTGCGACTTCAGGTAACCGCAAATCCTATAATCGCATGGACTGAGGTCTGGGGACCCGGGAGGCCAAGCATGACGAAACTGGCCCCTGAGCACACGATCATCACCAAACGACGCGCGCAAGAGATCTTTCACGCGTCTAACGATATGAGGTGTTTTTTTTTTTTTGGTTCTAGTAAAACTCCATGTCATTCCAAGCATGTGTGTCAATATTTACTTCTCTATCTACATTATTCCGTGGTTTTTTTAAGTTTTCAAATTAATGCTGACTTTTTGATCACCCTGTATATTGAGCGGTAATTGATTCATCCTTAAACGTGCACAGTTACTGCAGGCTCTTCTTTTTTGTGCCTGTTTTCCACATCGGCATGATTAGTTTAAGTAGATATCGGACGAAATAGTTCAAATGGCTCTGAGCACTATGGGACTCAACATCTGAGGTCATCAGTCCCCTAGAACTTAGAACTACTTAAACCTAACTAACCTAAGGACATCACACACACCCATGCCCGAGGCAGGATTCGAACCTGCGACCGTAGCAGTCACACGGTTCCGGAAGATATCGGACGCCCTTATTCTTTGCATCCCATTACCCTCCTGGGACGTAATATGTATACCTCCATCTGTCTGAGTGTGGATTAATTCAAGTCAAAGTGAGCGAAAGTTTTCTAAATCTTTGCGGATCGTTTAACCGGCGGTAGCTGGATACCATCCCGTTAGTCATCTAGTGGGAAACCGCCTAGAAACCACATCCAGCCTGGCCCTCCTCGCTAATTCGACGGACGGCTTAGACCTGGGGCCGACACACCTCCCTGTGCGGCAACCGGCGCTCTAACGTGTACGGCTACAAGGGCGGATGCACGAAGTTCAAACTCATTTGCGGAGTTGATTTCCTTAATTGACGGGGCGGTAAATCAGACACATCTTCGCTGCCGAAGTTCTTGCAATTAAGGGTGCCTTTCGTTACGCGGCGTTCAGTTATTATGGGTCAAGGGACACTCTAGTATCTCGTGTAACGAGTTGTTGAACACCTGTGGAAACAAAGAGTGACTGACGTCCACTCCCGTCATTCGCACAGTGCTTTTTTTCTGGCATAAGGAGAAAAGTCCACCGAGAATGATCACAGACGTGAGAGATCTCACATCAGTTCCAAGGAAGATATTTTGGCGTAACACAGTCGAGTACGACGCTGAAAACCTGATTCTGCCATATCAACCTATGTAGACGTCATACTATTACTATAAAACGCATCCGGCTGGCTTTCCTGCAAAGGACGAAAGTTCAGCCATCTCCTTGTTATGAAGTCCAAACAAGACAGACAACACCGGAACTTTTCCAGCGTCTTAATCAGAGCAGGAATTCCCCGACCTACATCTGTGACGAACCGGTACCGTCCGCTGCCCACAGCCGACGATATCAGTATTGCCTGGTCTCTGCAAGAAGCCGATATCCAAATATAAGTTAGACACAAAGGACCCTGCTCAGAAATTGTGATTTATGGATTTTGTTGAGTGTGTGAACGTCCAAAGTCTACTATGAAGTTTAACTTAATGTAAGTTCTAATTCGAATGCTGTACATATGATTTTGTATACCAATTCCGCAACTACTCATTTGTCTGACTAAATGGTTAATCCCAGAGCCGATAAAAATCCAGACACATCTCAGTACCTTAAAGTAATTTTCATTCTGTTTCCCTACTTATGCGTCAAATACATTTTTGTTAGTGATGATAGTTGGACCTGGTGTCAGTCCCTGGAATTTTAACTTCTTCTCATTTCACTGTAGTTATGAGACGACTTCATAGTCGCATCTGACCTCTTTCAGTCTTTTCCCTAGCACCTAAATTCAGTCCATTGTTTCCTTATTTGCTTACTTTCATTCGTGGAATCGCCTGGCGGGACTCAGATAGTAGTCACACGCCATCCCAATCGAGGCCTACGGAAGTAGGTAACAGCAGCTAGGCCTACCGCTATAGTGATGGCTCTGGTCCGGGATGCCATCAGCTCCGACATCACCTCATGATGCCCTATCCAGTTCCCAGTATTTGTTTCCAATATATGAATCGTGAATTGCTTCGTATTGCACTCAATTTTTTGTTGCTCCCTCTCAGCCCATCCAAGACAGAGATATAATCAGTATTTGTTTCCGAAGCCTATAGTAAATTGGCACTCTGGACTTTTCTCTCCTCTACAACCTACTATCAGAAAAATGTGGTGAAACTTTTTGCCGAACGTGTTTGAACGTAGTTTTCTTTTTACACTTGTTCAATTTATGTACCTAAGTAACCACATTATCATAGCTTGCAAGATATCACGAAATGACTTTGAGAATCAAACCAAGGATGGAGCGATATTTCAGTGAAAATTGGAGCATGATATTTATCATGTAAGGCGTCACTGTCTTTGTAGGTCTTTCTTTGTTTCTAGGAGTTGTTTATTTAACTTGATATCATATTGCGTTTTATTCTTGTAACCTCCCCACAAAATTCTTTTCTCATTTAGCTTAACCTCAAAACAGAAAAATTTCTAAACTTCTCAACAGTAAAAATTATAATTATGTCGTTCACATTCAGTATAACGTCCCAACAAAAAAATAAATTCATTAACCTGGTAATTATACAATGTAACTAACCTCTCAATTAAATTGTCGCTCACTTATAAATTTTCAATAATTGACTGTGAATTTAACCTGGTAAATTTTGGACGTCAGCAGTGCTGAGTCATGGCCCTGAAGGACCTTTCTCAATAAAAAAAAAAAAGAAAATTCTTACCTCAATGAAGTCACCTGATAACGCATATATATCTGCTCTTACAATAAATTTTTCTGGCACAGCCCTGTGCAATGCTGGCCGATAGATTTGTCATTTATGAAAGGAAATAACTGATTTTTCTTTTGCAATAATCGGGATGATCATGGATTGGAGAAATTAGTAAATTCTTTAAATTGAAATGAATGATTCTTAAAAGTTACTTTTTATGACAAAGATTGTTATTAGGAGATTTTTAAAACATTTACATGGGACTTGAGATAACAATACTACACATGCACGAGGCTGCTTTTTTACCTTATACAATAATGCTCAGGCTCCGGCATCGCTGCACCACGACCGGCCCAGCCAACACGATACACCATACCAGACTGCTCGCTAGCAACAACTTACTGCTACAGCTACACAGTTCCTACTGCAGTCAACACTGCTCTCTGGTCAGAGATTCTCTTATACCTTACATATCGCAGGCAGCGCGTGAGCAATACATCGAAATTACATCTGCTCGGACCTCTTACATAGCCCTCCACTGGGGGGGCAAAAATTTGGCAGCGATGGTGAGTCAATTGGACTTGCCACGAGCCACAAATTTTTGCAAAATCTATTTAGTTACTAAGTCTACAGTCACAGAGTATGAACATATATATAAGTGCAGAACATGAAATGAAATAGAGTACACATGCACTGAGTACAGAACATATCAAGAAATGACAAAATGTATACGCAATGAGTACAAAACATATTAACAAATGACATAAAGTGCACACACACTGTATATGTCTTTAGCATACTTAGGAGAACGGATCATATTAACAAATGAAATAAAGAGCACACGCACTGTAAAAGTCTTTAGCATATTTAGGACAACTGATCATATTAACACATGAAATAAAGTGCACACGCACTGTAAACGTCTTTAGCGTATTTAGGACAACTGATCATATTAACAAATGAAATAAAGTGCACACGCACTGTAAAAGTCTTTAGCATATTTAGGACAACTGATCATATTAACAAATGAAATAAAGTTTACATGCACTGTAAAAGTCTTTAGCATATTTAGGACGACTGATCATGTTAACAAATGAAATAAAGTGCACACGCACAGTAAAAATCTATAGCATTTTACAAGAACTAGGAAAGGAATGGGAAGGATTGCATCATGGTTGTAGCACAGTAGGTTGCACGTAGTTGCACCGAAAGTCCATATCTTTCTACAGAAGCACAACACCAAGTGAGACAATCTGAAGTTCTCTTCCCTGAAGTATTTATCAGTGCAGCCAAGACACTGAAATGTTGTATTAATATTCAATGTAAACACTTTGGTAGTACATTAGGTACACCAAACAGCAGGACCATAATAACATGTCCATCGTTCAAGGTGGTGGACAGAATGATGTGTCAACACCACACTCTTGTAGAATCCATACTCTTTCACCAACGTAGAATTAGTGCAAAAACCAAATATAGTGCTCCATGATCATGAGGATGGACAGAACAAACGGATATTGCAGTAATATCTGGTAATTAGGTCAGAAGGTGAAGGGCATTAAGTCTTATGCTAGTCATCATTGAGAATTGCACTAGTCTATCAACCGATTTGAGTAATTATTGGCTATTTACATAGAATTTAAGTAGTATGTATGGAGTATTACTGAACATTATTCATAAGTCATCTCAATATAGTAATTATTGGCACTCATTGGCCAGTTACAAAACATTGTTTTATTCATTATTCAGAAGTCATTATTCAAAATGAGTTAATTATTGGCATAGCATTTATACATAATTCATGTAATTATAGTAATCATTGGCATTCATTGGCCAGTTACTAAACATGTAGCAAGTATTGAATATTACAAAACACTATTCATAACTCATCTGATTGCGGTAATTATTGGCACTTATTGGCCAGTTACAAAGTATTCATATAGTTTTACAAAACATTACTCAGTATTATTCACAAGTCATCATTCAAACAAGAGTTAATTATTGGCATAGCATTTATAGAGTATAACAAAAATATTATTTATAGAAATTATTGGCATAGCATTTATGCATTATTACAAAACATCATTCAGTATTACTCTGAACTCATCATTCAAGTGACATAGGACATATTTAAAATGTAACACACTGTAACCATTACTCAAGGTCTGTGGTCCAATAATACATAGATGTAATGGATTCAATACATCTGAGAAATTTGAATTATATCTAGAACTAGAAACGTATCTTAAACTGGTAGCGTTATTTCGTTGTATATTGGTAACAGTTGGGACTGGTAGTAATTTTTATTTTTTTTGCTAGCAATGCATTGCGTTGGGATGGATAATTAATTGCTGGGGCATGAAAATATTTGCTTTTGACTTATTACTGCAAATAACGATTAGTAACATCATTCGTCATGAGTCAGCTGTAGCAAGGTTATGAAACAAGTAGAGTATATGTGATCACATTCATGAATGATACACACAAATGGTAAAAAAAATGCAAGTACTAGAACAGGTTTAATGACTAACTGCTTATAGCACATTAATTTCATGAATAGCTTCTCCGGGAAAAAATGCAAGATGGATTACTGAGCTGAAAGAAGAAACGCATATTATGCTGAAAAGTAGTGATCTTCGAATTAACAGGTAATGAAACGTGTAGTCAATATGTATGTACTCTAGCTGTCTTTTCCAAAACATTCAGTCATTATACCATGCGACATAAGACATACTGTCAAAACGAACTGCAACAAATACTTAAATAACTACATAGCATCTCTTAACTAATAGTAAATATATAAACGTCATCATTATCATCATCTGCAAAGAAAAAACTTCATTATTCATATTACCATAACTTCATCACTATCATCACCTGCAAAGAAAAACCTCATTATTCATATTAGCATATTCTTCATATAATTATTCATCATCATTTATTATCATCTGCAAAAATGGACACTTCATTATTCATTATTCATATTACCATTTACTTCATACAACTATTCATACTTTAGGGTTTCTTATTTCTAGCATATTTCATCACTAAAACTAAAATGTGTAGTTCTGTCTGGCAGCCTGCATTGATCGCCTCGTATTCTGAAAGAAAAATAATTAGTCAAGACTGCTATCATATGATGTGCATAGTATATTCTGGATAATGCTTGTTAATTCTGATCCATTTACTCTTCATGAGAAGATACTGCATTTTCTTTCGTTCACTCCGATAGTAAAATTTCCATTTCAGAGTAGACCACTGTCGTTTGTTTAATTTATTTCTTGTACACGTTATTGCTTTCTGAAAATGATGTATAAGGATTAATATCTTGCATTTAAATCATATATACGAGGGCAGTTCAATAAGTAATGCAACACATTTTTTTTCTGAAACAGGGGTTGTTTTATTCATCATTGAAATACACCAGGTTATTCCCCAATCTTTTAGCTACACAACACTATTTTTCAACGTAATCTCCATTCAATGCTACGGCCTTACGCCACCTTGAAATGAGGGCCTGTATGCCTGCACGGTACCATTCCACTGGTCGATGTCGGAGCCAACGTCGTACTGCATCAATAACTTCTTCATCATCCGTGTAGTGCCTCCCACGGATTGCGTCCTTCATTGGGCCAAACATATGGAAATCCGACGGTGCGAGATCGGGGCTGTAGGGTGCATGAGGAAGAACAGTCCACTGAAGTTTTGTGAGCTCCTCTCGGGTGCGAAGACTTGTGTGAGGTCTTGCGTTGTCATGAAGAAGGAGAAGTTCGTTCAGATTTTTGTGCCTACGAACAAGCTGAAGTCGTTTCTTCAATTTCTGAAGAGTAGCACAATACACTTCAGAGTTGATCGTTTGACCATGGGGAAGGACATCGAACAGAATAACCCCTTCAGCGTCTCAGAAGACTGTAACCATGACTTTACCGGCTGAGGGTATGGCTTTAAACTTTTTCTTGGTAGGGGAGTGGGTGTGGCGCCACTCCATTGATTGCCGTTTTGTTTCAGGTTCGAAGTGATGAACCCATGTTTCATCGCCTGTAACAATCTTTGACAAGAAATTGTCACCCTCAGCCACATGACGAGCAAGCAATTCCGCACAGATGGTTCTCCTTTGCTCTTTATGGTGTTCGGTTAGACAACGAGGGACCCAGCGGGAACAAACCTTTGAATATCCCAACTGGTGAACAATTGTGACGGCACTACCAACAGAGATGTCAAGTTGAGCACTGAGTTGTTTGATGGTGATCCGTCGATCATCTCGAACGAGTGTGTTCGCACGCTCCGCTATTGCAGGAGTCACAGCTGTGCACGGCCGGCCCACACGCGGGAGATCAGACAGTCTTGCTTGACCTTGCGGCGATGATGACACACGCTTTGCCCAACGACTCACCGTGCTTTTGTCCACTGCCAGATCACCGTAGACATTCTGCAAGCGCCTATGAATATCTGAGATGCCCTGGTTTTCCGCCAAAAGAAACTCGATCACTGCCCGTTGTTTGCAACGCACATCCGTTACAGACGCCATTTTAACAGCTCCGTACAGTGCTGCCACCTGTCGGAAGTCAATGAAACTATACGAGACGAAGCGGGAATGTTTGAAAATATTCCACAAGAAATTTCCGGTTTTTTCAACCAAAATTGGCCGAGGATAAAAATGTGTTGCATTACTTATTGAACTGCCCTCGTACATGTATATATACGAAAACTTGTTTCTAGTGGTACAGCTAAGCATACAGCATAGCATGACAGAAAACGTATTAGGTCAAAAACATAGACAGTTTTCAAGTGCAAAAAATGTACACACAGTATCATAATGTAGTGGCAAAAAGTGTAGAATAGTCAAGATACTGAGATATCATAAGAAAAAATCTCAAAGTCAACTGGTGTTTGTTATATCTTAAAGATCACATAGTGCATACGGACAAAAATTCTACTTTCGATAGGAAAACAATCATACATACACAAAACATGGAAAACATGCACGGTCTGATATATAACTACAAGAAAAGCGACCTGCTAACCTTACCTTGCCGGGCACTTGCCAAGAAAGAAATACGATAATCATCAGTAAGTAGTCACATAGATAGAATTGCGTAAGTGGTCATGAAATATGTAAGTTTATCTGGAAAAATGTGCACGGTCTGATGTGTAACGACAAGAAAAGCGACCTGCTAACCTAACCTTGCCGGGCACTTGCCAGGAAAAAATATGATAATCATCAGTAAGTGTTCATATAAATACCTGGAAATGGCATTACAATGTGATAAATCATGAAGTGTATTCATTCAATAAAGAGTTTAATATTGGAGACAAGGTGATTTCCATTGCTTTTTGTGGTTCTCAAAGTTTCGACGTGTACTGCATTGGGGTGACGAATGCTGCGAATTCGATATGGACCTGTGTATAGAAGCTCAAATTTACTGCATCTACTCTTTCCTCTGTTGGATAAGTAGTGTGTATGTAGTAATATCTTCTGTCCAACGTGAAAGTCACGGCGTGTACAAACCTGTTTTTGCTGTCTTCTCCGGCGCTCTGCGGCACGTTTGATGTTGTTGAGCGCAATGTCAATTATTTCATGGTGGCGTAGTAGACGAGATGTAGGAAAAGATACTAG
Source organism: Schistocerca americana (assembly GCF_021461395.2). Taxonomy (NCBI): domain Eukaryota; kingdom Metazoa; phylum Arthropoda; class Insecta; order Orthoptera; family Acrididae; genus Schistocerca; species Schistocerca americana. The sequence continues at coordinate 4,028,714 of NC_060124.1, read as the reverse complement.
TTCTTTAATTTTGTTGGGTAGTTCAACATTTTTCGGTATAACAGTCGGAATAGCATAGTAGATTCATTTGGTATGGAGTTAATTGCATCCTGGAATGAGAGTATGTGTGTATCCCAATCAATATGTTTTTTTACGGCAGTATATTCTACATAGTTTACCAATTTCTTTCATTAGACGTTCACAAGGGTTCGAAGAAGCGTGATACTTGGATATATAGATCCGACAAATGTTTCTAGCTCGTAACATACGTGTCCATATCGCAGATCGAAATTGTGGTCCATTGTCGGAAATTACTTTCAATACATGCCCTACATGAAATAAAAAATGTTTTACAAATGCATTGGAAATAGTTTTAGCAGTAGCTTTGCGTAGCGGAGTGAAGGTAACAAATTTCGAAGTGAGTTCAACAGCGACAAAGATGTAGCAAAAACCTCTATTAGTTCTGGGAATCGGACCATAAATGTCTAAAGCGGCCATGTGTCTCAATTTAACGAGTACAGTGGGATGTAACGGAGGAATATGTGAAGTCGTGTCTGATTTAGCTTTCTGGCAGATTTTACATGACGCTAAAACTCGTCGAATACGTTTCTCCATGCTGGCAAAATAACAGTTCTGTCTCAGTATAAGAAAACATTTTTTGGCTCCGTAATGTGCGTAACTTAAATGAGTATACCAAATTAATTTGTTAACAAGTTCGTCAGGAATGCATAATAAGCAATTGTTGCTGTCAGGGTGAGAGCGGCGAAACAGAATATTATTGCGTACAGTGTAATGGTTTCTGATTGTAACATTATTCCTGTCTTGCCAAAGGCGTTTAATTTCTTTCCATACGTTGTCTTTGCTCTGTTCTTGTGCTATGTCTCGTAATGATGCCGAAATAAAATTTTCGAATGCAACTTGTTGAATATACATGAGGCTAGAATTTGCTTGGCAGAAGTTGGTTGCGATGTCTTACTGATTGTTGCTGAGAGAACGGGATAGTGCGTCTGCTACAATATTTTGTGTACCGGGAATGTGAACAATTGTAAAATTAAATTCCTGTAAATAAAGTTTCCATCTACTTAATCTGTCGTGTGTAAATTTTGCGGAAAGTAAAAACTGTATAGCTCTATGATCTGTGTAAACGGTCGTATGTCTTCCATAAAGAAAATGCCTAAATCTCGTAAATGGCCATACAACACATAATGTTTCAAGTTCTGTAACAGAATAATTGCGTTCAGCAGGTGACAGAATGCGACTTGCAAAGGCGATGTTTTTAGTTACTGTAGCGCCATCTTCTTCAATTTCCTGGAAAACGTGTATGCCTAAAGCGGTGTTAGAACTGTCGGTGGCAATGGAAAATTTTCTAGTAAGATCTGGGTGTGATAAAAGAGGTGCATTCAACAAGGCATGTTTCTAATTAACAAATTCAGACTGCGCGTGGCTATCCCAGGACCAAATAGTGTTTTTACCCGTCAACTGGCATAATCTAGGTGTGTCTAAAGCAGCGTAATGAATAAAATTACGTAAAAAGTTAATTAATCCCAGAAAAATGCGTAGTTGTTTCTTCGTCGTTGGAACAGCAATGTCACGTAAAGCTTGAAGTTTCTCCGGGTCAGGCGCAATGCCTTCTGCTGAAATTACATGTCCAAGAAATTTTGTGGTAGTTTTGCCAAAGTGCGATTTGTTAAGATTAACTGTCAGTCCTTGTGCACGAAAAGTTTGTAACAGTTGTTCCAGAATCAGATTGTGTTCAGACCAGTTAGCTTCTGCGATAAGGATGTCGTCTACATATGTTGTGATTCTGTCGGAAGTATAGAACTCAAACCGTGAATAAATGCTGCTGAAGAAATAGTTAAACCGAACGGTAATTTGCAAAATTGATAACAGTCACCAAAACAGAGAAAAGCTGTGTACTTTCTGCTGTTCGGATGGAGCTGAATTTACCAAAATCCCGATTTCAAATCTAACGTGGAATAAATAGCAGTACCATGATATTTCTGTAGAAGTTCTTCTAGTGTCTGTGGGCTATCTGTTTCATTAATAATAATGTTGTTCACATGACGTGAATCAAGTACGAGGCGAAGTGAGCCATCCTTTTTCTTAACAATATGGAGCGGGTTTATCTACTGACTAACTGCCGGTTCAATAATTCCTTGATCTAGCATAGCTTGTAATTCTTTCTTAACTTGCTCTCTGTGAATATATGGAATGGGATAATGTTAGGCTTTAAACGTGTCGTGCTGTTTAACTTGAAATTCATACATAAAACCGGACATAGTACCGGGGACGTTGTCAAAAACTGGGGCTTGCTGTAAAAGTATATTGCGTAGCTGTACGTTCGTCGTCTGTATTTGCACTGCTTTGCTTTGCTTTATCAGAAATCATTTGCATAACGTCATAGTCGGCTTCGTCTGGTGAATTGTAGTTGTGTACGTACATATCTGTGAACAATGTGGAATGACAGTCTATGTACACGATGTAGAAATGACCTCTGTTCGATTAATTGTTTGTTCTTCTACAGATAAAGAGGGTTGAAATTCTGATGCCAGTTGTACATTTTCATCCTTTAACATTAAATAGGAATTTTGAAAGTCAATAATTGCGTCATGTTGTACCAAAAAACTCGTACCTAAGACAAAGTCTGTTGTCAATAAGGGAACAATCCAAAAATTTGAGTGAAACGTATGATCTGCAATACAAAATCATAAGTGTGTCTGTAACTTTACATTTACTCCTTTACTAGACACTGCTCCTTTTACTTTAGTTTTGCATAATGGTAACGTAGTATAGGTATTCTCTTTGTTACATTCGTTGAAAGTTTCTTCGTTTATAACTGACATAGGTGATCCAGAATCGATTACTGCTGGAAATTTGGATGATCCAATCTTTACTTCAATGACAGGATGGGAAATGGTTTTTTGAATAGCTGGTTTTTCATGCAAAAGTGTGTCTCGGATGTCGTCAAAAATATAACATTTTCGTGAACGAGATTCTGTGTGTCAAAAGTATTGCTTGCGTTGCTGGAAGGTGCAACCTGTACTGTATCTAGTCAAATTCTATCTGACGTGCTGTTATTTGCGGGAGGATGCTGTGGCATTTCCACTATTTGTACTGTCCTGTTACTTCGTCCTGACGTATTAGGTTCGGGATGACACCTACTGTCTGGTTCATTCATGATAATCTGTTGTTGTGGTTGATTATGCTGCTGGTAAGACCGACTGTTATTAAACGTACGCTGAAAATTGTGCTCATTACTTTTACGGCTGTCATGATAGTCATTTCCATGAGGCGCGTTGCGATAGGAGTTGAAATTTTGTGTTTTCTGTATGTACTGATTTCCTTGTTGCGGTGCGTTACTATTTGGCGGAGCCGACGCTATACGTGTAGGCGGCGAAACATTAAAGCTTGGTTGACCTTGCAGACTACATTATTGGTTAGGTATGCTAACCGCCTGGTTTTGTAGATGTTGTGGGGAAAAGCCTCTATTGTTGCCAAATACGTTTGCTGTTGCTGATAATTATGAGGGAACTGCTGATTAAAATTTTGTCTGTTATTGAAATGCTGGTGATTGTCGTTCCTGGAGCGTCTAATGAAAACTGTCACTTTCGGATAAAACTTGTCGTATCAGGTTTTCTTTACTCATACGTAGTCCTAGATAGATCAATAGTTGAGGAGCTGTTTTGATAGATATAAAGAATAGTAGAAGAGAAGGCAGCAGTGCAGAAAACTAAAGATGAAACAGCACTACTACGGCTCGGGGCCCTGTGCACGCTATGGCACGTATTCATCAAAGTGTAATGAATCCCCTGAGGTCAATTACGTGCTGCAAATAAATTTTAGTTTCTGCGCTACAGGCAATGTTGGTGAAAATTCAACAGTAAATTGTTGTATCCAGTCCAATTCTAGTTTCTGCATTACAGGCCAAGCTGGAGAAAATACACAAGCAAATTGTCGTATCCAGTCCAAAGGGTGTATTTGTGTTCTGTCAGTTTAAAATACCTTAAATTTTTTCACGGATAAAAATTGCTTATAATCAACGCAATCGTCTCTGAATGTCTGAACAGGTTCAGGATTGTATGATAATCTGTTTATCTGTGACTGCTCGGAATCTAAGTCACGTACACTCTGTAAATTACCTAAATTATACTGGCTGTGTGAGTGTGACAAATGTTCAAGATGTGGCCGATGTTGTGACGTGTTACTGACTGAAACATTTTTCGTTTCTGACATTCTAAAATGTTCGTCAATTTGGCTGTTCTGTTGTTCAAATTTCTTATCGACTTCCGCATCCAGCGTGTGTTAAAGTTCTGCTGACATTAATTTAAACTCGTCGCGTAACTGTGTTGCTTTTTCAGAGCATTGTTTAGCGACTGGACTACTTTCATCTGTAATTTCGTTGTGGCTACATGTGTATTACTGAATTCTTGTGAAACAGATCTAATTTCTTCACTACTGTTCCTAGCACAAGCCTTACTTTCCTCACGTAATTGTTCGTTAGTATCATGACGTTGCATGGCAACGGCTGTAGTCTGTTCACTAAGTAGTTTGTTCAGTTCGTTAAGGTTGTCGTGTTTTACATTCCACTGTGTGAAACTTTGGTCAAGTTGTTCGTTCGATTCATTAAATTGTTTATAACTGTTGTCTTGTTTTTCATTAAGTTGTTTGAAACTGTTGTTTAGTTTTTCATTCCATTGTTTGAGATTTTCATTACGTTGTTTGTACGATTCATTAAGTTGTTTGAAATGGTTGTCTAGTTTTTCATTAAGTTGTTGTTTAAGATTATTCATTATTTTCATTTATTTGTAGCAATGATGCCATAACTTGATCCAAGCCAAAATTAGCGGCTCTATTCTCTGTACTGTGTGATGGTGTATCTGCATGTGTCACGTTTTGTGTAACCATTTGGTCATTGTCTGACTCGCGAAAAGGTTTGCTAATTGGATGTGCACTGTTGGTCATTACATCGGAATCAAATAAACTTGACGTGTTTTGTGTATATTGTTCACCTTCGTTAGAAACAATTATCTGTTCGCTACGTAAATTTTGCAAATCGGGTGTGTCAAGCTGGGCAGCTGGGCAGCGTTGTAACGGAACGTGCCTCGTCATCATTTGCCGTTAAATTAAGTGTGGACATAAATGAATTTGTTTGCTCATCATCTGGAATAAAATCATTACTAGTGATCGGTACACACAGATTATCTGTAATTAGAGGATTATCACTATTACACAGAGTGTCGCTAGTATTATCGGTCAAATTATTCGAGTCGGCTATTTCACTCATTGCACATCGCGGTGTATTGTTAACAGCTTTTCGCGGCATTTTTCACAAATCAAAACTAAGCACAAAATGAAACAAAGACGAAGCAAAAATGAACAAACACAATTACAACAAAGACCAATAAATTGCCGATGGTCTGTGGAAGAAAGAGTGACAAATTAGTAAATGCGTTGCGCCAGATGCAAACTACATTTAAGTAAATAAGAGCAGATATATAATTGACTACTTCCCAGAAATTCACAAACAAATACGATCCTGGCCGGTTGTCGCCAAGTGTAACCTCCCCACAAAATTATTTCTCGTTTAGCGTAACCTCTAAACAGAAAAATTCCTAAGCTTCTCAACAGTAAAAATTGTAATTATGTCGTTCACATTCAGTATAACGTCCCAACAAAAAAAAAAAAAATTCAGGAACCTGGTAATAATACAACGTAACTAAGCCCTCAATTAAATTGTCGCTCACTTATAACTTTTCAATAATTGACTGTGAATTTAACCTGGATAATTTTGGACGTCAGCAGTGCTGCGTCATGGCCCTGAAACATCATTCCCAATAAAAAAAAAGAAAATTCTTACCTCAGTGAAGTCGCCGGATAACGCATATATATCTGCTCTTACAATAAATTTTTCTGGCACAGCCCTGTGCAATGCTGGCCGATAGATTTGTCATTTATGAAAGGGAAACAACTGATTTTTCTTTTGCAATAATCGGGATGATCATGGATTGGAGAAATTAGTAAATTTTTTTAAATTGAAATGAATGCTGTTAAAAATAATGTGTGTTCCTACGCGAATTTCTCAGAGTGTGATTGGTCTGTACCATCGCGCATAAAATAGTTACAGAGGATTGGTCACTGATGACTCCAATAAAGAAAATAAAATAAAATAAAATAAAACGCGGGCATCATGCCACCTTCGCCACTAAGGTGTTGGCAGATATCTTGGGGGCCACGTGGACAATCGTGAGAGGTTCGTGGGAGCTGGAAGGGCAGTTGGATGTTTGCGCAATTGTATAAAATGTAGTCATATTGCGCTGGGAAGGTACAGAGATTATAGAGAATAATTTCGTAGCTGGTTGTGGTCAGATAAAACCATGGAGCAACTGTGGGTAAATTCAGTGTTGAGGTTCTCAGCTAAACTTTGGGCGACGCACTAGTAAGATTCTTGTTGGATTCAACAGATGAGTGATGGAAGACTGCAGAGGTGTGGAGCTTCTCCACTCTGCACGGTGAAGTTGTAAGAAACATGTTTAAGTGTGCTTAGTGGCGAGTTGTGGACGACAGAGTAATTGATAGTTTCGTCAGTATTTCACCATTCCTCTTTTGGAGAACGGTGTAGTATCACTGTTTCAGTTCGTGTTAGTGTCTAATTTGTACTTTCAGACAGAATCTTACCTAGTGGAATTCTAACTAGCCTCCCTCTGTGTGCCTCGTACACTCTTCGCTTTCGTATCCCGTAGATTCCTCGTGCTTGCAAGGGTAACATCCCCTCCAATGTAGCATCCATTTTCTCAATGCACAGAGTACGCCCCAAGGTGATCTTTCTCCCATTCAGTTTTCAGTCAATTGTGAATGTGTCCGGTATAGTTAAATAAATTAAGTTTCCATTCTTTTGCTGTCAAATGCCATGTCTGTTGGTCTAGAGAATAGTAAAAATATGTTGTAGTTTGAAAGAATTCTTAAAAATTATCAGTTTCCCCACTCGTCGTAGCTGTAGTCGGTAGTACAATAATAAGGAGTTTGATGGACTATGGGCGTAAATCCGAAAAGTGAATTTCCGGTAAAAGTAAGATGAAGATTTGCATGATTGTATCTTATTGAAAAACAGTTATATTTTAATGGTGTAATAATTCTTAGACGCCGGCCGAAGTGGTCGAGCGGTTCTAGGCGCTACAGTCTGGAACTGCGCGACCGTTGCGGTCGCTGGTTCGAATTCTACCTCCGGCATGGATGTGTGTGATGTCCTTAGGTTAGTTAGGTTTAAGTAGTTCTACGTTCTAGGGGACTGATGACCTCAGAAGTTAAAGTCTCATAGCGCTCAGAGCCATTTGAATCAATTCTTAGACCATACTTTTAACTTACAGGATCATTCCTTACAACTGAAGATATTTCTTCCATTTGTAATATATTATCCAAAATATGATGAATGGTTTACGCCCTTTTTTCCATCAAACCATGATACCTCTACAAAATATCATGAAAATTGAATGGAAAATTGATTTTATTATTTTATCATTCAGTTTAACTGTACATTAACAAAAAATATATGTTCATGGCCATTATAGTTTATGTTACTGTTCAGGATCAGTAGCTCCTTCACTGTTTACTCTGTCTAGAGGTTCTTCATACTTTTACTGTACCAGGAAGAAAGCGGAACTGGTCTTGAATGTCCTTCAATTTTGCTGCTGCTACAGTTTCTCTATAAATGACAAAAATGAAATATCTTCAGGGAGTTTTGTTTATTTCTTAATGAACTTAAAGGGTATAAAGACCTTCCAATATGATTTTGAAGCACCGATTGTACCATCACTGACAAAGTGCATCCTCACATATCACTGCAACTGGAAACGAAATTTCCTCTGTGGCTTTGATGAGAAGAAGCCCATTAAACTTTTCTTCCAATCTTTAATAAGCTCACTTCCGTCATTGACTTGAAATGGCTCTGGTTTCTCCCTGCATTATTTAAGGATCATGACACACTCTACTCTTCTTTTGAATGTGCAGTCTCCCTCTTCTTCAACTTTCTTCAATAAATGGCGAAATTCCGGTCACACTGACTTATTTTTGTCTGTAAAGTCAGTTTATGACTCATTACCACTCACTTCACTCATTATATCACACAAGTTAACATGCAACGCAGCTGAGAGTCGAACAATAACCTATACGAATTAAACATGGTGACAACTGCCTTCTTAAGATGATTGCTTAGCCAACACCAAAAATATTGAGCTGAAATTTTCAGTGTGAGTAATTCAAATATGGAGGTATCGATTTAGCACTTTGACGGAAATAGGGCGTAAATCAAATTACGCCCATAGTCCATCACACTCCTCTTGCGAAAGGTACATATTGCATGCAAAGATCTAGTAGTAGTCATCCTAAGGTTGTGACGAGTTACCGTTGCCTTAGTGGTGTTATATTAAGATATCCCTCTTAAATTCAAGGTTTGAGTGATTCATTTTTTCTATGGATGAACGTGGTACGGCCATTGCACTTATAGTTAACGAACCATTCAAAACCATAGCAAATATAGTTTGGATGTTTGATGAGGGAAGACACTACCACACCTTTATAGGTCAGGAACGATCATCTGGTAGACATTGCCAAGTTTTTTCAGTCATATTAACCAGACATCTCCAACGATTTGTGCTACCACTAACCATAATCAGTCAACAAGTACCTTTTAAAGTGAATTAATACAGCGAACTAAGGCCTCAAAAGTTAATTCGCCTCTGCAGGCGACATTGCGACCAAGTTAAGTAGATTAGATTCTCGTTACGATGGAGAATAAAGGAAGCTCAGATGATCCAAAAGTTGCAGGGAGGAAGGCCAGCAGTACGAGAGGGGCTTCTCCGGCGACAAATGGAAAATGGAGTTTGAAAGGAGAGTAGAACCACGATTTCACGATACCAGTAGTCCCATGAAATATTCATAGGATGATGTGCGGCATGAGTGTCGCTGTAATCTGCAGTGGCAAGTCGGGCTGTAGTTGATATACGGTGTGGTATTCGCTAAACGTGCGTTACAGATATGAACTAAATTCGATTTAAAAATCACTGAGGCGAAATCGCGTTTCTACAGTTCTGGAACGGAGAGAAACCATTGAAAGTGATCGCTGATTTTGAATGCAATAGATTATGATAAAGAACAATATGTAAAAATATAGTCGGTAACGGACAATGATTTAGTTATAGATCATCTGATAATGACGTTATCTAGATGTGTTTTTAAGCATGGTTCCACAAAATTATTACGTTTGTGATATCACGACCTACAGCTGAATTATAAAATAAACTTTCACTGTCGACTTGTAGCTATATACAGATTATTTTTTGTGAACTTCACGCCTCCCCCTCCAATAAATAACAATAATGATGTCCATAATAGCCACATTATTACGCATGTACGTAATAAATTCCAGAGGCGGACAATGATTTTGTTAGTGATCATCTGATAATAACGTTATGTAGACGTGTTTTTAAACATGGTTCCATAAAATTATTACGTTTGTGATAACACGACCTACAGCTGAATCATAAAATAAACCTTCACTATCGACATGTCGCTATACATAGATGTCAATTTTTATGAAGTTCGACGCCTCTTTCTCCAATAAATAACAATAATGATGTCCATAATAACCACATTATTACGAACGTACGTAGTAAATTCCAGAGATAGATAAATAGCTCTGTCTTACACAGAAAGCATGGAAGAGTTAGAATTCACTTATTCCAATTTTGAAAATTATTGACCTCATGTCCTCTACACCTAATAAGAGTATGTGAGGTAAATTTAGATGTGGCTTCAGTATCCTCAGTGGCATCAGAGAGCATTATCCTTTATGTTATAGGATAACTACAGGTAAATAATCACATCTCGGAACTATTTATTAATAAGTGGACAATCAATACCCATTTTTAACAGCATAAAACGATAATGACAATTTAGAAATTAGAAAAGAAATACTTCGCAAGTATGTGAGGCAGTACCAATATCTTCACTCAAAGTTAAATAAATAGTACTAATTCGTAGAAGAAAAATAGGTAGTTTAGTGTCGAAGTACTTCATATCACTCTTTAATTGTAAGATAAGACAGATATAAGGCTTGTCTTGTAAGTGTGGTAACGGTCATTGTCAAAGAAAACGGTTTTTGCATTTCGATCGTTAAGCAGAATAAACTGGTTTTACATACTCGTACACAAACAAAAATTAAAAACTAGATTGTGATATATTTTACAATATCAATTCGGGATTTCAGGTACGATCAACAAGTTAATCGTGAGTTTTAATATACAAACACATTTAACATTAATAATTTATTAACCATACTGAGAACGAAAGAAACTGTAATGTATTTCAGTCAGTAATATTTATACAGGGTGAGTCACCTAACATTACTGCTGGATATATTTCATAAACCACATCAAATACTGACGAATCGATTCCACAGACCGAACGTGAAGAGAGGGGCTAGTGTAATTGTTTAATACAAACCATAAAAAATGAACGGAAGTATGTTTTTTAAAACAAACCTATGTTTTTTTTTTAAATGGAACCCCGTTAGTTTTGTTAGCACATCTGAACATACAGTCCTGGAAATGGAAAAAAGAACACATTGACACCGGTGTGTCAGACCCACCATACTTGCTCCGGACACTGCGAGAGGGCTGTACAAGCAATGATCACACGCACGGCACAGCGGACACACCAGGGACCGCGGTGTTGGCCGTCGAATGGCGCTAGCTGCGCAGCGTTTGTGCACCGCCGCTGTCAAGTGTCAGCCAGTTTGCCGTGGCATACGGAGCTCCATCGCAGTCTTTAACACTGGTAGCATGCCGCGACAGCGTGGACGTGAACCGTATGTGCAGTTGACGGACTTTGAGGGAGGGCGTATAGTGGGCATGCGGGAGGCCGGGTGGACGTACCGCCGAATTGCTCAACACGTGGGGCGTGAGGTCTCCACAGTACATCGATGTTGTCGCCAGTGGTCGGCGGAAGGTGCACGTGCCCGTCGACCTGGGACCGGACCGCAGCGACGCACGGATGCACGCCAAGACCGTAGGATCCTACGCAGTGCCGTAGGGGACCGCACCGCCACTTCCCAGCAAATTAGGGACACTGTTGCTCCTGGGGTATCGGCGAGGACCATTCGCAACCGTCTCCATGAAGCTGGGCTATGGTCCCGCACACCGTTAGGCCGTCTTCCGCTCACGCCCCAACATCGTGCAGCCCGCCTCCAGTGGTGTCGCGACAGGCGTGAATGGAGGGACGAATGGAGACGTGTCGTCTTCAGCGATGAGAGTCGCTTCTGCCTTGGTGCCAATGATGGTCGTATGCGTGTTTGGCGCCGTGCAGGTGAGCGCCACAATCAGGACTGCATACGACCGAGGCACACAGGGCCAACACCCGGCATCATGGTGTGGGGAGCGATCTCCTACACTGGCCGTACACCACTGGTGATCGTCGAGGGGACACTGTATAGTGCACGGTACATCCAAACCGTCATCGAACCCATCGTTCTACCATTCCTAGACCGGCAAGGGAACTTGCTGTTCCAACAGGACAATGCACGTCCGCATGTATCCCGTGCCACCCAACGTGCTCTAGAAGGTGTAAGTCAACTACCCTGGCCAGCAAGATCTCCGGATCTGTCCCCCATTGAGCATGTTTGGGACTGGATGAAGCGTCGTCTCACGCGGTCTGCACGTCCAGCACGAACGCTGGTCCAACTGAGGCGCCAGGTGGAAATGGCATGGCAAGCCGTTCCACAGGACTACATCCAGCATCTCTACGATCGTCTCCATGGGAGAATAGCAGCCTGCATTGCTGCGAAAGGTGGATATACACTGTACTAGTGCCGACATTGTGCATGCTCTGTTGCCTGTGTCTATGTGCCTGTGGTTCTGTCAGTGTGATCATGTGATGTATCTGACCCCAGGAATGTGTCAATAAAGTTTCCCCTTCCTGGGACAATAAATTCACGGTGTTCTTATTTCAATTTCCAGGAGTGTATAAACAAATACGTAATCAGTGCCGTTTTTTGCATTGTAAAATGTTCATTACATCCGGAGATATTGTAACCTAAACTTGACGCTTGAGTACCACTCCTCCGCTGTTCGCTCGTGTGTATCGGAGAGCACCGAATTACGTAGGGATCCAAAGGGAACGGTGATGGACCTTAGGTTCAGAAGAGCCTGGAACAGCCCATTGCGCCCACATGCTAACACCTTTTTATTGGTGTTTTTCACTGACGGACATGTACATTATCATGAGAGGTGAGGTACACGTACACACATGGTTTCCGTTTTCAATTACAGAGTGGAATAGAGTGTGTCCCGACATGCCAGGCCAATAGATGTTCAATGTGGTGGCCATCATTTGCTGCACACAATTGCCATCTCTGGCGTAATGAATGTCGTATACGCCGCAGTACATCTAGTGTAATGTCGCCACAGGCTGCCACAATACGTTGTTTCATATCCTTTGGGGTTGTAGGCACATCACGGTACACATTCTCCTTTAACGTACCCCACAGAAAGAAGTCCAGAGGTGTAAGATCAGGAGAACGGTCGGGCCAATTTATGCGTCCTCCACGTCCTATGAAACGCCCGTCGAACATCCTGTCAAGGGTCAGCCTAGTGTTAATTGCGGAATGTGCAGGTGCACCATCATGCTGATACCACATACGTCGACGCGTTTCCAGTGGGACATTTTCTAGCAACGTTGGCAGATCATTCTGTAGAAACGTGATGTATGTTGCAGCTGTTTGGGCTCCTGCAATGAAGTGAGGACCAATGAGGTGGTCGCCAATGATTCCGCATCATACATTTACAGTCCACGGTCGCTGTCGCTCTACCTGTCTGAGCCAGCGAGGATTGTCCACGGACCAGTAATGCATGTTCCGTAGATTCACTGCCCCGTGGTTTGTGAAACCCGCTTCATCGGTAAACAGGTAGAACTGCAACGCATTCTCTGTTAACGCCCATTGACAGAATTGCACTCGATGATTAAAGTCATCGCCATGTAATTGCTGATGTAGCGACACGTGAAACGGGTGAAAGCGGTGACGATGCAGTATGCGCATGACACTACTTTGACTCAGTCCACCGGCTCTCGCAATGTCCCGTGTACTCATGTGTGGGTTCATGGCAATAGCAGCTAACACACCAACTGCACCCGCTTCTCCTGTGACGGGCCTGTTACGGACCCATTTGCGTGCTACGGCCATACCTGTTGCATACAGTTGGCGGTATGTAACGCCGGAAATGCATATCCTCCTATTTCCATCTATTGTACTATTATTTTTTTCCTTGTTTTGTTACCTCAAGATATGACATTTCTGTCTCTTTATATATTGTAATTGTTTTACTGTTTGTATATATATATATTTATGCACTCATGTCGATGTATAATTGATTTGTTTCGTAAATATTATTTGTATTTTTACGCTGGGTCTTGCCTAGGCAAAACTGCTATCGAACGATTACATCGATAGGTCGTGTGAAGAATCAAAGTGTGTAGGATCTTTGGTAGTGTGAACTCTGCCGCGTGAAGCGCGGGCGGAGGAGTGAGAGTCTGGCGGGGGTAGCGAGTGGAGCAGATGTGTTGTGTGACGCTCCCGCGAGTTGCCGCGCTTTCGGGGTTTGGCAGCATGTAATTGCGCTCGACTCGCGATGATAGTTTCTGACATGGTGTCGCGGACGGGAAGCATTAGCTGGCGCACATCAAGAGCCCGTTTCGCCTGGTGACCGTGTCGAGAAGAAGGCGCGCCAACATCCAGCTTCTGCAACAGCGACGGCCGACAATGAGTGACTGTCGCCACCTCCTCGATCGACGGCTTCGAACCTTCAATCAACCAACAAGGAAGACTGGAAGCACGTAAAGTTTTAGAACTGTATGGCAGACCTCAGCTTTTAATCTTGTTCCATTTGCCTCGCAAAATTACAGCAACTTAGCATGAACCTTTGTTGCTCATTGTCCCAATTGCATTACCAAGCAAGGTCCCTTCCTTTTCCGGAATGAACCCGAGTGTCGTTGAAATTCAGACGCCAGCATTAAAGTAACATCATTTCACTGCTTTAATCTCAAAGGTATTCATAGCTGGCTTCAATATTCAGATTACACAAGCACAAATTAAGAGTGCGAGTTTTGTTATCGTATTTTAGCTTACCTGTGACTGCAGCTCAGCTTGGTACGTACTAAATTTTACTATTGTTAATTGTTCAGGATCATTTAATTCAAGTTCAAAGTTAAATCTCTTATTTCTAAATTGCGTAGATTCAAGTAGTTTTTGAAATGATTGTTGAGGTAGTCCAAGACTAACTGCATTTTACTGAATTTCGATGTGCTTCAGAAAGAAAGCTCACTATTAACTTCAGTCACTAAATTAACTTTCGATTTTCCGGTTTTATTAATTCTTTTGCTAAATTAAGTCAGGGTGTAGCGAAATTTATTACTTCTGACAAACTTTCAGTTTTCACACTACACGTGTCAACCTTCAGTTGCCACGCTTCTAGTGCTAATTATATGTGTAATAATCTTTCTTTTTCAGTTACTATAGTAATTGTCCTTAGGACTGGCGACCGTGATTTCCCCAAATCTCAAATACCTAATTACCGCTAGTTAATTGTTAATGTAACGGCTGCACATTTACTTTCTTTATTAACTTTACCCCTTTTCAAAATTAATTTCCACCAGTTTCATTAGCACATTTCCTTTCATTTAGATGTAACCCTTTCCTCCCTCTCTACCGACAGGTTAACTTCGGTGACGATTGCTTTTCCAAAACTCCCATTAGGTACACGCGGTTTCATTTTTCACTGTCATTAAGGTCGGTAGGTGAGGGGGAGGTTACACGTGGCGACCGTGACAGGACAATCTCCAAATTTGAGGTTGTTCTGGACACGAATTTTCTTTGGTGCAAATGTCGTAACAAAGTACTGGTTACATACAGGCCGTTACGTCAGCGAGAATAAGTAGTGGGAGTAATCCTAATTACATTTGAGATTTGTCATTATATTGAAAATTATTAAAATGAGTGAAGGCAACAATTACCAAAATTTGGTAGACTTGGATACGGAACAATCGGTCGAACAGTGGGAAACGCGCACGGCGGTTCCCATTGTTCAGGGGCAGGCGGCTAGCATGAAAGACGCGACCGCCGAAACGCAACAAAGAGAGAGAAATGGAATTCCAAACTTTAGAAAATGTTTCGGAATCGGAAGCGAAAATCAAATCTGTACCCCTTGATGATGAATACGGGGGAACATATATAGAGGAACCAGCTACGGAGGTAAAACCGGTAGTCTCTGGGAATTTAACTGATTTATTGAATGCTTTGATTAAGGAAATCAAGAGTCAATCGGCAGAAATTATAGCTCTGTCTGCCAAGCAAGAAGCTCAGTCTGAAAAGATTGAACGAAAGCTAGACAATCAGAACAAAGCTATTAATGTTGTTAACAACAATGTTGGAGTTGTTAATACAAAAGTTGATAAAATCAAAGAAGATATTGTTGTAATTAATACCGAAATCGGTAATCTTAAACAGGAAATGATAGGCGTTCAGGCGGAAATTGCGAGCATAAATACTCGTTTTAATTCTGAAATTAGCAGAATCGAGAAAAGTGTAGGAGAAGCAGTTGCTCCGATCATCGAGAATAAGGTGACGGAACAAATTCAATTAGTGAAAAAAGAGGATCAACAGAAGGTGGAAACTTTAAAGGCTTTAGTGTCCGAAGTAGACACTAAAGTGAGGGAGCAGGCTAATACCTGTGAAGAGAAAAAGAGGGAAGTGGAAACGCTTGCGACAACCACTTGCCAAGTAATTACGAGAGTGTCGGAATTAGAAAAGAAACTTGGCGAAAAACAGAGCTATGTGCCAATCTGTACACATAGTTCGGAATTGTTGACGAAAGAGGAGCGGTTCGACCCCTTGAAAAAAGGCGGTATACACGCGACGGATTTCATTAAAAATTGTGAAAGAGTTTTACCCAGATCATGGACTGATGAGAGAAAAATTAATGCGATTATTGATGTGTTGGCTGGTGATGCCAAGCGTTGGGGCTTAAACCTCAACATTACGAACCTGACTTTTGACGAATTTAAAAATTTGTTTCTGGCTGAATACTGGTCAGAGCAAAAACAGCAAAGTGTCTGGCGCGAATTTGTCGTATCGAGGCCTTTCGATGCGAATTCGCGCGGTTCGATGAAGGAGTTTTGTGAGGGCTGGATCCGCAAGTTGGAATATTTGCGTGACCGCCGCTCGGAATCCGAAATAGTCTGGGAACTCTACAAAAAGCTTCCAGATGATACAAAACGCTACGTAGGGAGCAATCACAGGACAATCAATGATTTCCTGGGAAGAGTTGAGGACGACGACTATTGGCGCAATAATCGCGACAGTGGTAGAGGCCGTGGTAACAACAACGGGTACCACAGCAACGATAACCATGGGAATAATGCATACCGCAACCATGGCAGCAATAACAATAATGGTTCGGATCGTAACAACAATCGGTACAATGCAAATAATAACAGGAATGACGGAAACCAGTATCATACTAACGTGATACGGGCTTCACAGAATAGTAATAACGCCAGAGGGTGTGATCAGCCGCCTCAGCAGCATCCGGGGACCGTATCTGCTGGGACGAGACAGGGAAACCATTAGCCGCGCCGGTGAGGGGCCGACCGGGCGTGGAGAAATTTTGGCGGCCCAATAGCAGGAGAAAACCCAGGTGTCGTCGGTATGAAAATTCCGTGTGGAATAATCAACGGCGGGAGAGTGTGCCAGTGTTAGGAGAAAGGAGTGCGCCCACAAGTAGTAAATCAGCTGTATACATGGCAGCAGAAAATGCATTCACTGTCAGTGAGAACAATTTAAGTAGTGTTCCGGAAATCGATTATAAAGTGGCAGCTGTAATACCCACAGCGGAACTGGAGATTGAGTTTAAGAATGATTCGCAATTGTTGAGAGAAGATCAGATGTCGGATAAAACGTCCGTCATCGAGCGAGGGGATGCAGAGAGGGATGAGGTCTGGTTAAGGCAGTTCGGTCGCTTATACGACGAACTAAGAGATTATAGGGGCCTGTACGGGAGGAGTGTTTATAGGGAGCGCGGGCAGGATTTGCCGCGTCTCGTCCCACAGGAAGATAGTATTTGTGAAGTGATGGAAAGTTCTGGCCCTAACCGGCAGACTTTACCAGAAATAGTTAATGTTAATGGGGAGCACGAGCAAGATTCGTCGTGTTTCGTCCCGCAGGAGTTAGATGTTGAAGTAGTAACGGAAAGTTCTGGCCCTAACCGGCAGACTTTACCGAAAGTTATAGTGGTAGAAGTAGCCGACCCATCCGACGCAAACCTCCAGTTTAAACATTGCGAGAGTATTAAGGAGAAAGATTACGAAAATTTTAGTGATAGCCGGACACGATTGGTAGAAAAGCACATAGATTACAGCGTGTATGAGGTTAGAGCTGACATTATACAGTCAGACGATAGCAGTGTGGGCTGCGCAGATCCAGAGGAAGTAATTTCAGATGCTACTGGGCACATTCCTCCAGGTAGATTGGCGGATGAGATTAATCTGACCAAAGTGGAATCAACGAAGGTGACGATTAGTGAATTGATAGCAAAGCAACACTCACTAGTTGACGAGTTACAGGAAAAGGTTTCGGTATTGGAGGCGAAGCTACAGACTAAGTCTCAGGACAGACGTGTTGAAATTAAAACTGTATGTGAACAGAGGCTGAAAAAGCCGCCAGATAAACCGGATTTAGGATCAAAGCCGGATGGTTTTTTCTGGAATGACCTGGATATAGACGAAGATTTACTGTGGGAAAATAAAGAAACAGTCGAGGACAAGTGTAGACAGATAGTAGTGTCTGTTAATATGCACGACCTACAACTAAACGTGTTGATTGACGCCGGTGCAGAATTGAGTGCTGTATCTGGGAAAATATTTGAGTTACTGAAAGACAGACCTGGCATCGTAGTTATGCCAGTAACAGGAGTGAAAATTATCGGTGCTACTGGGAAGGCCAGTAAACCGGTCACAAAACAGATTTTTGTCAACTTCGAGATATGTGGGGCACGATTTGAACAAGAGTTTGTCGTCGTGCCAGACTTAACTACGGAAGTAATTATCGGGTTAGATTGGCTGTTAAAGTACCGTGCAGTGATTAACTGCGAAAGCAAAACGTTGACGTGTACGTCCCAAGATAAAACAATAGTAGTTAGTTTTGACGAGGCAGGAGACGGTGTGCATAGGCAGTACTTGAGACATGAATCTACGGGATTTTCTCCAGAGGAAATCCTGTTGGGTGACAGAAGTACAAGTTTAGTGGAAGAGATAATCAAATTCCCTCCACGGATTGACATTAGTATTGGTGTGAAAAAGGATCGTTTGCGAGAAGTAATGAAGCTAAAAGCCGATGCTCGCATACGTCGTCATGACACTAAAGCGCGTTTTGATTAATCAATTTAATTTTAATCAATTTAATCATGATCTAATCAACTGAAAAATCCAAGCTGCTAATTTAAGTTTTCAGCTGAGTCACAGTAGATTAAGCAACGTAAATATGATTTTGTAACTAGCTGTAAGATTTCATGAATATGTGTTTTACTAGTCATTGCCGATGTACTTAGACGCTGTTTTAAGTTTCAGGCTAGTACATGCGTGTGATGATGGACAGTGTTGAGTTATCCACTGTGATAGTATTAAGGGACTCCTTGAGATTACTCGGGAGTGAGTTTTTCCTAAAGAATTCAGTGAAACGGACGTTCTGGAAACGCCGTCACAAGGGCGAGTGAGATCAAGCGTGCCGCACACGCGGGCGCAACAATACTGGCGAGGCGAGCCGCTGTCGGCTCTTGTGCCGCTGTTGGCTCTTGTGCCGCTGTCGGCATTCTTTGTACTTGCGAGTACGAAAGGCGGAATAGTTTTTCTTCCCGGACAGCTGATGTGAAAGAATTCTGCTGTCAATATTTATGTTTTTTTCGATCTACTGAATATTATTTTCTTGTTTAGCGTTAAGTGGAATCTCATGACGAGATATTAATTATGAAAAGGTTATGTAAAAATGTGTATTCTATGTAATTAATTATTAATTTGCGTACTTTGATCTACCTGTTTTTATGACCATGTACTCTGATTAATTTTGCAAATAGTATTCCATTTCTCATAGTGTTACGAATTTTAATGATTTTGGAATAGCTAAACCATTTTCTATATCTTCTATGAATTTTAATATGTTGTCAACCTGTTTTATTTTGTGCAAGATGACAGAGTGGAATAAGATTAGGAGTTTCTCCACTCAATTATTATTGTCTACAAATTGGTTTATGGTTAATTAGACGAATGCTAAATTTTTTTGATGTTTTGAGCATATGCATTTCCGCTGTTTCTTTTTTGGGACATTTTCTGAGTCTGTTTACGTTACACGAACATCCTCAGACAATGTGGGGCACGTGTAACGCCGGAAATGCATATCCTCCTATTTCCATCTATTGTACTATTATTTTTTTCCTTGTTTTGTTACCTCAAGATATGACATTTCTGTCTCTTTATATATTGTAATTGTTTTACTGTTTGTATATATATATATATTTATGCACTCATGTCGATGTATAATTGATTTGTTTCGTAAATATTATTTGTATTTTTACGCTGGGTCTTGCCTAGGGAAAACTGCTATCGAACGATTACATCGATAGGTCGTGTGAAGAATCAAAGTGTGTAGGATCTTTGGTAGTGTGAACTCTGCCGCGTGAAGCGCGGGCGGAGGAGTGAGAGTCTGGCGGGGGTAGCGAGTGGAGCAGATGTGTTGTGTGACGCTCCCGCGAGTTGCCGCGCTTTCGGGGTTTGGCAGCATGTAATTGCGCTCGACTCGCGATGATAGTTTCTGACATGGTGTCGCGGACGGGAAGCATTAGCTGGCGCACATCAAGAGCCCGTTTCGCCTGGTGACCGTGTCGAGAAGAAGGCGCGCCAACATCCAGCTTCTGCAACAGCGACGGCCGACAATGAGTGACTGTCGCCACCTCCTCGATCGACGGCTTCGAACCTTCAATCAACCAACAAGGAAGACTGGAAGCACGTAAAGTTTTAGAACTGTATGGCAGACCTCAGCTTTTAATCTTGTTCCATTTGCCTCGCAAAATTACAGCAACTTAGCATGAACCTTTGTTGCTCATTGTCCCAATTGCATTACCAAGCAAGGTCCCTTCCTTTTCCGGAATGAACCCGAGTGTCGTTGAAATTCAGACGCCAGCATTAAAGTAACATCATTTCACTGCTTTAATCTCAAAGGTATTCATAGCTGGCTTCAATATTCAGATTACACAAGCACAAATTAAGAGTGCGAGTTTTGTTATCGTATTTTAGCTTACCTGTGACTGCAGCTCAGCTTGGTACGTACTAAATTTTACTATTGTTAATTGTTCAGGATCATTTAATTCAAGTTCAAAGTTAAATCTCTTATTTCTAAATTGCGTAGATTCAAGTAGTTTTTGAAATGATTGTTGAGGTAGTCCAAGACTAACTGTATTTTACTGAATTTCGATGTGCTTCAGAAAGAAAGCTCACTATTAACTTCAGTCACTAAATTAACTTTCGATTTTCCGGTTTTATTAATTCTTTTGCTAAATTAAGTCAGGGTGTAGCGAAATTTATTACTTCTGACAAACTTTCAGTTTTCACACTACACGTGTCAACCTTCAGTTGCCACGCTTCTAGTGCTAATTATATGTGTAATAATCTTTCTTTTTCAGTTACTATAGTAATTGTCCTTAGGACTGGCGACCGTGATTTCCCCAAATCTCAAATACCTAATTACCACTAGTTAATTGTTAA
The DNA here is from genome assembly GCF_021461395.2 of Schistocerca americana. Taxonomy (NCBI): domain Eukaryota; kingdom Metazoa; phylum Arthropoda; class Insecta; order Orthoptera; family Acrididae; genus Schistocerca; species Schistocerca americana. The sequence goes on along the minus strand of NC_060124.1, from coordinate 4,007,882 downwards.
TGTAACGGCTGCACATTTACTTTCTTTATTAACTTTACCCCTTTTCAAAATTAATTTCCACCAGTTTCATTAGCACATTTCCTTTCATTTAGATGTAACCCTTTCCTCCCTCTCTACCGACAGGTTAACTTCGGTGACGATTGCTTTTCCAAAACTCCCATTAGGTACACGCGGTTTCATTTTTCACTGTCATTAAGGTCGGTAAGTGAGGGGGAGGTTACAGGTAGATGTTTTGCAATGTGCGGCACGTTGGATGCTCTCTGTCCGGGTACCGTTCTGCATACACCCTGCAGGCTTCTGCTGTATTTCGTCGACACTCGCTATAGATGAGTATCATCTCCGCCTTTTCAGAGTTGGAATACACCATGGTCACAGTTCCTACAACACTACACTATCACAGACGTCTGGTAACACGGTGTACTACAGTTGGTCTGCATGCGGAGACAAATACAGAATAACAATTGCAGAAAGCGCTACATGCGGACACTGCGACAGCTAGACCAAACCACAACAGAGCACTACAGCCACATTCGTAAACACGGTCGTCATCGTAAACATGTCCCTGCAGATGCTGCTCGCCGACCGTGGCTGGTGTTTGTTACAACACGCAACTGAACGTCGGAGGTTTCAAGCGTCAACTTTAGGTTACAATGTCTCCGGATGTAATGAACATTTTGCAATGCAACAAACGGCACTGATTATGTATTTGTTTATATGTTCAGATGTGGTAACAAAACTAACGTGGTTCCATTTAAAAAAACGTAGGTTTGTGTTAAAAAACATACTTCCGTGCATTTTTGTATGGTTTGTATTAAACAATTACACTAGCCCCTCTCCTCACGTTAGGTCTGTGGAATCGGTTCGTCAGTATTTGATGTGGTTTACGAATTATATCCAGCGGTAACGTTAGGTGACTCACCCTGCATACTAAGAGTATTAGTACAATTTGTTTGACATTTGCAGACTTATTTCTCCACCCAACAATACGGCAAGGCCATTAAATCCGATTCCCAAGTCTTAAGATGAAGTAAATACATAAAATCAGCTGAATAATGCTCTTGTCAGTGGAAAAAAAATGCGATTGTGTTCGTCTTTAAGACAATCTGCACCAGGTGCCACAACCCTCATTCCATCTTCCTCACCAAAAATTTTGGTATTCGAACATATTTTTGCTCTTTAAAGGCAGGACTTTCTAAGTGATTCTACCCAACCTCTCTTTGTAGAGAAGCCTCCAACTGAGAATCTTCCCGTAATTGCCACTGTCTATCTGTTTCTCTCTCCCACTGTCTCTCCCATTGCCACTGTCTTCATCCCTGTCGCTCGCTCTCCCCTACCACTGTCTCCTTCCTAGCCACTTTCGTTGTCTCTCAGTCCCACTGCTATTGTCTGTGTCACATTCGGTTTCTCTTATATTGCCACTGTTCCATTCTCTCTTACAGTCTGCTATCTTTCCCTTCCTCTCTACACTCGTCGCTAGGGACGGTTTGCTCGGGGGTTTGGTCCCAACACCGGGAAATAATAAGACAAGGGTACAGTCGTTGATGAAAGCATGCAAATTTTTCCATGTTAAATTTGCCGGGCTGTGGGACACAGGGTCGAGCCACCCTCCCCTCCCAAACCTATATGCGGTCTGTAGTCATCCCTGTTTTTCATTTACACTGTCTCCTCGTTCATTTGCTTCTACTGCTACTGTCGCCATCGATGTCTCTTTCTCTCTCATTGCCACTGTCTCTCACAGACTGTAACTATCTCCTCTCTTTGGTTTCAGCACTGTTGTCTACATCCGTCTCTCTTTGTCTTTCACTACCACTTTCTCGCTCTCACCACCACAGTCTTCTGACTCTTTCTTTCCCATTGGCAGTGCTATCTCTCTCTTCCACCGTCACTGTCTGTCTGATACGCTCTAACACCACAAAAATGCAAAAAAAAAACAAAAAAAAAACGCGAAGATGTCGCACGCCAAAATGTCAGAAAGGCGGTATGAGGATTGAGGGAGCTAATTTCCCATATTTCTGTCAGTCTGTCAAAGAGGCATATTCGTCTTTTTTGTGCTCCCTCGGGAGTATTTTTCAGCTGGTTTCCTTGTTTTCCCTGTTACTGCTGTGTGTGCTGGCTAAATAAACGAATTTTTGTACGTCAGTGACATTTCGAGAGTTTATTTATAGAACCCGCCACATTTTTGACCTTTGACACACATAACCAACAAATAAGTACGCATTATATTAAGTTGACAAAAAAATCATTTCCCATCCAACGCAAGTTCATTTTACACTTCTTTAAATAAAAATGCACATGCGAGACAGACAGTATAGCAAAAAATACGGTGTTTAATTTTCAAGTACTAATAATTTTGTATGAGAAAATAATTTTTTGTAATGTAAGGTGCTTATACTGCCAGGTGAGACTATCGAGTAATTTCTAGTATGGTATGGGCGTGTGTCCATAACAAAGAGACAGTGCGTTGTAAAGTATTGCTGGCGAAAAACTGGTGATTAAAAACATAGTTTTGCGACACACAGAATTCTTGAAATGACCCCAGAATCCTTGTCATGTGTTAACTACGTCAGTTAAAACTACATTTACGCCTCAGAGCGGATATTAGGCACATATTTTACGTGCATTACTATGATAACTCTGAACCTCTTGATAACGGTAACGGATAATGATACCAAAAATAGTTTCAAGTTTCGCAGAGAAAATCATCTTGTGAACATATAGCACAAATTTCAACGATTTGTCATCAAAATAAATTAGGGAATTAGCCTAATCAACAACTAGTACTCTTGGTACGAGAAGATTGTGGTTTTTCTGTGCTTTTTCAGGAACTGTCAAACAACAGATGGTGTTTGGTGCTTTTATAAGCCGCCTGAGGCCTACATTAGCACACACCTAAAGTAAAAGAACCTAGCTATTTGCTCAATTTACTTGGGCGTAATTTTGCAATTTTGGGCCAGTGCTGTAGGATCGATAGAACATGTCAGCTCTTCCTGTGATTATAAAAATGGTCGCAAGGGTAAGGGATATACAAAATACTTCACATTTTATCTCTGTGATCGCAGATAGAAGACCCTCTCGCACACCCACAACAACGAACCCAATCATTTTAACTGACTTCAAGAACGCGCGATACGAAAAATCGGGATTTTACTGCGCGCCATTTTGGAATAAGTTGTTACTGTGCATATGGGTAATGACTTGAAAAAAGCATACGCCTTCACTGGTACATGTGCTTGTAAACCCTGCCCCTAGGTATTTTTATATTTGTTTTATTCATGAGAGTTCACACGATGAGTGAAAGGGGTGGTGTTTACCATAGATATGCATGCAGGTATCAAATTTTACCGTGTGCCTAAACCAACCTTCGCACTGTTTCCTCTGTATGTATTGTTCTCTGCTTAACGATAATACCTTAATGGTGACGGTCTCAGAAGGGTACAACTCCTTCGAAATTTTATATGACCTCTTTTTGCATCCAATTATAACGACAGCTACATTTAGAATATTTAAATTGTCATGTGCCATCCGTGGCTGCCACTCAAGTGTTACTGCAAGATCGTCTTTTACTACTTACAACTATCGCTGCTTCACTTATAAAATCACAGACTTGTTGCGCAAGTACACAAATACATCCTCTGTTCAGGATACTTCCAATATTTTCACTCGATCTAATATTTCGTCAAGTATAAAAATTAATTCCGCTTCTAGTTTGCAGTCCAACAATCACCTTGGGGTCACTAGTTACCCACCGTTCAGGGGCAATGAGATGCACGGGCCCTGCGATGTACATCAGAGCACAGGACACTACACGTCTCCCGAGCTGTAGCAACCGTCTCTGGTGAGGAACCAGTTACCACTTAAGACCACGTTATACTTTGTAACTACCTGTTTACATAAAATCACGCTCTTGATAACATATGGCAAAGTTAAAGACTTTATTGGGTACCTTTTCACTGATTTACTTATTTCCCGCCTAGACCCAGACGTAGCCAAGTGCTTGCACTGTATTGCGGGGAAGACAAGTAGTGTGACCCCACAAGTTCGTTGGAAGGGCCGTATTTCCCGTGGACTCCGCCCACTGTTGTAAAAATGTGCAAGATTCCAAGTAGTTCCCGTTGTTCTCGAGAACCGACGTCGGTTCTCAATTTTCAGTTCTCGTTTTGTAGAATCAGAAAACTATTGACACAAACATTTGTACTCGTACCACTTGCATGACTACAGGTGATGTAACAGCTAGCTATGCACCTTTTGACATAGTAAACTTAATGCTAAAGCTCAGAACTGACGTGTAGAGTAAGGGAATAACCTGCATTGGTGTTGTGTTGAAGGTTATAGGATGCAAACAGCTTGAGAGCGTCAAAACCTCGATTTAAATTGTCTTTTCTGAAATAACTGATAAATCTTTATGTAATATCTTGTCATTATTTTTATTTACTTATGTGGTTTGAATGTAAGCCAGCCGGGGTGGCCGAGCGGTTCTAGGCGCTACAGTCTGGAACCGCACGACCGCTACGGTCGCTGGTTCGAATCATGCCTCGGGCATGGATGTGTGTGCTGTCCTTAGGTTAGTTGAGGTTAAGTAGTTCTAAGTTCTAGGGGCCTGATGACCTCAGAAGTTAAGTCCCATTGTGCTCAGAGCCATTTGAACCACTTTTTGAATGTAATTAAATGTGTCAATTTAATTGTACTAACTTTTTTGCTTTTATTTTTTTTGGATCACTCTTTCTTCAATTGGAATTTTTGTCTACGTAACTTTAATTATTTTTATATATTAACTTCGATTTGCAATCATTATTTACATTTCTCATTCGACTTAAATTTTGTTTTATTTGCAAACCCCAATTCGTTTGAGTTTCGCCTCTGTTATTTTTTCGATACAAAAGTTGTGATTTCCGGAATCACCTGTATGTTTTCGATTGACTATTCTCGCTTTCTACTTCTCGGTTCTTAGTTCTCGATTCTCAGTTCACGTTTCTAAGTTATCGGTTTTGGCTCTCAATTTTCAATTGTTCAATCACGTTTCCCGCCTATCAGTTCTCGACTGTGCATTCATTTCCGTTGAGTAAAACAAGACGAATGCTCTCAGATCCGTATTTGTTTCTCTTTTGTGGCTGCTACCCTCTATAACAAGAATTCATAAAGCATAATCGATTTATTCATTTGTTAATCAAATTAGAATGTTGAATTTAAATATGTAAAAAACATATAAGGTGTTTGCAGCATCAAATACATGGAACTGTGAAACGAAACGTACCATTAACTTTCAATAATGGTTGCGGGTGTAAGGATTGTGAACAAAATATTTTGCAATCAAACTGTGATGAAAATGATGAAGTTTTTTAAAGATTTACGATATGGGAAGCGGCAACAATGTGCGTGGCTGCCCCGCAAGTACGACTAAAAGCCACAGGAAAGGTAGCAGTGGTTCGATCCCTGTCTGAGCAAGGGACGAAAGTTGTTAGCTGGCTAGGCGTTTGTGGTCTTGGGATAGTTCAGCGAATGCTGGAACGGTGGTTAGGGTTCGAATCCTGCGAGGTCATTGATTTCAGTAATGTATGTGCCAGTCTCTTTGAAATTTGAATTCGTTGAGTTATTCATATATGAAAAGAAAATCTGATAGACATGATGCATAATTTGTGAGATGTAAGGGCAACGAAAGAATTATACGAAGAACGGCCAATAATTCGGAACAAGAGCCCCGTGCTGACGCTAGTGGCATAACGCAGCCTACCTGCATACCATCCCCACCGCTACGACGCGCTGTTTCGGCGTGAAGAGGTGAAAACTGCAAACATGCCGAAACTAAATGTCAACGCAGTCACAGTTGTTATAACTTTATAAGATTTTGGAGCTCAGGTTGCCACTTAATCGTGACTTATTTGGTTTCACAGCCGGATTAGGTCATTCACACTTATACAATCAAGTGACCAAAGACGTGTGACATCTCCTAAGATCCCGTCAGACGTCATTTTGTCCAGTGTTGTGCAGATAGCCGACGTGACAGAGACTCAAAAAAGTCGCTGTACGTCCCGTGCAAAAATACCGAACCAAACTGCCTCTATAGCCATTTACAATTACGAAACTGTTCCCAGTGCAGCATTTTGTACGTGAAGTGATCTCTCTATTACTTTCCGTACATGTTCGCTGGGATTTATGTCAGGCGAACTGGGTGGCCAAATCATTCGCTGGAATTGTTCAGAATGCTCTTCAAACCAGTCGAGAGCAACTGTGGCCCAGTGACATGACATGTTCCTTGGGAGCTTGAAGTCCATGAATGGCTGCAAATGGTCTCCAAGAAGCCGCAAATAACCACTTCGAGCAAACAGTTGTTTCAGTTGGACAAAAGGACCCAGTCCATTCCCTGTAAACACAGCTCACTCCATTACAGAGCCATCACCACCTCGCACAGTATATTGGGTCTATGGCTTCGTGTACTCTGGGCTACACTCGAAACCTACCATCAGTAGTATATGGGTACGTTGAGCGCAAAAGCGGTTGTTTGGAAAACGATTAAAAAGGAAATAATGTAAAAGCGTTATTTTATATACAGTTAATTACATATTTATATACTTACAGGTTTTCAGTTAATATCCATATGAAAGAATATGATAATTTCCTAGAAGTACTCTTATATCGAATTGAATCGATTCTATGTTGTGCATATTAAGTGAGATTTTTCTTCCATATATAATTACATAAGCAAGAGCGTCATCTGCTATTTTTTCATGAAAAGCAGCACGCAACGTAATTGTCGTTTTTTATGTAGCTACTACATAATTTCTACATGTCATATTAATCACATAGAGAGGATAGTTTGTTATAAAATTATTTGGACTTACATCAACATCTCCTTTCAATTCACGAAATGTATCATAAGCTTTCAGATAATCATAAGGTGGATCTAAATTCTACATTTCTTGAGGATATACTTCATTTCTTCCGTTTTTAAAATACAATGCACATACACATTACAAGGTCAAATATTGATGAATCAATCAACTGATAATTTTTTGATTATTAGGAAATACAACAAATATAAAATAAGGCATATCAAACTCCACTGAACTATGGTAGTTTGCGATATCTAGCTCAAAATTTTTCCTGCCACTCAACCCAGTCACCTCTGTAGCTTGTAGTTCATAAAAGGATATTGGAGTTTTAGGGTTTCTCAGTATATTTTCTCTTTGCTCTAGTTCATAATTAGGCTCATATTTAACAACTGGTACTCTAAGTTCCATATTTTCTACTTCAATTTTACTTTCCTTTGGTAGTGTATCCTTTATTTCAACACCAACATTATTAACATCAGCCCATCTAAGAATACAGCCTTTTGCACTACAAGTCCATGTAAAAATTACAGTAATGTCTCCTTCCCAAACCATCTCTTTGCAACCTTCGAAAAATCCACCAAATATTTCTAGAGGATATAGTACTTCATTTGTTTTCTTTCTCATTTTATCATTATTAAGTACATGTCCTTCCAGACATATTTTATCGTTAACAGATGATGTAAAATTCAATAAAACTGATGATGAAATGAGAAGATGTTCAATTCTAGATAAAACATTATTTCACTTTCTTAAGGTTTGAAAGTCAAATAGTTTTATCACATGGTTGTCAATCAATATTTTTCTGCATTTTCCATCATATGTTGGATAATCAGTACCATCAGCTCCAATAATACTGAAGTTCATGTACAGCTGAGCACTATTAGGATGTACCTATCCATCTACAATATGAATATGAATTTCTGTATCCTTGCTAGGAATATTCAGGTTACTTTGGTTTCCTCATTTACAGGAAATGAGTAATACTGATAGCTTTCAGTCTTGTTCCTTTATAAAGAACAAAAATATCATTTCATCTCTAAAATAACTGTTACATTAGCACCATTGAAATCGATCATATCATCAATTTCATCAGTTATAGTTACAACCAAATCTTGAATTTTATCATGAAGTGGAACAAATAAAGGACAATAAGGCTCATAGATTGTAGTTGATTCAAACCCTACTCTTGGCTTAAATGAAGCAATAATATTTGTGTCATGATGGAAAGGATTATTAAGCTTAACATACATCCCATCCGCTAAATTAAAATTACATTTATTAATTCAAATGGTATAATTTTTGGAACATTATGAGCAACAACCATTTCATTAGCTCCTATAATTTGGTTACTAAATCCTAACACACTTCCTGTACTATCTTTTATATCTATATATCTATATACAATTTAACGTTACATTCAATAATAACTCTATTTAACAATTCATCAGCTTCAGTATGTATATTGGGCTTTTTTGAATAGATATATTTTTCTAGATTTTTCAAATTATATTGGCCAGTTGGAATTATTATTGTTTCAGCATTGCAATATAGTTTATTAGTATGAAATCCTACCAATGCTAAACTTTTAAAATTATCTCTTATAGGTGCAGTTAATCTTTTTAAGCTATGCCAAATTGTCACATAGTTGTATTATTCTACTCGTTTATTGGTCATTAAATGAAAACAGCCTGCATCCAAAAATGAGTATTTCAGAAAACAAGTGAAAAAAATAAACATGGTAAATTATTACCTAATTCTATTAGATGTGCTAGTATTGGTCCTAGTGGATGTGGTAAAACAATGTTCATGACTGGTAATTATATTTTGGCACCAGGATGGTTAAATTGGGATAAAATTCATCATCTAAACATCTATTCAAAAAGCTTAAATCAATCAAATTATCAAGAATTTATTGAATAGGTGTAAAAAATTGTAAGACAAAGAAGGTACTGAAATAGCTTCTTTTATTAGTAGCAATGATGAAATAATACCATTAGATGAGTGTAAAGATAATACAATTGTAGTAATTGATGGCTTCATATTGGAAAATCATGATATAGTAAGAGAATATTTCACTAGAGGCAGAGATAAAGGAATAGATTGCTTTTATTTAGCTCAAAGATAGTCAAAGATACCAAAACAACTAGTCAGAGATAATATCAATTTATCTAATATTTTTTCGAGTAGATGAAACAAATGTAAATCACCTTTCTCATGAATTTGTTGGTGGTGATTTAAGATATGATGAATTCAGGTATATGTGTAGTAAATGTTGGAATGATGATTTTGGTTTTATAACAATAGACTTGACAGATAAATCAAATGATGGTAAATACTGAGCACAAATTAAACATTTCACAATAACACAAGGTAACAAATTGCTACCCTTGAACATAAACATAAATGTAAACATAAACTGTTTCACATTATGTAATTGTTTACAAAATAGAATCTGCAGCTTGTTAAATAAGCTTAATGAAATAAAAAGAAACAAGAAGAATTAAAAGAAGAAATTAAAAAAGGTAAAAAGAACTGTGTGCAGAATATGAAAAATACAGAAAGGAAGATCAACCTGTTATTGATGCAATAGAACAGGTAAAACAAAGAATCAAAGATTTAGGTCATAATGTTTTGAAAGGTATTGAAGAAAACAGAGAAGTTGAAAAACAAATGATTCCTTATCATCATCATGTAGAAGACTTTGGCGATTGGTCTGATGATATTCCTCGCCAGTATGATTTTATATTAAGTAAATCAGAAATTCAATCTGCCTGAAGTAAATAGAAAAAAGTTAGAGGATGACAATGGTGTTAAAAAGTGTTAGTGAAAGAATGTTAAATATGTTAATCATAGTTAAGACCTGTTGGTACATTTAAAAATATTGGTAATTAGCCAGTTGAATTTAATGGAAATAAATTAAAAATTGGTGAAAAGACATGTGAAGGTACAGATGGATTAATGAACCTTTTAACCAAAAAGCAGATTACTATGAATGATATGAATGAATAAATTAATGGTGTAGATTTATCAAATCATGCAGATATATATGTCAGGAGCATTGAATTTTGATAATAATCCAAATAAAATAAAGTCAAGTGGAGGTGTTAAATACAATAATTTTATAAAAGAAATTGATGTTGTTTATTTTCCAAAATTATGATGATCACAATCAGATGCTACAATAAGTTCAGATGAAAAAATGGGTATTGGTGTAATAAAGAAATATACAGAAAAACCAGTAGAATACGTTTGGATGTATAATGTTAGATATTTAAATGGTAGATTAGCAGTAAGCCTAATCTGTCAAGAAGAATCTGCTGGAAATAAAAACTATCACAATGAGAAAGTTGCCATAGTACAGCTGTTAACGAAAATGAAAGAAAGATCTGATTATATAAAGGTGGTTTCCTACAATTACTATTAGCAGCATTACCAGATTCACCTACTATTGGTACATCAGCAGGTGGTGCTGCAGCATTTGCAAAATGCAGTCTTGAACAAGAAAAAAGGTGATAGAGAATTAGATGAGCAAAAGAGATGTATTGTAGAAATGGAAAAGAAAGGTACAGTGTTAAAGAAACGTTGCAAAAAATAATTAATAAGCGTTCTACTGCATTAAGTAATTTTGATGTAGAAAAGCTTGCTATAAAAATGATAATTAAATACTTTTGTGGCCTATTCATGATTGACAAGTAAAATAAAAAGCCAAAAAATTTGGGATGTGGAATCGTTAATTTGATACATCTGATCATGTTTGTACACACTGGATATGCTATTGCTGGAGTTTGTATGGCTATATATAGATCTAAATATTTACCTAGTAGAAAAATTGCAGTAATAGATAGAGAGCCAAAAGAGAATTATAGTAAAGAACCTACAGCGTGTTCAAATGGTTTAAATAATGATAATATTCAACATCCTCTTAATGGTGGTGAAATAAATATAGCTGGAGCAAAAGTAGATGACTTTAATAAAGGAACCAATACTGTTTATCAATATCACGGATGTGATTCTTGAGTTTCTCCCAGCGTATTTGATAATCAAAATATCCACGGGTGTGCTGCCGGTCTATAGTGTCCAATGGGCCGTTGGACACTATAGACCAGCAGCACACCTGTGGATATTTTAATATCATGGATGTTTTGGCATGGTTGTAAAAATGTTTTAAAAATGAAACAATCAACAATAAAATTAAGAATCAATGAATGATTTCTATCAAAAGACTTTGAGAAGGAGTGCAAAAATACGAATTCTTGATTCAGTCTGGTTGGGTTAAATCAGCAGAGTATAAAAAACTTAAGAAAATTAAACAGCGACCTGAAATTATATAGCCTTTGAATCCAAGAGATGCTTTTTATGGTGGTAATACAAATACAATAAAATTAAGAGTTAATCAGATGTTTTAATACTAAAATAAGATATATTGATGTTTGTAGTTTTTATCTAACAGTACAATATTATGATTATTGTCCTGTAGGACATCCAATATAAATATATACACCACAATACTATGGTAAAAAATAATATGGATTAATAAAATGTAAAATATTTGCACCTAGAAAATTGAACCATCCTGTTTTACCAGTGCATATGAAAATTGATAAAAATGAAAAACTGTTGTTACCATTGTGTATGAAATGTGTGGAAGAAAAAATAAATGAATGTAATCAGAATAACAACGAAAGATGTTTTATTGGTACTTGGACAACTGATGAAGTAAATAAAGCATTAGAAAAGGGACATAAAATTATAGAAATATATGAAGTGTGGAATTTTAGAAATAATAGCACCATGTTGTTGAAAAAACTACATGAAAGACTTACTAACATAAAATTATGATCCAGTCCACATAATTTCAAAGACAGTAAGGAGTATAAAAAATATGTGAAAGAAAAAAATGGACATTGAATTAGATCTTAATAATATAAAAACAAATCCAGGAAAAAGAGCTGTTTCTAAGATATGTCTAGTTTCATTTTGGGGAAAATCAGGACAACATCAAAATGTGAGTAAAACTGAGTATGTTAAAGATTTACAAAAATTCTATACAATATTATTAGATGATCGATTAGATAAAATAGATATAAATTTTATTACTGACAATATGATTCAGATTAACGTCAATTTCAAGGATTATTATGTGGAAAACAACACAGCCACTAATATTTTCATAGTTGCATTTACTACATCAAATGCTAGACTTAGATTATATGAGATGATAGATAAACTAGGAAAAGATGTTTATTTTGATTCTGATTCTTTAATGTATATTGACAGTGAGAAAAATAGAACAGAGGCAGTTTGTATGTTAGGAGAGTGGACAGATCAGTTAGGAACTAATAAATGGTTTTTAAACTGGGCTTCAACTGGCCCTAAAAGTTACTATTACGAAAGAAATGACAAAACCTCCATAACAAAGATAAAAGGATTTACATTAAACTACAAGAATCTTCAAAAGTTGAATTGTGAAGTTATGATAAGATTAATAGAAAATGAAGTAAAAGAAAAGGTACAATTAGAATACAATCAGATAACTAGAGATGTAGAAACTAAGAATTTAATAAACAAAAATGTTAAAAAAGAATTCTCATTTCAGTACGATAAAAGAGTAGTTGTAGAAAATTATAATACTCTTCCATATGGATATTAATTGAAAACCTGTAAATATGTAAACATGTAATTAATTGTATATAAATAATGCTTTTTCCATTGCTTCCCTTTTAATCGTTTCCCAAACAATGGCTACTGCGATCAACGTACCTATATATTACTACCATCAGCTCTTACCGACTCATATCGGCACTCACCGAGCCAGGCCACAGTTTCCAATCGTCTAGTGTCCAACAGATATGTTCACGAGCCTAGAAGAGGCACTGCAGCCTTAGCAAAGGCACTCGCGTCGGTTATCTGCTGCCATAGCCCAATAACGCCCAATTTCGCCGCACTGTTCTAACTACTGACTCTTCGCAAACACCGCAGCTGTCGGTGGTTAAGCGAATGCCGTCTGCCACACTGCTGTAAATAGTGAGAGGTGATGCGTGAAAATCGCTATTCTTAAAAAAAAAAAAAAAAAAAAAAAAAACACTGCCAGAACGATAGTGAAAGTGGGAGGGGAGACGAAATTTCACGCATTGAGATGGTACGTAATATTAGTCAAATGATTACAATATCGTGTGAAATTTACAGAAAACTTAGCAGCATGAACCTACTTACCAGTATGACGTTGCACACCTTTGTGTTTTGGATGCGTGCAGTGATTCGGAAAGGGTTGGCGCCATAAAGCCGTTGTATTTCCTCCTGAGGACGTATATAGAGTGCATACTGTCACTGGGACTGACTAAATGCCACAGATTGTCCCGTAGACGCTCTATCGAGAACAAGTACAGCGATGTAGCTGGCCAAGGTGGTACCTAATCATCAAGCATACAGTCAATGTGTGGCCATGTATTGTGTTATTCAAAGTGACAACACGATACTGTCATATAAGAGGTACCACAGGAGGCCACGTAATATTAGTAACAATCCATTGTGTCGTCAGAGTTGCCCCATTCTGTACCAGCTGTGACCTGGATTATACTCATAGTCTTCCCACAATAGACGCCAAGAGGACACAGGAAAGGTGAGACTACTTGCAGGCCGCCACCTAACTCACCGAAGATGGTCACCCATTGTAGGTAGCACCGCGATTCATTGGTGGAAACAATGAAAACTCTTTCCTGGTCAAGGGTCCACTGCACACGCAGCAGTCTGTGCTGTGTCGCTAACGCCAGAACTCACATAGGACAGTATTTTCTTAATCGGGCTGCATTTAGTCTCTCACCAATGGTGCTGTATGATACAGAATATTTCAGGGGTTCCATTACCTCTTCTAGAATGGTAGACAAACCTATAAAATTGCTATGACGCGCTTGGAGTAAAATGCGGCCTTTATCCCTCATGGTGGTCGGGCGTGGTTGCAAGAATCTTGGCGATGAGTATACCTGCCCTCACGTATCCATGTAAACTTGCTCGTCGAAATGCACCACAAATCTGGATATTGCATGGTTCGAGCAGCCACCCAAATGAACAACAAGGCAACTTTTTAAACTCTTGAGGTGCTGTTTCAAAAGGAATATCTATGTCCTTCACAGTGACTAGTCAACATCTGACGCAGCTGATGCCCCATATACACACATATCAAAAAAAGTTTTGCATCACACCGATTCCCAGAAATCCTGAAGATAGGCGTCGACTGACGATATTGTATCTCAGACACAGTCCATTTGACTGTTTAGAGATATCACTAAGCCCACCTAAAGATACAAACAATTACGCATCAGCAGCGCCTAATAGACGAGGGGGTCCGACGGCCGACCACTGCCAGTCACTCCACCAGGAAGGAGGTACACGGCTCGTGTTGTCTGCAGTTCAACCATGCCTCGACGGTCAATACCACGGTTCGATCGCACTTTGTACCAGGAAGGGCTTTCAAGAAGGGAAGTGCCCAGGCGTCTCGGAGTGAACCAAAACTATGTTGCTCGGATGTGGATGAGATACAGTAAGACAGGAACTGACGATGACATACCGTACCTCGCTCAGGCCGCCGAAGGGCTACTGCTGGATGACCGCTACCTACGGATTATGGCTCGGAGGAACCCTGACAGCAACGCCACCCTGTTGAGTAATGCTTTACGTGCAGCCACAGGACGTCGTGTTACGACTCAAACTGTGTGCAGTAAGCTGCATGATGCGAAACTTCACTCCCGACGTCCAAGGCAAGGTCCATCTTTGCAACTACGGCACCATACATCGCGGTACAGATGGGCCCAACAACATGCCGAATGGACCGCTCAGCATTTTCATCACTTTCCCTTCACCGATGAGTGTCACATATGCGATCAATCAGAGAATCGTCAGAGACATGTTTGGAGGCAACCCTGTCAGTCTGAACGCCTTAGACACACTGTCCAGGGAGTGCAGCAAGTTGGGGGTTCCCTGCTGGGTATTAGAGGTACTGGTTTGTAGAGTAATCTGGAGAACCACCTCTGGAGGTCCAGCTGTATGGTGGTACAACTTGCAATGTGTGGTTTTCATGAGCAATAAAAGGAGCGAAAATAATGTTTATGTTGGTCTCTATTGCATTATTCTGTACAGGTTCCGGAACTCCCGGAACCGAGGTGACGCAAAACATTTTTTGATGTGTGTCATAGACATACATCAAACCCGCTCTCGTAACAATAAAAATGAACTTGTACGAAATTATATTGACATCCAACCATATCTTCTGGATGTTTACCTATTTTGTCAGGCATTGTATTTATTTTTAATATAGAAATAAATCAAGAAAACTCACAGTTCAATTCATTACAGTCTCTAATATCTATGGGAGCATTTGCGAATCTGTACGTTACACAGCATGGCATATTTCCAATATATGTTAGGTAATACCCAAAAAAGTTGCTTGATAAGTACAGTCAGGATATTTCTGAATATGTACATCAACTCATAGGACGATACTCATACATTTCACACACTGTGTATCTCCAGATCAACAAAACATTTAATCATGTAGTTTCCCTACAACGCTGTCCGCGCAGAATAAATAAAGTTTAGAAATTTATACTTTTCCTCGTATTGCAATTTTAATGGAAAACACGGCATCTTGACAAGTTTCAGCATGAACTTTCACATATTATTTACAGGAAGACCAAAAATATTCTGGAAAGCCTGTAAGTGTGTTGCTGTTTCCGAGTTACTTAGCAAATCAGGTCGTTGCTCGCGCAATTTCTACTGGCCCACCTGATGTAATTAGTATCATTTGTTCTCATAGAGTAGATGATAGCACCAAGACAGTCCAGCCTTTGCCTGAGGTTCGATCCTCAGTGCCTTCCCGTGTCCATACTTTGTGTAGCTCTCTTCTTTGCTCTCAGAAACCCAAACGAAGAACATATTGGGCGCCACCGTCTCTGGCAGGGCGATTGAATTTGCGCGTGCAAAGTCGTCATAGGCTAAAGTCAACGCATGTTAACTGACAAACGGCGCAGCGTACAGTTTTTTTTTCTTTTAGACTATTTCTCAGCACAACCTACTCTGGAGCATCCTCACAACATTTACAGCCAGTTTCTGACTACTCTCCTATTTATACATCGAGACTGTAGAAGGCTACACGAGCCACATTCGATGATATTTGCCGTTAAACTCAAGGTGGAGCTGCGCTGAAGTGCACAATAATATGTAGCATAAAGTTTTATTTCACAAAAAAAGCAGCCATTTGGGCTAGCCACCACAGCTACGTCCCTTCCACGCCCTCCCCCACACCATCCCCCAATTGAAAACAATATAACAACATGTTTCCGAAAATATGTTCGTATAGGAAACGTAAACAGCCAAACCTTCTCAACCGACTCTTGATATAAAAGAAAGGTACAATATGTGATCAGAATTATCCGGACACTACCAAAAACAAACGTTTTTCATACTAAGTGCCAGGTACCCCATATCAGCGAACTCAGGAGTCGTGAGACACCATGAGAGAGCAGAATGGGTCTCTCCACGAAACTCACGAACGTCGAATGTGGTCAGGTGATTGGGTGTCACTTCTGTCATACGTCTGTACGCTAGATTTCCACACCCCTAAACATCCCTAGGTCCACTGTTTTCGATGTGATAGTGAAGTGGAACGTGAAGGGACACGTATAACACAAAATCGTACAGGCCGACCTCGTATGTTGACTGACACAGACCGCACACAATTCAAGAGGGCCGTAATGTGTAATAGGCAGACATCTGTCCAGACCATCACACAGGAATTCCAAACTGCATCAGGATCCGCTGCAGGTACTATTACATTTAGGCAGGAGGTGAGAAAACTTGGATTTCACGGTCGAGCGGCTGCTCATAAGCCACACATCACTCCAGTAAATGCCAAACGACGCCTCGCTTGGTGTAAGAAGCGTAAACATTGGACGATTGAACAGTGGAAAAACGTTGTGTGGAGTGACGGATCACAATACACAATGTGGCGATCCGATGGCAGGGTGTGGGTATGGCGAATGCTCGGTGAACATCTGCCAGCGTGTGTAGTGCTAAGAGCTAAATTCGGAGGCGGTAGTGTTATGATCGTGTTGTTCGTGGAGGGGGCTTGCATCCGTTGTTGTTTTGTGTGGCACTATCACAACTCAGGCCTACATTGATCTTTTAAGCACCTTCTGGCTTGTTGAAGAGCAATTCGGGGATAGCGATTGCATCTTTCAACACGATCGAGCACCTGTTCATAATGCATGGCCTGTAGCAGAGTGGTTACACGACAGTAATACCCCTGTAATGGACTAGCCAGCACGAAATCCTGAACTGAAACATACATAATACCTTTAGGACGTTTCTGAATGCCGACTTCATGCCAGGTCTCATTCCCCAAGAAACCATCCAGCGCCTGATTGAATGTACGCCTGCGAGAGTGGAAGCTGGAATCAAGGCTAAGAGTTGGCCAACACCATATTGAATTCTCGCATTACCTATGGAGGGCGCCACGAACTTGCAAGTCATTTTCAGTTCGGTATCTGGATACACACATAATGTAGATGTGTCACGCTTATTGCAATTCATTTATTTAGTGGGGTGGATCCTATAGGAGAAGGTAAGCTCTTGCACCCCTCCGACTTTTTAATTGACATTTACCGAATGTGGATATACTTCATATTGCTAACATATAAAGAAATTGTGAGAATTTGAAACTAGATAAGCCACTGTAATATCTCCAGTGACCAGCTGAGGATTAGCAACCTACAGTTGAATTAGTACTCTTACAATTACATCTTTAATCACATACAAGTATGCGGTAGAGACTTCAGATTATCTAGCATATCTAGAAATTTAGCGATCTGCACAATATGTTACTCAAATGAAGTCATGTAGTAGTGGTCTCTAATTGTAAACACAGTAATTAAGGGACGACGAACTTTAGAAGTAGTTGTATCAAATTTTCATCCAGTCACACGATATTGTTTCACATTTTGCACGCATCGCATAAGGCCAACTGCTGCAGCGTCACTTTCTAAAACACACACGTCTGGTACCTTCTCAACTGTTAAGAAAACAGAGTATGGTCTACATTTAAAAATTCTTCATTGGTGGCCAGAGACTGAGCAATGTCAGTCATTCTTTTTCTTTCGTATTATTTGTGTGCGGGCATTACCGACACGTTACTGAATTCAGTACTGTTATGTTTGGTAGTCAACTACTTCTGTGACATACCCGTTCTATAGCTTAACATACTCGTTCCCTAGTTTGGAGTGCGTCTCCATAAACCCTTCACTGCTCTCGATATCTGCAGTCAGCTCATATGCAAATGGGCATGGTGTAATTTTCATGCTGATAGACTAACACTTTATCGTTTCCCACTTGTTATTATCTCCCACTCTTTCCCATCACAGCCACATGATGCGCACCTATTTGTGAAACCTGTAGGACCAAATAACCAGCGTCCTCAATTGATACACAAGAGTGACTTGTTCCTCCGTCAGTTCAAAATAAATGCTGGTAATTTCACCTTGTTCGTTATTATGACTGGTAACGTTGGACGCACTTTTGTCGTCTCTCAGACTCTCGTTAATTGTGCGAGGAACACATATGCAAAACATTAGTTGTTAATGACTTACAGGACTTGGCCTGTATGTAAATACGGTGTAAATACGCTAATTTTAAATCTCTACATTGCAAACGTTAGCCGGCCTCCAGTTCATAAAGCAAGAGATATGCAGCTCTGTAGAGAGCTGCAGACAGCACGAGCCTGCAGTAATAGCCTGTTGCTTAAGGAAATAAAATTTTGTTTACATTTGTTGATTGGTTGCTACGCCCAAATATCAGTTGCGTAGATGTGACTGTGGAATTTCATCACTGATTAATATTTGCACAGGTTCTCATTCGGCAGAGGGTAACGTCAGTTTGTATGCTATTAAGCCCGCGGAGCGCAAAACCTTCTCTGCTTATAACGGAAAGTGTTTTTCTGTTGCACCAGGATTAGACATCCAATTCTAGCGTTTTGGCAACATCGGCTCATTTTATATTTCGAATACTCACGTGCTGCAGACTATCATTTATGCACGATCCAAGTTTTCACTGAACCGTACATTCATGGTGTGTAGTTAACAAAATTTCCATGGCCGTGTCATAATATTTACGTATTACAACGTGTTTTCCCTAATGCCCTCGTCAATCAATAGCTGACTTTTTACACGACTGAATTAGAAAAAAAAACTAACTAGAAATCTACAGTATATTTATTGGGTTCCAGATATATCTTCTGTAATTAGACTGTTGTTGAGAAACATTATGCTGTGTATGGAGAGAAGTCTGGAAAAATAATCTGTGCTGGATGGCATAGGTATTTTTTTGTCGTCTTGTAAACGCATCTCGTAGACAAGATGTTTAGTTCTGAAAGGGCTCATTATGAATTCCACATGAAAAATTTCATGTCGTCAGCTTCTCAAAGATAAATAAGCAAATGAGAGTTTGGGCACTAAAAGCTTCTTTGCACTTTCCGAGATGATAACACAGAATCGGCAAAATTTAATGTCGTTAACTGTACTGTGTGGATGAATCTCTCTGTATTTCACACTAAATAGATGATAACTCAATGATTTACCATGCCCGTTCACATCCTCTGGGTCTATTAACACTGGACGGAGCGTTTCATCTAATACGATGTGAACGTAGTAAGGGCGCAGAGTAATGTAATATCCAGATAGGCATAGGCACTTACAGAATTTCAACTGCGAAATCTTTCCAGGAATTTAAACAGCGTATTAATGGTTTGAAAAAAGCTGTCGATTATTGGCCAATCAAGTATGGAAAGAATATTTTTGTTGTAAATGCCGGGAAAAATCTCCAAAGTGTATGGAATGGACAGTATACCATATAGCTCTGATGGATTTCCCTTCGCTATAGGAAGTCATCTAGAGTCAGTGTTTCTCACAGCAGGTTAGTTGTACAAGCTACAACGTACCACGTCTTACTTGTCAGAGTAACATAAGTCATATCAACATTTATTTATCAACCATTACAATATTTATTTTTCAGTCACGACATGTTGTGGAACGTCAACTTCACAGTAAGCTATTAGTAACAAAGCGAAACTCCGTTGAAAAGTACGGAGTTACATTGCTCACATGGATAATACATAGCCTAAATGAAAAAAAATTGCATCTAATGAGCTATGTCTTACTTAGCTAAATTTCAGGTGTAAAAGTGTCTAATGAAGATGTACATATAAATATTATTTAGAAAGATCACGGTTTTTCAAATAAACGTAAAACACTTTTTATTTTATTTCATGTTTCGTTGTAACAAAAGACCAACCTCAGACATGATACCGACTGTAATTACAGAACATATGAAGGGCTTATTTCAATAGTGGTACAAGTCCATTACCACCACTTTCCTGCCCATAATGCTTCTGAAATTAATGATCCAAATAAACAGAAAGAAAGATTCATCTCTAGCAAGAAGCCGTATGCTTGAAAATTTCTGGTATCTCAACTGCAGATTTTCCAGCGCTCATTTAACTTTAGGTCTCTGTATCTCCAAATGAACAAAAATGGACTTGTACCCCTATCGAAATAAGCCCTTCATGTATCAAGTCATAGTACTGAGCTTTATTGTGCCTGAGTACGTTGTTCAATCTAAACTCATCGTTTTATGAAAAGGGACATATTCCTACAGTGCCAAATACGATTATTTCAACATACTTAAAAAGTATAAATTATTGACTCCTCAAAATAATTTTTATTATCATCTTGCACAGTTCATTGCCACTGCCGAAGTCTATTTGGAACATAAGCCTCTGGGTCACCTTTTGTCTTCCCAAAAAAATTATTCAAATGGCTCTAAGCACTATGGGACTTAACATCTGAGGTCATCAGTCCCCTAGACTTAGAACTACTTAAACCTAACTAACTTAAGGACATCACACACATCCATGCCCGAGGCAGGATTCGAACCTGCGAGCGTAGCAGCAGCGCGGCTCCAGACTGAAGCACCTAGAACCGCTCGGCCACCGCGGCCGGCTTGTCTTCCCACAATGTTTGTTTAAACAAGGTGATCATTACAGATTGCTTAATATTGTGGTAACGGCCCATTAGACGTCATGGCTTAGTGTGAAAGACTGGAATTTTTAACTAAGCTCAGGACTATGTACTCGTAGAAACACATCCATTCTTTTGATGGGACACATTACAAGCCCCCTGCCATTTTGTCTCCCTCTTGGTCTTTTTCCCTTCTCTTTCATCTCTCGTATCTTTCTGGGTATCCTCGTCTCCTCTTTTCGCTTAACATATCCATCCCATGTAACCCCAAATTCTTCTGTTCCATCCTGTAATGATTCCTCCTAATGTCCTGATCCTCAAACTGCTTTAACTGTCCACCTTTTTCACTCCAATGGTATTCCACATCATCACAGTAGCATGCATTTTGCTTCTGTGTCTTCCTTTCGTTACCCAGCTTACCGAGCATACATCAGGGCTAGGACGCAGTGCGTCTGATATACGGCCCTTTTGCTTAGGGACATCTTTGCTCCATTGCAGACATTTTGCACGCTTCAGAAATAATTCTGCTCGCGTGTCCCACTCATTTAGTTCTCTTTCGTTTCTTTCAGCTTCCGAGATGAAATTCTCCAGCTACCCAACTCGTTCCCCGTCAGTTGTTGGTGCTGTTCTGCCCATCTTTTCGTTTCTGATAGTGACCATCATGTCACATTTATGTCAAATTTCATTCCCTCATAGGACTTGGGAAGAAACATAGGTACAAAGAAGGTAACTGGAAAGAAACCATGGGTATGAGAAGAAATACTTCAATTGATAGACGAAAGGAGGAAGTACAGAAATGTTCCGGGAACCTCAGGAATAGGAAAATACACGTCGCTGAGGAATGAAATAAATAGGAAGTACAGGGAAGCTAAGAGGAAAGGGCTGCAGGAAAAATGTGAAGAAATCGAAAAAGAAATGATTGTCGGAATGACAGATTCAGCGTACAGGAAAGTCAAAACAACCTTCGGTGACGTTAAAAGCAAGGGCGATAACATTAAGAGTGCAACGGGAATTCCACTGTTAAATGCAAAGGAAAGGGCGGAGAGATGGGAACAACACATTGAAAGAATCTATGAGGGGGAACATTTGTCTGACGTGATAGAAGGAGTAAAAGGAGTGGATTTAGAACAGATAGATTTTATAGGAGGTTTGGAGGACTTAAGATCAAATAAGGCAGAAGGGATAGATAACATAACTTCTAAAATCATTGGTGGAAGTGGCAAGAAAACGATTATTCACGTCCGTGTGTAGAATGTATGAGTCTGGCGACATACCATCTGACTTTCGGGAAAGCGTCATCCACACAATTCCGAAGACGGCAAGAGCAGTTCTGACACTGCGGTTAATAATAGAAGCAAGACTAAAGAAAAATCAAGACACGTTCATAGGATTTGTCGACCTGGAAAAAGCGTTCGACAATGTAAAATGGTGCAAGATGTTCGAGATTCTAAAAAACGTAGAGTAGCCTATAGGGAGAGACGGATCATATACAATATGTACAACAGCCAAGAGGGAATAATAAAAGTGGACGACCAAGAACTGTTCAATCTGTACATCGAGGAAGCAATGATGGAAATAAAAGAAAGGTTTAGGAGTGGAATTAAAATTATAGATCTCAGTGATACGATTCGCTGATGATATTGCTACTCTGAGTGATAGTGAAAAATAATTACCTGATCTTCTGAACGGAATGAACAGTCTACAGAGTATGGATTGACAGTAAATCGAAGAAAGACAAAGGTAACGAGAAGTAGTAGAAATGAGAACAGCAGGAAACTTAAATTATGGTCACGAAGTGAATTATTTGTAGTTTTTGACCTTCTGCGGTGTACAACACTCACAGACACTAAGATCGCAATTACAGTTCCGTTCGTCCTGAAACCAAGAGAATGCACGCTTACGTTTGAAATATGTAGTCACAATTTAGGCTATAACATTCCAGAACTGCTGATGAGTGGAGTTTACTCACATATTAAGGAACAAATACATGCTACGTTGCACTCCAAAACATGTTCAGATGGTGAAGGAATCAAGTGATAAGAAATATTTCCTTCTGAGGTATATCGCTGGGCCTACAGCGCCAAGAGAAACGACAGAACTTCACGTAATCGAGATCTTTCAGGCTGTCGATGGATAATGGTCCGAAACGGAGTCCTGTCGGTGGTTTGGGGCGAAACAGGAGAAAAAAGCTGGGGCACGGGAGAGATTCAGTCAGTGATTGGATGGAGAGGAGAAGCGCGGGTGGCGGTGGGGGAGGGGTGGAAGAAAATTGCCACCCTCTCGAGAAGGATCCCGCGGACGCTCTTTCACAAAGTTGCAGCACATCGAGAGCTCTGTGCGGCTCCCAAAGCTGCGCACGCAAAGACTCGCCGACTTCCCAACAATTTTCAGTTTCGGACAATAGAAAGCTTCCATCTCTGCGATATTCATACGGTAACGTGGTCGAATTTTTCTCCTAAGCAAAAAAGATTTAACTGCCTTAGAAATAAAACAAAGCATATCCATTGCTGATGGTAACGCCTGTGCATTGAAAAAATGGTTGTTTTAGTCACCTGTCTCAAACAGTAATGTTTCGTGCTTGGGCTGGCAGTGACACATCTATACTGTGTTCTTTAGCGTTCAAGGAATGAATTTATCTCACTTATCGAGAAAGATTGTTCTTTTGCCTACAAGACAGGAAAGTCAACGCTTACCATCCTTCCAAACACAAGAATTTTGGGCGCGACTCACTAGTGTTGGGAACTAGGTAGGTAGCTGAATAATTATGGTGTTGTAGAAAGAGTCAACTGACTACTGGGTGGACCCGAACCCCACCGAAAAAAATCCGGAGGCTGTTTAGGGATATTGTTTGATTATTTTCGTGTGGCAGACCCTTGGTCACCACTGAAGAAGTACTGTTTTCTGTCAGGAACTCTTCAATAGAATTACGCAGCTCCTGTTTTACTTACAGTGTGGGACTGTATCTCGTGCCTTTTAGAAATTTGAAGTTTGTTTTTATTAAATAAATACAATGTGTCCAACAGATTATTTTACTCTGATATTCATGGCACAAAGTGCTTCATTACTTTAGAAGTACCCACACGGGTGATACAAGGAATCCCATCGGCTGAAAGTATAATCTGAAGGTAACTATTTACTTTTCAGATAACCAAGAAATGTCCATAGACACATTTTAGTCAGTCTTCTTAGAAATACCAGAGAAATTTGTGTAACCTCCAAACAACTCCAAGTGTTCTCAGCTCTATTCGGTCAGCCCCAGATATTTTATCTCTCATTTATCAGCTATTTCAAAACTTGGAATTACCTGTTAATGTGAAAACTGTCTAGTTTCACTATCGTTCGGTACATGTTTTGCCATAAGAGCCCTAGAAGTCGCTAGGTAAGTCAGTTCGTACATCTAATAAGAACATGTACAGTGAAGCAGTGTTATCAAGAATCCAATCTCAGAAATTGGCTTTTACCTTGTATATGCAAGCTCAAGCTTCAAGAGCAATAGACAAAGTGTATGACTTGTGTTGAGCTGGTTTTCTATTTTAAATCTCACAGTTCGCGATTTTTAGTTGGTTGTCGATATTCACAAGAAGCTCGACAACCAACTAAAAATCGTGCGTTTTCTTATATATTGCAGTAAAGTCAACGAAATGAAGCAGACTCTCACACATCGACAACATCGTATAGAAATGGCATAACAAACACAAAAAACGCACTTGAAAATGGGAATCATTTCACGAAACACGTCGTGCGAAAAATAAAATAAAGGAAATCGTGACTGGTAGCAGATGAGTTATCTGTAAACAAACCTGCAGTGTAACGAAAAATAAAGATGTCTACTGTAACGGAAAAATTATTAAAGGGAGAAATGTTTTAAGATATCTAGGATATAATAATTTTTCACGTCATTTAGGAGCGACAGTGAACGTAAACTACAGTTTTAAGGAAAAGCAGTCGGCAACAAATCATTTTTTTTTTTTTTTTTCGGGGAGCTGTTTCGCTCTATATAACTCTTTTTGACTAGACTCTGAAATGTAGAACGTAACATGACATGTTTGAAAAACTTAATCCCCTTAAAAAGCGCCGACCGGTGTGGCCGAGCGGTTCTAGGAGCTACAGTCTGGAACCGCGCGACCGATACGGTCGCAGTTTCGAATCCTGCCTCGGCCATGGATGTGTGTGATGTTCTTAGGTTAGTTATCTTTACGTAGTTCTAAGTTCTAGGAAACTGATGACCTCAGATGTTAAGTCCCATAGTGCTCAGAGCCATTTGAACCTTAAAATCAACATCAAAGCCAGACAGCTATAAAATAAAACGTTGTGTTTGCCAGATGACATCAGCAGCTCGTACACGGAGCTGCTGTATCGACTGGTACATGTCGTCAGCTGTTAAATAGCTAGCAAAGTAGGCGTTATAGGTGGGAAGGTCCGCACACGTTTTCTTTCATCCCTAATAAAAGCGATTAAAATCCACAAATAGCGTTTGTATAAACAAATATATTTGTGGAAGTTAAGTAGTTATGTATTACATGTAGATACATAGTATGATGTTTCTCAATATACACATACGCTGTTTGTGAATTTTAATCGCTTTGTTAAGGATCTCGTGGTGAATGGTGGGCGGAGCTTCCTCTGTTTAACACCAATTATTTGATAGTTAGTTAGGAACTGATGATAGGTGTCACTAGATACTCACAGCAGACACATGAAATGGTTCCTCACTTGATATTTTAACACGTGATTTCATCTTACATTCCTCAAAATTTTATTTTTGTGTTTCAGACATAATTAGGAATTGAAAAATTTTCGCAAAGGCAAATATTATGATATAGAAATCATATTATCCACCTGCTGTGACCTGTGTATCAGGACAAAGAAAGTTCTGTGTAGAATACAGGCATAAAAGATGTGCTTTCAATTAAGGACGCTGGGTATGAGGAGCAGACACAGCATCAGAAATGAAACAATGTGAAATATGCTTCGAAACAGTCTCGTAAAGAAACAATGGAGAAAAGTAGGGTGAAATAGTTTGACTGTGTTGAATGAACGGGAAAAGACAGAGTACCAAGCAGAATTCGGAAATGAACATACTCTGGAAGAAGACCGGTTGGAAGACCACGAACAAGATGGAGAGACGAAGTGAAGGGCGATCCGGATCAAGGAGGACTAGAATGGTCATTCGTGATGCAGCTGTTGTTACCCATACTCAGCAGGATCTGAAGTCTCTTCTTACAATGCGCTGGTCTTGTTCCACAGTGATCTTTGCGTAGGACGACGGGTGTAACTTACTCTCTGCAGTCCGGACATACTTGAAGGCATTCCAAGACATCGAGTTGTCGTTTTGTATCGCAATATTTGCTGCATTTGGACGTTAGCGATTTGCTGTATAGTCAAGCGCTCAAACGGTGACTGGTAACGCATTGGCGTTACTGAGCGTCAGTCTCTTTGTAAACGAGCTCTAGTAGAACGACCGTCAGTAATTTCTGTCTGGAAGTACTGGATGAATTTTACAAGGTAAAGAATCATAAACAAAGACTCATAAGTGCTGAAAATACGTTTATCAGTAAGGCAGGAAGGGAAATATTTTGTCACAATGCTCTTACAGACACTGTAAGTGCACCTGAAAATTTCATGTGGCAAACCCGCTAATGTCAATTCCTCCTTTGCAGCTAACATCTGCATTATTACGTAACCAGCCAGCACAGTTATCGTCTTGTCACTGGAAGTGGAAGATTATAAACGGTGTTCTCGTTGAAACTCCTGAGGATGAAATCATCGACCAAAGACCCGGCGGGATAGGTGGCTAAATGCACAGGTTCTCTGCAGCTTAATGTGTATCAATCCAAAGGACCTGCCAGATCTCGAATTAGGTGGTTGCATATTTTTGTGGAAGAGTGATAGCTTGTGGAAATGATATAAGCCCTCTAAGGCAAAGGGCTTTAATTGACGTATAAGAACATTTGTCTTGTGATAGTTCTATCGAGGAGGAAAAACGGTCCTACCCGAAATCGTTCTGAAATTTTACAGAGTATATTTCGTCTTCCATCGTTGACGGATCTGCGGTAACACAGTCGTGTAATAAACTCACTGTCAGTGCACAAAATACGTTTGTTTAGCACTGTGCAACTTCCCGCCTCTTGAATTGATTAGAAAAACAATATTATTTTCTTCAACAAATCATTTCCCAACGTACGTGTATTGCACGTCACATAACATTCGAAGACTATGGAATCTGCAGTGCAATTAACTTGAAGTACTTCATTTTCCAAGACAGAATCACATATTTTCAAATACTGACGAAGCTCTCTGACAATTCTGAAAATGGAAGAAACGTAGCTGGCTTTCCTTGAGTACGTAGTCGCTGGTATTGAGATGAGAGGGCTGAAGATCGACTTATTTACTTCACAGAGAAAGCTTGGCCATCTGTACAACAAGCGCGTATGCTCTTTGAGGCCGTAATGCTCTTGGCAGTCACACCCAACGTTGCCATCAATTTTAGTTCGGAAGAATCTTGCTTTTCGGCACTTAGATAATAGAGACGACTTTTTCCAGTCAACTGCTGATGCCGCTTCCGATATTAGAGCAGGTAGTTCTGATTCTAAATTCTCAACATTGTTAATATGAGGACAGGACTTACTCCCGATCGCACATTCAGTAATGTCAGACAGGGTCCCCTTCATAACTGCATTTATATTACTTTACTGATCTATAATTAATAAACTCCAGATCGCGTACATGGTTCTCAATATGGCGTGTTAGTGATTCAGTTCAGTTGTGCCTTGGTACTTATTGAACTGAGTCTTCTTATAGTACCCGCTGCCAGGTGAATTGAGCGCGTATAATTGAAACGAACACTTCTCAGACATTTTCTCTGAAGGTTGATGATCTAATTATTCATCCTAGTGTTCGTATGTTAATGCACTGGTTCCCTTTGGCATAACTTGTAGATGTCAGGCTTTTATTTTTGATGTTGTTGCCAGCTTTGAATCAAGGATTTAAAATATATTTGGAAGTTTTTGAAAGCGTTTGGCTATTTGCTGGTAATTTCAAATTGTCTAATAATCTTGTCGGTTGTATCGCTGAATGAAGTCCTTCACTTCTGCAACTTTCGAGGTGTTTAACTGCCTCGAAACTCGCTTAAGACAATATTCTGGATTTACCTGTTTATGCTTATTTTCCCTAAGATAGACGCTCACAGCAGACTATCCACTGATAATAAAATCCTATGTAGTGGATATACTCGATCTTATATTTGCGATTTAAGAATTGGCAATTCTATATTACTGTGCACTTAACTACAATCACAGGGCTGGTATTTTCAGACTCAATGTAGTGAATACAATGCTTATACGATCCTCTACATATTTAATCCGTAGCTCCGTACTTACATCAGCTATAAACCTGTTCCTTTGTAGCCGCTGAGCATAACGCGTCTGTTACGTTTTGTAACATACATTCTAACACGCGTCAGGTTTCTAAAGCCATGATACCCGAATGGAAACCGTTTCCCAAAGCAAAGCAACATGCAACGACTTGGATCATGGCGCAGCCAATTCATATAATTTTTGGATCTAAAGTAACGGAAATCTGACGCTATTTGACGTACTTGCAAAGTGAACACCATAAAGCAGCTCGTCATCCCAAATGTAGGCTTACGTACATCAACTTTCTCGTTTTCTATATGTAAAGCTTAGGGTAATGTTTTGAAATGAGACCTCACGTAAAAGGAAAGAAAAGTAATGTGAATTCTATAAAAGTGTCATTGAAGAAATAACTCAGTGGACAATTTCTCAAAGATTTCTGTACAAAAGACTGAAATATGAAATTGTTGTACTGTATAAAATTATTTTTAAAATGAGTTTGTTTCCTCTTATGTGAAATTGCTAAAGGCTAAATAAATATCTTTAAAATGGTCTTGTGGATAGCGTTTGTAGCCCTCGTCCGTAGGGTCCCAGTTTCAATCCCTGGTCGCGTTGAAATTTTTCCGCTCACACCTGTGTGTATGTTATTGTTTGTTGTCCTCATCATTATTTTACCATCATTGATAAGCAAGTCGCCGAAGTGGCGTAAAATAAAGAGACTTACACGAAGCACCCCGAACGTTGCGAACGGCGTTTCCCGACCAGTAAAGCCATACACACATTTCATTTCATTTTACCGATATGCGCGCACAGCCGCATGCAACAGCTATTATTCAACAAATCAGCGTCAGATGCAGTCATTATTTAAGAATAGTTTGATATGAACACGCGTTATACCGTTGATAACTTTCAAATATGACTTCGGTTTGGTTTCCATATTTTTTGTGGGGGTAGTACAAACCAAACAACGAAAAAAAAGTTCCGTAAATATAGACTCCAAAATGCATACGTTAAGAGCTATGGGTACTTGTTCAGTAGAAGAGAGATGTTTCAGTCTAAGATGAACAAATGCTCATATCTCTTACGGTACGCATTTTAAAGCCCATGTTTACAAGATATTTCGATCCTTACTACCACTTCTGATAGCTGTGTACGCAACAGTGGTAGCAACTACAGAAGCGGTACATGTATCCCACCGTCGACAGGTATCAGAGAGATTTCAGCCCACAACATTCGACTCTGTCGTTTCCGCAACAGCGTCTCTCGCCTCAAACTCATAAATTTACCCTTCTCCATAATATCTATCTGAATGTTTGTAACATCATGGAATCACCCTGTACATTTTATGGGGCTTTCTATGTAATTATGGATATGATATTTTTCTGTTTTTTGCGCGCTCTCAACATGTATGGAAATGTGCTCCTTGAAATCCCTTGATTCCAATCGCATTTGAGAATTATGAGTGAGAACTGGTGTGTGATAAGGTCGATATGACACGATGAAATGTGATGAGAAATGAAATGTGCTCTAGATACGAGAGGGCTTAAACAACAGCTTACTGACAAACGTAATTTGGCCAATTTTTACACAATGATAGATGTTCTCAAAATGAACAAGCACATAAACCTTCCTTTCTCTGAAATGTTGTATGCTGGAGGAATCGTTGTCGTAGGGGGAAGCAAGCTGTGAATCACCTGATTCTCCAGTGGAAGGACAGGTACTCGGGATGAAAGCGGGAAAGGGCAAATAAATTGTGCCAAGCGCTTTGACAGCTGCGCAAAGCACTGCACCACAATGGAATGCCGCCACTGCGCCGTGTCTTTGTGCGAGCTAAGCGTGGGCTGAAGTATGTGTGCGTGTGTGTGTGTGTGTGTGTGGGTGTGTGGGTGTGTGTGTGTGCGGGAGGGTGGTGGGGAAGCTTCGGCAGAGCTGGGACAGCGAGCGCCTGCTCAAAGTTTGGGGGCGCCCACGTTTGCTGCTGTGGCGTTTCTGGGCACACAGACCGGGAGGCATCGTGCTACTAGGGCAGTGGTACTGCAGCCTCTACTCGGTGTTGGTGGTTGGTGTTGTTTGGATACACGACACCCACTGCTCCGAGAAATTCGACCGCTTCGTCACGCAACAATACGTTTTTATATTCTTATTCCATTGCAGTATTTATTTCAGATAGCGTCTGTGAAATCAGTCTTACCATCTGCCTTCGAAGATACTGAAGACATTTAGAACACATAGCTATCTTTGTCAATCATAGTTTTCATGTTGAATAAAAACCGCTGCAGCTGTTGTAAATACCTTATTAAAGCCATGACCGGTTTAGTGATTTCAATTGTTTGTTGAATTGATTTGTTTGATGTATTGTTTGTTTCAATTACATACAAAAACATATCTCAAAACTAAAATCAAAACCTGACAAATAACAGTAATGTGGTTACCATCAGCTCAGTTGCAGAGATTGCGAGAAGATATACATTGCAATGACTGGCAGGACATTTGACACAAGACATAAAGAACATATCAGAGCATTCATTCAACATTTGCGGATCACCTAAAAGAAGAACACCATAGTCCAAGCAGTATTGAAAACGATATGAATATAATAAAAATCAATAAAAACAGACACTTCCTCCCTTTCCAAGAAAATTTCCACATACAAAAAGCATTAACGCAAAATAAACAGTTGCTCAATGACCAGATATATTGAAAAAAAGACTCTATATAGAATAATTGATGAAATTACATGAAAAATAAAGTAGCCTTTTCCATCCATCCCACCTTTCCACTCTCCCACAACACCCCACCTCACCTTCTCCACTAACCCACACTCAATTACACTGCCGTATGCTTATGTCCACTCATAATAGCTTCCCCCTTCCCTAAAAAAGTATAAAAATAAAAAATAAATAAAAAAATAAAAACACACACAATTAAATAGAATAACACGCATACAATCTGAATTTAAAAAAAGTTGTAGTTCAAAGACACTAGTGGAAAGGTTATGTTAGCAACACTACAAAACACAAACAACAATAGATACTTGAAGTACAGTGGTGTGCCAAATTCGTAGTGTTACAGAGTATCTAAAAAATAGACGAAAATTATCAGTGTCAAATCATAAAAACATCGATATGCTAGCGGGCCGCATTTCCCGATGTAAGCGAGAAATCAGCCGAAAAATCATCGTAAGTACAAATTAACCTATTCTTGACGAACCGGGATTCGACCTAAAAGTCAGATCAAAATATAATTAACATAATTAGATACCACCGATAATGCTTTACCTCGATAAAACGAAATGCATCTGGTGAAAAAATCACGCATTTTTGTAGTTGCAACGACAAACCCAAAAATACCTCCAAGAGTCAGGAGAACTCGTAGACACATGAATAAAACTCTAGAATCGGTTATAAGCATAGAATTTAGAATGAAACATAGCCTTTAGAAATGACAAGTTCTAAAAATTTTAAAAATCCTTACAACTAAGAGATATATGAGAAAAATTGAAAAGAATTAAAAATTTCAAAAAGGAGAATAGTCTTATTAAAGGCACCAAGGGAGAGGATGTACGAGGGTGAGGGGAGGACGAATAAAAAGGGCTGTTCATTTAAGTAATCAAAGTTAGCCAAAAACGATTTACGACTTAATTCAGTTTGAGAATTAAATGTTTTGTTTGAAGGCTTACTTAACGCCTGGCAGATCTACAGCTTCTCAGAGATGTTAAGAACGATACCATCACGTACCATATGCAAAACTGTAAGACCTGATATTATGATGGGATGAGGTCAGCGCAACACGAGGCACTTGTAGGAACGGGAAAAGACAGTGTGGGTCAAACGGGGCACAGCGGTGATGTTCTCTATCACATCATGGTTGGGAGACAGCATTGGGTGACCTGCAAGTACAATTGCAACCACATTTAACAGAACTACGAAGCATGCAATATCACGCTCTACAGTGACATAAGAACTGCGTGGAGGTATTCCCCTCGGGCGACGATCAGTACGCTGCGTTCCGTTGACGCCCTTACATCGGCATGATCGTTTATGATGTTGCCAGCGGCATTTGGACTGGGTGAGGCGTGCTCTTCTCAGCTGAGAGCATGTTGACTGAAAAGTGGTTCTGAGCCTGTTCCCCCCTAGGGCGAGATGTGGGAGTAAGTAATGCACCCAGGAGCAAAGTCGGAGATGATGGTTTCGTGATTTACCTCGAAATCTTCGAACACGGTCAACTCTTCAGGCCGGGCGGGGTAGCCGCGCGGTCTGGGCGCCTTGTCAGGGTCCGTGCGGCTGCCCCCGTCGGAGGCTCGAGTCCTCCCTCGGGTATGGGTGTTTGTGTGTTGTACCATAGCGTAAGTTTAAGTTATATTAAGTGATGAGTCGGCTTAGGGATCGATGACCTCAGCAGTTTGGTCCCATAAGACCTTACCACAAATTTCCAAATTTTCCACTCTCCAGCCAAATTTATTGTGATACTATACTACATGCCCATGTGTTTATTCTCAGGGGTTCATTCGGCCATTACTACATTTTCATGGGTGGAAATGCCTCATCGAACAACGCGGATGGAGGACCTCTTGAAACGAAAGACATATTCGTCGAATGGTCTGGCCTGCCCGTTCTTTCGACACAGCCGGTCGATTACGTGTGGGGTCTTGCAGCATGGCCACGTGCACCACCGACCATCCAGCAGTTGTCAACCGTGAACAACTTCCTTACCGACTTTGTGGCCAGTATGTAAACACGTTCCAGAACAGACATTGCTGTTCGTAGTGATTACAGACTCTATTAAGAACCATGTGTCATCTTTTCTAATTTGCAGGGGACAATGACGTCAGTGTAGTTATCGTCTTTCATTAGAAGTGTGGCTTTAGTTCGTCTCATTGAGTATTCCTTGCAGTTATCCTTTAGTACCATACTGTAGCAGTGTACGTATTGCACACCAGTTTAGATTACAAATGGCGAAAACCCAAAAAGTGCTCCCGTTTTATTTCATGAACCCATCCAGAATATGGAAACAAACTTTTCAGCAAAGGATAGCAGGCAGAGGGGCACGTAATTCCGTCGCATCGATTTCACTCCTCACTCATATATAAAGAGAGATAATTAATCAAGCACGACGGGGTGCTGGAAAGCAACGCCTCCGAATTTTTTTATGTGAAAACTCTTACATATTTTTTTAAATTAAACAAAATTGATTAAAGTTCTACACCTTTGTTCTTCAGGTCTATATATTTATTTCTCAACACATTCACCCTGGCGACAAGACATTTCTCCCATCGAGAGACCAGGTTGTTGATACTGTCACTGTAGTATGTTTGACTATGTTGACGGAGCCACAACCAGAGCTCTGCTTGCACCGCTTTATCATTATCAAAGTGAAATTCACCAGGGTGTTCTATAAGTTTTGGAAACAGATGAAAATCGGGTGGGGCCAAGTCGGGTCTGTATGGTGGATAATTGATGACTGAATCCAAGAGTCGGATTGTTGCAGATGTCGAAGCAGTCGTGTGTAATGCAGCATTGTCATGCTGAAGAAGAGGATACTCCATGTGTAGATGAACTCTTAGAATTCAAAACTCGATTACAGCACGGCGTTTCTTACGGAACCTTACACACTGCCATGTCATGCGTTACAATTCGGAGCCCTCTAGCAGCAGAGGGCAGCAAGTATGTACACATGAAGAATAAAGATGCAGAATTTTAATACCTTTTGTTGTATTTAAAAACCATAATGAATTTTCACATAAAAAACTCCGAGGCATTACATCTGTGTACGCCGTAGTATCTTTTTTTCTAATGAAAGAATATCCTTTTTATTAATGTTTCAGGAAACGCCTTGTCCCTCTTCTCTTCAAAAGCAAAATTTATCTTATTCATAAATGCAACGTTTTCTGGTGTTTTGTCCAAATTCCAACCACTTGCATATCTATAGAAACTAAAATTCTTTATTCTTCTTAAAGAAAAAAATTTAAAATTTTTCTCCTTCTTTATAACATACTTTTATTGCAGTGCCTGTATCCTAATTCATGTGAATAACTGGCATTTAAAATAAAGCTAGTAAGTAAATTAGAATAGAGGTATGTGAAAGCTGGACAGTTAGAAAAATAATGGGTGCAATAAAAACTACAAAGGGCTGGAAAATGAGAAGTAATGAAAAGATCTACAAAAGTACAGAGAAAATATCAGAAGTAAAGATGATGGAAGAAGATGAATCTTTTTTGGACACCTCTGCCACATGAAAGAGAAGAGGCTCACGAAACAAATATTCCTGCGTTTCTGGAAGAAGAAATCGACGTAGCGTGGATTTCAGAAATAAGGAAAGATATAGAAAGAAACAATATCAAAGAATCGGAAATACTAGACATCAGACTTTTCAAGAATAAAATATTAGATTTAGAAGGCTTTCAATGCAGAAGAAATAACAAATCGGGAACAACACGCACAGAAGGAAAGAAAAGACATCAATGGGAGAAGAAGAAGGAGTACTGCAAAATAGGAAACAAGAAATAAAAAAGAGAAGCTGAAGTTGTTACTTAATCCTAATTGGTCAACAAGAAAATAAAAACAAAAGAATCGGAAAAGCATGTGTTTTACATCCAAAATAAAATTCACATGATTCACTAACCTACTCATCGATCTTAAGCTCTCTTACGCACAGGTGCGTGGCTCTAGTGTAGTCAGCAAAAGATTTTTGGCAAATTAGTTTTTTTCTGCTATTTATGGTATAGTTTTGCTAGTCTGCACTTAAATTTCATTAAACGCGTAACTTATGGTACCACGCAGTTTACGAATTGGCCCGGTAGTTGGATAATCATGTTATTTTTCTGACACGATTATCGCTTCTTCTGGTGACAGTACTTCTTGGAAATTGTCAAATTGCTCTGAAGCCCTCCTTTCTCTTCTTCTGTAAGTGTCCAGGACAAATCTCCAATGAATGTATCAGTCCCCACACGTGATGTAAATGGAAGGTGGTGTTTATGGTGTCAGACACAGACAAACTATTATTCTTACGACGAATGTAATTCAGAAGCAAATATAAATTAAGCTTTTGAAGTCATCCAACCAACAAGGTACATCCTTTCAGCTGGTCGCTCTGATCAAATGGAATATATACGGATAATACCAGTATCGAATCCCCGTGACTTTGAATATGTGGCCGCGCGGAGTGAACTCGCGGTTCGAGGCGCCATGTCACGGATTGCGCGGCCGTTCTCGCCGGAGGTTCGAGTCCTCCCTCGGGCATGGGTGTGTGTCTTCTTCTTAGTATTAGTTTAAGTAGTGTGTAAGTCTAGCGACTGATGACCTTAGGAGTTTGCTCCCTTAGGAATTCAGACAGATTTGAATATGTTTGGGGCTAACATAACTCACAAGGATAAGAGACGTTAGGTCAGAGGAATGCGCTTTTTTTCTATTTCGATTCCCATCTTCCTCATTCGTTCTCTCTGCTTTCTCCAGTAACCTTGTCTCGTCGACTTCGTTCATTCTCTGACACTGCAGTGCCAATTACTGTACGTGATAACAAAAAAAAGGCAGTTTCTTGTGGACTAACACATCATGGTAATTGAAAACAAATAAAATTCTTTTACAATCAAGAACTGGAAAAAGGTAAGTTAACAGTAAAATACGCCACATTGTTCTGTAATGTCACTGCTAAATAATCTCATTTGAAAGTCCATGCGATGATATACAGGGTTCGTGGATGGTATTGTTTGAATTACATGGTACGGCGTCGAAACTGCGCTTGCGCGAAATAAGTGTGCGCGTACTGCATAGAGGAAAGGCAGTCATTTGTAATTATGGCCCTGTGGAGCTCAGAGCATCGAGCATTCGCCATCGAGGGTTACTTCAGAAATAACGAGTCTCCCACCACAATTCAGCGACTCTGTCGTCACCTTTTCGAGTTGGAACGACATCGTAAAAATCTAGGATCATCGAACGATTGTACGGTGGGTGCAACAATTCAGGACTACTGAATCTTGTGCAAAGAACGTAACCCCAGGATGACGAAGGACCCAGCGCACCGCGAAGCGAGTGGAGGAGGTGCTTGAAGCAAACATCCCAGCTTCTAGCCGTTCTGCTGTCAGACAGACCTTGGCGCTAAAAATGTCAGATCGTTCCCTGCGACATATCGGCCATCATTGTAGGTCGTACAGAAACTCAACGAAAAAATAAAGTTGCCCGAGTAAGCTTCATTTTGCGCTTCCTGTGACCTCTAGGAGCCGACTCATAGGTGCGAAACCACATACAGTACGTTGTTATATTGAAAACCAAATAAAGAGCTTGTACTACATGTAATGACAACTGTTTTTCCTTGTTTTTAATGTGTTTTTCAGTATGTATGTCAATATGTTTCGACGTTCTGGCCTTTTTATAACCTACTATTTACTCTGTCGGACCCTGCAGAAGTACTCATCACTGGCAGGTATTCAGTTTTAAGCTCACGTTACTGTGTTTCAAAAAATCTCCAGTGATTTTGTTAGGCGATATATTTTCTGATGCGATGCCAGAGGCGATGCTATTGACAAACTGGCGTTTCAGCCTGCTTTGTCTCATGCTCAAAGCAGCCAGCTGCTTGCTATACTGGACATGTAAAAAGAATTTGTCATTAAAATCAGCTTCTTATGCTGGGTCGCACTTATGAATTGAGACGTCTCTGAGGTCAGTCCTGTGGAGGTGCCTGCAAAACCTTCCGCGGTGGAAACAAATACTTGCGTTGGACATTAGGCGGCATATTCCGCACGTCCAGTACGTAAACCACATGATTCGCGGGGAAGAGGGGAGGAGGGTTGGTGATAGATTATAGTTTTGGCAGCGTCTAAGCTGCCGTGTTTTGTACCAAAGCTTCTGCCCAAGCATCACCTGCAGTCAAGTTACAGCGTGGTGCACATGCTCAGTTTGCTGTACGTCTTGATTGTCCTATATTTACAGAAAATTCATTGAAGTCCCATTCAGATGCAAGTGGACCACTTTCTGCATCACAGTCATAAGATGGGCGGTTAATTGCACTCTCTATTGCTAGGTTGTCGTTCACTCAAGACCCAATTACCTATTACAGCAGTTTCGCCGCAGTGTTCTTTGTCTATCACTACTTTCTGGAGTTACGTATTCGAGCGTGCTGATAAGGTAATAAGTCTGGTAAGGATTCGAGGGACCATTTATGAAATTCCTGGCACATGAAGGACGGAGAACAGATAGAAGTATCGGTCACCGAGTTTTCCCAGTAAGGCAAGGGTTACTATCGTGGGCGGAATAGTGTTTAACAATATGAAATTGGTCTTTTGTTAGTGCCAGATTATCTTCTCTGTATCGGTCTATCACTTGGCAGGCCCGTCGTGTACCAAAAGCATTAAGGAAACCGATTAAGGAAGATGGCTGGATCTATAATAAAAACTGCAATTCCTTATTTAATACGACATCTCCGAGAACGTCGAAATAATGTATTTTTAAATGAACGACCACTTTGTTTCACGCACGCTGATAATTACCGTAGGTATGCCTGCATCGTAAGAGTGACGCTGGTATCTCGGACTAATCGGTCAGTGGTACCGTTGTCTTTACATCGGTATTCTTGAGATACAATATACCGGTAGATGAGGAATCTAATTAGGGAATTAGGCTCGCTCCACTTCAACTTAATATGAAAAACTTTCAGTTCTTTCTCACTGATAGATAAATTTATCTGAGCATTTTGTGTTCCATTCATCCGGCTGAAGATGAATCTGTTGTTGCCTTTAACAAGTAGGACTGTTACTGACATCGTACTCCGATGTGACAGCTAGGATCGACAGGCGGGTCGAATGTTGGAGTCATTGAATAAGAATTCTCCGTAGCTGGATTTTCTTGTAACAGCATTTTCTGAATATAACTTATTTTCTGCCTATGGTAGTGAACGTATAAACTCTTTGTGGCTTAATACCCTCTAGTTCTTAGTACAAAGTAAAATGGCAACCAGCCACTGTTAATA
Organism: Schistocerca americana; assembly: GCF_021461395.2. Classification (NCBI taxonomy): domain Eukaryota; kingdom Metazoa; phylum Arthropoda; class Insecta; order Orthoptera; family Acrididae; genus Schistocerca; species Schistocerca americana. Next base: position 3,969,683 of record NC_060124.1, on the reverse strand, counting down.
ATGCACTTTTTGTGACAGTTTTAACTTTCATCTTTACTCAGTCACAGTCAAACCATGTCAGTTTTTCATAAAACCGCTTAATCGCCATTTTCGTGCATGAAGAGATTAGACTGGAATTTAACCGGAACGTTCGGGATACCTAATTGGATCTCGTTTATTGCTGATAACCACACAGGACAAAAAAAAGTGCCCATCACTCAGGAGGCACCACCATAGGCATCCATAAAGTGGGAGAGAGTGGGGCGACGGCAAGAGGGTACATTTACCTTCTCCTGGAACATAGGTACAGAGCTCCCACACGTTTCTGCCAGCGATTCCACTTAACGGCACGATGCTGAGCCCAGCTGTACATAGTGTACTCGTATCTCCAGCAGTCACGACATATCATGGATGTTTTTGCTTACCACACTGTTCACGGGAAACTATGCCAACTCGTAGAAGCGGAGATTATTTGTGCGCTGTTCTGCAGCAAAAGTGGATATGAAACATTTCAGACCTGTGCCGAAGTAGTGTCCTCACCCCTTCCTGTGTTGCTTCGTTACACAGCACTGCAGACTGCACATCGGAATCAGAACAGTAATTTACTGTGTTCTGTGGACAAAAAATGGTTCAAATGGTTCTGAGCACTATGCGACTTAACTTCTGAGGTCATCAGTCGCCTAGAACTTAGAACTAATTAAACCTAACTAACCTAAGGACATCACACACATCCATGCCCGAGGCAGGATTCGAACCTGCGACCGTAGCGGTCACGCGGTTCCAGACTGAAGCGCCTTAAACCGCACGGCCACACCGGCTGGCGTTCTGTGGACAAAGAGCACCTATGATCGCATGGCGGAGCTTCTGCAGTGCTCCCTGAAGAACTCGACCGTGCTAGTATACTGTAGATGTTTGCAATACCGTTTCCTGTGAATGGGGATCGAGAGAGCAAGGGAGAGAGAGAGAGAGAGAGAGAGAGAGAAGAATAATGGTCGAAAAGAATCCATTTACGAGGATTGCGAACGTCTTAAGCCCTGTGGTGTGCAGCACAGCCCTAAGTGCTTCCGTAAATATTGGCTGCCTCAGTTGAATCTTTCTTTTTCAGTTATAAGTCGTTTACGGACTTGATGCTGCCAGCAACGGATTCCTCCCCTGCGCCACCCCCTTCATCTCTGAACAGAAATTGCAATCTGCGTCCTCAATTGTTTGCTGGGTGTATTCTAGTCTCTGTCTTCCACTACTGTTTTACCCTGCACAGGTCCCTTTAGTACCGTGGAAGTTATTCCCCCATGTCTTAACCGGATGTAATTTCTTCCTGTCTCTTCCTTTTGTCAGTGCTTTCCAGTCCAGTCCTTTCGTAGGTGATTCTGCGGAGAGCCTCCGCGTTCCTTATCAGTCCACCTAATTTTCAACAATCTACAGTACCCCAATTCAAACGCTTCGAGTCTCTTCTGCTCCGGGTTTCCAAGAATCCGTATTTGACGACCATACAATGCTGTGCTCCAAACGTACATTCTCAGAAACACCTTCCTCAAATTAAACCCTATGTTTGATACTAGCACGGGATTAGCCGAGCGGTCTTGGGCGCTGCAGTCATGGACTGTGCGGCTGGTCCCGGCGGAGGTTAGAGTCCTCCCTCCGGCATGGGTGTGTGTGATTGTCCTTAGGATGATTTAGGTTACGTAGTGTGTAAGCTTAGGGACTGATGACCATAGCAGTTAAGTCCCATAAGATTTTACACACATTTGAACATTTTTGAACTTCTTCGTCAGGAGTATTTTACTGCTAGTACTGGTCTGCTTTCTATCACGTCCTTGCTCCGTCCATCGTAGGTTACTTTGGTAACTAGGTAGCAGAATTCCTTAACTTCGTCTACGTCATGCTTACTCATTCTGATGTTAAGTTTCTCGCTGTTTTCATTTCTACTACTTCCCATTACTTTCGTGTTTTTTCGATTACTCTCAGTTCATGATCTGTATTCATTAAACCGTTAATTCCATAGTACAGATTCTGTAATTCTACTTCACCTCCGCTCAGGATAGCAATTAAACAGCGAATCTTATCATTTTTTTAGAGTAAACAGCAATTTCACTGTGCGTTACTACATTTATTTTATGTATTACCTAGATTTCAGCCTTAACGCCAATGTAAAGTACAATGTTAAAAGTTGTTAGACCATTATTAAGTCATATCTGTTAAATGTCTTAATGATAGCCTTGTTTACTTGATTTGAACTGCCGGTACCTTAACAGATATTACTTAATAATAGCCTGTCAACCTTTAGCATCGTACTTGATAATAGCATAGAATCCGAAATCTGGATAGTACAAAAGATAAATATAGCAAAACACATTCAAACGACGATTTACTCTTTTAAAAAAGTATTGCATGGCTCTGGCTCAACACCATCAAAAATCTTGTCATTGATATCATTTCTCCTTCAATTTTAATCACGCTCTTGAATCTTTGTTTTATTTCCGTCATTATTATTTCGATGTACGTATTGTACTGTAGGGGCGGAACACCATACTCCTGCCTTCACGGCCTTTCTAATCAGAGCACTTCACCCTTGCTCTTCCAGTCCTAAGCTGTTAAAGGTCTATTCTCGCAGCTGGTTTGAGAGCAGCACTGGCAGATTTCTCACAATCACTTGGTCGAGTAATGGCCTTGGATTACTCCTTTTCCAACCAATCCAAATAATGTTGCTTTAGATGATATTTTATTCAACTTTTGCTATGCCAGTCAACATTAAAAATGTAAAGCGTGAAAGTAATGCAATAAATCCATCAATGAGGTGAGGTGTACGTTTCGTAAGGGACCCGGGTGTTATAGATGCTATCGCAGTTGACTAAGAGCTTTTTTAAAGATGTAGTCCGTTTATCACCGGTTTGAGAACATTAAAGTGGCTCACCCAGCGTGCAATCGTATGATGGTATAAATTTATATCGTTGAATAGAAACTGTATTACCCGTATTGATATTAATAACATCGAAAGATTGCATGCACTGTTGAAATATGCGTATCACGTAGCCCTACCTACTAGAGTACTGAGTAGATAATTTTAAATTATTTGAGATACAGTTAAGTACTGGGGCACAACAAATTATCAGACTCACAGAATGAGCTATATCTAAAATGGCAGTTTTAGAATTTTGCACTCTCTTGGATACACGTCCTGCACACCCATGGCATCATGATAATAATGTGTAACACTCCCTCTAACTTGATACTGACCTAGAACTGGCGACGAAGAAAGTAAATTTCTTCCTGCTCTTCCGTCTGAAGGTACATTCCGCAGAGTTAGCAGCATGATGAGCTGTAGACTGCTACGTTCACCCGCTGTCCCCAACAGTTCGTAACATTTCATATGACATTAATACAGAGAAAATTAGTCTGTGTGGGAAATGTTTCCTGAGTATTCGTGAAACCGGCGGCACATATGAGCAGCACTACAAATAAGGTTGTTGGGACTCCAGTGTGTCCGCAACGTCCTACAGTACACAACTCAACCACTTACCTTTCTGTAAACGACACAAGCGGCGAAAGATAACGATATTACCTTCTTAGACATCGTAAATAGAAAACAAATTTATAGAGCATCACATTAATAAGTTTCTTCAGTTCGCTCGCGGATATCTTATTTAACTAAGATATAAAATTTTACTTCAAGATGCACTTTGAATTTCGAAAAAGATATGGATCTTAGTGAAACTTAGCAATCGAACACAAAGAACTGCATTACGGTACCAATTTCCGTGGCGTTATCTCGCACATGGACATCTCAGCCAGTTGAGCGTCAATCAGTGCTACGTACGTCACTTCTAGTGGCGGCAGTCTGTCAGATAGCACCGGCTCACATGTTTGCGAAGCAAAGATAGCGGGCTGGGTAATGATTTCTGGGATGACGTTCGTGCGCCGAAGCGTTACCGTTAGATCCGGGTAGAGTAGTACCAACTTTTCTGCGATGTCCACAGGCGGCGAAACTTTCCAATTATACGGCGATAATGAAGCAAAGGCATGAGTAGAGCAACCTTCAGCTGCGAATTTAATAATTTTCAACGATAACTCACAGTTTCTCGCGTAAATTCTCTTTTATCGCAAATGAGGTTTCTCTCACACTAATATATTGCTATCTGGCATTCTGGCTGTGGCTTTTGTGTTCCAGAACCAAGCGACACATAGCTTGGTAATGAACCACTTAGTGTGCTTCAAGTAAACAAAGTGATTTTATCACGACAAAGAAGACGAATGACGGTGTCAATGGCATTCTGTAGTCCTTGGCACCGGCAAAGATAGGACTCTAACCGGATGTACCCTGTCAAGAAGAAAAAAAAAAGATGACCATGAAACATGAAGTAAAACTTTAATAAATTTCCATCGACACCCGATTGTCGACACGCAGAATATTAATCCAGAACCTCCAACAACGAGGAACAAGATATTATACAGCATCGATTTCGTGTTTTTCCACATAAAACTTCCGTGGAATTTCGAAATTAATACAGCATATTTGGCATTTTTCTCCACGCCTCTGTTCGTACTCGGTATCAAGAATTCTGAACATTATATGTAGCACCATGTCAGTTGCAAGCAGTTTCACGTGACCTAACACTGCTTACGTGCAACTTCGCCACTTATTTATGAAAGCAGCTTCTCACGTGGTACTAGGGAAGAGACTGGGCAACGTTCCATACATTCTCTCTCTCATTCTATCTCCCTCTCTTTCTTTTTTTTTGTGTTTTCGGCCTTCTGACTTGTCTGATATGGCCCGCCAAGAATCCTCTCATGTGCCAACCCTTCCATCCCAGAGCTACATTCCCAATTATTTTCTGAATTTATTCCAGTTTCAGTCTTCCTCTACAGTTTCTACCCTCTAGACCTACCTCTAGTAACATGGGAATGATTCCCTGGTGTCTTAACAGATGTCGTATCGTCCTGTCAACACTCTTCTGTAACACCACATATCGAATGGTCCACTGCTCTTATGTTCCTGTTTTCCCACAGTACGTCTTTCACAACCATCCAGTGCCGTGCTCCAAACGTACAATCTTCGAAAATTCTTTCTCAAATTAGGGCCTACGTTTGATACTAATAGAGCTTGTTTGGCCAGGAATGTCCGTTTTGCCAGTGTTACTCAGATTTTTATGTCTTCCTTGCTCCGTTCGTCATGCGCCATTTGGCTGCCTATGTGATCACCAATCCTGATGTTAAGTTTCCCACTGTACCCGGTTCTCCTACTTCTCATTACTTTAGTCTCACTTCAATTTATTCTTAATCCATATTCTCTAGTCATTAGACGGTTCATTCCATTCAGCAAGTCGTGTAACTCTTCGTTACTATCACTAAGGACACCAAAGTCATCAGCGAATCTTATGATTGATGACCTTTCACATACAACTTTAGTCCCACTCTTGAACCTTCATTGTATTTCTATCATTGCTTCTTTGATGTATAGACTGAACAGTAGGGGCGAAAGAATACATTCCTATCCCACATCGTTTTTAATCCGAGTCTTATAGTTCCAGCTCGGTTCTTGTACATACTGTATGCTACCCGTCCTTCCATATAGCTTACTCCCATATTTCGAGGAATTTCGAACATCTTGCACCATTTTACAATGTAGGACGGTTTATTAAGGTCGACAAATCTTTTGAACTATCTTCATTTCCCATCAGTCTTGCTTCCATCAACTACAGCATCAGAACTGCCCCTCAGGTGCCTTTAATATTCATTTAGCCGTTCCTCGGGTGGTGACTTACATTCTCACCAAATAAATTTTGATCACCAGAGTTCTATTCCAAAAAGTCCCACTAGCATACTGTAAATCGATCGTAAAGCGCATGTTCCAATTCATATGTGTGTTTTACGAAGAGGCTACAGATTCTGTTGCCTACAGAACAGACGTGTACATAGCTGTTCTGTATGAGCCACCAGTGGTGGAGGATAGAATGTTCAGACATCTAACATAATGACAGTCTTGACTGTAGAGCAGCAGCTGTCACGAGGCGGAATGTGATCTCGTAGACGAAATTTCCTGGCAGATTAAAACTGTGTGTTGGACCGAGACTCGAACTCGGGACCTTTGCCTTTCGCGAGCAAGTGCTCTACCATCTGAGCTACCCAAGCACGACTCACGCCACGTCTCACAGCTTTATTTCTGCCAGGGCCTCGTCTCCTACCTTTCAAACTTTACAGAAGCTCTCCTGCGAACCTTGCAGAACTAGTACTCCTGAAAGAGAGGATATTGCGAAGACCTTAGCCACAGCCTGGGGGATGTTTCCAAAATGAGATTTTCACTCTGCAGCAGAGTGTGCGCTGATATGAAACCTCCTGGCAAAGTAAAACTGTGTGCTAGTTCTAATTTCAGGACTGCTAGTTGTGCAACGTTCTCAGGAGATCTTCTGTAGTTCGGATGGTAGGACACAGGGTACTGGCAGAACTAAAGCTGTGGGACGTGGCGTGAGTTGTGCTTGGGTAGCTCAGATGGTAGAGCACTTACCCACGAAAGGCAAAATCCCGAGTTCGAGTCTCGGTGCTGCACACAGTTTTAATCTGCCAGGAAATTTCATATCAGCGCACATTCCGCTGCAGAGTGAACATCTCATTCTGATCTCGTGGATGCCTGACACTGCGAAAGCACCATCTAGGTGGGTGCATCACGCTATTTATGAGATGTACTTCATTTATCTCTATGCCTTTCGAATAATAGAACATGGTCCCTCATTACAACTTCGGGATTCCTGATTGTCGACTTGTGTCTTACAAAATATAGCAAAGAAAGTGAATGCCAGAAGCTGGTCAGGCTGAGGTGCAATCGCCCTTTCCGTACTGCTACATTACTCTACACAGACGTGACACTGGTTATGGGATACCGTACCGCAGCATCTATTCTCCGGCGTAGTGCAGCAACTAGACAAGGCATGGACTCAACTAGTCCCCTCCAGAAATACTGAGCCATTGAGCTGCCTCTAAGGCCGTCCTTGATTGGGAAAGTGCTGCAGTGCAGGATTTTATTCACGAACTGACCTCTGGATTATGTCCCATGAATGTTCGATGGGATTTATGCCAGGTGATCTGGGTGGCCAAATCATTCGGTAGAACTGTCCACTATGTTCTTCCAACAAATCGCGAACAATTGTGGTCCAATGTCATCCATAAAAATTTCAGTTGTTTCGGAACGTGAAGTCCGTGAATGGCTGCAGATATTCTCTATGTAGGAAATGTCACCATTTCCAGTCAATGATTGATTAAGTTCGACGAAAGGACCCAGTCCATTCCGAGCAAACATAGCCCACACAAAAGTTGGGACCATAGCTTCGTGGGGTCTGCGCAACACTCGAACCCTACCATCAACTCTTACCAACTGAAATGTGGATTCACCTAACCAGGCCACTGTTTCCCATCTGTGTAGGGTTTAACCAGCCGAGGAGAGGCTCTGCAGGCGATTTCGTGCAGTTAGCAAAGGCACTCGCGTCAGTCGTCTGCTGCCATATTCTATTAAAACCAGATAACACCAGATTTCGTCGCACTGTCCTAAAGGATACGTTCGTCGTACGTACGTCACTTGATTTCAGCTGTCATTTAACGCAGAGTTGCTTGTCTGTTAACACTGACAGCTCTGAGCAAACGCTGCTACTCTCGGTCGCTAAGTGAAAGCCGACGGCCAATGCATTATCCATGGCGAGAGGTAACGCTTGAAATTTCGTGTTCTTGGCTAACTCGTGAGACTGTGTTTTTTGGGATACTGAATTCTGTGACGATTTCCGAAATGGAACGTATCATGCACTTAGATTCAACTGCGATTCGGCATTCAAAGTCTGTTAGTCCCCTTCGTGTGGCCACAATCACGTCAGAAACGTTTTGTAGCAGCACCACCATTTAGGATAGGGAACGTTAGTTTGTTGCGATATTCTGAGCACAAGTTACAGTCAGGTGCAGGTCAGATTGCAGTGGGTCATGCATACCAGCACTTGAAAAGGCAAATAGAGGCCACAGGGGCCTAGAACTGCCAGAGAAGGCACACAGAGCACTTTGTATGGTGTAAGTCACAGGCAGAAGGGGGCCACTGCCGGCCGGAGTGACCGAGCGGTTCTTGGCACTGCAGTCTGGAACCGCACGACCGCTACGGTCGTAGGTTCGAATCCTGCCTCGGACATGGATGTGTTTGATGTCCTTAGGTTAGTTAGGTTTAAGTAGTTCTAAGTTCTAGGGGACAGATGACCTCCACAGTTAAGTCCCATAGTGCTCAGAGCCATTTGAAGCAAGGGGGCCACTGGCCAAGCTAGCGTGTTAGGAGTACGTGACGCGAAGCGCCGCCCTTGGTAAAACAGAGGCACACAGCCGAGTATAAATAGGTGCCATTTTCTGACGAGATTCATTCAAGTGTGGCACCTCTCCTGAACTGTGGGGTGTGACACACCACCGGGCTGCATGCAGCAACAGATGGGGCGCCAGCGTCCCTGTCCACGGCGGGTCGTTGGTTCGACCTTCTGAGGCCGACACGGGGTCCACAGCCAGCCAGCGGCGGGTCGCTCTTTGGCTCGCTGCCGCGGGTGGTCGTCTCGGCTCCCGACACACGCTGGAGACTTCCCGAGCCGATGGTCGCAGATTCACGCCGGATCGCTGTGGCTTGCTGCTGCCGCGATCTCAGCTACGCAAGCAAGGAAGAAGCAGCGGCGGGGCCCGCATACGGCTCCCCGCAGAGCAGCACAGAGACAACGAGGATGGTGGCTGCTCGCAGCCATCCTGACATCATGGGAACTCAGCAAGCCGGCGAAGGCCGGCACAACACAGCACTGCGTTGCACAGGCCGCTGGCGTGCTCAGTGATGCAGACCAAGTTGAACGAGGACACTGTAGTTCGAAACAATAAATCATTTGGAAAGTTCTCTCCAAGTTTTAATACGGCACCTCCTGGCACTCGCCCACTACATTCGGTGTCTTCTCACTACATTTGGTCATCCAGAACAAGACGCCACTACAACGTGAATCGCCTAATTACAAATGACCGCTCCGCCAGTGCGCTGTCCTTTCACACCTTATGTACGCAATGTTACTGCCATCTGTATATATGCATCTCGCTATCCCATGACATTTGTCGCCTCAGTGTATGGCAGCAAACAGTGCTGCAGTATGGAACAAAAGTGCACAGTCAGGCGAAGTTGGTTAAGCTAAATCCGGAAATAAGAATAATTAGTGGCATTACTAAATTAATACCATTTCATGGCTGTCTGTAGGATGTAATATTGAACCATCATCAAGTAAACGAGAAGCGGCAGCTGTAAGAGTGTTCCAAAAGCGTACAAGTCATCAAAACTAACTTCTGTACCACCAGCTACAGAGTATACCTGCCAATCCATTTAAATCCAGAAAACCTAAATGGCCAACTCAAGATGCGCCACTTGTGTGCCATGAATGGAAGGAGGAATGCCAGAAGTTTCCTGCAGCAAATTAATGGATTTAGTCTTCCCAGGGAAATATGTACATTTCTGAATAGATTCCGTACAGGGCATTGGAGGTGGGGTACCTGTGAGCATGAGAGTGAATGCAAAGAAGCCCCAAAGTGCGACTGTGTGGTTGCTGGGCAGAATTACACAACACTTGATCGAATAGTGTTCGTTACGAAAATTTCTTAGCGGATCTAATGATCTGCGTTTGGTTACACCAAGATCTGTAGACTGGGTAAGTGGCTGAAATATTCAGCTGTAAAAACTGTGGTGTTTTATATAATGTTTCTTTAAGTATATTTAATAATTTATGTACTAAGATCTTAAACAACAATGTAAAATGATCACATAAGCCATACAAATAATAGCAGTAGTTCTACACCTAATGAATGTCACTCCCCAAGCTACCACAGTATTTACTAACTAATCTACACATAGAGATACATCAGTTTTAATGTGAAATTCGATACATTTTGATTATTTACTCATTTTTTAATATGTGCACGTCTGTACGTAATGCCATCATTTTGGGCTGCCAGCTCACCAGCAATTTCTTTCATTTTGCGCTATTGGTTTAATATTGACGATGAACCGTGGTAACTGGCTAGCAGCATTTACTTTGGCGCATCATGGCTTTTTTAAGAAAATACAGAAACGAAATATCTGAAGACGCATCTCCACTAATGCGATACGGGTCGTGAGTTTTTAATACAAGTATTTATTCACCCTGTACAACTTTGGCTGTGGTTGCCCGACCTCTAAACCGATTAGTTATTCGCCGAACATACTTCAACCCTATAAATAGGAAATGGAAGGGGGAGGCAGGAGTGAGAGGGCAGCTCAAGCACTCGATGCTTCACACTAAAGGCGTGTGTGCTTACAACTGTTGGTTTCATCACGCGATAGCAAATGCACTTGAATTTGAAAAGTACTTAAGATATTTTGCAGTACCTGCTTTTATGGTATCTTAACGGTTAAATTGCTTCAGTGTCCAAAAATCAAGAATACTCTCGAAAAGAGAACGTATCAAGATGTCGGAAGGATTACTGTACAAGCTACAGCTTGATCACAAGACATTTGGCATACAACAGTGCGAAAAACATACTGTTAGAAAACTTATGATAGTAAGATACACTATTTGTAAGACAATAACAGAAGTGCGAAATCTCTTCCACAATAAAATAAGCTGTTAATAGGGGATATGGTTGGCCCTAAAAAACGCACATACTGACAGTGACGTGGCGTACTCGCTGTGAGATGGTTCAAGAGCTCTTTTGCCAGTCCTCACCAAGAGCGGTGCGGAATTCTGGAACTGTCCGTGGTGGAGGCTGACGGAATGCAGTCCACCTCCCTAACGCATGTTCTATCGGATTCATATCCGCTACCTCACTGGCCAGTCCATGCGACGGACATGTTCAGCTTCAAGAAATTCATCAACCGGAGCTCCTCGATGCGGACAAGCGTTATCGTCACTAATGAGCCACTCTGGACCATGTACATCTCTGAAAAGACGAATATGTGGTTGCAGTACCTCATCTCTGTACCTCTGCACAAGCACAGTATTTCACCTACCATCAGCTCCATACGGCCGTTCAACATGATGTCTCCGTCCACTCCAAACCGGTCTCTTTCCACGATGTTCACGCAGTTGTGTCGGCTGCAAGGTTCTCTCCAGAGTAATCCGCGGCGTGAATCATTTTTCCTACAGAAGTAGGGTTCATCTGTGAAGAACACATTCCTCCATTCACTCACGGTCTGGTTTCGATGTTGCCGATTCCACAATATAGGGGCCCATCTCTGTGTTGGAGTGAGCAGGATGCAAACAGCCGTTCTGAACCTCCGATACACACTTTGTCGCTAGCTGCAGGTTCTACAGCCAATTGCAAATATACTACGCTTACGTTGGCCAGTTAAGGTCAAATACCGGTTCCGCTGTAGGTTGGTTATTCTTGCTCGACCGTGCACTGCCCTACGGCGAATAACTCCTGTGTCTCGACACCGTAGCCAAAGACTAACAATGACCCAGCAATACACAGTCTTAATGGCGTCTTAGTGGCGTTCCAATGTCAACTTCACCGAAATAGTAGACTCTGCTCGCTATGAATGGGCAGTCAAGACCGAGACATGAGTGGTCTCATGCAACGATTGTGTTTACCTTTCGGTTACGCCGTTATTCTCAGCACAGTGTATTCCTTTGCTACATTCAGCGAAGAAGTCCCTCATGGGTAAATACTTACGGCGATGTTGTGTTACTGCTCACACTTTCGCCGTTCTTTCGCGTTTTTTCGTTGCAATGGTTAACTTTTGGACACTGTTATGTGTTCCAACATCCCCCACACACATACATGTAGGTGCATGCGCTAACAATATATGCTTGTCTGTGTGGTGGAAGAGAAGGTTGATTGTATCAGATAACGTCGCTTCTGACGCGGTCCCTCTGTCGTAATTACGTAACCAGTATAACAGATAAGAACCATATGACAAACTACGTTTTCATACTTACCAGTCTACTGACTGGTTTGATGCGGCCCGCCACGAATTGCTTTCCTGTGCTAACCTCTTCATCTCAGCGTAGCACTTGCAACCTATGTCCTCAATTATTTGCTTGACGTATTCCAATCTCTGTCTTCCTCTACAGATTTTGCCCTCTACAGCTCCCTCTAGTACCATGGAAGTCATTCCCTCATGTCTTAGCAGATGTCCTATCATCCTGTCCCTTCTCCTTAACAGTGTTTTCCACATATTCCTTTCCTCCCCGATTCTGCGTAGAACCTCCTCATTCCTTACCTTATCAGTCCACCTAATTTTCAACATTCGTCTATAGCACCACATCGCAAATGCTTCGATTCTCTTCTGTTCCGGTTTTCCCACAGTCCATGTTTCACTATCATACAATGCTGTATTCCAGACGTACATCCTCAGAAATTTCTTCCTCAAATTAAGGCCGGTATTTGTTATTAGTAGACTTCTCTTGGCCAGAAATGCCTTTTTTGCCATAGCGAATCTTCTCTTGATGTCTTTCTTGATCCGTCCGTCATTGGTTATTTTACTGCCTAGGTAGCAGAATTCCTTAACTTCATTGACTTAGTGACCATCAACCCTAATGTTAAGTTTCTCGCTGTTCTCATTTCTACTATTCTCATTACCTTCGTCTTCCTCCGATTTACTCTCAAACCATACTGTGTACTCATTAGACTGTTCATTCCGTTCTGCAGATCATTTAATTCTTCTTCACTTTCACTCAGGATAGCAATGTCATCAGCGAATCGTATCATTCATATCCTTTCACCTTGTACTTTAATTCCACTCCTGAACCTTTCTTTTATTTCCATCATTGCTTCCTCGGTGTACAGATTGAAGAGTAGGGGCGAAAGGCTACAGCCTTGTCTTACCCCCTTCTTAATACGAGCACTTCGTTCTTGATCGTCCTCTCTTATTATTCCCTCTTGGTTGTTGTACGTATTGCATATGACCCGTCTCTCCCTATAGCTTACCCCTACTTTTTTCAGAATCTCGAACAGCTTTCACCATTTTATATTGTCGAATGCTTTTTCCAGGTGGACAAATCCTATGAAAGTGTCCCGATTTTTCTTTAGCCTTACTTCCATTATTAGCCGTAGCTTCAGAATTGCCTCTCTCGTCCCTTTACACTTCCTAAAGCCAAACTGATCGTCACCTAGCACATTCTCAGTTTTCTTTTCCATTCTTCTGTATATTATTCTTGTAGGCAGCTTCGATGCATGAGCTGTTAAGCTGATTGTGCGATAATTCTCGCGCTTGTCATCTCTTGCCGTCTTCGGAATTGTGAGGATGATGCTTTTCCGAAAGTCAGATGGTATATCGCCAGACTCATATATTCTACACACCAACGTGAATAGTCGTTTTGTTGCCACTTCCCCCAATGATTTTAGAAATTCTGACGGAATGTTATTTATCCCTTCTGCCTTATTTGACCGTAAGTCCTCCAAAGCTCCTTTAAATTCCGATTCTAATACTGGATCCCCTATCTCACTTAATCGACTCCTGTTTCTTCTTCTATCACATCAGACAAATCTTCACCCTCATAGAGGCTTTCAATGCATTCTTTCCACCTATCTGCTCTCTCCTCTGCATTTAACAGTGGAATTCCCGTTGCATTCTTAATGTTACCACCGTTGCTTTTACTGTCACCAAAGGTTGTTTTGACTTTGCTGTATGCTGAGTCTGTCCTTCCGACAATCATATCTTTTTCGATGTCTTCACATTTTTCCTGCAGCCATTTCGTCTTAGCTTCCCTGCACTTCCTATTTATTTCATTCCTCAGCGACTTGTATTTCTGTATTCCTGATTTTCCCGGAACATGTTTGTACTTCCTCCTTTCATCAATCAACTGAAGTAATTCTTCTGTTACCCATGGTTTCTTCGCAGCTACCTTCTTTGTACCTATGTTTTCCTTCCCAACTTCTGTGATGGCCCATTTTAGAGATGTCCATTCCTCTTCAACTGTACTGCCTACTGCGCTATTCCTTATTGCTGTATCTATAGCGTTAGAGAACTTCAAATGTATCTCGTCATTCCTTAGTACTTCCGTATCCCACTTCTTTGCGTATTGATTCTTCCTGACTAATGCCTTGAACTTCAGCCTACTCTTTATCACTACTATATTGTGATCTGAGTCTATATCTGCCCCTGGGTACGCCTTACAATCCACTATCTGATTTCTGAATCTCTGTCTGACCATGATGTAATCTAATTGAAATCTTCCCGTATCTCCCGGCCTTTTCCAAGTATGCCTCCTACTCTTGTGATTCTTGAACAGGGTATTCGCTATTACTAGCTGAAACTTGTTACAGAACTCAATTAGTCTTTCTCCTCTTTCATTCCTTGTCCGAAGCCCATATTCTCCTGTAACCTTTTCTTCTACTCCTTCCCCTACAACTGCATTCCAGTCGCCCATGACTATTAGATTTTCGTCCCCCTTTACATACTGTATTACCCTTTCAATATCCTCATACACTTTCTCTATCTGTTCATCTTCAGCTTGCGACGTCGGCATGTATACCTGAGCTATCGATGTCGGTGTTGGTCTGCTGTCGATTCTGATTAGAACAACCCGGTCACTGAACTGTTCACAATAACACACCCTCTGCCCTACCTTCATAACGAATCCTACACCTGTTATTCCATTTTCTGCTGCTGTTGATATTACCCGATGCTCATCTGACCAGAAATCCTTGTCTTCCTTCCACTTCACTTCACTGACCCCTACTATATCTAGGTTGACTTATAGAGTTTCTAATTTTCAATACTTTATTCACTGTCAAGTTAAGTGTATGACATTGTTTACTGTGTTTTCGCTTAATGTACATTCCACTATTCCCGTAGGAGACCAGGAGTCGTCCTTTTACTAACTTCCCAGTACGCTCACGCAGAAACTGGGCCAGAAAGTTGTGAATTTCTCGTCGTTTGGAAGGGAAGCGACGGTTTTCCTCTCCTTTATTATCAGCCAGTACTCGTGCTTCTTCTGTAATGGTTTATCCATCCACAGAACGTTGAACCCTTATCATTATTGCTAAGACATAAATAATAATCAATCACTCCTTACCTGAGTCAGAACGAACATCTTTTTCTAATGATAAAAAGATGTGTAACATTTCTTTTTGATAAAAAAGAGAGACCCTCGTTGTCGTATGTACAGATGAAAAGTATTTGCCTGTTAAAAGAGTTTGCTTCCACAGACGAGCGAGAGAAACCTTACGCAAAGTTAGATAAAATCCTTCCACTTCACGTAAAATGTTCGCTGTCGTTTTTCACCGGCTTTGTGTTATTGTACAGTCGAAATAGGGATTTAGTTTAGAACACCCTCTGCTTTTCATTCGCGTAGCTACGGAAACAATGAAACTGGTGTATTGCCAGAATTTACGTAAATCAGCCTCGAGAACAACTTGCTGCTTAGCGAATAAAAATGGAGTTCTTTCCAGGAAATCAACTTGTTTCACTTCTAGAAGGAAATGCTCATGATCATAAAATTTTTGGTAAGGTTCTCAGGTACCGTGTCATAGATGGTGGTAGCGTCTGGGTACAGCGTGATAATATTTGAAGATCCACTTTCAAAACGCCGTAATAAAATCCGCTGCTCAGGATGACGTCAAATTCGAACGGAGTATTGTCGACGAAGCAGGACAAGTTATGTAAACAGAAAAAAACTACCGAAAATTTGTCCTCTAAAAATCGCTGTAGGCGTCTTAATGTAAATGGGTTCGGCTACAAATGAGAGATGAATCGTAGTACGACGGCTGTGGTGTGAGTTCGGCATTAAGCCTACTGTGGCTAGTCCTTGACCAAAAGGGTGTGCCGTTCAACAGTTGTGACTCTGCTAGTTAGGTAAACTCATCCACAACGGCGACATCGCATGTGAAACACATCGGAGGGTCTAAGGGTCACATTCACTATACCTCGTGTAGTTCGCGCCTTCAGTTCAACTACTTTTGTAGCCTCACAGCTAGAAGTCATACGGATGAAGATCGGGTGATCACAATGGCAAGGCTGTAGCAAACTTATAGCTGATAATTATAGCATTATAGCAGTTCCAAAATGCTTCTGCAGCAGTTGCTTCACTTGCTGTCCAATGTGCGTTGAAGCACCGTCTCGCATAAAAATGATCCTACGCACACATCCATGTTGTTGAACGGTTGGAATCACGTTAGTGCGCGAAAAACTCTCAGATTGAATCGTGATACTCTCTTAGAATAACTCAAGTTTTATGAAATTGATGGCTTTACATACAGCTGCTTTGGATCTTACTTGACAGTCAGAGTGCAAACGTTGTTCTGAATAATTACGACAATTTTAGTGGTGATGCTATTAAAATAACCATGGGAGTCCCACAGGATTCAATTTTAGGTCCCCTCCTGTTCCTTAAATGTATGAAAGACCTTGCACTTGACACATCACGATGAAAATTGATATTTTTAGCAGATAATAATAGTTTTATAGTAAATCTCATTCAAAATAGCCCCAACAGAAGACTCGGTACATGATATTTTCCAGAGAATTTTTAAGCGTTTCTCTGAAAATGGACTCTCTCTAACGTTTGGAAATACACACTACATTCAGTTCTGCACGACAAATAGAGTCATACCAACAACTGACGCATCATACGAGCAGGAGTCGGTACATCTACATCTACATCTACATTAGTATTTTGCGAATCACGCTTAAGTGCCTGTCAGAGAATTCATGGAACCACGTTCACAATAATTCTCTATTATGCCGCTGTCGGACGGCGTGCTGAAAAAAGAAGACCTATATCTTTTCGAGCGAACTCTGATATCTCTTATTTTATGATGATGATCATTTCTTCCTATGTAGGCCAGCGTCAACAAAATACTTCCTCATATGGAGGAAGATGGTGATGATTGAAATTTCGTGATATGTTCCCTCCGCAACGAGAAACGTGTGTGTACTATCACACAATATTACAAATCCACTGATTTGCAGGAACCTAAAACATAACATCCACATCAGAGTATTTTAAAGCAACATTTGGTTGAAATTCCAACAAGTAGTGATATTAACAAAAAATCGCAAATGTAACTTTAACTATCAGCAAGAAAAGGAAATTTAGGGAAACAGCTGACCTAAAACTATGTAACGGAGAAATTTCAAAAGCTATGAATCAAATACCAGTAGTTTATCCAATAATGATACAGAATTGGAAACCAGAAACTCAGGTAGAGTCAATAATACGGGAACTGAAGAAAGAAAATAAATTCATTACGAGACGACAATGGTAGGAAAGAGATGGCTTATAAATTAGCAAAATATCACAGTAATAATAAAAGAAAATGAAGAAGAACATGAATTCAGATTTATAAATACTTACATTGCAAAGAAACGGTTCTAAAGATTCAAGAATAGCGATCGCTGATTACAGTGCTGCAGAAAATGGCGCAACAAGTACAGAGGAACTAAGTATACTACTGAAAACCCTTAAAGACAGGAAATCTCCAGTGTCAGATGAAATGCATTTTGAGCTGCACGAATATGAGGCTATGATTCTAAATTCAGGTTAATATATTTAATTAACCATTGTTGAGAAAGCAAAATCATACCCGAAAATCCCTCTGTTTAAGAGAAATGATACAAACATGTAACTGCCATAGAACATGCCCACTAAATGTTCTGATATGAAGTATATGCTGAAACAATAAAAAGCCTCTCTTTTCTGCAATAATAGTGTTCGGAATACAGATATCTTGCATGGATACCACATTTGTCTTAAAAGGGACGTTGGAGAAGAGAATAACTTAAAAACCTGCGTTATCTTTTGTTGATTGCTTAAGAGTTCTTCACGTGGTAGATACGTAGCAGTTATGGACCGTAATGAAAAGCAATGAATACACCAAACACTTGGTTTAAGTTATTCAAGAAGACAAAACTTGTTTTAGATCCGGGGCATAATTTAACAGAAGGATTTGTAATTAATCAAGGTGTCCGCCTAGGTTGTAGCCCCTGTCCAATGCTCTTCAAAACATAATTATGTGTAAATGAAATAATTAGAAACTGGAAGGAACATAACGGAATAACAATATCAATTTCGTTTGCGTGGCCATCCTCCGCACCAAGCACAGAAATATTTATTTTGCTGCAGCTTAATTTATTTTTTCCAGACGAGTTTCGCCTTTTTCTTCAGTGGGTTATATAACGATACAGTTTTGTTAACGTTTTTGTGTAAATAAGCAATTACACACAGTTTGCTGTGATCTGTGTTTCCTGCCATGTGGTCTGGAGGCCGCAGAACCACTTTGTTTCCGAAACACAAGTACAATTTTGTACTCCGAACTATTTCACTCTGTTCACCATGTTTCTCCTTCGTTTTTGTGGCGTACTATCACTCTTTTGCCACTAGATATAGCTGTTTGTTAGAACACTGTGCTTTTAACAACGTAAATATTGTAACTTCATTTGTGTTTCCTCCTCTTTGGCTTATAATATTTACGTTGTTAAAAGCGCAGTGTTCGAACAAACAGCTATATCTGGTGGCAAAAGAATAATAATACACCACAAAAAAGAAAGAGAAACGTGGTGAACAGTGTGAAAAACTTCGGAATACAAAATTGTGATTATGTTTCGGAAACAAAGTGGTAGTGCGACCTCCAGACCAGATGAGAGGAAACGCAGATCACAGCAAACTGTGTGTGTTTACTTATTTACATAAAAAAACCGCGACGTGAACTGTTTCATAATCTAAAACTTACAACATTGTGTCATTATAGATACCTTAGAGGAAAAAAAAAAAGGCGGAACGCAAGTTGCAGCTTCAAAAGGCGGTTTTATGTACAAAACAAGACTAACGACGTGTTTATAGACACTATGCTTTTCGCATATGATCTTTTCTGCTCCAAGCATTTTGAGATAATTTGATGAATTCTTTCTCATGGGTATCTAACAGTGTCTCCTAACACAGGAATAGGAATTATAGAATTGGTCACATTGCAATCTTATATGAGATTTCGTTTAAACATACGTAGTATTCAACAAAGCTGTCTTCAGTTCGCCGACCCCAGTTCTGATTTTATGTGACCCTAACAGTATGATACTTTCATGTACGTTGTACCTTTCAGTGTACAATCCTGTAATGTTGTTGATCTTATTTGATACATCTTTTATATATACTGAGATATTAAACTTCACACCCATTTTTGTGAAGCATTAGCCGCCCAGTATAACGTATTGGTTTCCTTTGGACAAATACCAACACAGGCGCCACAGGTACGTGAATATCGGTATCTAATACGTTCCAAAACACCGCGCATAGAAACGGGATGTTTATGGGACTCATTAATCGGGTTCTATTTGTGGTACAAAGGGTTTTGAATAGGTCTAAGGCTGGGGGGATCGTCTTACCGTTTCTACACCACAGTACAGGGTCAGAGTCTGAATATTACAAATGCACTCCGGCTTAGGAAAATGGAACAAATATGTTAGTTATTCTTTGCATTTGATGTGGTCTAACGTGTGCCTTAAGAGGCCTATGGACGCACCATTTAGTTTATCGGCGATTGCTGAGAAAACCAGAAAAACCTGGGTTAGGATACCAAAACCGCGCCGCGAATTCTGAAACGGTTATGAACAGAAAATAACTGTAAGGTTTACGATGTTTTCCTGAGACATCGATCTCTAGAACCTTGGACATTTTCCTGATACCTTTATCCATTTGCGAGTAAAATCTGATATGAGGCGAAAAATAAATCATAAATATCTGCAGCGACTATGCTCTAGGCAGTTATCTAGAAGCGCAATCTTCCTGTTTTCAAGAATCTTCATCCATTATCGAGAAACAGCCAGAAATATTTTCGGGCACTGAAACCAGGCCGCTGATTCCAAGAAGGCTACGCACAGCGAATGGCCGTAATGTTTACGATATTTTCGTAAGATTCCGATCTTGAACAAACTTGAAATTAAGGTACACTGCAAATTGTCTCCGCTTTCATCAAAATGGTTCTGGAAACCCCATGTTGTGGCAATGAAGCACTGCACAGCTTTTGTGCACGTAAAATCCGATTTGAGATCTCAAATTAGTTTTGCGTTACTTCAGTTTCGTATAAGTAAACTATTCTGATCCATAAAGTTCGTTTCATATGAGTGACATGCTCTATTGCAGCAGGGAGAAGAAGGAAACCGGCGGAAAATTAGTCTGAACGGACCACAAAAAAGGCGAATATGCTCCTGTTGGAAAGACTCTGCCTGAAATGTCGGGTAGCAGCTGCCTCGTTCTGCCTTCCTCAGAACCTGTAAAAAATTCCCAGCAATTTTATTATGCGAGCTTATTCGCGCTTTATTATGTTGAGAAAGGAGGAGAGAATGTCAATGTGAAAGCAATAAATACTGGAAGACAGTAGGTAGTGGTTGTGGTATAGAGAGTGGGAACGGCCCAATGGCAGCGTAAGAGATAGAGGAATACAGCATAGTGGAGAGCGACAGAAGAGAGATAGCATCAGAGGGAAGTAGAATGTGTCAGTGGGAGAGTGATAGCCAGACAGGATCTATGATAATGACAACGAGGAAGAGAGAGATAGCGACAGTGGGAAAAGACAGCACCAGTGTCAAGGAATGAATGAGATAGTAGAGTAAGAGTAATATCAGCAAGACAGAGTAAGAAAGAGACACCGACAGTGAGAGGAGATAGTATTTTCAGGACAAAACGAAGGAGACTGTAGCTGTGAGACAGGGGACAGTGACAGTCAGACACAGCCACCAGTTGGGCTGAATTTATGAATGAGGATGAGCAAGTGGGAGTGGATGGGTATGAGCGACTTCTAGCAATGGACTAATCAGTGTGAGCGAGTTACAGACAGGTGAGTCTGTAGGAGGGAGAGGCGAACTGCTTCTCGAAAAAAGAGCGAAAAAATCTTGAATTTGTCGAGGAATATAGAATGAGGCGGTTGGTATCCTCTTTTTCAGTCAACCTTTCAATGAACAGGAGCGTATTCGCCATTTTTACGCAGGTGTAATATGAAGGGCTTATTTCAATAGTGGTACAAGTCCATTACCTCCACTTATCTGCATATGATGCTTCTGAAATTAATGATCCAAACAAACAGAAAGAAAGGTTCATCTCTAGCAAGAAGCCATATGCGTGAATTTTTCTGGTATCTCAACTGCAGATTTTTCAGCGCTCATTTAACTTTAGTACTCTGTATCTCAAAACGAACTAAAATGGAGTGGTACCACTATTGAATTAAGCCCTTCATTTGTAGATGAAGTTATAGATGTAAGTGCAAACATAGAACGTACTGATCGTCGATTGGAGTTTCACACGCCCCTGATTTGTCATGCATAGAACGTGTCGGAATGGAACGGGGAGATATTTGCTTTCATGAACTGTGTTAGTCACGGCAAGACGTTTCTCAAGGTATCAGAGGCTGTTTGCTTTAATGCCACTACGAACGAGAGAGTATTCGTGCCGATGGGTGGGCGGGAAGGGGCCACGCATACTTTTGTTGATTAAAAATATCAGTTTTGAATGGTATGACAGTTTAATCGTCTAATACCCACCATGTGATTAACATCTCCAGAAAGTGTAAGACTTTCAATTTCCGTGAATGTACTTCGTATTCTTTTCTGCTCTCTCACTGGTTACCGGAAAACCTCACCTCCATTAGGTTTCTTGAAACTGATGCTTTGCCGTACAGGAGAAGTGCCTTTCCTGAAACTAAGCAGTTCTGGACTACAGTCTCTGGACTACAGTCTACACTACGGGATTGTAGTGTTCACAGATCGCTGAAATTAAGGCTTGCGTTAACACTGGTAACCCTCACTTTGCGACTGGTCTTTTACTGTATGTTGCTATCAATGAAGACTTCCCTTCCGCGTATCGTTTAACACACTATTGGGCTTCTATATTTTTCACCTTGTGGCGTGAGTGTCCGTGTCAGTCAGGATACCTGAAAACTGCACTTTGCGCCGCTTTACTTGGCAATGGTCGTGAACGCCTTTTGTAGCGCAGTGCTCGGTCAGCTCGTTTCAGGCCGAGGGAAAAAACAAAAAGTGAAGATCTAAAATCCCGACAGATGTACATAGCTAGGTCGTTAGCTGTTTTAATGGAGAAAATAATTATTATTACGCATACACATTGCTTAGTTGGCTCTGAGCACTATGAGACTTAACAGCTGTGGTCATCAGTCCCCTAGAACTTAGAACTACTTAAACCTAACTAACCTAAGGACATCACACACATCCATGCCCGAGGCAGGATTCGAACCTGCGACCGTACCAGTCGCGCGGATCCGGACTGCGCGCCTAGAACCGCGAGACCACCGCGGCCGGCACATTGCTTAGTTATCCAGTTTTCCTGACAATACCCACCTACCGTCCGATAAGTCCATAAAACATTTTTTTGTCTTTTTTAGAATGTTTTTTCTATGTCTGTGCAAGTGATTTACGTTTTGCCTGCTCCCACATCAAAGCACCTTCTTGAAGCTTAGCCCATTTTATGCGGATAAACCTCGCATAAACGTGAGTATATTCTTTTTCATGCATTTATGAGTAACTGATGAGTAACTTCAAAAGCACAGAAGTCCGCAGAAGCTGCGCTAAAAGTCGCAGATACAAGATTAAATAGGAATTGTTGAAAACAAAATCTGAAAATTCTACATTCAGCTGCTTGAACAAATTGTAATGTTATTCTGACACATTTCTCTACACCGGTGGTCTAGGGGTAGCGTCTTCGATTAGTAAACAATACGTTATCGGTCCCGGCTTTGAAACCCGCTACCGCTTAAATTTTGATTAAAAATCAGCATTGGCGGCCGAAGATTTCCGGCATAAGAAGTCACCCTCATTCTGTCAACGTCCTTCTCAGACGACATAGGAGCGGTGAGATGTTCAGGCACTCTCTTGTCCTTGAAAACCAACGAAAGCGTAACGTTCTACAAGTCGAGGCGCGGAATGTCAAAAGTTTGAACGTCATAGGGAAGTTAGAAAGTCTGAAAATGGAAATGCAAAGGCTCAAGTTACATATAGTAGGGGTCAGTGAATTGAAATGTAAAGAAGACATGGATTTCTGGTCATATGAGTGGAGAGTAATATCAACAGCAGTAGAAAATGGTACAAAGGGAGTAGGATTCATTTTGAATATGAATGTAGGGCAGAGAGTGTGTTACTGTGATCAGTTCAGCAATAGGTTTGTTCTGATCCGAGCCGATAGCAATCCTAGACCGACAACGATAATTTAGGTACATATGCCGACGTCGCAAGCTGAAGATGAGAAGACGGAGAAAGTATGTTAGGATATTGAAAGGGTAATAAAGTGTGTAGAGAGAGATGAAAATTTAATAGTCATGGGGGACCCGAATGCAGTTGTAGGGGAAGGAGCAGATAAAAAGTTACAGGGGAATATGGGCTTGGGACAAGGAATGAGAGATGAGACAGATAAATTGAGTTCTGTAACAAATTTCAGCTAATAATAGTGAAAACTCTACTAAAAAATCACAAGAGGAGGAGGTATACTTGGAAAAGGCAAGGTGATACCGACAGATTTCAGTTACGTTACATCATGGTCAGACAGAGATTTTGGAATCAGATGCTGTATTGTAACTCTTACCCAGGAGCAGATATAGACTTGTATCAAAATGTACGCTCGTACTAGTGATGGAGAGTACGCTCAAGTTTAAGAGATTAGTCAGGAAGAGTCCAAATAAGTGAGATACAAAAGTACTAAGGAATGACGGGATCCGCTTGAAGTTCTCTTAAGCTATAAGAAATAGCTCAGTAGGCAGTACAGTTGAAGAGCAATGGACATGTCTAAAAAGAGCAATCACAGGAGTTGGAAAGAAATATACAGGTACAAGAAGGTAACTGCGAAGAAGCCATGGGTAATAGAAGAAATACTTCAGTTGATCGACGAAAGGAGGAAGTACAAAAACGTTCAGGAAAATTCAGGAATACAGGAATACGCGTCGCTGAGCAAGAAATAAATGGGAAGTGAAGGAAGCTAAGATGAAATGGCTGCATGAAAAATATGAAGAAATATAAAGAGAAATGATTGTCGGAAGGTCCAGGGGAGTATGTTACATTCATCCTGGTGCTCTTCGAAATACGCGTGCGTACTGCGAGCTGTGTGACATGTTGTATTCTCCTGTTGGTAGATACCATCGTGCCGAGGAGAAACGAACTGCCTGTAGTCGTGCATTTGATACGCAAGGATAGATGCACAATTATGTTGATCCACTGTGCCTTCTTGATTGATGTGGTCACCTGGAAATGCCACGAAAATATTACCTAGATGATAACGCTGCCCCCTCAGACCTGGTCCCTTCCGACGACTATTGCAGGGCAGTACACGCCAGAGAAAATTTGTACGATAGAGGGAAAAGCGTGATTCATCTGAAAACGCCAACTGTCGCCGATCAGTGGACACGCTGTTGCAGTATTGGTGTACAAATTCCAGCCTTAATCGTCGTTGAACAACAGTTAGCATGGGTGCGTGAACGAGGCGCCTGCTGCGGGGGCACATATGCAGCAACGTTCGCTGCGGTCTTTGGGAGATTACTGCTGTTTCAGTTGTCCAACAGTCGCACGTCTGTTCGCTCGTACACATCTTCGCAGCCGACTTTCACCGCTATAATCTATGGCGTGTACAGGATAGTGCAAAGTTATCGAGCACGATATACCTTAATCACGGCGACACGCAAACAGTTTGCAAATTTAGCCTGACCCTTAATGTCAAAGATCTTGTCCTTTCGGACTTCAAATAAATCGCTCCGTTCCAGCATTACGACAATGAATGCATTTTTTTTCGCGTTCCCTCTGACGTGCTTTATATACCCTCCACTGCTGGGGCTGCCACCTGCCGTTCGTCAGTGGTTACGGGTGGTTGACGTCGGACACAACAGGTGGTCACGTTGACCCTCCTACTACCAGAATCTTTTTGTTACACTACCGCTGGGGTCAATATGACCATAAGCAATTACCACGGTATATATTAGCAGCATTTCATCTAATTTAGTCAACTGACATCAAAGCATACATTACTGAATGAAAACAGGTAAACTATGTACTGCGGAGTGGCGGTAACTCACCTGAAGATGGCTGGACGTTTGCAAGCCGAAATATTGCTGCAAGAGGTCAAATGACCAAGCTGCAATTCCGAAACCTCATAGAATATTCAGTACGCCGGGAAAACTTCAAGAATCACGGGGCTTAAGTAGGTCGCTTTTACAGTGACTGTAATTTATTGTAAAGGTACAGCAAAAATCTGTAGGTTTTCTGGTATCTGGCTCCGCAAAAGTTGAATCTCCGGAGAAGGTTGACTTCTTTCCCTCTCCTTCCCTAATCTCAAGGGACCGATGACTTCGCTGTTTGCTCTCCTCCCCAAAATCAACCACTCAACCAGTCCACCAGAGGAAATGGACCAAAACCAACGCGCCTCTCGGCTCGCCACGTATACGCCGGCCAGTAGTGTCTCTCGTGGCCGATCGAAATACGGCCGCTAAGCGACCGGTCACCCCATTCGATCCTCGCGTCTGATATTGTCTGCTACAGTCATCGCTGTACTATGGACTATTGAATAACAATCTCACTTGGCACTTGGTATTTCCCTCTGGTTGCGATTCGGATTGTGTTTTTTCTGTGCTATTGGCTTGTTGATACCGTTGTGGTCATGGTTTCCTCTTTGTACTTCGTTACTTGCATAGGCTAGTTTGGTCTCAAATTCCTCGTCTGTGTCCCGTCTGCAGTCAGTCAGCCACGCTTAGCTTGGCTACCACAAGGTTATGCGTCCCCTTGACCAGGCGGCCATTCCGCCTTGAGGCTTCAGGTGTTTCTCTCCTGGGTCCTGGAGTGCGCTCATTTCCGACTACATGCGGATGTAGCAGGTTTCAATAGTATTCACGTTACCTTCAAAATCGTTTACTTGGCCTACAGAGATTTTACTTCGTTGCACATCTAAAAGACAAGTTTACCTTGTACATTTAACTATATGGAGAAAATACATAAGTAGTACTTACAGATTACAGAGTTTGAGCTGCCAATTGTGTGCCGACAGTAAATTTTTAACGAAAAGCATTATAACTATATTAGATATGTTTGTGTATCTCTTCACATTATGTCTTAACCGATACATAAATCGGCCAAAAAATATCTGGAAAAGAATCTCTAGATTGATTTAAATACACAGATGAACAATTCATTCCTGATCAAAGTCGAATTTGGGACATGACAACAATATGTGGTATACATCTGCTTTCAACTGAGTATTACAGACACAAAATAGTAAATGATGATTCTATGTCCATGCAGAAAAAATATGCATGGTTAAAGGGGAGTTGAATGATGATAGATATCGTTCATTAGTAAAAATTTGGCCCATAGGGACTTAAGATTGAAATACCATAAATTGGTAGGAGCAGGGAGGAAGTGGTGAGGTTCTGGGCCGAAATAACATTACATATAATGAACAACATGCGCTGTACACTTCATACTACAATTTCTGATGACATCGTGCGACAAGGAATAACAGCTTAACAGTATGATGGTTGATCCACATGAAACGAAACTGAAACCACAAATTTTACACATTGAGTGTAGCTCAGGTGTCGAAACTCATATGAGTTTCATAGACTCTAGACAACAAGTAAAAAATTATAGATCCACTTGATACACAAATTCAACCCCCTGCCGAGTAACGTAACTGAGCTTCCGAAATTTTAAAGTAATCCAATTACAACATTTCCACCTGATCAAGCTAATATGAACTTGCAACTATAGTAGAACTCATTAAACGTTGCTAGTGGGGTTATGACCAGGTTTAGTACAGTGAATATATTTTTAAAAAGCATAACAGTAATTACAGAACTTCAATTAATGGAAAACTCTTAGAATTGAAAGTGTGAGTGCACAAAAATGAAATAGCATTAATCTCAGGCAAGCAGCCTTTTCAGAATGGTATCTTCCTATAGGAGCCGATCTGTTGTATTACGAGGCGCTCAATTCAGACAAACAGTTAGATAAACGGTAACGAGAGCTTGAAATTAAATAGCAAATTTCTGTTACTATTAACCCCTAGAGTACAAAGAGCTCGAATAACGGAGTACTAAAGGACTAACTTACATCAGGATGACAAAAAAAAAAAAAAGGTTACTTAAGACCCTGACTGCAAATAATAACAAACAGGTACAAGTCCCACTGTCAAATGGCTGCTCCGTGCGTTTTTGAACATCAGTCATCGATGTGGCCTTTACAATAGATTAATCAGGGCAGAGCATTTGGACAAAAATACCACCACAAGCAACCCACATACGTAAAACATCAGGGAATGCGTACGCTAAACAAGGACCAAATTAGTGGTATCTGAAACAAACAACTGATACTGATTTAAAACTTAACGAAACGCGACCGTCTTGTGTTCAGCAAATTGTTCTAAGCTTGACAGGAGAGTAAATGCATTACTCGGATTTAAGACGTAGGCAGGGCGCGGGAACAGTACAATAACCACGACAATTCTGATCGGTTCCTGGAGAACCCGGAAGAAAAGAGCCACCGCACCACAGCTTAAGTCTCAAGACCAATTAGAAATAACATGGTGGGCAGGGGCTACCAGAAGGAAGAAGACTCCCGTAACAGTTACCACGATGCTACCAGCTCATTGGGGGCTCCACAAGACTCCGCGCTTCAGAATTCCAGAATACCACGCAGTACCTCGACTTATTCTTCAGGATGCTGACAGAGCCCCAAGAGACACATGTACCGCTAGCAATCGCAAAGCGGCCCACGCTATTACTCAAGTTAGAGCC
Organism: Schistocerca americana; assembly: GCF_021461395.2. Taxonomy (NCBI): domain Eukaryota; kingdom Metazoa; phylum Arthropoda; class Insecta; order Orthoptera; family Acrididae; genus Schistocerca; species Schistocerca americana. The sequence goes on along the minus strand of NC_060124.1, from coordinate 3,941,984 downwards.
ATACTGAACACACCAACAGCCAACTGCTGTGGCTCCTTCGCCACACTCCGCGTCACTCGCAGCACTTAGCGGAGTCGAACCACAACCCACGCAACGCGCACGCTCCCGAATAGCCTCCCACTCTCTGCACAAGAAACCCTCCAGCGCGAAGTTTGGAGACAATAAGCGAACCAACCGAGGAGGTAGCAGGCGCAGTAAAACCATTGCAAAAATGACTGATACAAGGTAGTCGCGGACAGCTCAACCTCGTCGTTGACGGGAAATAAAACTCTTAACATTCCTTCTACGGGATCGCTGAACTTTACCAAAGGGATGCCACACAGGTCCATTGGACCACTATGACGAGAGAGATGGTAGGATTCTTTCATCATGTCGAACAATCTATGTCTCTAATGGATGTTTTACTGAAATCACATACGGAACATAAGCGGGCCGCAGTCCTCAAATATCTTACCATTGCCAGCAGAGTATTAATCCAACAACTAGACCAAAGATAAAATGAATTGGAGAGTTATCTGCGTATATGGGAATTATGTAAAACGTTTCTGTTTCCAAGCTATGTGTTCATGGGATATATTGCTGGTCAGTTTTGCGTTCTAGATATCGCAATGATTTAATTAAACTACGAATATGCCCACATTAGTTTCTAATATCCGTTACTAAAACTTAATCTCATCGACTAAGATACGTTAAAGAAATATATTTGTCTCCCACTGTACATATGCTACAACCACTTCTATTGAAAATTCGTTTGTGGAAGAGTCAGAGCTGTCTCGAAAAAGAAAGTGTATGTTTAGATATTTCAAAAAGCTTTTTGTTACGATATTTAGTGCACGACCAACACTCTGCGGCCCCAAGGTGCACGCCTTTTGGAGCAACCCACTACTTTCAATGAAGGCCATTTTTAATTCCTGATATAGTTGTGATCATGAGGGAACAACAGCCTTTTACATTACTTGGAACACCAAGTAGAGTTTACGTACAGCAGACACTCAAACTGGCTGATGTGTAGGACTGCTAGTTTCCTGCCATCGAATCTGTCAATGGTTTCCTCAGTTGGAGCCTTAATTCTGTGCGGTGCGGGACAAGGTAGAAAAAAGCTCTACCCAGCGCACTCTATGGGGGTCGTCAAAAGGACTTCAGCCCCCGTTCCATCACGTACGGGAGCTGTTATAAAATTGTAATAGTGTTTTACGCTTTTTTTGTTTAACGACGACGTTGAAAGCTTAAAAAATTCATTTGTCCAAAACTGAAATTAATTCATACGTAACATGCGCGACTGAGCAAAAAAATAGGACACACAGAGTTCATCAATGTTTACTACCACACTGCAGTATTGACTCCAGACGTTGCCAGTGACTAGACAAAACACTACAGTTATGCAACTTCTGGGCTTTCATAGACTATGTGATCAAAAGTGTCCGGACTCTCCCCAAAAACATACGTTTTTCATATTAGGTGAATTGTGCTGCCACCCACCGCCAGGTACACCATATCAGCGACCTCAGTAATCATTAGACATCGTGAGAGAGCAGAATGGGGTGCTCCGCGGAACTTACGGATTTCGAATATGGTCAGGTGAATGAGTGTCACTTGGGGCATACGTCTTACGGGAGATTTCTTCACTCCTAAACATCCCTAGGTCCACTGTTTCTGATGGGATAGTGAAGTCGAAACGTGAAGAGACACGTACAGCACAAAAGCGTACTGGCCGACCTCGTCTGTTAACTGACAGCGACTGCCGATAGTTGAAGAGGGTCGTAATGTGTAATAGGCAGACATCTATCCAGACCATCACACACGAATTTCAAACTGTATCAGGATCCACTGGAAGTACACGATAGTTAGGTGTGAGGTGAGAAAACTTGGATTTCATGGTCGAGCGACTGCTCATAAGCCATACACCACGCCGGTAAATGCCAAACGACGAGTGAACAGCCGAAAAACATTGTGTGGAGTGATGAATCGCGGTACACAATGTGGCAATCCGATGGCAGGGTGTGGGTATGGCGAATGCCCGGTGAACGTCCTCTGCCAGCGTGTGTAGTGCCAACAGTAAAATTCGGAGATGGTAGTGTTATGATGTGGTCGTGTTTTTCATGGAGGGGGCTTGCACTCTTTTCTGTTTTGCGTGGCACTGTCACAACACAGGCATACATTGATGTTTTAAGTACCTTCTTGCTTCCCACTGTTGAAGAGCAATTCGGGGATGGCGATTGCATCTTTCAATACGATCGGGCACCTGTTCATAATGCACGGCCTGTGGCAGAGTGATTACACGACAATAACATCCCTGTAATGGACTGGCCTGACCTGAATACTATAGAAGACCTTTGAGATGTTTTCGAACGCCGCCTTCGTGCCAGGCCTCTCCGACCGACATCGATACCTCTCCACACTGCAGCACTCCGTGAAGATTGGGCTGATATTCCCCATGAAACCTTGCAGCAACTCACTGAACGTATGCCTGCGAGAATGAAGGCTATCATCCAGGCTAAGCGTGCGCCAACACCATATTAAATTCCAGCATTACCGATGGAGGGCTCCAAGAACTTGTAAGTAAGTCATTTTCATCCAAGTGTCCGGATACATAGTGTATTTTGGTTATAATGTAATTCTGAATGACAGCACTCTGCCGCAATGGTGCTCCTTAGTTTGATTAAATTATCACGTGACGGAGCTAAAATACGAGTAAAATGGTATTTTAATCGAACTAATGGCATCAAGTATGATAGGTCGTTCTCACTTGGTTACTGGCTAGGGAACAGAGGGGCCGGGAAAAGTAAGCGCTGAACTATGTCTTGCGTAATCAAGTGAATCGTATCCTGCAGCTGCTGTTGCGAACAACAGTACTACTTCTGCAGTGTGTTCACTCTTACTTCATTTGTACTACTGTTGAGCTGTGGTACCACAAACCTGCGGCAGAGCTTCATCTCCAACGCTGCCCATTAGCCGATAAGAGTGTTATCGATCGCCTGTGTTCAGATTGAGAGTAGTTAATCTCACGCCATTTCATCTCCCAACATCACAGAATGCGTGATGAATTACTCTGCATGATGAACATTGAAGCATTCTGCGACAAATCATAGCTTTCTGACAGGCGGAAAGTCGTAGAGGAACCGCATCTACCAGGATCACGCAAATGTTTTCATATTTTGTAAGAATTTACACATCTGTAGCAGACATGGGTGTTGTTTTAACGTACATAGCGAGTGTCTAAAGTGTAACATTTCCGTCAGGAGCAACTGACATTCCAACCATGTAAGACAAAAGATATCATGCAAGTGCATACAGCATTAGATACTCTAACAAGCCCCACAGTCTCTAGACGAGGAAACCAGGCCACCGTTTATACACACTATAAGAGAAAAAGAAAAAAAATCGACATACCACGAAGGAATTATCTGAATGGAATGTAGATCGTTAGATGTAATACACATGTACAGACAAACAAATGGTTACAATACCAGGAAAACTGGATGATTTATTCAAGAGAAAGATCTGCTCAACATGAGCAAGGCAGTAAAGCGTTGGTCTACCTCTGGGCCTTACAAAAGCACTTATTCGGCTCGGGATGTAGGATGTCCTCCTGAGCGACATAGAGCCAAATTCTCCCCAACTGGCACGTCAGATCGTAAAAACCAGAATTGGTAGGAGGGTACTGGCCATAATGCTCGAAACATTCTGAATTGATGAGACATCCGCCGACCTTGCTGGCAAATGCGGGGTTTGGCTAGCACGAAGACACGCAGTAGAAACTCTCGGTGTGAGCGGGCGGACGTTATCTTGCTGAAACGTAAGCCGAGGATGCCTTGCCATGAAGGGCTACAAAAGGGGGCGTAGAATATCGTCGATGTACCGCTATGCTGTGAAGGTGCCGCGGATAACAACAAAAGAGGTCCTGCTATCGAAAGAAATAGCACTCCAGGACATCACTTCTGGCTGTCGGACCGTGTGGCTTGCGGCATGCAGTTTGGTATCCCATCACAGACCGGGGCGTCTCAGACACGTCTTCGGCCTGGAATTTCAGTGGAGTAGAATTATCATTAGTGACGAATCTAGCCCCTATGGTTAGCGAAGCTATTTCCTTGGAATAACTCATCTAGTTTTTTCTGACACTATAACCGTATCTTTGTCTTTACAGGTACATCAGATACACGATTTCCTGTCAGTAGAGTATATTATGTCCCTCCACTGACCCCATCTCAATCTCAAGACGAGACTGTGATTTCCTTCTTAAGGCACAGGACTGCTCCAAAACCGTGTGAGGTGGAGGGGTGCTTAACGCTTTGAATTGTATTCAGAAGGAGGAGCTCTTAAATCTGTCTCAAACTAACATGGTTTAAGTCTCTCATTACCCCACAACAGGATAGTTCCCGTAAGGTATGAGGCATATGCAGTTATCTACGTCCACAGAAGGTAATGTGGGCCCCGTACTTCTGTATCTACATACACTCCTGGAAATTGAAATAAGAAGACCGTGAATTCATTGTCCCAGGAAGGGGAAACTTTATTGACACATTCCTGGGGTCAGATACATCACATGATCACACTGACAGAACCACAGGCACATAGACACAGGCAAAAGAGCATGCACAATTTCGGCACTAGTACAGTGTATATCCACCTTTTGCAGCAATGCAGGCTGCTATTCTCCCATGGAGACGATCGTAGAGATGCTGGATGTAGTCCTGTGGAACGGCTTGCCATGCCATTTCCACCTGGCGCCTCAGTTGGCCCAGCGTTCGTGCTGGACGTGCAAACCGCGTGAGCCGACGCTTCATCCAGTCCCAAACATGCTCACTGGGGGACAGATCCGGAGATCTTGCTGGCCAGGGTAGTTGACTTACACCTTCTAGAGCACGTTGAGTGGCACGGGATACATGCGGACGTCAATTGTCCTGTTGGAACAGCAAGTTCCCTTGGCGGTCTAGGAATGGTAGAACGATGGGTTCGATGACGGTTTGGATGTACTGTGCACTATTCAGTGTCCCCTCGACGATCACCAGTGGTGTACGGCCAGTGTAGGAGATCGCTCCCCACACCATGATGCCGGGTGTTGGCCCTGTGTGCCTCGGTCGTATGCAGTCCTGATTGTGGCGCTCACCTGCACGGCGCCAAACACGCATACGACCATCATTGGCACCAAGGCAGAAGCGACTCTCATCGCTGAAGACGACACGTCTCCATTCGTCCCTCCATTCACGCCTGTCGCGACACCACTGGAGGCGGGCTGCACGATGTTGGGGCGTGAGCGGAAGACGGCCTAACGGTGTGCGGGACCGTAGCCCAGCTTCATGGAGACGGTTGCGAATGGTCCTCGCCGATACCCCAGGAGCAACAGTGTCCCTAATTTGCTGGGAAGTGGCGGTGCGGTCCCCTACGGCACTGCGTAGGATCCTACGGTCTTGGCGTGCATCCGTGCGTCGCTGCGGTCCGGTCCCAGGTCGACGGGCACGTGCACCTTCCGCCGACCACTGGCGACAACATCGATGTACTGTGGAGACCTCACGCCCCACGTGTTGAGCAATTCGGCGGTACGTCCACCCGGCCTCCCGCATGCCCACTATACGCCCTCGCTCAAAGTCCGTCAACTGCACATACGGTTCACGTCCACGCTGTCGCGGCATGCTACCAGTGTTAAAGACTGCGATGGAGCTCCGTATGCCACGGCAAACTGGCTGACACTGACGGCGGCGGTGCACAAATGCTGCGCAGCTAGCGCCATTCGACGGCCAGCACCGCGGTTCCTGGTGTGTCCGCTGTGCCGTGCGTGTGATCATTGCTTGTACAGCCCTCTCGCAGTGTCCGGAGCAAGTATGGTGGGTCTGACACACCGGTGTCAATGTGTTCTTTGTTCCATTTCCAGGAGTGTATATGCTCCGCAAGCCGTCTAATGGTATGTGCCTAAGGGTAGCTTGTCTATCACCGTAACTCCCCCCACCCCTTCACTCCATTATTTTCCTGATCCATTCGCGAACAGAGCGTGAAGAATGAAGGTGTTGGTGTCTATTAGATTTTAAATAATAATTAATACTCAGTACCAGTCTTTTGTTGTAGTTGACAGAGGTGTCGAAGCGCAAGCCACTTCCCAGGCATACATAGTTCTCTTAGCAACGTAGATTGAATATCGGCGTAAACGTATGGACGAAGTTTTGGATAGTGGTTCTTTAACATTCCAGATTATGTCCGGGACGAATACCACTTACTCATTGGGTATCCACTTCGAACTACTCTGCGCAAGAAAATTAAAGGACCAGTTACGGAAACTTGGTAATTGTCTCCCAATGCGACAAAGGAGTTTTAAATTTCTCTTGAATCGTCCTGCGTAAGGGCGCAAAACCGTGGCGCCCTGCATCACCCACAGGCTCATGGATGCTTCAAACAGCAAGTTGTCAACACATGCAAAGAAAAAACCAGAGTTCTGGAATTCATGTTACGTGTAAGGTCTACTAATTATGTCACTGGCATTAAATTTCTCCACAAACATTTACCAAATGCCAATGTGGACGTGTCACATGATAGGAATGTCCTCACAGCCCCTCGTACCCACATTTTACCCCCGTTTTTTGACACCTCTGCGCTGGAGCTCTGAAGAGCGACGCTCAACGATGAAAGCACATGGATATCTAATGATTGGGGAAGGACACCGTTTCAGACACACCGACGAAATGGCCTCAAGGGCTTCATAGACGGTGTCAATGGAACCACCCCTTTCCCTTGGGCGCTCATTCCTACACATTTCACAGAGGAAAACGACAGGTATCAGTGCGGTGAGCAACAGCATGACGTCCTTGATAATCTTCGACACTGATAACACCTCTACACTTTTCACTCTTTCTCTAGCAATGTCGTGGGGCTGCATCCCTATTCAACGTGTTTGCGCCTATTTTTTGAACAGTGCGATTGCAATTTGTTCTTTTTTTGTAGAGGTTGCAGCCACAAGGGGCCGTTCAAAATCATTCGACGAAGTCTGAACGCGATCTGAAGGAAAAAAGCATGCTTATTCTTTTTCAGCCCTCCTGTTCCACATCCTCTGGTAGCGAGCTCACAGTGGGTTGCGTCATTTACACATCCACCAGTCAAACGGCAACGGCCCAAACCCACCATTTTGGGAGAACCCTCGGCCGCACTCGCGGACCTTTCTCGAGAATTTTAAAAATGGACAAGTGCAGAGACAACCTGTAAAGTAGTCCTAGGCACTTGCAGACAGGCAATTGGAAACAGAGTTGTGTGAAGTGGTTGTCTGCCTTCACGCACCTAGACCAACTTCAAGGGTTATTTTTTTTAAATATACAAAATAGGTTAGCGAAAGGTTTTGCCAGACTGTGGGGTTTTAGAGAAACAATTTGCTGTTTGTTTCATGCATGTGTCAATTCCCACCTGATCACGCCACATAAGGGCACGAAACAGGCTGAGTGACATAGGAAGCACCCACTGCTGCTTCGGATCACATTCACATTACGTCCAATGGTATTGAGTGTGCCTTTTTAGTTCCATTCTGTAAGCGAGGGAAAAATTGTGGGTGCGTTGCACTCCAAAGGAGTGAATAGGGATGCAGCCCCAAAATGTCGTTAGAGAAGGGTTGAAACATCTGGAGGTGTCGGCATTGTCAGAGGTTATCAAGAACGTCGCTCTGTTGCTCGTCGCATTGCAAACTATGTTTCGCCTCTGAAACATATGGCAATCAATGCCCCAAGGAGAGGGATCGTTTCATTTACGTCCTTTATGCCACCCCCGGGATTTTTTGCGTCGATTGAGAGCGCTGATATGTCTGAAATGTTTTCCTCGGGTACTCACAAGAAATCCACGTAATTTCATCACAGGTCGTCGCAGTTCTTAGCTCCATCGGAGAGACGTCAAAAAGAAGAGCTACAATTTGGGTAAGAGGGGCTGTGAGGACCTTCCCATCGTGTGACACGTCCGCAGTCGAGTTGGGCAGAATTGCGATGAAAATTTGAGCGACTGTGATATCATTAATCAACGTTACACATACGTGAACTCCTAAGCTCTGGCCTTTCTTTCGCACGTGTCGAGAGCTCGACGATGTCGCAGGGCGCCCAGCTATTGGACTATTTCAATTGTAGGCATCTTAGAGAAAAATTCCAGACTTCCGTATCACAATGGGAAACAATTATGAAGTTTCGAAAAAGTGATACCCTAATTCTGGTTCCCTAAGAAACGGCTCATTATTCCGTTTCCGGTAGCGCTAGTGGAAGCCATCAGTTAGCTTCAGGAACTCTTCTGTCTTACACTGGCAGTGAACACACTAGTTACAAAACACTGTAAATTTTATTCAAACGTAGTTAAATGGTTATTTTGAACATTTTGCGTTGTAAAGCGTTCCCTATATTGTTGGTACGTTATGTTTCTGTTTCTTTCCAGTGATTAATTTGATTGTGAAGAGAAATAAGAAATGAGCTCTAAGATGGAAATGAAATGTTTCCGAGATCATATCCATATCTTTTTACCTTTATGTATGAGGTATATTTCCTGAGGTACCTTTCCTGAAAGTTTGGTGCTAGCTTTTCATTACACCCTTTGTTTGTGTGGTGTGCGTGCTGTAAGACCTTCGGTACACACACCATCAGATTATTTGACTTGTCGCTCTAACGAAGTAGGCGAGTGTCAGCAATATGTCTCGTGGTCTTATCGTGGCGTGTTTATCTTCTGCCGTTAGGTCAGACGATAGAAATGCCACTTGCACGCTTAGAGTAGCAGATTGACGGTGACCAACTTTAAACAGAACTTGATTAATTTTCACACACATTTATTAAAATAAAAAAAATATAGACATTCTAGATGCTGTTTACAATTGACAATCTGAAGTTCCTTTGGTCTTGGTACAGTAATCTTATTCTCACATATCTCTGTTACTTGACAAAGTGTCTATACATTTCTCTTCATGGCTATGTACAGAAATATGATAATCTTATTAGGCGCAGACTGAAACTTGACTATAGACTGGTACAGACTAAGGCAGACTAATGCAGACTGATGCTGACTGCTACAGACTGTTGCAGACTGACTAATTGGAGGTCTGTACACTCGTTATAATACCTCGAGCGTTCAGGTATCACTGCACGAGTGTGATCCGCGAGGAGAAAACGTTCTACGTTAGCAGCAATCTCATTGGCTGCGTTACATATTAATGCGCGGATCAGTGGAAGCAGAATTTATTCCGTCTCTAAGGCAGCGCCATCTCATAGTGCGGAGACGGACGAGCGCTGCGCCTGCGCTGTTGTGCTTAGCGGGGCGCGCTCTAGTGGGAAAGTTGTGTACGCGCTGACTACGAGGAACTATGTAGACACCTACTGCCACCTACTGCCATGTACTCCATATCAGCGACCTCAATAGTCATTATACATCGTGAGACAGCAGAATGGAGCGCTCCACGAAATCACGGAATTCAAACGTGGTCAGGTGATTGGGTGTCTCTTGTGTCATACGCCTTACGCGAGATGTCCACACTCCTAAACATCCCTAGGTCAACTGCTTCCGATGTGACAGTAAAGTGGAAACGTGAAGGGACACATACAGCACAAAAGCGTACAAGCCGACCTCGTCTGTTGCCTGTCAGAGACCGCCCACAGTTGAAGAGTGTCGTAATGTGTAATAGGCAGACATCTATCCCGGCCAGCACGCGGGAAACCCAAACAGCATCAGGATCGACTGCAAGTAATATGACAGTTAGGCGGAAGGAGAGAAAACTAGGATTTCATGGTCGACTGGCTGCTCATAAGCCACACATCGAGCGAGTAAATGCCCAACGACGACTCGCTTGGTGTAAGGAGCGTAAACATTTGTTGACTGAGTAGTGGAAACACGTTATGTGGAGTGACGAATCACGGCACACAATGTGACGATCCGATGGCAGGGTGTGGGTATCACGAATGTCCAGTGAACGTCATCTACCAGCGTGCGTAGTGCCAACAGTAAAATTGGGAGGCGGTGGTGTTATGATGTGGTCATGTTTTCCGTGGAGGGACTTGCACCCCCTGTTAGTGGCCCTATCACAGCTCAGTCCTGCATTGATGTCTTAAGCACCTTCTTGCTTCCCACTGTCGAAGACGGATTAGGAAATGGCGATTGCATCCTTTAACGCGATCGAGCACCTGTTCATAATGCACGGCCTGTGGTAGAGTGGTTACACGACAATAAAGAACTGGCCTGCACACAGTGCTGACCTGAATTCTATAGAGCATCTTTGGGATGTTTTTGAACACCGACTTCGTGCCTGGGCCTCGCCAACCGACATCGATACCTCTCCTCAGTTCAGCTCTCCATAGAGAATGGCCTGCCATTCCCCAAGAAACCTTCCAGCACCTGATTGAACGTATTCTTGTGAGAGGCTAAGGGTGGGCCAACACCATATCTGAATTCCAACATCGCCGGTGGAGGGCCCCACGAACTTGTAAGTCATTTTCACTTTTCCTTTCTTTGTTTCGAATGAAAAGTCCGTTTTTAGTCAAATACATTTATTTACTTTGTAACAGGAATTTGAATACAGTTGATGTTTTGATGATGCTCGATCATAAATTTCGGATGGACAGTTTAGATAATGGACAAAGTAGAACATTTACCAGGAATAATTACTTAACAATTTTTAATTCTAGTATAAATTAATCCATTGTCCAATATTTGTCGGCCAGTGTTCACAAATATTCGTTCTGCAATGCTGTCATGACAAACATTACCATTCAAAGACAATACCAGTCCTTCAGAAGACACAGAACGTACTACCAACGATAAATACGATTTTTATCTCATGTGTTTGTTGCACGTTTCTAGGTGTCTGTGCTGTTATTAAAGTAGCTCTGACCGTTTTTTCCACTTTCTATAAGTTAAAACCAAATTTTTCAAGCGATGGAAATGTTATGAATAAACAATATTCGTTCTAAAAAGCGTTTTATAAAAGTCTTAACAAAACTTCTATGCCATATTTATATCCCGGCCATTGAGCTGGCTGTTAGTAAAAAATCACAAAGAATGTCATAACAGGCAACACAAATACCATAAAATACCGGTTATTTACAATTAAAATACTTTTATCGGCTTTATTCGTAGCAGAGAGCGGTGAATGTCCCTGTTGTTCCTACTGCACCATGGTTGCCAAATTCGCTTGTAGAGTCTCAAAGGAGAACGAGCATTGATGGATTGCATTTGTCACCTTCGTAAGAAAGTAGCGCGTTAAGTCACGAAGCGGTGTCGCATTGAATGCACAAGGTAACCCCTGGCCAGCCTTGTCGGTACTGTGGGCAGCAGCCTTTAAAGTATCGTGAATGAAGTGTTGTGGTTCTGACTTGTGTTTTGAGTTGTTCACTACATAACCTTTCAACAAGATAACAAGACCTACTTCTATACAGAGGGTGTTCAGCTGAACACGACAGTACGACCTCTATATCTCTCACCTATGGCTCTCACAGATAACATCTGGTCATAGTTTAACTGGGGACTGGTTCGCCACCTCTGACCAGCCACTTCTTGTTGAGCTTTGAAAAGGAGTTTAGGCCGCATGGAAGGAGATATCCGTACCTGCCGATGCCTACCCGGTTTAGAGCCGTTTTTCCCTCTGGATGAGGTAGCTCTGTATACGTATTTTAGTATCCTGTGGACCATCAAATCATCGCAAATAATGTATACTTTCTATTATGCTGCATACGCATACTATGTGAAGCTTTGCAAGCTTAGGCATCCGCGGCTGCTGTCATTGTCAAAGAATACTTCAGGACCTGTGAAAGCATTGTCAATATGTAAAATCCTCAGCCGTTTCGGTCACTGTAGTAAATGCCTTACATCAAGGTGTTTTGAAGTTAGAAAGGTCGTTTGCAGTCACCAAAACACCCTGAGGAACGTCATTTGCGACAGTAGCCGAAACGTCAGACATCTGAAGATACTCAGCTCCTCTGACCGACCCTCTTTGCTGTTGCTGCCTCCCGACTAACAGTACTCCCCGTCTCCTTTTAAACTTGCAGGTCCGCCTCCCGTGAATCCTAGTATTGTATGCTGACACCGAGAACCTACCGATTATTGAGTGAATTCTAGTCATTGGTAGAGTTTTAGATCCTTGACTACTTTTAGTTAAGTGTGTTGCTTCAATCCTACGATAACGTAATTAGTAAACGGAGGGTAGTTTTAAGTGCTATAATAACATACCATGCCGTAAAACACTGTAAGTATACAATAAATTCCCGTTACTAGGTGCAGAGGACGAACGAAGGTAAGAAAAATTCCAAATGCAGCCAGTTGATCAAATACCAGTTACGGTTGATAATTACCTCAGGTGAATTCCTATTTCAGGAAACATTTTTGCTATCTCGCTAAAAAGATTTTTATATTTGTCCAAAACTCACAAATGCGTAACAGTTAATATTTTGTCTTCTTGGGCTCCATGTGCGAGATACTAAAACATTTATTATCTCTGATCGTCTGTCACTGTTCGCTTGGTAGCTCTGTGAACATAAATTTCTACAGGATTAGTACGTAATGATAAATGACGAAAGATAGAATTTCGTAACAATGTGTCTGTATGCCACATAACGTGATAAAAAATATGTTGAATAAATTCACAAATATATCAAAACTGACGTATTAACGAAATAACTATTATCACAGAAACATCACAAAGACTCAGTAAACAATTAATATGAACTGCGAATGTAATTGCAATCTCTGTTCCTTTTGAAAAAGGATCCTCTTTCTTCCCTTTTGATTCTTGGTAGCGCAAGAATTCATTTTTTGACGAGGCACGTTAACGTGTTACGTTTCATGCAATATTTAGCCTAAATATAACCAAATATTACTTAAAACTGTCGCAAACGTTTTTCAGTAACATCTCCTACATTCATGAAGTTATATATTTCAACACTTCACGCAAATTTTATAGGGGAACATTGGTGCAGAGATCAGCGCCATTGTTCTAAGTGATAACGGTCCAGAGTTGTAACAAATTTCTTAGTATTCGCTAATTTTGACAGGTAAAAATAAATGCAAATATTGAAGAATTCTCTTGATGAACGGTTCTTTCTTTGAACAAGTTAAAGTAAACAGTGTTTCCAATATTGAATCATATGACTACAGCAAGTTCCGTTTTTCAATCCCCGCTTAAGGGATATTGTAAGAATCTTTAACCGCAGCATTTGCAGAAATACAAACTTTAATTAATTCCATGTATGGAAGTGAAACATGGACGATAAATAGTTTGGACAAGAAGAGAATAGAAGCATTCGAAATGTGGTGCTACAGAAGAATGCTGAAGATTAGATGGGTAGATCACATAACTAATGAGGAAGTATTGAACAGGATTGGGGAGAAGAGAAGTTTGTGGCACAACTTGACCAGAAGACGGGATCGGTTGGTAGGACATGTTCTGAGGCATCAAGGGATCACCAATTTAGTATTGGAGGGCAGCGTGGAGGGTAAAGATCGTAGAGGGAGACCAAGAGATAATACACTAAGCAGATTCGGAAGGATGTAGATTGCAGTAGATACTGGGAGATGAGGAAGCTTGCACAGGATAGAGTAGCATGGAGAGCTGCATCAAACCAGTCTCAGGACCGAAAACCACAACAACAACAACAACAACAACAATTAATTAGAATCAATTACATTAATAGATCCCTCACTGAATTAGGAATTACGGGTATTTTTGGTGTCTTTTAATATAAAACATCGTGTCGGGCAAACTAACTGCGAGACGTACCACAACTGAGTCACTGACATAGAAAGAACCACCACAACAAGTTCTTTCGTTACTTTTAACACGCACTCAATACATTCTAACTAACTTCTGGCTAATACTTCATGTGTCACAGTAATATTTTATTGGAAAAAATGACGGCAAAATGCATAAAACGGAGCTTTCCGTAAAAGCTTTCCCCTTCTTTCACTAATTAACCAGAACTAGATCTCTTATACAATTTCTTTCAATGGCCTCCATAGCCTACAATGTGGGAATGGAGCTCCGGCTATTCGAGGATGTCGGTCAAAATTACTCGTATATAGTTCTTGCCTATGTACAACATGGTTGATATGAAATATCTGGAAAACGCAAAATGCAAATACTTTCTCGATTTTACTTCTGCATTAGCCTATTTCATCGCATGTTGATAAGTGGAGAAATCTATATCACGTATAGACCGTTGGAACATTTTTTTCCTAACTACAACACGGCCGGCTATGCAAATGGCAAAAGTCTGCAAGCACGGCGAAGTCCCGTGATCTGAGATCAGACTTATGCATCCATGTAGTATAAAGATCACTCAGTATAGAGAAGACCGGCGTCTTTGCAGAGAGATGATGATCCAGAGAGTAAAAATGTGAATCACTGCCTCACTAAAAGTTACAGATGACAACATACTTGAAACAAATCGTAAGTAAAATGTACTTAGAACATTGGGGGCGTTACAATGAAACTGAAATGTTATACATTACAAGTGATTTAAGTTCAAGGTCGTGTATAATTTTTACTGTTTTGATTTCGCGTAATGTGTCGTAACTACAGCAACTTGTCATGGAAATTTTGTCTGGAAAAATTAATATTAACGTTTTCTTCCCGTTAAATGTGCAGACAAAATGAAAGAAAAATTCTTGGAAGAAATATGAGATGAAATGGGCTCCCACAGTTGCCTTACTGTCGCCTATCTTCATGTGGCACACGTTACGAGATTTTTCTTGTCAAGCGTCGTAGCACCGTTAGTCCTGTAATCCGCGTGTACCTAAGAGGGTAAGCCGTGGTCAAATGTTTTTTTAGCGGATTAGACTGTACGACGTTGCCACGAGGCTTCCGAGTGGTATTTGCCCGTGCTCCACAGATTAGCTCTCATCGTTCTTGGGGCTGGAGCTGCACCTTTTTTGTTATTAAAGATGCGCTTAAAGCGGCATTTAATATCACACGATTTTCGCAAAGAGACAAGAGGCTGTATATATTATGTTCTGTCGGAAATAAAAACGAACTTTTAGCTCATCTCAAATAGGTTGCTGAACTGTGACACGTGTACGCACATGTTACCAACGTACAAGAACTCTCATGACGAGTCCTTAAGAATGTGATAAATGATATGGGCAGTGATAAGACCCTTTTCAGGACGCAGCATATTACGTACAGTTGACATTATATGAAAAGCGGATACTAAAAAAGTTCTATCTGCCGAATTTCACATTTGTCGAGAGAATCAAAAAACACTGTATATCATTTTGTACACAACTTATTTGCATCCATTAAGTGAAAGGTTATTCTGATATAAATGAAATATGCTGATCACCTCATCATTCATTAGCTCTTAGTCAGCACTGCTTATTTTCACAGCGTCTACAGACATTCGAATAATTTTTTTACTACTTGTCATTTTGAAATAATAGGCATTTATGGGTAACTAAAACGTAAAAAATACTGTATGTGGTAAACAGTGATCCAGTGTAATAGAGGACCTGAAGGCCCTAATAAGATTAGGTTCAATAAATAAAATAAAATAAACAAAAGTGGAGTCCCCACAGAAGTTGGTAGGCATCGCAACCAGCAGAGGTGACTATTGTTCTACATACTGTATTACTAGCCGAAATGATGATGGGTGGAAACACTATCAAGCCATCCAGTTGTATATTTCATATGTTTTCCGTAAAATATCCAAAGCTACGTCGGCGCGGTTCTTACAAACGGCACTGTCAGTTCAGGTTTCATTCCCTATGCTTGCTTAAACCGAGCATGTGTTTCGTCACAAATGACAGAGTTACTGACGTGCCGTTAAACCCTCATTTTGATTTCTTCTTTCCCCAGCCATGTTACGGATGCAATATAATCAATCCCTTATTATGAAATTTGACTCCGACCAGCGAAATCTAAGTATTAGACCAAGTACTACCGTCCTGGAAACAGAAAAGGTTTTCATACTATGCAGGGAGTTCTGAAATTCCCTTGAAATACATCTGGGACTTGTGGAGGAGACTGAGTGGACAATATTTTCGTTTGGAACCCATGTCCGTACTACAGTCTTTTGAAAACATGTTTGCTAAGTAATTATGGAACAGGTATTCATGCTGATGGATGCTTACGTCGTATCGGCTTACGGCTTATGTCATTTGACGTTTATCCTACTCACGTGTCTGTGATGTTAGAGCAATATGGCTAATTACAGGCTTGCAGAATGCACCGACATGATCTTTCGTCGCCTTTATCAGGATTGTTAGCCACAACGTCCGACAGCATCACATGCCCTTTTCGCCACAGTTACGCAACCGCTTCGAGAAAGGGCACTCTTACCGTCAACAGATGTGACTGACGCTCCAATGACACTCTGTACACCCGAACTGAAAGATATCGTACTACGTAATTTGAAAAGAACCTGACAACGAGTAGACGAGCTATTGCAACAGCTATGAATGTTGGTAGCAGCAGCGTCTATTAAGTTCTGCGTGACTGACAACTACATCCATACCAACTATAAAGGATACAGTCATAATGTCAGCAGATTTTGTACCACGCATTGAGTTCCACACGCAGTTTCTGCGCCGCTGCACCAACGAGCGTCTAGTATTTCCACGGCGTGTTCTCTTCACAGATGCATGTGAATTTACTAGGGTTTGTTTTCTCAGTTCTTGAAACAGCCATGCCCAGGCAGCCGAAAACTCACGTGCGACGCACGACCAGAATTCCAGCACGGATTTGGTATCGACGTGTGGGCAGGTATTCTGAGTGATAGTGCGATTGGACCGTAATTCTCCCCATCTACTTGACCGTCCTGCAACTAGTATTGGGTGAGGTATTGGATGCTGTGACTGACAGTACAGAAGACGTGTGATTTCAGCATGACGTCGCATCCTTTCAGTTTTCACGTTATTTCCGGGATCATCTGGAGGAGCAATCGGCACAGACGCATAGGCGGATGAGGTCCAATCACATGACCTCAACGGTCACTGGATTTGACTCCTCTGGACTTTTTCCTCAGGTGTCGAATGACCTGTTCGGTTTAAGGGATCCCTGCAGAGACAAAAGAAGACCTGATGGCACGAGTTGTGGTCGCTGCCGGTCACATTTCAGAGACACCCGGTGTGACAGAGCGTGTACACTACGACATCATTCGCAGGCAAAAAGTGTGCACAGCACTTAGTGGTTGCCACATCGAATCTTAGTCGTAGTGGATCAGCATGCTAACCCTCCTTTAAAGAGGACAAAGTACAAAACCGGTTTAACTGTAAACAACAGTATTTGTGAAAACTTATTAAGTTTTCATTTTGTTTTGTCGGTTATTAATGAGTGGAATTGTAAAACACTTGTTGTACTGAAGCACACATAATAAATTACTTGTAAATGTGGTCAAGGTAACAACATATTTTCAAATATTTGTAGCACGTAATCGGTATGTTTCCTGACTTGGGTTCCATTCCCAAATATTATCTACTCAGTTCCCTCCATAAGTTCTAGGAGCTTGTGAGGGGAATTAAAGAGCGCCCTGTGTAAATCAACGTGTTAGCGTTGATTCAAGAACTTTGAGACGAAGCCGAATGCTGTAGGGAAGAGCAATAATATATTTGCTATATACTACATGGTCCGCAATTCCTCTACCAAACTGTCAGAAGTTTTGCAGGGATATTAATGTTATCGACCTGTAGTCTCCGGCGCGTCTGTTACCGAGTAATTTCATTTCGTTTTTATTTGTCACTTCCGCCCCCCCCCCTTTTTTTTTCTTTTTTTGGTGTCTGTATTGCAACGAAAATATCCCCACAACAATGTAGAGCTTGTGCTTTATGACTTGTTTGGATACAATCATTTATCATTCCCTCATGATACTTGATTTGTCAACAGTGACACCCACATTAATCTTCGACCGCAAGCTTGCATACAGTAATGCTCAGTTCTGTTGCGTGTTTCCTTTTCCTAGGTTTTACTATGACAATGATACACACCGGTATGGACAGGTTTAGTGATGCAGAGTTATTCGATATGTACTTCGTGTGTTGGTTCAGTGAATTTAGTGCGAGAGTGATAGAACTACCCTACGCTCAGCTGTTTTCAGAGAGAAGGCTAGCACATCACAGTAATATTGAATCTGGCTGAGGGTTAACTGTTTGTATTTTTCTGCAAACTGTGACATCTAATAATTTTATGTTTAATTTAATGTATTGCAACGCGTTTCAAGACTGTTTCACCCAGCACCTGGCGTTCATGCGTACTTGAAGAAAAATGTTAATATAAATTAACATCGAATACTGTTCTTCTGCTGCAGTTGCTATTGGGGGGAAATACCAGTGGGGTAGGGGATGGAGGAGAGCGGTGGGTGGTCAGAAATCGATATCCAGTCGAGGTTCCTGCTGGAATGAAGCTGTGCCTCCTTGTTTGTTGCTATAGATACCACAGCCAGTGTGGAATGCAAGTAATTTTGGATCAGTTGTTATGGCGCGGTAATAGTGTGATACACTTTTAATACCGTCTTTCGCGGGCAGTAAGGCGTACTTTTTTTCTTCGAAAAATTGCCTTAAAAATTCAGTGCTCCTTGTACCCGAAATTAATATAAAAATATCCAGTGGTTGATTTAAAATGCCCCCCAGTCTTAAAAATAGTCATATATTCGATGCTGCGAGGAAGTGCATCTCTACCTGGCAATACATGATTCAATTCACTCAGAAGCTAGTTTTAAACCGATATACAGTCAAGCAAGTCTGTCAGTGGATAAAACAGTTGTGGTCTATGGTGAGATAAGACATTATTGTTTAATCTCTCAAGAAGTGTGGCATAAATAACGCTCTCGATGGCAGTGAAGACCATCTTATATACCAAGAGGGCAACGATTACGACGAAGAGAAAGAACAAGAAGAACAAGAAGGTTCAGATGACGATTTTTAGGGATTTTACAGGTCATTTCGGTTTTATACACTCTTTTTTCAGTCTGGCCATGTAACCTAATAATAAAAATCGTAAACATGTTTAATATTTAAAATATTTGCTTAAAATCCAGGTGAGTCTTATAGCGCATAGCGTTTTACAGTTCGCAAAATACGGCATGTCGGTTGTTCACTTACGATTTTAATGTATTGTAGCTTCGTACTCGTCGTAGGCATATTGGCAGCGTTGTTATGCAGCATCCTTAGTCTGATACTGACTTCGAAGTATTTCACTGCACAAAAGGCGTAGGCAGTACACACTTACTAAAATATGACTGCCTTTTAATGTGTGTATGGGTATGGGCTATGGATTCTGTACAGTGATATTCTTGATACTGATAATTTGTTACTCATTTGTTTCATACTCGTACGTTTAAAACTATTGCATTAAAAATGGCTTAAGGCAACCGAAGAATTACGAGTTTTTGAGTTCAGGTATGTCATTAAGGATATTATCTCCGTTTCTTACACTTTGAATCAATATGTCCATTTCTTCCACACTATCCATTCTTTTCTTTACCTGATTGTATGCATAACTTCAAGGTAGCCTTTCATTTTGAAAGAGCGATCGGTGTGATTAATACGTGTTGACACCACTAATTCTCCAAATTTCTACAGTCTATACCAGTCTATATGCTCTTTAAACCGAATTCAGTAATTTCTGCCAGTCAGGTCTGTTTAATAGTTATTGTGCTGGCTGCAGGTAATTTTGTAAATGACAGACGTATCAATTTCAGGGTCCGATGGTTTTATATTGTGAATAAGCTTCACACTTAGGTTGTTGACAGTGCTGATGCCAATTTTCATCTTTGTGCTTTTGCATAACACAGCTGATATATCAAACATTATACTGTAATATAGCATTTCTACGTATGTAACAGTTTGGGTGCTGTCATTTGTGAGCATAGTAGAATGCTGTTCGTTCGGTTTATTTTTTGTCCGTTGCGACCTGGTATTAAGGACTGAACGAGTGCATCCGTTGTTTACTGTATATTTGATGATTTTATTTGCTGTTGGATTTCTGTAGGTTGAAGTGAAAAGTTGTGGGCTCTGTATAGAACTGATCTATATGTAGCATTTTTGGAAGCTGGGATGTGTATAAGAGATTGCAGAGGTGTCTACACCAGAATGTTTCCTGTGGACATTCAAAGTCAGCTCAAGTTCTGTTTCGATATCTCATGTCAAGAAATGGTATGATAGTGTTTCCTTCATACGCAAGTATGAAATAGCTATTTTCATGCGGGCTGTTGTCTTTATTGAGAGGGTTGTTACTTTATCATCTGTGCTATCAAATACAATGACAGTATCATCCGTGTACAGACTATCTGCACCACAGATTTCCCCCCTCCTCTCTCTCCACACATCCCATAAATAGCAACAGCCACTCCGGCAGCAGAACTGTGAGCAACATGGTATTTTCTGTTAATTTATATTAACACATTTTATCTTTAAGCAACAAAGTGCATTTGTATGCATAAATACCTGATGAGCAAAACATGCTTAAAATGTCTCGCAATACGTAAAACAAAAGTAATTACAATCAGGCTACTTTCCATTCAGAAGGCTGTTGCACTCAACGACTGTTATATTGACTTGTAAATAATAGATTTCAGCTAGCAGTCGTCCTTTTTGAATTTAATTCGCAGATCTAGATTTCAGCTGGAAACTATCCATTCTCAATGCACTATCATTTTGGATCAGTGCATGTAATGCCTGTTGGTCGGGCTTCACCCACAGTATTCAAAGAACTGTTGATGAAGTTCGACCAACAGGCATTACATCCATTGATCAAAAATGATAGTGCATTGAGAATAGATAGTTTTTAGCTGAAATCTAGATCTGCCAATAAAATTTAAAAAGGACGAATGATAGCTGAAATCTATTACTTATAAAGTAATTATATTGAAATCGTAGCAGAATAGCGTAAATAATTATCCCAGATTGCTACGATTCCTGAAATTATCAATCATGGTCACAATTATTGTCTGAGGGTTGTTGCATTATTGTGTTTTGCCTTGTGCGTTTTAGTGTTTGCATATTACAGGTCTTTTAAGTATTGTGAAGGCATTTTCACAGAAGTTAGGTATCTGGGGTAACAAGCTGAAGAAACGATAACCACATCATATGTAAACGGTCACTGGCGCTCGTGACAAAATACCTAGTAAATATCTCGGAGAAATCTTACAAATTTTGCAGATTAAATTCGGTCACACGCAGCATGCTATCCGGCGACAAAGTTGTAGAAAGAGATATCGTACCGTTAATATTGTTGGAAAGGCAATCAAATAACACTCATTTAAACTAAACTTACAGTTTTTTTTTTTTTTTTTTAATGCCAGAACAGTCGGTCTTGTGCGACTACACAGTAACGGAATTCAGCCACAGAAAGAGACAGAGATGGACAGAGAAAAGTGGTGGAATTCGATGCAGGCTTACCTCTTCGCAGTGAAAGTGGGATAAGTGTGCTCATCAAACACCAGAAGGAGATACTGGTACAAATACCCTGTGTTCAACGGATATTCGTTGGTCTAGTTTTTCTAGATCGCAAATTCCCAGATGCAGATATTAATGTATAACTTACGCCCAAATACATCACGTTCATTGATGGTTAATGAAGTTTTTTAAATACAGAATATGGCAAGAAAATTAATTCGTGCAAACAGTGCCCTTTTGCCAAAATGCTAAACATATTTCCACATATTTAGTCACTCTGTACCAGCAATGGGTACTGCGTAATTCCAAAATGCATGTAACTGTTTTTGACATGCTCTAAAGCTCCAGTGACAGAAACAGAACAGCAGTTACCTTTTCATACATAAGCATTTACATATAAACTATAACCGTTTCAAAAGAAACGCCCTGAAATTTTTGATCAAAACATTTCAAATGCACAGGTACACGACGGACTTCCCAGTTATTTAAAAGATCAACAAACCGATGTTCTATAACAGTGTTCAACCAGTAGTTGAAGAAAAGAAAGCGGATCAGATATTATTTAATACCTTACTTCAAAACAATTCATAAATGAATTTCCGCTGTTTATTTATTACATGCACGTTTGATACCACGATTGTTGAATATTTCAATCTGTTGGTGTTGCAGTGTGACCAACTACTTCCTGGTGAACCTGTCAGCCGCTGATCTGTTGGTGACGCTGATCTGCATGCCCATGGCGGTCAGCGGTTCCGTCAGCAAGTTATGGCTGTATGGCAGCATCATGTGCAAGCTCACGCACTATATACAAGGTAAGTCACAAAATGGCCCCTTATCCCAGATGAGAGAAAGCTGAAGTAAGACACTTTGTCTGAAAGGCAGTAGAAGAAATATCGAAGACGTTGAGCTGATCGTTGCTATTTCGTAAAGCAAATGGTAAATGCTACCATAATTTATTGGTTGTACTCGACAGTTTTTTCCTTAGAGTGTATAAACACACCAGAAAAAAATTACCCACCTCCAAGAGATGGAGCTAATGTTGAGTAACGCCACTTCCGTCGGCTCTTTAGTAGTGGTGTTAGTTCTGAGAAGCAGAATGTCCACACTTCTCTCCAGGCCTACCGTCTCCAGTTTTACAGCTACCGGCCCGGTCCGGACGCCGTCTCAAGTACACTTACGGTGTACTCAACGAATGTGATGAGAAGACCGCAAATTTTACTGATATTTAGGCCAGGCAGGAGCGCGAATAGGGCACTTGTGTGGCAGAGCGGACTCAAGTAAGACTCATGATAATATGGGGGACCGGAACCTATATTTTCGTAGAATTGTTCTCTAAGCTCTGATTATTTAACAGCGTGCGACTCACAGCCTTGATAATATAGGATTGCGTGAGGCGCCTTTAGAATTTGTTGGAAACTCATGTCTACGTGGAGTGGTCATACTGACAAAAAAAAGTAAACATAATCTCAGTGATTGTATTTCCTGTTATCACATACTGCTGCAGGATATCTTTACTGTAGTGAAATTTTATTAAAAGAAATCTTTTCATGAAAGAAAGTGTGTCCTTTTTTTAAACGTAATAATCTTGGTCTTTCCGAGAAGCCTCCAATATCTGAACTTAACTGAATGTTCCTACTTTTTACCTTAATACGAAATCAATTAAATATTTACTTTCTTTTCCTTAATAATTATGGTGCGTGTCTTTTACAGTGTACGTTGATAACGGAACGCAATGAAATTATAATGAAATTATTTCTACGCAAGATGTCAATGGTCGGCTGTTGGACCAATCTCGTTGTTTATCCTGCGTCCTGGAAACCTTACAAATAATATTTTTACTTCTGCATGAAGGTCGCCATGCACATGAAAGAAAAATGCACAATCAGCATAGATTACCATATATTATTTAAAATTTACAACTTACAATGCGGAATGGCCGCCGTAGCGTGTGTTAGCTTCGAGACTGGAAGACAGAGCGAGTAATAACGATAGTCTTTGTAGTTTCTTTCGCCAGCGAGTAAAAGAACGATTAACTGCCATAAGATCCTATACCGTCGTCTTATACAGTTTGTATCATTATTATTTCATTTTATTATAAAAGACCGTTAATACAGCTAATTTCAAGAGCATTTTCAGAGATTTTTTTAAAATTTTCATTGTACTTTGTTTTTTGTGTCTGACCTGTCGTACGATTTAATATTTTGTATCGTGTATCGGTACACAGTATCAACATTAATTCTTGATTAGACCCAGTGAAGCATTCAGGATGCGGGGATCGTGGTGCTGCGGGTAATAATATGGCGTGTTTGTTCTCTAGTTCCGTAAGTTCAAATGTTTGTTAGCCTTGTGCGATGGTTTTGGATACCACAGGCTTTTACGCGGCCGTGAAAACTGTTTGTGCTGACCGTCAGATAGGAACGGAGAACGTTCTGTCCATATCTTCATTCCACAGATCCATTTCCCATCTCGCCTAAACTGAAATGGAATTTTGTAACTAAGAAAACTGTAAGAGAGTCAGCAATCACAGCGATAAATAAAAGTCTACTGTATTATGACGATACAGTGAATTATATGGCAACTAATGTTCACACGCACGACGAATTGGTTCTTCAAATAATTAATGTTTCGTTTCGCACTCAGCAATCGAAACCGTTGAGAGACGATTTCTATTGTTTGGTCCCATCTGCGAGAAGTTAATGGCACGCCTGTAACGTGGAGAATAACGTCTAACAATTGCCACAAAGATTTATATATAAAATACCGGACCGCTCACAAAGCATTCATAATCCCATTAGACTCACTTTTCCGCAATTTCACTAGCTATGTTCGATATACCATTTAGCGGAAAAGATACTTCTAGCAATTACTAACGCAATCGCAGGCTTAACTGATGTTAACAGGTTCACAATGGAGCGCACCACGTGTTCATATGACTGACAACGATTGCACAACCTCTTAGCTGCGCACACCTCGTTACTCATATAGGCCCTGTGCAAGTGGCGAAGGGAACGCTTGCTCTAAAACTGCTTCTAGCGTTGGCAGCAGTGTCAGCCACTACCCTTTGTAACTAAAAATTTAGTATGTCATTATTAGTTGAGTACTAACAACTATACAAATTTTTCTTAAGTGTCTCTGTATATTATGTACATTCTATAAAATTCTTAATCCAATAACTTTTAAATTTGGAACCCCTAAGATTTTCAGATGGTCTGTCAGTAGATGTTGGCCTGTGAATTGTCTCAGTTTTGGCTTCCGTATCTTGACGATTTATAATATTATCTTTATACTTGGCGCTGCTTCATTATTACATTCGTATAACGAATATAGTGCTGTTATCTTGGCTTTGTAGCTTATTAACAAAGTTTTGTTAGTAAAACTACTGTCACAAAATGTAACTACAAAAACTTGTTTTTCTTAATAATTGTAAAAGTAGATTAGGTATCTTCATGGAAACGTTTCCCATACATTTTCATGAGAAACGGAACCTAATTACAGAAGTTTAACTGTGGAACTTTAATATTATTCGCTTGCAACGTTTCTAAAAAAGTGAAATAATTCAAAAAGTAAAAGAGGTGTAAAATTCTATCACGTGTTCTCTTGATGAACTCCAAAAGTAGACGTTTGAAGCTCTAATACTGTTTGCCTATTAGAGTTTTACAAAAACTGGTTTTGGAGCAACTAATTAGTGGTTCGCATTGAGATTCATAATAGTTAACATTTTCGTAGTCTAACATAATCTGACCAAGCTTTGAACCGATATTTAAACGTTTAAGATATACGTAAGTATATTTCGCATTTGTTAGCGGCTGGTGACATACGCTTAGGTACTGTGGTGGACTAACCTTGACGTAGCGACTGGCAGAAAAGTTAATAATTCACTAGCTGTACTTTTATGGGTTAGCTTCGCTACAGGATGTTGACTGTTGCGCTTCATCTACAGTTCGAAATGCTTCCGGACATATTGTATGGGATTAAGTAAGAAAGTCCGAAACTTTATTTAGGTGCGATAGATCCAGCAGAAACTAGTCTTTGATGTTTAGAGTCTATGGAGCAACCAAACTGCTGGTTTGTTGACTGCTACCTTTCAAATGCTGCTCCAGAGAGTGTCACTGGAAGTTATCTTTGATACGTTATTTTCTTTGGTAGAATCTTGGTATCAAGTGCAGAAGAGAGCTATTCTTAGTTGTGGTTAAGTCACTGAGTGCTATAATAACGAGATGGGCTTGTTCAGAGTAATGTTTGCTATTAATATATTTAAAGATTTTGGCAACTTTATATGAAAAAAGTTGTGAACTTTATGGATGTGGTAGTTTGTAATAATACGAGTAAAGTACAGATTTCTAAGAAAAGTATACTAATCTTTTCCTAGCAAGCCCACACCTCATTTCTGGAGCATATGAATGGAATTTATCCGCAAGATAATCTGAAATTATCCTTTATCCTGTTTGCTGTAATATTCACGTCATTGGTATATACACTCCTGGAAATTGAAATAAGAACACCGTGAATTCATTGTCCCAGGAAGGGGAAACTTTATTGACACATTCCTGGGGTCAGATACATCACATGATCACACTGACAGAACCACAGGCGCATAGACAGAGGCAACAGAGCATGCACAATGTCGGCACTAGTACAGTGTATATCCACCTTTCGCAGCAATGCAGGCTGCTATTCTCCCATGGAGACGATCGTAGAGATGCTGGATGTAGTACTGTGGAACGGCTTGCCATGCCATTTCCACCTGGCGCCTCAGTTGGACCAGCGTTCGTGCTGGACGTGCAGACCGTGTGAGACGACGCTTCATCCAGTCCCAAACATGCTCAATGGGGGACAGATCCGGAGATCTTGCTGGCCAGGGTAGTTGACTTACACCTTCTAGAGCACGTTGGGTGGCACGGCATACATGCGGACGTGCATTGTCCTGTTGGAACAGCAAGTTCCCTTGCCGGTCTAGGAATGGTAGAACGATGGGTTCGATGACGGTTTGGATGTACCGTGCACTATTCAGTGTCCCCTCGACGATCACCAGTGGTGTACAGCCAGTGTAGGAGATCGCTCTCCACACCATGATGCCGGGTGTTGGCCCTGTGTGCCTCGGTCGTATGCAGTCCTGATTGTGGCGCTCACCTGCACGGCGCCAAACACGCATACGACCATCATTGGCACCAAGGCAGAAGCGACTCTCATCGCTGAAGACGACACGTCTCCATTCGTCCCTCCATTCACGCCTGTCGCGACACCACTGGAGGCGGGCTGCACGATGTTGGGGCGTGAGCGGAAGACGGCCTAACGGTGTGCGGGACCGTAGCCCAGCTTCATGGAGACGGTTGCGAATGGTCCTCGCCGATACCCCAGGAGCAACAGTGTCCCTAATTTGCTGGGAAGTGGCGGTGCGGTCCCCTACGGCACTGCGTAGGATTCTACGGTCTTGGCGTGCATCCGTGCGTCGCTGCAGTCCGGTCCCAGGTCGACGGGCACGTGCACCTTCCGCCGACCACTGGCGACAACATCGATGTACTGTGGAGACCTCACGCCCCACGTGTTGAGCAATTCGGCGGTACGTCCACATGCCCACTATACGCCCTCGCTCAAAGTCCGTCAACTGCACATACGGTTCACGTCCACGCTGTCGCGGCATGCTACCAGTGTTAAAGACTGCGATGGAGCTCCGTATGCCACGTCAAACTGGCTGACACTGACGGCGGCGGTGCACAAATGCTGCGCAGCTAGCGCCATTCGACGGCCAACACCGCGGTTCCTGGTGTGTCCGCTGTGCCGTGCATGTGATCATTGCTTGTACAGCCCTCTCGCAGTGTCCGGAGCAAGTATGGTGGGTCTGACACACCGGTGTCAATGTGTTCTTTTTTTCCATTTCCAGGAGTGTATTTGGCACACACATAATACGTAAAGTAATTATTGATTACTGCTCAACATAGTAGGGGGCTAGATGCTCAAGTATTTACGATCCACATCTGGTGCGATGAAGGGAAGAATTTTAAGAAATTTCGAGCTGTGCTACTGGATTTGTTGCCGGTAGTTTCGATCGACACTCGAGTATAATTCAGCGCACCGTGAATTTAAATGGGAATCCCTAAAAGGAAGACGATGGTCTTTCGGTAAAATACTAGTGTGAAAGTTTAGAGAACCTGAATCTACGGGCACGAATGTCCATCTCCCGTAAGGACATGAAGACAAGATAAGGGAATTTAGGGTTCGTACACTTGCATATTAACAGTTGTTTTTTCCCTCTCTCCATTTGCCAGTGGAACAGGAAATGTCTGTTCAGCGTATGGTGGCCTGCATGTAGATGTTGAGTCTAGTACACCTATGTACACTATGTTAAATATTTAATACTTATGTCCTTGTAGGATATGTTACGGAATTCACTCATGCGTGGTGTTGGCTTATTCCATCCAATTGTGAGACTGTTGTTCTCTAGAGCTTCTTCTCAAGATCTGAGTTAAAACCTAGAATTTATATATCTTTTGCTCCACGTTTTTATAAATAACTTTCCGTACTAATGAGTTCGCAATAGCTTTTAAATTTTCTTCTTCGTCGCAACGTCAGCCAAGTCATCTCTACCTTAGTTCTTTCGTAAATAAGAGTAGTCGTATTCATTTTTAAAATTCATCTTCCTTCTCTTGCAACAAGATTGAGTTGTCAATGTAATAATATTCGGGAAGTCAGCGCCATGGAGGTATAATGGTCTGTGCACCTCCAGCCCAGAATGGTGATACATGGAATATCTGTTGCCACATCGTGGCAGACATTGACTTTCGCGAAATGGCTTCTATAATCGTTCCATGCTGAAGACGCATGTCGTCTCTCTCGATTTAACTGACCAGGTGCAAAAAAAAAAGCATAATATCTGTACTTTTATAGCCAATATATTATTTCATGCTATTAGTTTCTTACTACATTAATAACTTTCGGTTGTGAGTGTCACTTGTCTGCAAGAAGACGTAGGGATACGCTTGACTCCCCATCACCCTCTTCTGGGAACACACGTATTTCGTAATCGACGTCTTTATTTCGATGTCAGTAATATTATTATTATTCACTGCATAGTATTAATTTCAATAAGCTGCACGTTGACTCTCATTTGAGTGAAAGTAAATTTCGAAGAGTACAAGTATTCATTACAAATTGCAAGTTCAGTTTAACTTTAATTACTGTTTATGCTCGTTTGTAGAACATCCAAAGATAATCTGACTGATAACAAGCTTATGCTCATGATCTCTCAAATAATGTGCCCACATCATCACAGTTCGCAACGCCCAATACAAACTACAAATATAGGACTATTAATCGTCCGTAATGTTAGTCCACCTGAGACTGAGGAGGCTTCGGTCGATTTACTGTGAGCGCGTAATATGGTTTCATAGTATGTGCACAATTGACCCCCATGGGATCGACAGCACGATGTGTTTTTCTTAGTCATCACAGATCTAGATTACTGTAACGCCACTCCACGCTTACAATAAAGGTTACATGCAATAATATCGATGGGTGAATATTACCTGTGACACGTAGCATCCCAAGATAAGGAAACCACTGTTCTTCCCGTCTCCATTGGCAGACTACTAAGGTAGAATACTACAAATACTAGTCCCATATTAAGATCAGAGTCCATTTCCGCCTGAGAATATGCTCAAAATTTTATCAGCTCTTCCTATCTGAGCTCCCAACAGATTTCTCCAGGTAACTTAATTTTACTCTGTTTTCAAGCGATAAGACTATTTAGCTTCTAAATAATCTCGTGGGTGAAGTCAGTACGTAGTTTAAATTCGAGATCTGCGGCAAATAGCTGGCGAACCACTGTTTTCTGTGTATCGTCATACAGGAATAAGTTAGTAGAAATTATCACATCCACACAAAGAAAACGATACCTGAAGCATGCAACAACTATCACCGTTATACTTTAGCAAAAATCTTGCCGAGAACCACAGAAAATTATAGTCGCACGTATAATCGCTATGCGGTCGAACGCTGCTGTCCAGCAAAAGCTGAACAGTTTGGGGTGTGAGGAAAAAGAAATTTTCGTCTGCCAACATAGCTAAAATCGTTATTCATGTAGACGACCAGTTTCGTCTATCCTCTATTGCCATCTTGGGATTTCATCTTTAAGAAATCTTTCACGCATTAGGATCGCGCAAACATTCCGTCATTTGACTGTTTGACGTCAGTAATAGGCGTCCCTGGCGGGAAGAAACTACTGAAAAAACAGTGAAAACAAATAATTCGCCACGTTCAGATCGAATCCCAATCCAGCTTTAAAGGGCTCAACGGCATTAGTCCTTTACTTAGCTTGCATTTATCGCAAATGTCTCCCCCAAGCGCAAAGCAAGAAGACAGCCAACAAAGATATTACAAAAGTTGAGCATTGCAATCCTGGTATTCACAGTAATAATTTGTTTGCAGACGGACAGAAAGCGTCCTTTACGCATGTTTACTTTCGAGTTTCTTGAACAACAGCTCCCGCTTCCGAGGCAGGTGAACAGCAGAAAGAGAAATTACGGGGAATTACTGTAAATTATGGCCAAAAAAATAAATCGTGCACATATCCACTGGAACAGTTCACAGTTCTCTCAGGCCTTTCTTTTCTCGTTCCCGGTTTATCGTCACCAAATTCATTTCTTTTACTACGTAACAACAGTGTGATTCAGCTGCCTCTACCGATGCAATTTTATGCCACCCGCAAAGTTATATCTGTCCCTCAAAATCCACGTAAGTAATTTTCATATTAGGACACTCACTACGGGCAAATTATTAGTCCTACAGAGAAATGCTGGTCCTTTGTAGAAAAATTTCCGACTACACGACCTATTCCCGCTATTGGACCTTCTTTGGTCTCTGTTAGACTATTATGACACCAACATGGTCGTTTATACCGTTAAAATTGCTTCAAACGTGCCCGTGAAGATGAAGGGAAAACGACTTGTAAACGTTACGCTAAAACTATTTACCTTGACAATTCGATCCAGACCTGACGAATACAGTGACGTGATTGTTTATTTTAAGCTGTTAAAAGTCACAGTAGATAGGAAAAGCTTACAAAAACGTCAATTTAAAAAAAATTTTAAGTGCTTGACTCAGTGGCAAACTAAAGCCAGCCAACGAAGACCAAGTAAAGCTGAGTGTGGAAAATAATTCGTGCAGTCGCAAATTTTTGTACAGTGGTGGGAGGGGCTAAGTGTGGGAGTGGGGGGAGCGTTTGTAGATTACTTTTGTACGTTTAAAGCCTGCCGCAGTGGCGAGCGGTTCTGGGCGCTTCAGTCTAGAACCGCGTGACCGCTACGGTCGCAGGTTCGAATCCTGCATCGAGCATGGATGTGTGTGATGCCCTTTGGTTAGTTAGGTTTAAGTAGTTCTAAATTCTGGGGGACTTATGGCCTCAGATGTTAAGTGCCTCAGTACTCAGAACCATTTGAATAATTTGTACATTAAAAAAAAAAAAAAAAAAAAAAAAACTCAAACTACGATCTCTATGGAAAACGTATCTCAGTATAGACTAATATTTATCGACACTAAAGTCTCTGTATGAATAATAGTCATCGCGTAGTGAACGAGAGAATATGAAAATCTGGCGCGCGCGTTCTGAAGGCCAGATATATCATTGCGGATTGGATAAAATGACGTCGGTTAGAGTAGCTGAATCGCCCTGTGTAAATATGTAGGTAGAACCATCATAATGCTCAGCCAAAGTAGCCTCAACGTCGTGTATCATTGTTGCAGTTTGTGTACCGTTTTTTATTCTCTATAGTACAACCCTGGGAGTCCCTGTCAATTTAAATAACGAAATATTCGTACAATAGGACTGAACTATCGGAAAAACTAAAGTTATCCAACTTTTTTCCGATGCTACAGTCTTCTAAAGGAAAATTAAAATAGCAACACTGATCGAATGTTCGTTCTTTGGTTTAGGAGAGTGTAATGCACCATAATAAAGCTGATCTACTAAATGTTGCAGTGGATTTTGTCTTTGGTAAAGTTTGAAACGGAGGAGAGCCTAGAGTAAACAAGCAGCAGAGCCAAGTTTCTGGAGGACTTTCAAAGAGGCGTAGCGCGTGGAAGCTATGGGGTGGGACGATCTCAAGAAACTGTGCTTCAAGGGCAATCAAAAAGTTGTTTATTACTTTCACTATATTGGTTATTGGATTTCCCGTGCTTTCAGTTTCCCAGAAATGATTAAAGATAATGTTTAATTCGACTCAGAAACTCCATTGCAATATCGTAGGTACAGAGTGTCGCTCATTCGACAACAACGATCTCTTACATCAGTTCCTTTGTAAGGAAATGATCCGAAAGTCTGTAACCAAAACTTGACAGAGAAGTAAAAGCATAAAACGCAATGGATTTTTGATAGAATCCGACTTTGTTCGGAAATAGTCGCACTCAAAAATTTTGAAAGGATGCTGCTGAACCCATCATCGAAAATTCGATAGCAGGAGCCATAATATCGACGTTGTAACAAACGAGTAACATTTAGCAGCCCGAGCTGCGCCGCGCACGTGGCGTTAGGCTTCCCAATACAATAGCTCCAACGAATGGCTTCGGCCGCAAGCACTTTCCAGAAGCTGTATAGTTTAAAACGTGCTTCGTCTGGACGACGGAAATAAATCCATGAGCTTCAAGGGCAGCAATGAAACCCTATTCGGAAGCGCTTTATTGAAAAAGCTTCGAAGCTATTTAACGCTGTTATGTTGTATAAAAAGCAAAATTACTTTATTACTTGGCTTGTTTCAAAAATACAAAAAATGGGGAATTATTTGTTAAATTACCTAATTTATCGATCGTTTACTTTTCAAGTTTAGGCTGGCTAAATTAAGGAATATTGTATGTTGCTTATAATAATAAGAAAGCAGAAAGTTGCACCTTCAAGGTTAGGGACGTTTAGATACCATCAAACTATTGATACATACTCACATGAGTAATACTCAGGTCGTCTCGCGATTCTTCTTACATGAGTACTAAAACAGTATCGGTACCTGGTCATGGTTATCCGCTTTTAACACATTAAATCCTTTTCCTGAGTCACAGTTGAAAATAATAAACACTCACCAAGCACAGATGTTGCAGTGACGATAAAGTATTGTTGAACACTTTTGTACAAGCACGGGAAAACGACTTTCATGTCTTGCCATTCTTCAAATTGGTTGCTTTTTAAACACCTTTCAGGTTTCACAAATAACGGTATAACTCATCATTTTCATGAGTATCCGTTTTGCTTTCTGTGGCCACGTGCTAGCTATCTGTGATGTTTCCAAAAGTATTCCTGTGTTACAGTAGGCGAAGCAGCATCTTCCTCAGATTCAGTTGGGCTGGTTTCTAGCTGATAAAAATTACCTTTGAGTTATTTTATGGCTCGCCCGCGTGCCGCTGGATCTTAAAAATGCAAGTTTTTTAACCTTGGATCCAACATAGTAGCAATGGCTGTATAATGTAATCCAATTAAACCAGGCCTATCCTTCAGCTCTCTCAGTAAAACGTCCTTACAATCTTTGACATCTGGTGATACTAATATGATGCTATTAAGTTCTGTTGACAAACAGTCATTAGTGTAGCTCTGGATACCTTAAGATACGTAAAATCGACTCGATACAAGTACTTTTCCGTCTACACCTACTAAGTATTGAAAGCATGATTCGTTTCTAAAAGAACTCATATTGAAACAAAAATATCGCGTAATTACTTGTGTCTACCTGTGTCTGAACACCCCAGTAAAAAAAAGAACACAGAACACACTGTTTTATCCTCTGTCAGTAACGTTCACGTTTGTCGACTTCTTGTTGGTGTGAAGTAAATATTATTTTTGAAACATGTATTAGTGCACCAATTTGAAACATGCAGCTATCGTCTGCCATCGAAAGTCTTGACGTGCACAGCTCCTATTATGTGTTAATTTTCGCCGGCCGGAGTGGCCGAGCGGTTCTAGGCCCTACATTCTGGAACCGCGCGATCGCTACGGTCGCAGGTTCGAATCCTGCCTCGGGCATGGATGTGTGTGATGTCCTTGGGTTAGTTAGGTTTAAGTAGTTCTACGTTCTAGGGGACTGATGACCTCAGAAGTTAAGTCCCATAGTGCTCAGAGCCATTTGAAC
Source organism: Schistocerca americana (assembly GCF_021461395.2). Taxonomy (NCBI): domain Eukaryota; kingdom Metazoa; phylum Arthropoda; class Insecta; order Orthoptera; family Acrididae; genus Schistocerca; species Schistocerca americana. The sequence goes on along the minus strand of NC_060124.1, from coordinate 3,908,571 downwards.
CATTTTGTTAATTTTCTCGCTTTAGCCTAGTGCGACATTTGTTATATAGATAATGTATAAACAGGGATCATAAATCCCCTGGGGAATAATCCAGCAGCGACTTAGTAACGCGGCATGCTTGACACCAGCACACAGCACGGTCCAGGGCAGTGCTTTGCTGCAGAAGTACTGGTTATTCTTCGTATTTTTGCTGTCCCTGTTAATACATACGAGGTGTGGCTATAAAAAAACCGGACTAGTACTGGTGAAACAATAAAACGAATGCAATAAGGCTGAAAGTCGCGTGGCCTGTCACGTGACTCTTGCTCCGCCTACTGCTCGAGTTTCATCTGCCTCCTGCACTCAGTCTGCCCGTGGCGTCTGTTTTAAGTAGTTGACGTTTTGTCTGTGCGTCGGAAAATGTTGAGTGTACAGAAACAACAGCGTGTTAACATCAAATTTGGTTTCAAACTAGGAAAATCTGCAAGTGAAACGTTTGTAATGTTACAACAAGTGTACGGCGATGATTGTTTATCGCGAACACAAGTGTTTGAGTGGTTTAAACGATTTAAAGATGGCCGCGAAGACACCAGTGATGACACTCGCATTGGCAGACCATTGTCAGCAAAAACTGATGCAAACATTGAAAAAATCGGTAAACTTGTTCGACAAGATCACCGTTTAACAATCAGAGCAGTGTCTGAGTTAACAGGAGTTGACAAGGAAAGTGTTAGGCAGATTCTTCATGAAAGTTTCAACATGAACAAAGTGTGTTCAAAAATGGTTCCAAAGTGTCTCACAATTGAACAGAAGGAACGCCGAAGAATGATTTGTTCTGACATCCTGGAAAACATTGAAAGTGATCCCACCTTCTTACAAAATGTTATTACTTGCGATGAATCGTGGATTTTTACTTACGATCCCGAAACTAAACGCCAATCGATGCATTGGAAAACTCCTGGTTCTCCACGACAAAAAAAAGCACGAATGTCAAAATCGAAATTCAAGGCAATGATGATTGTTTTTTTTTGACATCAAAGGGATTGTGCACATTGATTGGGTACCAGAGGGACAAACAGTGAATCAGCATTAGTACATTAGCGTCCTGGCTACCCTACGTGAGCGAGTACGGAGAAAACGGAACGATTTGTGGAGAAAAAAGTCATGGATCCTTCACCAAGACAATGCCCCAGCTCACAGTGCGTTGTCAGTGAAGACGTTTTAGGCAAAACACAACATTACCATCTTAGATCATCCACCCTACTCACCTGATTTGGCCCCCTGTGACTTTTTTATTTTCCCTAAAGTCAAGTCAGCTTCGAAAGGAACTAGATTTGAGACTGTTGAAGCAGTAAAAGGAAAATCGACGGAAGTAATGTATGGACTTACCGAAAATGATCTGCAGCATTGCTATGAACAGTGGAAAATTCGTATGGAGCGGTGTAGAGACCGAGGAGGAGAGTACATTGAAGGAGATAACATGAAATTGTAAATAATTGTAAATAAATGTTTTTTCCAGCATCAGTCCGGTTTTTTTCTAGCCGCACCTCGTATTCACAAAAGAAATATTGCAGTAGACTGAACTGGGACCGTTCTATCGAATGGGCACGTAATACGCCGCTTTAAATAAAAGATTTTCTGTATTTAACGGGAAACGAAGCGACGCTTTTCGACTGCAATGGCCCGCGCATGATAGACCTCATGAGCAGTATTCGTTTGGGCTGACTCCAGATACACAATGTAAAATCGAAATTGTATATATCTCACGAGAAACAGACAAAATAGTCTGACGACTCTTAGAAGCGACACCCTGTTCACACAGTCGAATGTCTCTGTCAGTTTAAGATTTCGTAATGATGTTTCTCTCACATTGAGTGTAATAAACCCCCAGTGAACAACGGAAATAGCTGAGAATTCGATATCAATGTTTTTTCGGATATTGTAGTATCTCCTATGTGCTATAACCATAAGACGATTGATTATCTTTACTAAATTCGCTTTACGTTCATGATATTATGTACAAATGACGTCAAAAATTTGAATGGAAGTTAAGTGTTAAGGCGTGGAATGTCAGAAGTTTGAACACGGTAGGGAAGTTAAAAAAATTTGGGAAGGAAAATGCAGACGCTCAGATACAATGGAATCAGTGAAGTTAAATGGAAAGACGAGTTTTGGGGTAATATCAACTGCAGCAGGAAATGGTATAACTGAAGTGGGTAGGAAGGAAGCGCAGGCAGTGAGTAACTGAACAGTTAGTGACAGGGTTGTTGTAATCGGAATCGACGGTAAACCAACACTGAACGCAATAGTTCAGGTATGCATTCCTACATCGCCAACAGAACATGAAGAGACAGAGAGAGTATATGAGGATATTGAAACGTTAAATCAGTACTTAAAAGGAGCTGAAATTCTAATAATCGCGGAAGAGGGGAACGTGATTGTAGGGGAGGGGGTACATGAAATGATTACGGGAGAATATTCACATAGTAGCAGGAACGGGAGAGGAGAAATATTATTACAGTTCTGCAAAAAATATCAGTTAGTAATAGCGAAACACTGTTGGAGAATCACAAGAGGAGGAGATACATTTGGAAAAGATTGTGGAAGATTTCAGTTATATTACATCATAGATACCGGAGTCAGATATTGGAAAGTAAGGCTTACCCAGGGGCAGGTATGGACTCAGATCATAATTTAGTAATGATGAAGAGGAGGCTAGTGAATATGGGATTGCTAAGGAATAGGGAGACTCACATGAAGTTCCCTGACACTGCAGGTACTACATAACGCGTAGCTCAGTAGGCAGTTCTGCTGAAGAGGAATGGACATATGTAAAAAGGACAATGACAGAAGCTGGAAAGAATAGCGCAAGAACAAGGAACGTAACTGCGAAGTACAGATGATCAACGAAAGAAGAAGGTAAGTACAAAAACGTTCAGAAAAATTCAGAGATACAAGCTACACAAGTCACAAACTGACGAATTAAAGAAGAAGTGAAAGGAAGCTAAGGCTAAAGGGCTATAGCAAAAATGCGAAGAAACAGAAAATAAAGTGATTGTTGGATGATGATGATGATGATGATGTCTGGTTTGTGGGGCGTTCAACTGCGCGGTGATCAGGCCCGTCCACAGTCCCAATTTTGACACAGTCCAATTCTTTACCCAGTCAAATCGAGTCACTGTCACGAATGACGGTAAGATGATGAGGACAACACAAACACCCAGTCCACGGGCAGAAAATCCCCAACCCGGCTCGGAATCGAAGCCGGGACCCCGTGATCCAGAGGCAGCAACGCTAGTCACTTTTTCTACCCCTTTTATTTTAAATATGTTGAAGACTAGAGTGGTCAGTACTGAGCTGGAGGAGACAGGGTGGGCAGGGGTCGAAGCCCGAGGCCTGACAGCGATCCTCCCCCCTCTCCCTACCCATCTCTGAATCGCTCCCCTCTAGTTTTTTGCCCGGGAACATGGTAAGTAAACAAAACACTTTTATTTGTACAAGCATAAATACCATAGGAGCGCCATCCTTCCGGCGGAGTCCACTCGAGACATCGGTTTGGCTTTAGGAAAGTTAAGGGCACTAGAAAGACAGCTCTGAAGCTTCGCTTGATAATTGAAGAAATACTGAAGAAAAATCGTGACACGTTCACGGATCTGTCGACCTGGAGAAAGCGTTCGATAATGTAAAATAGTACATTATGAAAAAAATATGCTAAAGCTGTAGGGAAAGACGGGTCATACACGATATGTAAAAGAGTCAGGAGGGATCATTAAATCCAGAAGACCAAGGATGTAAGGCAAAGGTGCAGTCTTCCGCTCCTACTGCTCAACCGCTACGTAGAAGAAGCAACGACGAAAATAAAAGTTTAAGAGTCGGATTAAAATTCCAGCATAAAGGATATCAATAATAAGATTTGCTGATGGCATTACTATCATCAGAATTAGAGGATTTGTTGAATGTGATCAACAGTTTAATAAGCGCGGAAAATGTACTGGGAGTAAATCGAAGAAAGACGAAAATAATGAGAAGTAACAGAAATGACGGCATAGTGAAACTTAACGTCAGAATTGTATATAACGAAGTAGGCGAACTTGGAGTGAACCATGACGGATGGAGGATATAAGAAGCGGACTTGCATTGGCGAAAATGGCGTTCCCGGCCAAGGAAAGTCTGCTAGAATTAAACATAATTTGAGAAAGAAATTTCTGAGAGAGTACGTTTAGAGCACAGCAGTGTCTGTTATTGAATCACTGACAGCGGGAAACCCAGAGCAGAAGAGAATCAAAGCATTTTAGAAGAGGTGCTGCACAAGAATGTTGAAAATACGTGAACTGGTAGGGAAAGGGATGAGGAGGCACTCGTCAGAATCGGGCAGGAAAGGAACTTATGAGACGGCGACGAGTAGAAGGGACAGGATGATAGGACATTAGTTAATACCTCAGGCAATAACTTCCATGGTACTACAGAAAGCTGTACACGTAAAAACTGTAGGATAAGACAGAGATTGGAGTGCATCCAACAAATAACCGAGGACGTACGTTGCAATCGCTGCTGTCAGATGAGCCACTCAGAAGGCTAATGACTAAAAAGAGAAGACTTGTTCTCCGCACCCACCGAGGTGATGTAGAAATTAGTACACTCGTATTCCGGGATAACGGTTCAAATTTGCTTCTGGCCATCGAGGTATAGGTTTTCCGTGATTATCCCAAAATTTCACCAGTCTTCCATATTCCCCGCAGAGGTGCATGATCTTATATCGTAGCTGTGGCCTAGTGGCTGTGTAAGTACGAGTGAGAAGTGTAACCTCGTTTTCACGTTGGTCGGCAAGGAGCTCGACCACACGATCAACGGCGACTAAGCAACTGCACGGCCCTAAGCTCGAACTTCAGATCTTGAGGACGGTGGGGTGACATCAGCTATGATAGGCCCCCAGGCGGTCTACCAGCTAGAGGGCGCTATGACATCTGCCTCCGAGCAATAAGAGTCCATAGGTGGTTACTTGTTGAACCATGTATAGTAAACAGACTCGTAGGATCGTAGATAGACCATGGTAGGTCTCCCAAAAGAGAAGATGGTCTGCAGACATCAGTGCAATTACAAATGGATAGTTTTTATATGGGCCTGCCTCGAATGTGTTGCTAAGTCACAACAGAGCAACAGCCCAGCCATTCAGCAACCAGATCACACACTGAAGTCGCTCTGCCTCTCTGCTGCCTCACTGCTGGCCCCTCTTGTTGGGCGTACCGAGTGGCAACCGCCTTGAAGCCTTGGAAACATTAGTTCCCCTTACAGCAGGTCGCCCCTGATGTAGATCCGCCCACGTAGCCCGAACTGTCCACCTTCTGTGGGCTCTTACATTAGCCATAGCCAGAGTCCCAGTTTTACACAACCAGGCCAAGTAAATGAACTACAGCGGAATGCGCCTCCCACCATCTGGGGCTCCGAACCACTGCATCTCAGCCCATGACAATTCTGAGAAGTCTCCTATACCTTGCACATTCATAATAAGTGTTTTCCATGGTAAATCTCGTTTCAAATGGCTGTACTGTTAATCTAAACATTACTTCTAAGTTTAGTCCACCGGACTTTCTCCGATTCCCCAAATTAACATGATTCCACTCAACTGTCATTCACAAAGTAGATAACCAAATTCCCCCTTCTCAACAAATTCCTCGGGAGTTGCTTACCAGTAAATAGTCCAGCTCAGTGATTTTCTCATGCTAAGCATTTCTCCTTGTTTAGCAGGTGGCTTCTTTTCTAAAACGTACTTAACTAAGCACTATTTCACTGAACTGTAACACGAAAATGTACAAAAAAACTAATAAAAATACTGCCAAACTCTTTTCCCCTATACAAATCATCTTCAGCAAGCCATCTTTAACAGTAAGTAGTCTTACTTCATTGATCGCTCTAGATCAGCCAACTTATTTTTTACTCATCCAGTGGTTCCTAAAATTACCCTCAGAAACATCTTCAAAGCTATGCTCATACAAAAACTACATTTGGTATTACCACTCACAATACACTTTTTAGGCACACTTCTAGCCTCCCTCTTATGAAGGAAGATAGGCCTTTCTGCTGCATACATATTCGCACTTTATAGACCAATAGCTTAAGTTTGTTTTGTTTTTGATCTGTCTTATGTTTGCAGTGATGCAAAGAAGGGAGATTTGAGAGAGAAAATATCTACTTCTGTCTCCAAATTGGGATTGTAGGAGGAGTTGCAAGTGGCATACCTGTCATTCAATTTACAGCAGTGGGAAACTTCCGAAAACCTTGGCCAGCACTGTTGGCGTTTCCACCTTATGGACATATCTCACCTTGCGCAGTAGCACCTGCTGTCTCACCGGTCATTCAGACTGTACTCGTATTTGGCAGTTCCTACCTCCGTACGTGACTAGTATGGTTTGTATACTTTGGACTAGCTGCTCTGGTCGTTCGAGGTGAACTTGTCATTGACTGCGCTCGACGAATGGCCATTAGGCCACCCTATTGACGAGTGTCTTCTTAATTGCTTCTTATTTGTCTTCTCAGGTTGACCCTGGTGGTCATTCGATGTGAGAGTCTGCGCCTCTTGTTGTTAGCAGCCTTCCATGATGCCCCTTTGCGCGCTCGTCTGCACCGTTAGTGACTCCACTTGCGGCCAACGACGGCAGGCCTCCCTGAACAGGAGGCAGGCCACTTCCATCTCCGCGTTAAGCGCCATCCTAAAACGGGACTTAGCCTTTGGTTGGGTGGCATTGACGTTGGCATATGGGTCGTTCTTCGCGCACGCATTTGGCATTCCACCTTCAGCCACTGCGGCGTCTTGGAGTTCTCGCTTATCCGGTGCTGTCCACCTCCGCTCTACCACAAGCAACCGACTTTTCCCTCCAACATTCTCACTGGCGGTGGGGGAAGCAGGCTTGCGCTGGAGAGGTCGCCTCTACCGACTCGACTCTGATCTGGCTAGGAATTCGCGTCCTTCCTGCAACTTAGCCTATTTCAAAGCCTCTTCTTGGGTTGGCTGGCTTCTATGGAGCCCGCCTAGGACGTCTTCTTTTCCTGTTGCACCTCGCTGCCGATGTTGCGGCCAGAAAAATTTCTGCAGCCCCACCAGATTTCGACACTGGCCCACCGAAATAGGCGCATGTTTTATCTTTCGCGGGCATGGTTGACTGGCGTGCTTGCCAGTGCGCTAGACACATACCGTCTGGTTGCGGAAATATTTTGCCACAAGACCCTCTCGTTGACACTTACAGCACTGTGGCTTAGTGCCGAATCTCGCCGAGACAGGATTCACTTGCACGTTAAAGCTCGTGAGCTTGTTGAGCTCATAGACTTTATGGGGCGGCTGGTAGGAATAATGTTGTTATATAAAATGTTTGAATGTTGAAGCACTTCCCGGCGGATTAACCATATGTGCGGCGGCTGGTGAAAATTAATGTTGTTATTGAAAATGTTTTGTAATGTAGAATGTAAAACCAGTTCCTATTATTTATACTGTTGTTTGCCGTTCTCAACACTGGCTCTCTAACTACAATATTGGCAACCATAAAGTGATTAGCAAAACATGAAGCCTGTAATTAGAATTGCTAGTGCCCACTTCATCTGAGAAACACACTTATAGCTACAGCTTATAGCTCTGAGAAATTAGGAGATTGTCCGGGATTCATAATCAAAAACGATTTTCTAAAATAGTTCAGTATATTATAAAAGTCACGGATGAAAAAAAAAAGAATCCACACAATCTGACTAACAGAGCAGTTCAGAGTCTAATGCGCTGATGCAACTATAACTGTCCAAATTAAATATTTAAATGAATGCTCGCCATAATTTGATGATAATGTACATCAAACGCCACGTTAAATAATGGTAGAATGTCTGTCCCGCGGCGGCACGTGAAAATACGACATACGCAAACTGAAGATAGATCATTAAAGTCATCCCAGAATTAGCACTTCATTCGAAAATGATTTCATGGTTACGCGTATCCCGAGTAACTTAATACGGCATCCGAGGCTGTTTATAGCAATGATACCGGCGCGACGCGACTCCCGACACAGATGGTGTGCTATTCAGCGTCTGGAGAGAACTGGGGCCTTCCTTCCTCGCGCAGCGTTCTTATATATAAAGCCGCGGTGCGGACAGCTAAGGGAACGCCTGATCAAATCGGCTCTCCCGACTAGCCGCTGGGCTAGTAATGCACCACATTAAGTTATTGAATAAATGATTGCTTCCTTTGCTGATGGCTGATGAAACTCTCAATTTAAATGTGCATTCAACACACAGGTAAGTAATCATAATAAAAGTTTGAAGTGGCTAAGTTAAATATTTTGGGCGAGAGAATTAATTTAATTACACTGCACGCAGTAGACGAGCTCTGAGCTTGCCCTTTGGAGATACGCTATCGCTATAGTTTTATAGTTATTCAAATGAAACTTCTCACATCTTTATGGTTATAGCGGATCTCCATTCTACTTAAATATAAACATCCTAGCCTTATTTATTAGCCTACTTAATCTATCTTGCTTCCTTAATTTTTAAGGCAAAACCAGAAAATATCGAAATGCAACTAAAATCTTAATTTGTGAGATCCAAAGTACTGTCTCTATTAAATAATTATGAAAAAGGAATCTAAATATAAATTTTTAAGTTTCTATCATTCTGTTGCGCCAATGAATTTTACAGAAAAACGTCCAAATTTCGAAAATAGTTAAAGTTCTCGAACTGATATTCAGCATATTTTAATTTAGTATTACTCCTAACATGCTAGAACCGTTTCAGGTTATTTACTTGATTTTTAAAGTATTGCGCAACATTTATGACGTCAGAGCTAGTTACCGCGGACTGGCTGGCACACAGTGGAAAGACTGATGTGAAATTACTACGGCGTGAGTAGGCTGCTTCTCTACAACTTGTTCGGTTTCGTTTCTTCTTTGCGAGTTTTCACCTATTTCTACAGACGAAGAGCGGTGGCTTCTACTTACTGTTTCTGTTATGCAGCCTTACGGCCACATCACCAAACCCAGCGCGTAGCAACCCTCCGCGGACTTGCCCCCACTGGAGAGCCGTGGCAGCCTTGACTGCTGCTATTTTCTTCTTTCGCTGCGTCTTCTCCGGTGCCGAAACTATACATTGGCCGAGAAGATGCTTGAGAGCCACATGGTTGGAACCTCTAGCTGAACGTTATTGTCTAGGCATTTGACACTGATTTACCCCTTCGTGGTGTCGTCGAGTCTGCCAAGGAAGTGTAGTGAGTCTTCGCCCTGATACTGGACGAAGATAGGTTGCGTCGGAAATTCTCAGTCACAGATGGTCTGCTCTGCGGTCGTGTGATGGTCGGTCTTCTGTCTGTGCTCTTCGGGGTTGACGGAAGTGACGACTGCGAGCCATTTGTTGTCAGGCCTGCCTCTTTCGTCCTCCGAGACTACGCACGGTCGACTGCACGGGTCGCGCCACTGACGCGGCTCCGGCTGCACTTGTCTTCTTCTGGTTACTAGGTGTTCCTTTCGTCACAGCGCACACATATAGGCACGACAATTAGCTTTCGTTCTGATAACAGGTGCGCGCACCCCGTGAGCTCTTCTTCACACAACAATAGCCGAGCTCAGCAACAGCTATGCTCTCGGTGCAGTTGCCGCAGTGGAAATGACCACCATATACTTCCGCGGCCCTTCTAAGTAAGGGGCTCCCCTACAGGTGGCTGCGAATCAGCGTCCTTTGGAAATAAATGCACCCGTATTACCTCATTGTCGACAACATGCTAAACACAGCTACACCATCGAAAGATTCCCCAGCAGACTTCACACGATCTACAATAAAATTACAGTCTGTGATCCCACTGTGCGTGAAGCAAAAATATTTGTGGTACATCTATCTCCCTGTACACGTGGCCCAGGCTTCACAGCCTCTAAACAACAGCCATTATCACTCAATAGCGTAGATACTACTCCACCTGCATCAACATCAATGGTGTTGCTACTCACAGACCGATTCACTTCAGTACACACACTATTCGTCTGGCACTACTGCTACTTTAAGCTCAACATTTTCGCATGACATTAGACAGAATTCCATGTTACTCTCCTTAACTTCTTTAATGTTAGTACTATGCACATCAGTTGAGGGGCGCTTCAGTCATGGAATGTGCGGCTGGTCCCGGCGGAAGTTCGAGTCCTCCCTCGTGCGTGTGTGTCTGTGTTTGTCCTTAGGATAATTTAGTTTAAGTAGTCTGTAAGCTTAGGGACTGATGACATTAGCAGTTAAGTCCCATAAGATTTCACACACATTTGAACATTAGTTGAACTCACCATTAGCTAATTTCTCCTTACTTTCTCCTTACTTACTGCTTCCAGTTAAACACCCTCTCACGTTGCTTCGAAAGCTTAATATTCTTTACCGTCGGGGAATACGTATATACTGGGGGTTTCAGCCCCCCACTCGTCAGAGTGGTGTCGCATTTTCTTCACCTACTCCTGAGGAATATGACTGGGTTGAACTTGGTTCGTTTCCTTCTCAACTTCAGAGTGAAAAGCAATTTAGGGTGCAAAGTTACATATATCAGTGCCTCGCATCTTCTTTTTGGGGTATCATCAAATTGGGTAAATGTAATTGGATATAAAAGCTATCCGTCGTAAAGTCACACAGAATGGGAGGTGGACCTTAATCATGCCAGCAAATTTCGCCATAGGAGCACAGCATAGGACCACGTCTTCAGAAGTCATAACATCGGCTGTATGCATTACGAAAGGTCCGTTTAGCGATCACTCTGAAATAAACAAATGCTGAAGATTTCATGCGTAGATCGCATAACTGGTGGGTACTGAATAGAACTGGGGAGAAAAGAAATGTGTGCCACAACCTGACTAAAGGTAGGGGTTGGTTGATAGAACACTTCCGAGAAATAAACGAACCAAGTATTGGAGGGAAGTTAGATGGAGGGGGGGCAGGGGAGGGGGGGAGAGAGGAGAATCCTATAAGGATACCAAGAGAGAGTAAGCTGATTCAAAAGGTTGCAGTAGCTATTCGAGAATGATGAGGCTCGCACATAAAAGAATTGCGTGGAGAATTGCATCAAACCAATCATCGGGTGAGGACCACAATAACAACACACCAGTAAAATACCGTAGCAATTAGCTCATCCTTCTAATAGTTCCAATGACTATGTTATGTAAATTGAGTTGAAGATAAAGTTTGAACATAACGTCGTAGCATAAAATGCTGCAGGAACTCTCAGAAATGGTAATTAAAGTAATAGGTTTCACCTCCTTTACGGTCTACTTAGAATACGTGGTATCTACCGAGGCAGTCGTTCGGTTGGCATCTTGTAGCATCGATCGACTATACTGCTGTAGGACTCAGTAGTAATGAAAAACGTTGCGTTGCCAACGTTTTGGTTAGAATGGGTCGCGATAAAGTAACTGAAATGGAGGCTGTTTGAGCTAATCTGAGGATGACATATTTAAATCTGTAAGTCTCGGCCACAAGACAATATTTAAGTGAATCGTGTACTGTAGGAAAACTGGTGCAGAGGGATAGCAAATCCTAAGATGTGGTTTTACACAGGGAGGCTCAAAACCATCTGGCCCTAGAAGAAATATTCGATATTTCAGTGCCTGTGTCATTCCGAATTACGATGCAAAATTTTTGTGGACATACATGCGTGTAAAAAGGAACTTTGCAATGTAATTTAGAATAACACAGGTATCCGCCGACATCGGGCAAGCGACTTTCAACGTAAAATATCTCACCTGTACAGGAATGTACATACTGGATGTACGAGTGCAGGCAGCAAGCACATAGCTGACGAGATTTGGAAGTTTGTGTCTAGCCGTGGGTCTTGCACGGATGGCCAAATGGTAAGGTAAGCGCTCGCGATAAGGGGAAAATACGGGTTCCAATCCAGGTCCTGTACTAATTTTCACTGTCGTTACTCAGTTCTACAGCTGATGGTTGTCCATGTTCGCAACTGCGAATACAGTTAATGTACAAGAAATGCGGGGATTGTCTATACAACTGGCAAGGAAAAGAATGCATAGAAATCCTTGACTGTAAGAGAGAACACGGCGATGAAGAATATGTTATGATATAAGGCGACAGATACGACGGTAGTAAGGGAGCCATAGATGATAAACTGTAGGGGGAAGCTGATTCCGGAATGCATCAAACAAATAAATGAAGCTGATGCATTCAAAACTTAAAGTACTATAATGATTTGAAGAGTTTGATACAGTAGAAAAAAACCTGCCGATTCATGTAAATACCGAGGACTGAAGATAAAAATAAATATCTTGATTAGTCTATTGCACACAAATGGCAAGTTCTAGATACAAATATCATTAACTAGTTATAGATCACACATATATCAGAGTTTTGAAATTATTTTTATTTGCTAAATACAACGCTGCATCTGGGTTCCATCACTTGTACCTGTACGTTGCAAGAACAGACTAATGGGTTGGTTGGTTGGTTTGGGGAAGGAGACGAGACAGCGTGGTCATCGGTCTCATCGGATTACGGAAGGATGGGGAAGGAAGTCGGCCGTGCCCTTTCAGAGGAACCATCCCGGCATTTGCCTGGAGCGATTTAGGGAAATCACGGAAAACCTAAATCAGGATGGCCGGACGCGGGATTGAACCGTCGTCCTCCCGAATGCGAGTCCAGTGTCTAACCACTGCGCCACCCCGCTCGGTCGACTAATGGGAAGTGAAGGTGTGCAGTCATGCAAAATGTAAGGAATGTCGAAGGGGTTTCCAAACATCAGGCGCAGGTGAGCAACTGCAGTGCTCGATGTATCTGAATGCTTGTCGAAGTCTCTGTACAGGTGCAATAAGGTCTGCAGGTGGAACCGAGTATGTTGCCAAACTAGGGTGGAGGTGTTAGAGGGATCCTTATTCGTATTATTCATGCCCATGTCAGTGTTTCAAGTCGTATCCCGTTATCGTACCATAGAAGGGTGCAAAAGGGATAAACACACTTGCTGATTCGGAACACGCTCAAATTTCATCGAATGGTTTTGAACGGTTCCTAATGGCTATTCCCTGTGTACCTCATCATGCATTACGGTCACACTCCAACACTTCACTACACAAGAGTAAGAAGACATTCAGTGTTTCTGCACATCGGTTAAATCGGGGGGGGGGGGGGGGGGGGGGGGTTCATCAGTACCTCATGTCAAGAATTTCATCCTGCTGGTGATTGCACTGTGAGTTGCCGTTTTAGATCTCGAAATTTTGGAATCAACACCCAGAGGGGAAACGATAGTCTCACTGAAGGCCGTTATGCCTCCTCTTTAGGCCTCTTGTCTCAATTTTTGGTGACGGTGTGTCTGATATGTTGCTTCCAAGCACCCATAAAAAGCCGCGATTTCGAGATTGGATGACGCTTTTTTGAGTTGCAGAGGGGTCAGAAGAAGGGGTGAAATGTGGGTAGCAGGGGTAGTGACGAACTAACCGCCGTGTGGCTTGTCCACGGTGTCACTGGGCAGAACTGCCAATGTTGCTGGAGGCCAAGTGTCAACACTTAACGTCCCAAAAGCTTTTGTCTCATTCTACACCAACGTTGGTGGATATCAAACTATATTGTTATCGTCTTGTGGATTCCTCGTAGAGAGGATATAGCATGTTACCTTCTATAAAGAGTCATAGATTTATCTTAATATCCTGGCAGTTACTAAATTATGATACTGAATTATTGGTGGTTCAGTGCCGTGACTCTCTTTAGAACCACATGAAGGATCGCACGCTAGAGACCGCCACAAGCATTTTTCCGAATTTTCTGCTGTTTTCGTTGTTTTGAGACATGAGGGTGTGTTTTATACAGCGTTTATGAATATTACGAGTTCTGCATATTTAACTGCTGTGTTACGTAATTTTAGAAATTATGAAACGTAGGCTGAAGTTCAAGAGAAACGTCCAAAAAAAAAAAAAAAAAAATTCTGTGTGGATTCAAACGTGCCGCTGAATTACTGAAACATGATGAGACGCATTTGAAGTTCGCTACGGATGTGGATAGTGTAATAATGAACATCACAGTAGGCAGAATGAGATTTTCACTCTGCAGCGGAGTGTGCGCTGATATGAAACTTCCTGGCAGATTAAAACTGTGTGCCCGACTGAGACTCGAACTCGGGACCTTTGCCTTTCGCGGGCAAGTGCTCTACCAACTGAGCTAGCGAAGCACGACTCACGCCCTGTACTCACAGCTTTACTTCTGCCAGTACCTCGTCTCCTACCTTCCAAACTTTACAGAAGCTCTCCTGCGAACCTTGCAGAACTAGCACTCCTGAAAGAAAGGATATTGCGGAGACATGGCTTAGCCACTGGCTGGGGGATGTTTCCAGGAAGTTTCATATCAGCGCACACTCCGCTGCAGAGTGAAAATCTCATTCTGGAAACATCCCCCAGGCTGTAGCTAAGCCATGTCTCCGCAATATCCTTTCTTTCAGGAGTGCTAGTCCTGCAAGGTTCGCAGGAGAGGTTCTGTAAAATTTGGAAGGTAGGAGATGAGGTACTGGCAGAAGTAAAGCTGTGAGTACCGGGCGTGAGTCGTGCTTCGGTAGCTCAGTTGGTAGAGCACTTGCCCGCGAAAGGGAAAGGTCCCGAGTTCGGGTCTCGGTCGGGCACACAGTTTTAATCTGCCAGGAAATCACAGTAGGCAGTTCAGCTGAACAAGAGTTGACATCTGTAACAAGGTCAGCCACAGATATTTGACAGTGAGACATAGGTACAAGAAAGGTAACTCCGAAGAAACCTAGGTTAACAGAAAAATAAATATGATGGACGAAACGAAGAAGTACTAAAATATTCAGAGAAAAACAGTAATACAAGAATATAAATCGGTTAGAAATCAGTTGAACAGGAACTGCAAGGCATACAAGGCGAAATGGCTGCAGGAAAGATGTGAACAAATTGAAAAAGAAATGATCATCAGGACCGCTGACACAGAACATGGAAAGTCAGAATCACCTGCAGTGAAATAAAAACAATTATTTTAACTTTAATAGTGCAATAGTAATTCCTCTGCTAAAGGCATAAAGAGCAGATAAGTGGAAAGTGTTCATTGAAGGCCTCAATGACGGGGAGGAGTTGCCTGACGACGTGACAGAACAAGAAACTGGAGTCGATGTGGACGACATACGGGATACAGTATTAGAATTTGAAAGAGCTCTGGAAGATCTGAGATCAAATAAGGCAGAAGCTGTGTATAATATTCCATCGGATGTGCCAAAATCGTTGGAAGAATTCACACCCCAACGAGTGTTCAGGTTGGTGTGAAGAATGTACGGGGCTGGCGAGACTGGCCAGGTGCGATATCATCCACACTGTTCCAAACATAGCAATCGCATATACTGTTGACAATATTAATATACAGAGGAGTGGAAAAGAAAATCACGGATTTCTTAGATAACTACCAGTTTGGCTCTAGGAAAGGTAAAGGTACCAGAGAAACACTTCTCATGTTCTGCTTGAAAGTGGAAGCAAGGCTGAAGAAAAATCGAGGTCAGCTCGTACGACTCACTGACATAGAGAAAGCGTTAGACAGTATAAAATCATGTAATATGTTCGAGATTTTGAAAAACAATTGGAATAAACTACACTAAAGCGCCAAAGAAACTAGTGTAGTTACGCATATTCAAATACAGAGATATGTAAACAGGCAGAATACGGCGCTGCGGTCGGCAACGCCTACATAAGACAAGTGACTGGCGTAATTGTTAGATCGTTTAGTGCTGCTACAGTGGCAGGTTATCGAGGTTTGAGTTTCGCCGTGGTGTTATAGTCTGCGCACGAGCGATGCGACACAGCATCCACCAAGTAGCGATGAAGTGCCGATTTTCGCGTACGACCATTTCACGAATGCACCGTGAATATCGGGAATCAGGTAAAACATCAAAACTCCGACATCGCTGCGGCCGGAAAATGATACTGCAAGAGCAGGACCAACGACGAATGGAGAGAATCGATCAACGTGACAGAAGTGCAGTCGTTCCGCAAATTGCTGCAGATTCAGCAAGTGCCAGCGTGCGAACCATTCAACGAAACGTTATCGATGTGTGGTTTCGGAGCCGAAAGTCCACTCGCGTACCTTTGATTACTGCACGACACAAAGCTTTACGCCTGGACCCATCATCACCGATATCGTACTGTTGATAACTGGAAACATATTGCCTGGTTGGACGAGTTTCGTTTCAAATTGTATCGAGCTGATGGACGTGCGCGAGTATGGAAGTAACCTCATGAATGCATGGACACTGCATGTCAGCAGGGGACTGTTCAAGCTGGTGTGATCCGTGTGCAGTTAGAGTTAATGGGACCCCTAATACGTAGGTAAGCATCCTGTCTGGTCACGTGCATCCATTCATGTCCATTGTGCATTCCGACGAACTTGGGCCATTCCAGCAGGACAATGAGATACCGCACACGTCCAGAATTGCTACAGAGAGGCTCCAGGAACACCCATCTGAGTTTAAACATTTCCGCTGCCCACCAAACTCCCCAGGAATGAACATTATTGAGCACATCTGGTATGCCTTGCAATATGCTGTTCAGAAGAGACCTCCACCCGCTCGTACTCTTACGGATTTAAGGATAGCCTTGCGGGATTCACGGTGGCAATTCCCCCCTGTGATACATCAGACAATCGAGTCAATGCCATGTCGTGTTGTGGCACTTTTGCGTGCTCGCGCGGGCCCTACACGATATTAGGCAGGTGTACCAGTTTCTTTGCTCTTCACTGTAGTAAATATTGTGTACAAAAACCAAGAGCGATCAGTGGGACAGGAAGACCAAGAACAAAGTGCTCGAATTAAAAAGGTCACAACACTGTGCTTGAGTCTCTCGCCCTTACTTTCGAACTTATACATCGAACATGCAATGACGAAATTAAAAGAAACATTCAAACTGGGATTAAAAATCAGGGTGTAAGGTTATCAATGTTCAGACCCACTGATGACATTGATATCCTTCATGAAAGTGAAGATGAATTATAGGATCAATTGAATGGAATGAACAGTCGAATGAGTACAGAATGTGGATTGAGAATAAACCAGAAAAAGACCAAAGTAATCACATGTAACAGAAATGAGAGTAGCGAGATACCTAACATCAAATTTGGGAATCACAAAGCGAACGAAGTTAAGGAATCCTGTTGTCTTACAAGGATCAAGAGAAGTCTACTGGTATGAAACAGATTTCTTAATTTGAGAAAGAAATTTTTGGGAATGTATGTCTGGAGAAGTATAGTAGTGTATCATGGACAGAGGGGAAACCTGAAGAGAATCGAAGCGTTTGAGATGTGGTCCTACAGAAAAATGTTGAAAATGCGGTGGAGTGGAGTGATAAGAGAATGAATGAGGAAGTTCTTTGGATGCTCGGCGTAGAAAGGGACATACAGAAAACATTGACAAGAAGAAAGGTCTGGACGATAGGATGTGTGTAAAAGCACCAGAATACAGCCAACATGGTACTAGAGGAAACTGCAGTTACTAAAATTGCAGAGGAAGACAGAGATTGGAAAACATGCAGGCTGCATGTGCTACTCTTAAATGAAGAAATTTGCAGAGGAGAAGAATTTGTGTTGGGCCACGTCAATCTTCTAAGAAGACTGATGACTAAAAAATAAAGTAGACTGCTAATTCACAAGTTACATAGTTCAAATGTCAGTATAATTCGGAATACTTTAATAACTAATTACATAGCATGTGTGTAGTTAAGCCATGATCGCAGTCGAGGGCGACCTTGTATTTAGAAACCGAGATGTTCTACAATGAAACATGTTACATTTGGAAATGAACTGAGTTTCTCTAATGTCTTGACAATTTTATCTGTCTTGAAAATGGAAATATTGATTAGTTTTTCTTAACTGGTAAGTAGTTTTTGGTAATACCTCTTTTTAACTTGATTTCTGTTACTGACTTCTGGTGTGTAGTAGAGTAATAATGTAGCATGCAGATTATTCAAGATAGTATCGAAAAGATACTCAATATTAACACTTTTAAATTTGAACTGATTATTGGTTCCTAGATAGGTACCATTTTGTAACTTGGAACAGTTTTTCACATTTGGAAAAGGCTTACTTTTATGTAGTAATATTAGTAATTTCCAAAAAAGACTGCAGCACGCATAAAGTGAATGCTGTTATTTCAATACGGAATAAGGAAGCGTATTACATGGCTCGCTATGCGCAAAAGTCAAACGTGTTCCGAGGATACAACATACTCCGCTACTCTTTGAAGCAGCTTGAGCGAACGGTGAGTTAGCACTTGATGAAATTTCAAAGTTGGCGGCTTGGTTTATACGTCCGGTAAGTCCAAATTGTGCACTTCGCTAAATATAACATCTTATGACTACAGTGGCAACAGATCACACTTGGAATCAGTTAGCTCTTAAGTGGTCCTGGGCATAAGTTTTTGCGACATGAAGTGAAATAATCACATAACGTCAGTCTTAGGTAGAGCATATGGCCAACTTCGGTGTATTGAAAGGACAGTGGCAAAATATAGTCAGTTTACAATGCATATTCCATACATAACATGCTAGTGCTCTTGTATTTGGCTCCATACCAGATATTACTGACAGGAGGGACTGAACGCATACAATGAAGAGCAGAGCAAATGGTCCTAGATTTGTTGGACTCTTAACGGAAGTGTGAACACGACCTGACACATGCTTAAAGGAAAACGCTATTGATCATGCGAGAGCGCATTTATAAAGTTTTCAGAACCACTATTCAACGAGGAAGCTGTGAATATGCTACATTCTCATATATAGAGTGTTATGGATAGAGGTACAGATGTTATGATCGTTGGTATCTTAAAAAATACCCACTTCAGTGTGTTAGTTTTTTTTTTTTTCTGCATCTGACAGTCTTCTCCCAACCACATCACGTAACTTACAACCTGATGTTTTCTGCATAGTCGAAACTGCTCCACAAAGTGGGCCGCACCTCTCATTAGGTGTTAACACTTCCACACTTCATTACCTGACACGCTGCAAAGGGGGAAGTAAAGTTTAATGGCTTGCTCGTGCCATACTTATTTGGAGGTGCTAACCAGGCTGAAAACGTAAGACACCTAATAGCTGTAGTTCTTAATCTGACCATGAAGGCGCTCTGGATTGGCAACAAGTAGGACAGAGACATTCAAACTGTAATTCCTCCAGTGTAAAATAGGCAAATGGAAGGACTCCCATCACTTGGTGTGATGAGAATTACCCTCTGCTACGCACTTCACAGTGTTTAGGAGGAGAAAGATTTAGATACAAGTGAAGAGGAATTTTGTGATATTTCTTTTACAGTAATCATTGCTTACATTTAACTGATGTCAACTTTAAGCAAGAAAACTTCTATTGTAGACAGTACGAGAAACATGGTGTCATTAGTTTCAAGAGAAACACATCAGTGTAGACAATTTGATCTCATGATTGTATGATGGGCATATGCCGTCTATTTCTAGCGAATGTGCAAGGTAACATTTTGGTCGTATTGGTTAGTAGCTCCATCGAACGTCATTAAAACACAGCAGGAGTTATTTAAATTCGCTTCACAATGGATGTCGACTGACGGATGTGACGCGAAAATACGTCAGCGGGAAACAGGAACTGCCATCATAAGAGATGAGGTACCTCCATTTAGTTTTTATCCGTCGGCGTAAGCCCATTTTTCATGACCAACAGTGACGCGTAGCTGCCACACCGTATGTCTCCCTGCCCCACCCACACCCTCCCACTGCCTGTATCTGTCACATATTCGGGCGCTAATACAGACACACATCCTCTGTTACTATCTCACTCATAGAAACACACACACGCGCCCACGTCAGCAGAGAGAAAATGTACACATACTCAATAGCATATTACACAATACTGTAAAATATAGCAGCGTACCATTCCTATTCACTGTATACTTTCATTACCTTTCATTCCTTACTTTTCACTGTAGGCAATAAGATTGCTTTTTGGGAGGTGGTTTCGAAAACCATTTTCGGTTGTAATGAACGTTTCAAAGAAATGAAAGATTTTGGGATATTAACTGAGTAGACATCAGCAGTACGACATTCCACACTAAAGATGGACTACCTTCAGCGTTACGATCGGCGCAAAACCGGGTATTTACACCAATTAAGAAAACCTGCCAAGTAAGTGTAGTATTCCATTAGGAACTAATAACTCCTGAATTCCGCGAACAATTATCTCCTATTCTTCTCGACGGTAATCCAGTAATTTCTACAAAAGCAGTGAATAACGTGGGTGTATCTTTGCATGAGCATGTCGTATGGTCAGTATACACTGTCGCCACATGCAGGAAGAATTCTGCTTGCCTCCATGCTCTAAAGAGTTCCGAAACATTTTTCCACAGTATGTGAAAATACAATCAGTGCAGTCACTCGTCCTACCAATAATCCACCATTTGGAAGATCCCAACTCGTCACGAGTACTGGGAACACTAGATGATTAGAGCTATCTTTGAGTGATTGTATGCATTAAATTCCAGTCTTCGTCTGTATGGCCATGCCATGTGCATCGCGCCCAATTAGGCAGACAGCGGACAGACAAGTTTCCTGATTGCAACACGCTAAGCTTACTTCATCAGCTTCTATCGTTTCAGAGATACCGAAATCAGATATTGGATTACAAGGCATAAACAAGAGCAGATATAGACTCAAATCACAATTTGGTAATGATTAAGAATAGGACGAAAGTTAAGAGAATACTTAGGTATCATCAGCATGCGAAGAAGTGGACTATGGAAGTATTAAGGAATGAATTGATAAGTTTGAAGTCCTCTGAAGCTGTAGATACTATGATAAGGAATAGCTCAGTAGGGAGTTCGGGTTAGGGTGAAGTTATATCTCTAGAAACAGCATAAGGTGGGAAGAAAAACATCGCCACAACAGCGAAGGAACCATGTGTAACAGAGGAAAAGCTTCAGTTCATCGATGAATGAAGTACAAAAATGTTCAGGGAAATTCAGAAATACAGAAACATACGACACTTAGGAGTTACATTAACAGTAAGTGCAGTGAAGCTAAAGCGAAATAGCTGCATCAGAAACGTGAAGAAATCGAAAAAGAAATGGTTGTCGGAAGGAAAAGCTCAGCATGTGGAAAAATCAAAACAACCTTCGGTGTAATTAAAAGCAACGTTAAGAGTGGAAGGGAATTTCAATATTAAAAGCAGAGGGGAGTAAGGATAGATGTATGGAGCACACCGAAGGCCGTCATGAGGGTATAATTTGTCGGATGAAGTGATGAGAAGAAAGAAGTCGGTAGGAAAGGGATAGGCGATCCAGCGTTAGTAGCAGAATTTAAAAGCTTTGGAAGACTTATGACCAAGTAAGGTAGGAGCGATAGGTAATATTCCATCAGAATTTTTGAAACCATTGGGGAAAAGTGGCAACAACACGGCTAATGGCATATGTGTGCAGAACGTGTGAAACTGGGGATATATCTTCCGACTTTCGGAAAAACATCATCCACACAGTTGCGTAGATAGGAAGAAGTGAGAATCTGTTTGATGATGATCAGTTTGGCTTCAGAAAAGGTACAGGCTCCAGAGTGGCTGTTCCGACGTTGCGCTTGGAAATGGAAGGAAGACGGAAGAAAAATCAGGATACGTTCGTAGGATTTGTCGACCTGGAAAAAGCGTTCCACAGTGTAAAATGCAGATTACATGTGCTACATCGTAGAAACGTTAGACCTCTACAGTCCTCTATCCTGCATTTTGATCTGTTTTTCTGTATGTCGTTCATCATCTGTGGCGTGTGCTTGGTATTTGATATCCTTAATGGCAAAGGTGGGAAAGCTTTTGGTGCTGTTGCCCGTTTTACTGGTGGACCTTCATCACCATCACCCTCATCATCATCATCACCATCATCATCATCATTGTTCGAGGCTGATCTTTGCTCATTTTCTGGTACACCATAGAAAATAAGATTCTGTGCACCATCGAGCTTGAAAGCTTTATATCGCATGGTGTCTTTTATTATAAATTTATTACTTTGCATTGCTTGTCTATATCCTAGCCAAGTTGCTGCAACAGCAAAATCTATGAAGTGGTGGATCACACGTACTGTCCATTTGTTAGTTCTGCTTCTCACTGGGTATTTTCCCCACTACCCTATCCAACAGACTCTCTCCACCAATATATTTGTTATATTTGCTAACTGCATTTGACCTAGGAATTTGGACATAAGCCTTATCTTTCTTTGATCAACGTTGAATCTGGACAGTGGGATGAACACCAAAAGTAAAAGATGCATGCAAATAGGTTTATTGTCAAACTATTTCATTGCAGCTATTTTTTCAACACTCCTTACAACCGGATCAAAAGAACCTCTGCTCTCCCTTTTGCAAGACGATTAGCCATAATAGTCCCAGTTGCTAAGATTGCCCCATGTGTTAGGAGACTATCTAGTAAGGGGACAGATGTGAAGTATCTATCAATGTTTATTAGTGACCCAGGTGGCAAGGAATCTGAAAGCTTTAGAACACCATTCCAATATCAAGGTTGTCTGGTACTGGAATTTTTCCAGACGTAATGTTTTTACCCTTTCATTCCTATAGCAAAACGTCATGTGGTATACCGTTGGTTGTAGCTAGCACAAAGTTCTTCAAGTCAACTGAGTGAGGTTACCCCTAATAAACTGTCTTGTTCTTACTTGACCTGTAAACGGTATCATCCGCTCATCTATACATGCATGCGTTGGTCGGGGATGATTTCGAAATGTATTTCTTAGTCTGTCAAGGAGTGGTCGTATCTTCCAACAGCTACCACTTCGTTTGGTTTCCTATAACACAGCATTGTCATTAACCAGTTTCAGATCATTTCTTATCAGGTAAGACTTGTCCCTGCTACAAATTTGTATCTAGCAACTACTTACTCTGTCTCCATTTTGCACTTCTGTGTTGGATCTCACTCAAAGGTACCCCATCGTCATCTGATTCGGATGATGACTCATCGTATGCTTGAGTTTGTGATCTGACAGCAATATCAAGCTCATCTTCTTCTTCTTCTTCAGATAGCTCAAATTCAAAAATATTTGGATCCTCCACTGCCAAAAGTTCCGCTATGTCTTCACCAGTTATCCCTACATCAGAGAAAAATGGGATTAATGGGTTCATTATTTTCATCAAAGTAATACAATAAACACCCAATATATTTACACGTAAGGGAATCACGTAATTTAATAAAGGACAACGATAGAAAACAGAAGATCATTTAG
This sequence comes from Schistocerca americana, assembly GCF_021461395.2. Lineage (NCBI taxonomy): Eukaryota > Metazoa > Arthropoda > Insecta > Orthoptera > Acrididae > Schistocerca > Schistocerca americana. Next base: position 3,885,390 of record NC_060124.1, on the reverse strand, counting down.
AAAAAAATTAAGAAACAAACACATGCGCCACTAAAACCAAGTAAACAACGGGACGAGATTTATAGTAACAGAGTCCCAACCTATCAGGGATGATACCCGCTGCTAAGTAGAACATTTTGTTCATGACGATATATTTATTTACGGGATAAATGAACCATTTGCGATTATAAATATGATTCTAAATGTGTGAAATTGCAAAAGATAAGAATATTTACCTTTTTTAATTCCCGATGTCGTGCATGCTGTCGTAACACTCACTTTCCAGGTGCTGTTGCTACCTGTTGACGGCGTGAAGAAGTTTAAACAAATGACGAACCGAATGCGCTGAATGTATTCTCTGTGATACTCTCGCTAGAGTGGTCGAAAATCGGGTAAAAAATTTGTAGACTAGAGGTATCACATATAATACCTACAGACGCTAGAGGTTAATATTCAAGGTGAAAGGATATCAATGTTAAGATTCGCTGATTACATTCCTGTCCTCAGTGAAAGTGAAGAAGTATTACTGGATGCCTTGAATGGACTGAGACTGAATCGAAGAAAGACGGAAGTAATGAGAAGTAGCAGAAACGATAACTGTGAGAAACTTAACATAAGAACCAGGGATCATGAAGTAGACGAAGGAATACTGCTACCTAGGTAGGAAAGGAACCCATGATGAACAAAACAATGAGGACAGAAAAAGCAGACTACCAATGGCAAAAATGGACATTTAAGGAGAAAAGAAGTCTATCACTGTCAAACATATGCCGTAATTTGCGGGAGAAATTTCTGAGAATGCAGGTTTGCAGCATAGCATTGTATGGTACTGAAACATGGTCCGTGGAAAAATCGGAAGAGAATCGAATGAGTTTAGATGTGGTACTACAGAAGAATGTTGAAAAATAGGTTCAGGCTGTTGAGAAATGAGAAGGTTCTCGACGGAACTGGCCAGGATAGGAATTTATGGGATATACTGACAAGAAGAAGGGATAAGAAGAAGGGACAAGGAGTATAGTACTAGAGAAACCAACGGCCTCGCTACAGCGGTTCCCGTCACATCACCGAAGTTAGGTACTGTTAGGCTTGGCTGTCACTTGGATAGATCAAGTGCTGTTGGCAATCGCGATGCACTCAGCCCAGCGGTTGAGGAGCTGCCTGATTGAGAAGTAACGGCACCGGTCGCGAAAACTGACACCTTCCCAGAGAGCGGTGTGCTGACCACTTGCCCCTCGGTGTCCGCAACCAGTGACGCCTAAGTGCTGAGAATCACTCGGCGGCCGGTCGGTACCGTTTGGCCTTCAATGCCTCTTGGGACGGTGTTATGGTACCAGGGGGAACTTCAGAGGGCGAAAACTGTATAGAAAGATAGAGACTGGAATACATCCAACGAGTAATTGAACACATAGGTTGAAACTGCTATTCGGAGATGAAAAGGTTGGCAACACACACTCTCCTCTATATACCTATGCTAGCTGTGTTCAGCCAAGAAACACCTATTTTCAGAAACTGTTCCTCTGTTGCTGCTGTCTATTCTGGAGCGCTTTGCCCTGCACCATACGCGCTATTAAATGGCCTACTGCTTTTAAGGAGCAACTGAAACACTTCCTGCTGTCACCCAGTGACGTGGCGCAGTGGTTGGCACACTTCACTCATATTCGGGAGGACGACGATCAAACGCACTTCCGACCATTCAGCTTTTACGTACATGTTGTTTCCCTAAATCGCTTAAGGCAAATGCTGGGGTGATTCCTTCGAACAGACATAGCCGCAGTCCTTCTCCATCCTTCCGTAATCTAAGCTTGTGTTTCGCCTCTAATGACATCGATACTAGCGGGACGTTAAACATGAATCTCCTCCCTCCTGTATTCAGTGTAACGGATCCCAAAAAAATTGTGGGCGAGTCAGTTTTACCTCTGTCAAACGACAAAATAAATGCTCCCAATTTCTCCCATTAATTCATCTTGACATTTTCAGTTCTCAGTCAGTCGTGTCACTTTCTACTCCCCCTCATAACGTTGTGTTTCTTAAAGTTTTCTTTCCCTCTCTCTTTCTCATCTCTCCTTTCATCTACATTGCTCGTATCACCCATAGTTCCTTTTTTTTCCATCAGTCATCGTTTTATGCAATCCATCACGAATTCCCCTCCTGCGCGTCTCTTTTCCTCAGAGTCGGACTTTCACTCCAATTCCTGAATTATTTGAAGTATTTATACCAATTTCATGCTTCCCCTACAGTTTTTACACTCTACAGTTCCTTCTAGTACCATGGATGTAATTTAGTCATGCCTTAACACGTAATACATCATGATGTAGGTAATTGACGATTATACCTGCATGAACCATGAACCTTGCCGTTGGTGGGGAGGCTTGCGTGCCTCAGCGATACAGATAGCCGTACCGTAGGTACAACCACGACGGAGGGGTATCTGTTGAGAGGCCAGACAAACGCGTGGTTCTTGAAGAGGGGCAGCAGCCTTTTCAGTAGTTGCAGGGGCAACAGTCTGGATGATTGACTGATCTGGCCTTGTAACACTTACCAAAACAGCCTTGCTGTGCTGGTACTGCGAACGGTTGGAAGCAAGGGGAAACTACAGCCGTAATTTTTCCCGAGGACATGCAGCTTTACTGTATGATTAAATGATGATGGCGTCCTCTTGGATAAAATATTCCGGAGGTAAAATAGTCCTCCATTCAGATCTCTGGGCGGGGACTACTCAAGGGGACGTCGTTATCAGGAGGAAGAAAACTGGCGTTCTACCGATCGGAGGGTGGAATGTCAGATCCCCTAATCGGGCAGGTAGGTTAGAAAGTTTAAAAAGGGAAATGGATAGGTTAAAGTTAGATATAGTGGGAATTAGTGATGTTCGGTGGCAGGAGGAACAAGACTTTTGGTCAGGCGAATACAGGGTTATAAATACAAAATCAAAACGGAGTAGGTTTAATAATGAATAAAAAAATAGGAGTGCGGGTAAGCTACTACAAACAGTATAGTGAACGCATTATGGTGGCCAAGATAGACACGAAGCCCACGCCTACTACAGTAGTACAAGTTTATATGCCAACTAACTCTGCAGATGATGAAGAAATTGAAGAAATGTATGACGAAATATAAGAAATTATTCGGATAGTGAAGGGAGACGAAAATTTAATAGTCATGGGTGACTGGAATTCGGTAGTAGGAAAAGGGAGAGATGGAAACGTGGTAGGTGAATATGGATTGGGGTAATAAATGAATGGGGAAGCCGTATGGTAGAATTTTGCACAGAGCACAACTTAATCATAGCTAACACTTGGTTCAAGAATCGTAAAAGAAGGTTGTATACATGGAAGAAGCCTGGAGATACTGACAGATTTCAGATAGATTATATAATGGTAAGACAGAGATTTAGGAACCAGGTTTTAAATAGTAAGACATTTCCAGCGGCAGATGTGGACTCTGGCCACGATCTATTGGTTATGAACTGTAGATTAAAACTGAAGAAACTGCAAAAAGGTGGGAATTTAAGGAGATGGGACCTGACTAAACCAGAGATTGTACAGAGTTTCAGGGAGAGTGTAAGGGAACAAATGGCAAGAATGGGGGAAAGAAATACAGTAGAAGAAGAAAGGGGAGCTTTGAGGGATGAAATAGTGAAGGCACCAGAGGATCAAGTAAGTAAAAAGGCTAGGGCTGGTAGAAATCCATGGGTTACAGAAGAAATATTGAACTTAATTGATGAAAGGAGAAAATATAAAAATGCAGTAAATGAAGCAGGCAAAAAGGAACACAAACGTCTCAAAAATGAGATCGACAGGAAGTGCAAAATGGATAAGCAAGGATGGCTAGAGGATAAATGTTAGGAGGTAGAGGCTTATCTCACTAGGGGTAAGATAGATACTGCCTGCAGGAAAATTACAGAGACATTTGGAGAAAAGAGAACCACTTGCATGAATATCAAGAGCTCAGATGGAAACCCAGTTCTAAGCAAAGAATGGAAAGCAGAAAGGTGGAAGGAGTATATTGAGGGTCTACACAAGGGCAATGTACTTGAGGACAATATTATGGAAATGGAAGACGATGAAGATGAAATGGGAGATATGATACTGCGTAAAGAGTTTGACAGAGCACTGAAAGACTTAAGTAGAAACAAGGCCCCGGGAGTAGACAACATTCAATTAGAACTACTGACGACCTTGGGAGAGCCAATCCTGACCAAACTCTACCATCTGGTGAGCACGATGTATGAGACAGGCGAAATACACTCAGACTTCAAGAAGAATATAATAATTCCAATCCCTAAGAAAGCAGGTGTTGACAGATGTGAAAATTACCGAACTATCAGTTTAATAAGTCACAGCTGCAAAATACTAACACGAATTCTTTACAGACGAATGGAAAAACTAGTAGAAGCCAACCTTGGGGAAGATCAGTTTGGATTCCGTAGAAACACTGGAACGCGTGAGGCAATACTGACCTTACGACTTATCTTAAAAGCTAGATTAAGGAAAGGCAAACCTACGTTTCTAGCATTTGTAGACCCAGAGAAAGCTTTTGACAATGTTGACTGGAATACTCTCTTTCAGATTCTGAAGGTGGCAGGGGTAAAATATAGGGAGCGAAAGGCTATTTACAATTTGTATAGAAATCAAATGGCAGTTATAAGGATTGAGGGGCATGAAAGGGAAGCAGTGATTGGGAAGGGAGAGACACAGGGTTGTAGCCGTTCCCCGATGTTATTCTATCTGTATATTGAGCAAGCAGTGAAGGAAACAAAAGAAAAATTTGGAGTAGGTATTAAAATCCAGGGAAAAGAAATAAAAACTTTGAGGTTCGCCGACGATTTTGTAATTCTGTCAGAGAAAGCAAAGGAATTGGAAGCGCAGTTGAACGGAATGGACAGTGTCTTGAAAGGAGGATATAAGATGAACATCAACGAAAGTAAAACGAGGATAATGGAATGTAGTCGAATGAAATCTGGTGATGCTGAGGGTATTAGATTAGGAAATGAGACACTTAAAGTAGCAAAAGAGGTTTGCTATTTGGGGAGCAAATAACTGATGATGGTCGAAGTAGAGAGGATATAAAATGTAGGCTGGCAATGGCAAGGAAAGCGTTTCTGAAGAAGAGAAATTTGATAACATTGAGTATAGATTTAAGTGTCAGCTTCATGAAGCAGCTCTATGTCGTCCAGCTCTCTTGGCGTGTGCTGTAAGAGCCATAGATGTTCAGCAAAGGTGGAATTATATACGTTTACCCCATTTTTACCTAACTTGTGTTCTTTATACCTAACTTTAATGGGTCTACCTGTCTGCCCTATGTAATAGTTTGGGCAGTCGTTACAAGTAATTTTGTATACACCGGACTTAATGCTGAGTTCTTCTCGTGCTCCAATATTATGAATTACTCTACGTTTGAGGCTATTATTTACGGAAAAAGCAACTCTATAACCGTATTGTTTCTGTAAAAGTCTTTTAATCTTATATGAAACGTTCCCTAAAAATGGAATAGAAATAAAGTTATTACTCTCATAGTTTTTTGCCCTGTTATCTCCTAAAGTAGAAAATTTTACAGCTGTTTTTTTCTTAGCAAATTGGTCAATTAATTTAGGGTCGTATCCATTGTTAGTGGCTATTGATTTTAACAAAAATATTTCATTTTCAAAACAATTCTGTGCTAAAGGTGTGCTCACAGCGCGATGAACTGCAGAATGAAAAAAGGCGATCTTGTGAGTTTGAGGATGACAGGAATCTGCTGGAATAATATTATCAGAAAAAGTTTCTTCACGGAAAATGTCGAAGCTAATGGTGTTACCCGATAACTTAAGTTTCAAATCAAGAAAATTGAGTTCTCTCTCGTTATTTTGTATCTCTTTTGTAAATTTCATTTTCTCGTGGAAACTGTTGAAAACATGAAACAGTTGTTGTAGATCTTGGTCACAACCATGAAATAGTATGAGTATATCATCAACATAACGAGCATAAAAGGAAATCTTATTGCCTAACGTAGGGTTGTTTTTGAAGAAATTTTCTTCTAGTGCATTCATAAAGATATCAGCAAAGATGCCAGCTAACGGGCAACCCATGGCTAAGCCGAATGGTTGCTCATACATTTTACCATTAAACTGAAAGTAATTGTAATCTAGTACAACCTGCAGTAGTGACATAAGTTCCGACAACTGTAGCTCACTTAAAGTTTTATGTTGTCGAATGTTACCTTCAATAATCTTAAGAGTGATATCCACTGGAACATTAGTGTATAAACTTACGACGTCAAAAGAAACCAAACGAGAGGAAGAAGTGATCTCTATTGATTTTAGCTTTTTATTACCTCAGCACTATTTTTAACAGAGTAATTGTTTTCAAAAACAAAGGCTTCTTTAATTTTAGTGTGTAAAAATCTCGCTAATTTGTGATGTGGGCTCTTTATTCCATTAACAATGGGACGAACTGGGTGTTGACTTTTGTGTACCATAAACTGACTTCTAAGCGTAGGTGCTCTAGGGTTCATGTTAATTAAGGTTTTCTTTGAAACTCTTTCATAAGATGTTTACTTCTCCTTAACGTATCTCTAATTTGCTTTTGTAACGTAGGGGTATGATCCTGCTCAATTTCAAATATACCATTTTCTTCGAAAAAAGCCAAAGTTTTAGCAATGTATTCACTTTTATAGGCTACAACAAGCGAATTTACTTTGTCTGATTTAGTGATGAGAGCCTCATTATTTCTTAATTTACGGTTAATACTAGTAATAATGTTACCACCTCTCTGTTTTAAATCACTGTTTTTTACCGACTTGACCTCTCTTTCTATAATTGCGCTACATTCATGAGCTATCCTATTTTGTTGGGATTTTTCAGTTTTTACGGAGTCAAGACCAACTTTAAGGTCAACAATAAAATTATCTATCACTTTAGGATCGTTAATATCAGGCATGAAATTGTATTTAAAACCTCTCGCTGGCATGGCGCTTTCTTGAGGGGTAAAGCTTATAGAAGTTTTATTTAGTACTCTGTCGAAAAATTGGTGTTCGCAATTGACAGTTCTTTTTGCATGAACAACATTAGATTTTGGGGTAACATTTTCCAGACTCTCGCGCATTACAGTAGTGCCCTCTCTCGTTAGATGTTCCAAGCGCAAGCTTTATCCGTTTGACACTAGGACACAGGTAAATTTGGTTCTATATTTCTAGTTTACATAAATGTCTTTAATTGGCGTGATACGCTTTATTTATTAAGACAAAGTTTGAATTAACACAACCTTTAATAATTTTGATGCGCTTATGTATGTATTTATGGATTGTAATATGCGCGAGTCTGGCACATGCAAGTGCCCTCTCTCGGCGAAACAATCTACCTTAGTGCCTTCACACTCGTGTCTCAACAGTTCATAGGCGAAGTAACATTGTTAAACTGTTCGCTTTGATCCTGTACCCATTACACATGTTGTACAAATGGAGATGATATTTTAATTACTGACGACGCCTTTTGGAATAATTGTTTCATTATTCTCCAGTGCATGATGTAATTTTAGTAAGTACTAAAGAGTGTGTGCCTGCATTACTTTAGCAATTTCACCGTTATTTAAGTTTCTGTTTCTCACTTTCGTTGATATGGCTTTTCTAATGAATGTGTCTTTCTATTCAGGAAATGTACTTCTGATGAAGGTATATTTATATGTACCGAAACCTTGGTCAAGAATTTTAATAAAAAAATTCTATCCTGCAACTGTTTTTGGCTGCCATCCTTTATTGTTTCAGATTACATTATGGTTAGGCAGAGATTCCGAAATCAGAAACTGGATTGTAAGGCGTACCTAGGAGCAGATATATGCTCAAATAAAAATACAGTATACATGAACATTTGGCTGCAGTTTAAGAGATTATTCAGGGAAAATCGCAACGAAATGAAGTGAGATGTGGAAGGACTAAGGAACGAGGAAATACGCTTGAAGATCTCAAAGGCTATAGAAATTGCGATAAGGAATAACTTAGTAGGCAGAGCAGTTGAAAAGGAATGGACATTCCTAAAAAGGGTAATCACAAAAGTTGCAGAGAAAAACATAGGTAAAAACAAAATAACTGCGAAGAAATTTTGGGTAAATCGTGTTATACTTCTATTGACCGACGAAAGAAGGAAGTACAAAAATTTTCAGGGACGTTAAGGAACACAGAAACACAAATCACTTAGAAATGAGGAAGTACAGATTATCTCAAGTTAATGTTTGCAGGAAAGATGAGAAGAAATCGAAAATAAACCGGTTGTCGGAAGGACTGACGCAACATACAGAAAAGTCAAATGAATCTTCGGTAAAATGAAAACCAAGGCTGGTAACATTAAGCGCACACTCGGAATTCCACTGTTAAAAGGAGAGGAGAGAGCAGACAGGTGGAACGACACACTGAAGGCGTCATGTGGGTGAAGATTTGTTTGATGTGACAGAAGAAGAACCAGGAGTCGATACGGAAGAGATAGGGGATCCAGTATTAGAATTTAAAAGAGCGTTCAAAGACTTAAGATACAAGAAGGCAGAAGGGATGGATAACACTCCATCAGAACTTCTAAAATAATTGGCGGAAGTGGCAACAAAACGACAATTTACGTTGGTGTGTAGAATGTATGACTCCGGCAACATACTATCTGACTTTCGGGAAAATATCATCCACACAATTTCGAAGACTGAAAGAGCTGACACGTGCGATAATTATCGCACAATCAGCTTGACAGCTCATGTATCCAAGATGACGACAAGAAAGTATACAGAAGAACGGAAAAGAAACTTTAGGGTATGTTAGATGAGGATCAGTTTGCTTTAGCAGAGGTAAATGCACCAGAAACGCAATTCTGACCTTGCGGTTGATAATAGAAGCGAGACTAAAGAAAAATCGAGACATGTTCATAGCATTTGATGACCTAGGAAAAGCGTTCGGCAACGTAAAATAGGGCAAGGTGTTCGAAATTCTGAGAAAAATTGGTATAAGCTTTAGGGAGAGACGCATAAGATACAAAATGTACAAGAGCCAAGAGGGAATAATAAGAATGGACGACCAAGAACGAAGTGCTTGGATTAAAAATGGTGTTAGTCAGGGATGTAGTCTTTCGTCCCCATTGTTCAACCTATACATTAAAGAAGCAGTGATGGAAATAAAAGAAAGTTTTAGGAGTGGGATTAAAATTCAACGTGAAAGGATAGCAATGATAGGTTTTCCTGATGACATTCCTATCCTGAGTGAAAATGAAGAAGAATTACATGATCTGCTGATGGAATGAACAGTCTAATGAGTAGAGAATATGGACTGAGAGTAAATCGAAGAAAGACGAAAGTAATGAAGAGTAGCAGAAATGAGTACAATAAGAATGTTAAAGTCAGGACTGTTGGTCAAGAAGTAGATGAAGTTATGGAATTCAGCTACCTAGAGAGCAAAATGTATCACATTTTATGCTCAATGTGACAGATGCCAAACACCCTGCAACAATCGTCGGAAGTATCTAGGCAGGAGGAGGGAGCGTTGTGATCTGGGGAATGCCATGTGTGGGATTGCCTGGGTGACATCGTCATTATGGAAGGCACAATTGATCAACACAAGAATGCATCTACCCTTGGCGACCAAGTCCACATCTACATGCAGTTTGTTTTTCCTTGGCACGTCTAGTTTTCCAACAGGACAATGTAATGGGTCACGCACCTCGCAGTATTCGTGCATAGTTCTAAGAGAACCAGAATTAGCTTAGCACACACGCCGGCCACCAAACTCATCGAATTTAAACGTCGCTCTAGAACCTCCATCGGTTTAATCGCGTCGTTGATTCTCGACCGACAAAACCTATCGCTGCATTCCACGGTACTGGTGTTGGTATGACACCTTCGAGAACCACATGGCTGGTCTTGCTGCACGTCTAGCAGCAGTTCGAGCTGCAAAATGTGTTTGTTCAGGCTTTTCACAGGTGGTCAAATTAATGTGACCTGGCAGCGTACTTGCACCAGAACGTTGAGCCAAGTGGAATTATTGTCAATGCCAGAACACTGAAGAGAAATGACTAGTAACCAAGCCTTATCATCTTGGGGTCCGGTGGCAAAGGGAAGACCGATTCGAGTCCATAGCCATTGCTGAGCGATTTGCAGACCGTGGAAGGCGTTTAGAGAGCAGCAGCTTAATTGTGAAGCAAAGAGCGTGGCTTTCACAGCCCGCGGAAATCCGCTTCATTGTGTCCACAGAGAACGGCACGCGTCTTTGTGACGCAGGCGGCGCTAAGCGAGCGGATTCGATCATACAGCGTTAATTTGCATAGGCTCATTAGCGCAAACTAGAGCGAGGCAAACTCCGGGCGCAGGGAGTCGCCTGCTCCATTATTTCGGCTGAGTACCAAATTAGATTCCGCGTGAGCTATTGTATTTCGTATCTACAGTGAAAACATTTTGAGTATGACTTAGAGACTTACTGCTGATTTCGAAAGATACTTCATTCCACATTTAACGACTATAATGTGGCTATAACACTCAATGTTCTGACAGTGTTACGGAATGAAGAAATGAGAGAAAAGAAACGACAGCCCAATAAAATTTTCTCAGTTTCAAGCCACGTCGACTTGGTCAACTGCTCACGAGCTTTCGGCAGAAATCTCTTGTGCCAACTGTCGTGTAGATGCCGCTGCTTTGATTAAATACCAGTAGGACAATCGAAGAAACGTGTGCGTTGTGCTTCTTTAGATGATTGCCAGTAACAACTAATGGCTTAATCATGTGATCACAGTAATGAAACCTGGACTTTTTAGTGCCTAGATACCTAGACAAAGCGGCACAGTGTGGAGTAGCACACTGACACATCTCCTCTATCGAAAAAACCTTGAATGAGTAAACCAAACATAAAAGCAATCCATTATGCATTTTTTAATGAAAGGATATTATGCATAAAGAATTTGTTCCTCGAGGACAAACTATCAACGAAGCGTTTTACAAATACGTCCTTGAGAGGTTCAGCAGTCCTTGTGTCTTTTCCGAAACTGAAAAATGTCTTAAAAGGAATCATTGTCGGACTCTGGAGGACACTCGAAAGCGTGTGACGGACATGTCAAAGCCATTCCAGTCGATAGACAATATTCTAGTTAGAAAAAAGAATAATAAAATCTTTGGTAAATAAAAAATTTGTCATACAACTTTTCTCACACACCTCGTTAACTGCAGATATAAGACGACCGTTAGACGTCCTATGGATTATTCCGAGAGAACAATGTACCTGTATTGTTTGTTATTATTATTATTATTATTATTATTATTACTATTGTGTATGTAAACTCTAAACTAGTTCCTATTCTTAAACTTTCATGTATGTGTTGTGACGTTAAGCTGAACAATGCAAATGATGACTCACGCAAACGATATTTGATGATACGAGTCGACAAATCACTCTAAAACTGATCACTGTATAGCAATTAACTTTTACCCGGGATAATTAGAAAACCTACAACTGTGTACCAAATAAGCCGTGGTGTGAAATTCTGTGTTGTACGTTGAAGTTAAGCAGTGCTCCAGTGCATGACACCACGGTACTCGTACGTGTGTTGCAATTCCATCACACAAAACTAGCAGAGTAAAAATGCTGCATAAAATTACAAACTCATCTTTGAAATAATAACTGACCTGAATGCATCTGTTAAAACGGTTCTGTACGTTTTGAGTACTCAAACTGACCCTGATGATGCCGGCTGCGGTGGCCGAGCGGTTCTAGGCGCTTCAGTCCGGAACCGCGCGACTGCTACAGTCGCAGGTTCGAATCCTGCCTCGGGCATGGATGTGTGCGATGTCCTTAGGTTAGTTAGGTTTAGGTAATCCTAAGTCTAGGGGACTGATGACCTCAGACAGTAAGTCCCATAGTGCTCAGAGCCATTTGAACCATTTTTTTTTTTTTTTTACCGTAATGATTTTCACGTGCAACTCGTGACTGTGATTAACCTTTCTGTTTCCTGACTGGCCCCAACAAATTTTCATGACTTATCTTGCAGTAACGCAAAATTGATACTACTCCAAAGTTATGAATGTTAAAAATACAGCACAGTAGCAAAACCAGTTAAGCGAAAAAACCTTTCCAAGTACCCCAAGGAAAAGCAGCTATAGTAATCACAACTATGTTCCGCTAAGTGCAATGCAGCAACACAAAATTACAAAATTAAACTTCCGTGAGGAGACATTGGGAAAAATTAGACTTACTGAATGATTCAAAAGAGACCACCATTTAAGAACTCTGTTACGAAACACTGATTCCTTAATAATTACAATCGTCTTCAGAAAATTGACGTGTGATTAAAGAAAATATGACTCTGCCATGAAATTAGTTAGTAGAATGGTAAAGGAACGATGGTTTTATAACTCTGAGCAAAGTCTACCTGAGCAGAAACTTTGTTTAATCATGTCTCGACAATCGAACGAACTGACCCTAACCAATAAAGAAAATCCATGCTAAAAATGTGCGTTTCTCAAACTCGTGATAAACTGAGCGCAAGCAACCAACGCAGCGGCATTACCTGAATATCTTCACACTTTCAAATCAGTCTTTACAAAATCGTATTTCGGAAAAGCAACACCCTCAGCGTTTGCCTCTCTGTGTTCTGCTAGTTGCCTTCAGAGCGCCCAGCCACGTGACCAACAGCCGACTGTCTCTCACCTCTTTCTCACAGAATGCTACAATGGGAATGACTATGCTACTGGCAACTGAAGATCACGTGGCTTGTACTCAGAACCTCTGTAGCGCAAGGTACCGACTATTGAAGATATATGCTTGAAAATTATCCAGTGAACTAGTGTGAAATATGACACGTCGAATAAAAAAAAAGATTTCACATCACTTTCATTCAATATCAGAGATAGAAACGTTACAACTGTCGTTTCACGAGCATTTCACGACACACAAAAAAATTCTAAACTGCCTAATATGACAATCTTCCCAATGAAGTACGTCTCGTATTTTCCGTAATTATTTCGAATTTCTAAGTAGACATCTTACAGAACACGATGTTCTGCGATAATTGAGACGCTGTCCATGCTGATTCCACTGTAAGGGAGCTATCGACCTCTTGACATTATAAAAGTTGCTGATTGTGGTTACCGTTCATTCTTCCACATCGTTCTCGCTTATTCCTCAAAGAATCAGTAATCGACTGGGAATTGGCCCTGTGAATCGGCCACCCATTAAACCTGCCCCAATACTGGTACTAAAACGAACCTAATGTGTTGTCGCCATGACTGCTCGAGACGTTACATATTCCTGTTCGAAGCCAGTACGGTAATTTATTACTTTCTGTGTCAGTCTCGCCTCACATGTAAATTCAATACAAACTGTGCGTCTCCTGTGCTCCGTCTAAGAATCCATTAGTAGATCTATAATGTGGAGTAGCGGTCTTTGAGTTGAGAACTTCTACATGTTTCAAGTGATAAGGATATCAGCTCGAGCAGAACTGACCACGCACAAACGTGCTTTGTGCCTTTCGTGCACTTGTTTGAGGATTACCTTGTACTCGCTCCTCTATATCAGGTGCGTGAATTCTGCGAGGTGTACTGCGATTCTTTTGTTCTTGGTGCGAAAGACACAGCATCTACAAGTCACTGGAACAACCTGCTGGACGTTTTTTATGGTGCGTGAAGGATATAATTTGATGTGCATGACACGTGGTCGGCTATTAAACACGTTGAAAAAACCATAGTAGGAATAATACGCCTGCCATTTCGCGTGTGGCCTAATATGCTGACACAGGTAATAATTTGCCTCTAGCACATGTCAATACAAGATTATAGCACACTGAAGAGAAAACAGAAATGGAATCTTGGGAATGTGAAGAGTGATAACATTAAGAAAGAATACAGTCACTACGTAGAAAATAATTAGAATACGTAAGGAGAAATGCAGAAGTCACTGGAGAGTAGAATACCATTAGAAGTAAAATATTGGAAGGGGATAGAAATGGGAGACATGGCCAAAACGCGTAATATGGAAGAATGGATAACAGGAAATATGGTGGAAAATAACTTTGAAAGAAGGCATAAGTCACTATACAAAACTGAACCACGAACTAAGATAGTTAACTGACCAGCCTAAGAGAGGATTGGATGAAGAAACAATGTGGGGAAATGTCATCGAAGCTGCTCAACACATATGGAGAACTGGTCGGTAAGGTCGTATCTGACGCAAGAGGCTTTGTAATTGGCGTATCAAAAGAGGACTTAAACAGGGTGTTGAAGAGTATTGCAAGAAGGAGCAAGGTGTATAGAATGAAGTTAAATTTAGGAAATAGTTAAGTAATGGTACTAAGCAAGACTGAAGCTCAAGATAATATATTCCTAGATGGAAGAAACGACAGGGCAAGTAAAATTCTTCCTGTACCAGGGACGTTTGATGCCGCGGAATGAAAGATGTATAGAAGAAATAAGTAGGACAGCCCTGGGAAGGAGAGCATTTGAAAAGGTGAAGCCGTTACTAACGTCTAGAATAACTCCATAGGAGCTGAGGAATAGATGTTCTAAATGTTATGTCTGGATTGTAGTGTTATACAGCAGTCAATCATGGACAGTAAAAAAATGGAAGAAAGATATTTAGAAAGTTTAGAAATGAGGTTGCGGAGAACACCGCTTAAGATGAAGTGGACTGACATAGTTTAAAAAGAAGAATTAATGAAGAAAACAGGGGAAGAGTGGAGATTACTGGAAGTGACGAGAGAAAGGAAAAACTCTTCGCTGGTACATATATTGCACAGGAATCGTCTGCAACAAAGAATTACACAGGGAAAAGTCGAAGGACTGAGAACAAGAGGCAGGAAGAGAATAGTGGATGACATTAACAGAGCATTAATATGTGAACAGATGGAAGAAGATGCTCAGAAGAGGAGACGATGGAGTGCCTTCAGTTCAAACCTGCCACAAGACAAATATACTAAAGAAATCTTTAATCTGTTTCTAATGCCAGCACAACCTGAATACATACGTCCTGGTCTATGTAGGATCCAGTTATAAAAGTTAAATAAATATGTTGATTTAGTAAATAACACATTTCTCAAAATTTTAAGGAACCGGTAACCTTCAAAATCTAATGAGTCACTCTGAAGGAAAATACCCAAGATTAAAACACACACACACACACACACACACACACATACACAAACAAACAAACACACACGTACAAGCGCCTCCCCCCGTATACCACGCTCTCAAATGCTCATACTACTTAAAATTATCATCAGAAGCTAAGCCAGTGATTTAGGTCACCATCAAGACTAAATATGGTTGAAGCAAAACTTAACACGTGAAAAACAGTTTCAATGCTACACCTGTTCACGAAATGTCATCATATGTTGTGTCCCACTTGTCTGCCTCACCCTAAATAACTTTTTTTTCTAAAGCGGCAAAAGAAAAACTGTTTCAGTCAATTTTTATTAACAATATTGATTAGTTGTTGCTGAAGGTGCCCCCACAGGTGCAGGGGATATGGCATAGAGGCTAATTATTTTATTCAAGAATACACTCATTCTCTCCAAGAGCTGTTCAAAGTGATATCAACATGTACTACTTTATCCACAAAACTAATAGCTATGGAAATGATAAAAAATACATTTCTCCAATTTCAGTATCACTTCAGTGCATTTCATTAAGAAAGACATTTAAACTTCTCGAGGTGCGTTTGAATTGTATTAATACTGTACAGTAATGTATTACAGTACTTATGGCAATGCAGAAGTAACATTGTCCCTTGTATTAACTTTACGACTAGATGAAAAACAGAGCGTTTACTTCACATGCTCAAAATTGTGACTATTGGCATTCATACATAAGATGTATGTGGATGACGGTCGGTATACATCGTGGTACTACTTCCTTTGTGAAGCTAGTCGATTCTAAAACCGAATGAAAATAAAAATTGAAGCATCGTACAAGGTGACTAGTCGAAATTACGTCTGAAACCCCGTATTCATCACGTTCGCACTGTTTCACATCCTTAATCGATGAATGTTTCACAGTTGTAAAACTTATGTCGGACAACGGCATCACAGTAAGAGGACTAGGCACAAACACAGGCAGTAACACAAACAGCAGCAGGAAGGAGTCAATGATTAATGCCAAGCAGGTGAAGAGTGGAAGTGTAAAACGATCTAAGTGCCCGACTCTCATATGTCAGAAGACTGGAAAACAACGTATCTCTTTCTTGTGCATCTTCATTGTACACAAAAAATGATGAACAATTCTGATATCTTAGTATTGTGGTACCAACTCATCGCTGCAAAAAATAATGGGACAGATTAGAATGTAAATAACTCACTAAGAACGTAGCCATGGCACAGATCTGAGTCTACGTGCCAATAAGAAATTATTTTTACCAAGAGCCATTAATGCAGAGGCACTATTTTTTTAATGATAATACAAGCACTGAAATGCAGCAGTAATATTTTAACAAGTACTGTCACCAAAAACCAGTCCTCATTTCTTTTACATCAGTTTTTCAAGAGAATAACAAAATTATTTTCATGAAAACAAATTCCTCAGTAAAGACCTCTGCTTCTTCTGACTTCTGGCAACACGTCAACAGGTTTACCTGTTCGGCAACTGATAAACATATAAACATTGTGAGGCGGCGGCCTCATCTTGGCTTTTTCCTCAGAATTTAATCAGCGTAGAACCGCGTCAGATGTGAATAATTCAACATTGCGTTCCGATTTTCGTGAGGATATGAAACATGAGTGATTATGCCATTCTATGGGTGCTGTAGTTAGTTTTATCTTCATTGCAAGTTTCCCTAACCTGTTTAGAGTACTAAATTTTTTACTATCAAATATTTATGTGTGTTGGAACGATTTCTGGAGCTGCATATGGGGGCCTCTGAACTCGGAGCTCTCACGTGGGCCTTCGTAACATCCTATCAGCAGGCAACCTCCGGGCGAGAGATGAAGAGACTGGCGCTCACCGGACAATGGCTAAGCCGCTTATAGCGGAAACAAAAGTGGACCGGTGGTTCCAGTTTCGGCCGAAAGCGGTCCGCATAATATTGTCCCCGAGCCCGAGGCCAGGGCGAGGCGAGCTATCCCCATTATACAGAGCGAAAGTGGAAAAAGTGACGGCTGACATGAAGAATAAACCAACTTTCAGCTGGAAGGCATCGGGACACTACTCGCTAGTCAAAATAATATCGTCTCGACAATGCTCCGTGGAACAAAGTCTCAGAGCCTTCCATGGGAATTTAGACCCGTAAAAATTCCATGCCTGTCTCCGGATAGCTTATGAGCAGGGGAATCGGGCAAGGCGGGTTCTGCTTCGTGAAGAAGGTGCTGATTCGTTACTCCACAGTTGACACTTTGTTGAGAGCCAGATGTTCACAATAGTTTGCAGCTATTGGAAGGGCGTTTCGGAGCTGCCGTACGATTTACCGCTAAGGGAGACGCGAGCGCTGCTCCTAGTTTAGACTGGAAGCCAGGTGCGTGAGGAGGGCGTCTTATACCGGGACACCAAGTGACTTGGCCCTTCGCGTCTTGAGTCTTCAAGTTTTTATTTCGGAGTGGCGCCTGCTACAATGGAGCGCGGAGACTGCGAGTTCCGCCGCTGTACAAGCAATCCCGCCCACGCCTGATGCAACACTCCGGCGGAGCTCAGATTCGTCGACGGCCGCCACGCACGCAGTTCACTCACGGTGGTGAGACGGGACGGCACTGCAGTGCCAGAGGTTGGCACACAACGGTTGTCAGAACGGTTAAATTCACTGCGGTTCCTGGTATCTATGCGGTGTGCAAGTTCAGAGGCGCTGCACGAGCATTCCTATTCTATTTCTTTTCTTGTGAGGCTAACGGGTCAATTAATAACTCACATTATTAATTACTGTAGGAGATAGCCACGACGTTATCGATTCTAAACGCAGGTGTTCTCCTTTTCCACAACATCCCGATACTGAGACACGTAGCGCAGTGGTCATCACACTGGATTCGCATCCGGAAAGACGGCGGTTCAAATCAGAGTCTGGACATCTAGATTTACGTTTCCCGTAATTTCTCTAAATCGCGTAAGGCGAATGCCGAAACGGTTCCTTTGAAAGAGACGATTTTCTTCTCCATCCTTGTCTAATCCGAGCTATTGTTCCGTCTACTGTGACGTCGTTGTAGACGGGACGTTAAACACTAACTTTTTACTTCCTCCTCTTCCAAAATCCCGATTCTTTTTTTTACTCAATAGACAATTCATGAACATTAAGTTACTGCCGTTTATTTAGTAACCGACATTTGGATATTAAGTGCCTAATGACTTCCACTGGTGACGACTGAATATTATTATGTATTACTTCATTTTTGTTTCATAGTTAAATCATTAATTTCACTTATTGTCTCATTTAATAAATTATGTATTGCAATACCTAGGAGTTTCATTTGGTATTTTGAAGAGGAACTTTTGACATTGACTGCAACGGGTTCTTTCACCACAAGCTATCGATAACGACCACGATAAAATGTGGTAGGATAACTGGCGTTTCCTTTATGCGAGTAATTGGTTCACCAAGATGGTTGCCAGTTTCACGGGGACTCCCTGCAGTGCTTGATCTATCGTGTCAGAAGAAAAGAAAGAAAAAACAAGTTAAACTATCAGATCAGGAAGCACTCGTAGGGTCGATGGTCAGTTGCAAAACACCGGCTTCTTACAACATGACTGGTCTTTCAGACGAAGCATAGCATGGCCTTTCCTCTTTGAATACATCGACAATTTTCAGTTTTTTTGTTTCACTGCAACAATTTGAAGTAACTATTTCAGATGTATGGGTATGAGATACGTGTATCACACTGCATTTGGAGATCAGTCACAGCCGGCCGTGGTGGTCTAGCGGTTCTAGGCGCTCAGTTCGGAGCCGCGCGACTGCTACGGTCGCAGGTTCGAATCCTGCCTCGGGCATGGATGTGTGTGCTGTCCTTAGGTTAGTTAGGTTTAAGTAGTTCTAAGTTCTAGGGGACTGATGACCAGAGATGTTAAGTCCCATAGTGCTCAGAGCCATTTGAACCATTAGATCAGTCACACCCGCATAGACATCAGTATTTCAGTGATGTGTTAAAATCAAAGAAGTAAGTTGCATAGATTGGAATGTCACCGAGTTTCTTCATAGTCTTAGCTGACTCAATAATCGTGCGTAAATCATGCCGAACACAGGCAGTTGTAAGCTAAGGTGGAAGCAATGTTTAGCATACACATCATAAACTTCCTAGTAAAGAACGCTTGAAAATTTTTAACGATAATTTGACGTTTGAAATAAATCTAGGGACACGTAGTTGAATATCGAGGACACAAAAGCACTGAAAACGACCTTCGAACAACGCAGCACTACGGACCGTTCTGAACAAAAGTAAAATGGCCCTTTTGGACTATTTATCTAGATTACACCAGTAATGTGTCCAATACACCTTACTCCTTTTAAAACACGCTATTAGTGGAGTATCACAGATCGGAAGGTGGCTAGCTAATCGAAATGCGTCTTATAAATACTATTATGATTGGATCATAATGAATGTGTGCATAAATTAGAGATTGTTCTTCCAGATGTTTTTCTAAATTATTTAATTTTTCCATGTTTATATCGAACGATATCACACGTAATTTTTTTCTTTTTTTTTGTCATCGGTCTTCTGACTGGTTTGATGCGGCCCGCAGGGATTCCTCTCCTGTGCTAACGTCTTCATCTCAAAGTAGCACTGTAACCTGCGTCCTCAATTATTTGCTGCGTGTATTTCAATTTCTGTCTTCCTCTACAGTTTTTGCCCTCTACAGCTCGCTCTAGAACAATGGAAGTCATTCCCATATATCTTAACAGATGCCCTACCATCCCGTTCCTTCTCCTTATCGGTGGTTCTCACATGTTCCTCTCCTCTCCGATTCTGCGCAGAATCCATACCTGATAAGTCCACCAAATTTTCAACATTCGTCTGAAGCATAACATCTCAAATGCTTCGATTCTCTTCTGTTCCTGCTTTCCCACAGTCCATATTCCACTGCCATACAATGTTGTACTCCAGAGATCCATTCTCAGAAATATCTTCCTCAAATTAAGGCCGATATCTAATGTTAGTAGACTTCTCTTGGTTAGGAATGCCTTTTTTGTGATAGCTGCTCTGCTTTTGATGTCTTCCTTGCTCCGTCAATCATTGGTTATTTTACTGCCCAGGAAGCAGAATTCATTAACTTCATCTAATTCGTGATAGCTCTTTTTAAAGATATGCATTCCTCTTCAAATGTACCGCCTACTGAGATATTCCTTATTGCTGTATCTACAGCCTTAGAGAACTTGAAGCGTATCTCGTTCTTTGCGTATTGATTCTTCCTGACTAATTCTTTATCACTACTATAACCTGATCTGAGTCTGTATCTGCTCCTGGGTATGCATTACAATTCAGTATCTGATTTTGGAATCCTGTCTAACCATGATGTAATCTAACTTAAATCTTCCTCTATCACCCGGCCTTTTGCAAGTATACCTCTTCCTCTTGTGATTCTTGAACACGATATTCCCTATTACTAGCTGAAACTTGTTACAGAATTCAATTAGTCTTTCTCCTCTCTCATTCCTTGTCCCAAGCCCATATTCTCCAGTAAGCTTTTCTTCTACTCCTTCCCTTACAACTGCATTCCAGTCCCGAATGACCATTAAATTTTCATCCCCCTTTACGTACTGTATGACCCTTTCAATATCCTCATAAACTTCCTCTATCACTTCATCATCAGCATGCGACGTCGGCATGTGTACCTGAACTATCGTTGTCTGTGTTAGTTTGCTGTCGATCCTGTTAAGAACGACCCCGTCAGTGAACTGTTCACAGAAACACACTCTCTGTCCTGCCTTCCTATTCATAACGAATCCTACTCATGTTACACCATTATCTGCTCCTGTTGATATTACGCTATACTCATCTGACCATAAATCCTTGCCTTCTTTTCGCTTCACTTCACTGACACCTGCTACATCTAGAATGAGCCTTTGCATTTCCCTTTTCAGATTATCTAGTTTCCAGATCACGTTCGAGAGTCTGAAATTTCACACCACGACTCGTAGAACGTTGAATGTTCACTCTTTTTCTCATGCCTCCCCCTTGGCAGTCCCCTCCCGGAGATCCGAATGGGGGGCTATTCCTGAATCATTTTTCAAAGGAGAGATCATCATGACACTTATTCAATTACAGGACACATGTCCTGTGGATACACGTTTCGTAGTAAGTAGCCTGTTTTTATGTTGGCAGATCTTTAGATTGTGCGTCCTCTGTAAGGGACTCTGCGGCTGGTCAGATTCGCAGTTTGAAGCTAATAGTTAGCAGTGATGGAAGTTAGTAGCTAGTCGTCTGCAGGGATGGAAGTTTGAAGCAGTGTTAGCGTGAGCGGACAGTCTGGACGTGTGTCCGTCATGGAGATTTAATATTGGTTGGAGACGAATTGTAAAATGTGTTTAATGGAATTATTGACGATTATATAATAGTTGGAACTGGATGTTACATGATTAAGGTAAAATCTGCTAAATACATTGTTCGTTCTGCAACAAAATCTTTCCTCTGCTAACCACATGCCTATTAGTAGTTAGAGCCTACAACGGTTAGAATCATTTTATTCAGCTGGCTATATACTTGCTGTATTTGCTGTAGTTCGTGTCATGAAGGTTTTCTGTGAGGTAAGTGACTTATGAAATGTATGTGTTATTGAGAGCATTTCTTATAACTCAGGGCCATACTTTTACGTTAATTAACAATGAGATTGCGTTATCCTTGTATATTGTGGGTCATAAATGAATAGAATAAGTTTGAGCTGTATTTGTCAGGAACTGTTCTGTAGGTCAGAAACGATATGATAAAAAAATAGCAAAGTGACGGTACGCTTAGTTTCACTCAGAAGTTTTAGAAGGTTCAGTTCCATTAAACAATTTAAGTAAAAATGTGGAAGTTTCACCTTCTCAGTTATTTCAGTTTCAGTAAAAAATATACATTTAGAAGTTTCACCTGTCGACCCTTAGCCGAGGAAACCTCACTCGAATCTTCTGATTTTCTTGTACTTCAAATAATTAGTGCATGATTAGAAATTAGTTATTGTTTACTGCTAGCGCAAAATTGTGTATGGAATTTCCCTTGTTGTTGTTGTTTCTTATTGTTCTGCTATATTGTAGTGAGCAAAGAAGTTGTGGCATGCACGTGGATTTCCACTATGTATATCCTAGTCGGTTTTGCAACTAATTAGATATTGATTATTTTCAGTGCTATTTTAGTATGTCTTCCTATATTTGCTTTTCAAATTGTTTTCTTTGCGTTTATCCTTGTGAAATACTGTGACAATCATTGAGCGTAAAACTAGGCTGCAAAGCAAACTGAGAAATGATAGTGACAATGAGTGTAACGTGGTAGCACCACTTAGTAACGAATTGAGAAATGTTCAAAACAATAATTTCGTAATTGAACATAGGGACATGGATGAGGCAGTAAATAAGGGTGTAGAAATTTAAAAAAATCGGTGAACAGAGAAGTACTGTCGATCGATGGGTCGATAACAGTTCCCCTCAGGAATGCGAAATAACAGAACAAATGTTGCAAATATCGTAGATTTAGGTTTTGCGTCATTACCCTTTTTTTCACTTTCGTCAAGACACACTTTCTGCTTTTCTATATATGAGTATTGCCGGTGCGAAAGACTGCCGAAAAGTGCAATGGAAAATGTTTCAGTCACCCTTGCATTGTGATTGTATTTAATTCAAAAACTTGATGAAAATCTTCAAACGTTAGACACAATGGAACAAACGACCATTGTACACGAAAATCACGACACCTTGCAGGCTAAAAGAGACTGCTGCATCTACGGATATGGTCACGCAACATGTAAATCATCAGGAAAACTTAAAGGACACAGTAGATACAGAGCGGTACGAGGACATTAGGAAATTTAAAAAGAGTCAGATACAAATCAATACGTAACACAAAAGAGAAATGCGGAAGTACAAGATCAATTGGCACAGGTGTTGCAAGACTTATATATTTCAGAGGATGTTCGAGCTCCGACACAGGAAGAGGTATTTAGAAATACGGAAAAGTTACAAAGCAATAATACATGGTATTTCGGAGATCTTGAAAGGAGTCGGCAAGGTGAAGCGAGCCTTGAGAAGGAACCGCCGACACGACATAAGAATGACAGATTTGCGACTCGGCGACACGACGACTTTGACTATAAGCTATTGACCACATCGCGTAAATTCAGAACATTCAAAAATTTTAGTAATGATGTACATCCACAGGCTTGGCTTTAACAATTTTCTTACTGTTTTCCTCCTAATTGGTCATTAGAGCAAAAAACCACATTTCTCATGTAAAACTGTTTATTCAGAAATAATCTGCTTTCTGACTTAGTCGTTGCTATTAAATTTTACATTTCAAGCTACTATTGCGCTTTGTCGCATTTCGCATGCTGTATCTGTTTTATGTCTACAGTTTTTGTACGTTCTTCTGGAAAGTAAAACATGTTTTGGTAATGACTTTCGTGGCATACCTACATTGAAACCGGTATTTTCGTAACACAACAATACGTTACAGTACAGTACTTTCAAGGTCATAGCAATGAATGTAGTAGCTACATTTAGACGCATAGCATTTTATTTTTGTATAAGACAAGCTAAGTACATTGAATTTTGGAGATCTTTGCCTACGAACGACGGTAACTACGACACTTGGTACATTTTTACCGTTAACCGATGACAGAAATTATCTTACAGCAAGAAGCATAGTTTAGCGCTACAGGACCTCATTTGAGTGAGTAAATTTTGTACTCGGAACAATTTTAGAAATATTTTTGAACCTCAGTGATACGGAGAAGGTTTTCGGCGATAGATTTCATTCTGCAGTTTTAATCTGCAACATCTGGGGTGTAACTATATTATCCCTCATGGGAAAATACAATTTTATACATCCGTACCATATTTGTCCAACACAGAATTACACAGCTATCCGGTCATTTAACTGAGAGGAATAAACTAATTTACTACGTCTGTGACACACATTTACATCATTACACAGTTCGATTACTTTGCACTTATGAAACTGTACTTTGTCTGCATTTTGTGAACTCTTCGCATATATTTTCGGAACCATTGTGATACAGTAAGAGCTTTGAGTGATGTATATTGTATGGGACCATGATTTTTGAAGTACGTTTTAGGTAGATGACACTATTGAAACGTGCAGAGGGCATTTTTTTTAAGGTTTTAAGATTATTGGAGGAAGCTACGACGATTTTGAGATTTGATTGATGTGTTACGACGATATTTTTACGAGGACGATGTGCATTATGATGTCGAGATATGGTTATGATCATTATGAAAAGTGAGTAGATATATGAATGTGAACACCAGAATGCCGACGGATATTTCTGCACAGTATTATTTGTGAGATTTCCTATCTACACACTTATGTAATTTTTCAACCTGTAAAAATTTTTATTTGCATCAATCCATCATTGTAGCTGAAACTGCTGTCGTAAATATGTTGGTAAAAAGTGTATGTGACCTTGACGTAATGAATGCTCTGCTGCGCCAGGCTGCGCGCTAACCGCCTGGAAAAAACCATTGTTATGTTGCCTTTCAAATTTAATGGTGTCGTTTGCCGCTGTGAAGCAAGGCGCACTCCTGCAAATGCTCGCACAGCTGTATAAAAGAGAGGCCATTGACCTTGCTACATTTCTTTGCAGAACGCAACACAAGCACGACAAATTATTACTTGGAAACATATGATTATACTTTGGAGCCGGCACTTTAAGCTACTTACTGAAATTCTTATGAAGTGATGAGACGTATTCTTAAGTTTACGCACCTGATTATGACAAGTGTCTTTCCACGAGAGAATTTCTACTGACTTATGAATGCCATATGGCTGGTGAATGATGTTTTTATGTTTTGCTTTGTACATATTTGCTTCTTTTATTTGATATCTAGTTTCTAGTTGCCCTACAGTATTGGTTTTATAAAATAAAATTTAATACGTATGCTAATGTAAACACTTTCTCTCAACAGATCCAGTAAATAATAATTTTGTGATCCACGTACAAAAAAAAAAAGAGCACTTGGAAAGGAAAGGATAATAAGAAGGAGAAGGGTCTAGTAACAGGAATTGCATGCATAATTTTCTTTTCAAGAACTTGGTAATTTTCTTTATAGAATAAGTTGTTGTGGTGCGCCACTCTAGTGTTAAGATGTGACATAGATATCGAGATGTAAATAGACATTTCCCTTATCTGCTTTGCTTGTGCTTTCTTGTGTTTAGGTATAAGTTATTGCATTTGCTGCTGCTATTTGTCAGGCATCGCCCTACTGAATTTTGAGTTGTTTTACTGTGTTAAGCCAGTTTTACCAATGATTTATTTTTTCTTGTTTACTGATTATTGCCTTATATTGGTTGTAATGTTGCATTTCTTTTTGCTAATTTAGATATGATGCCGCTTGCTTAGCCAATTTTCATTTTTGTATTTGTTGTTTGTGTTAATCGTTTTGTGCTGCTGCATTGTCTCGATCTCTAATTTATGTATCTGAGCTCAGTGGATTTAAGTTAGTTTAAGAAGGGTATGTTATATAAGAAAATGAGTTGTGATGAGTTGGGAAGAAATTTATTGAGAAGCTATAAGAAAAAGGTTTGGCCAAGGAGTATTTTAGAATGAGGAATAATTACTGTGAAAAACGAAATGAACAGATAAGTAGGGTACAGTGACAACAGGTTTAGGTAGGACTTTCTTGGAAACAAATGATAAGGTAAGAAATATATGAAATTATAAATACAGAGAGTTAGGACTTTTCTGGGAACAAATATGGATCTAAGGAGATCTCCTAGAATTAAATCAGTAGTTTTGGCTGTAAGTTGTAGAGGGATCAGCATGAAGGCTATTATTGAAAGGAGAAAAATGAAAGAGAGGTATACAATGCTCACCTCCAGTACTGCAGTACCAAATGTTACACTGAAAACAGACCCTGTCCTTTCCTTTTGTGTTATTCCACTATGTGTTAAGGGTACGCCTGCGTGTCTGTGTTCTTCCTGTATCTGTGTGTTTACCTGATAATATAAATTTGGTAAAAATTTTTTTCCTTCTAATACTAAGCTGCAATCGCTATGATGAGGAATCCCGTTATCCTTAAATCTTATCTGTGTTTATAACATATTCTTTACATTGAAAGGTGTTCAGACATTATTTGTTCTGTTATGTTTTCTTTTAATGCTCATATGTCCAATTAATGTGTCTAAGGATATTATCATCTTTTATTTATTTACTTATGTCAAAATTCCTGTAATACTCATATTTATGTTTATTTTTATTCTTTTTGTAAAGCCTGTATTACTACAAATGTTATCAGTATTATCATGTTCTTTACTGTAACGATGTTTTCTTTACCTTTGTAACTGTATTCTTATGCTGAAAAATTGTAATAGTTCTCCAAGTTCCATAAATAGTAGGGATTCATTTTAGTGCTGACATTTGTCTATTGGTCATACTGTATGTATAAAATGTGAGAGGTTATATGACTGTTAGTGTTTGCAAGTGTGTTGATAATTCAGCAAGGGACTTGTTAACATCATACCTGGTTCTAAGGATACTGCAAAAAAAAAAAAAAAAAAAAAAAATAGTGAGCAAGTGGTGGTTCATGGACATCCTATATTATCCTCATGACTGTTCAATCGTGATTGTGCACCCACACATTTGCAACAGATGGTAACTGGCCATCTCTACAAGTACTACAGTGGGTCTGCACCTTTGGTCGCCCATTACTACCATAATCTCTACAAGGACTACAGTGGATCTGCACTTTTGGTAGCCCAATACTACCATAATCTCTCCCAGGAATACTGTGGTTCTCCTCTGTTGCAGCCCATTACCAATCTTCATGTCAAGAGTCAGCACTGTGTCTCCGTTGGGAAGAAAACACTACTTCTTCAAGACTGCATGGAGGTCCACTACTTTGTGTGCATTTGTTATTACTGCTCAGCCTTTGTGCATAAAACTGTCATAGACTACTCTTCTGATGAATGATTAGCACTGTCTTTAGTAAGTTACTAACTGTGTGCATCTGATCTATTTGGTATTGTACATATAAAAAAATTTAACGAATTAACATTGGTCACTGCCCAAAACACTTTGTAAAAATTTTTGGGAGGAGCAGGGGGGCTATGTAAGTAGCCTGTTTTGATGCTTGTATGTTGGCAGCGCTTTGTACTGCATTAATATCACCGACAGGGCTGTGCGCCATCTGTAAGAGACTCTGTGGTTGGTTGGACTCGCAGTTTGAAGTTAATAGTTAGCAGTGACGGAAGTTAGTAGTCAGCAGTGATGGAGGTTTGAAGAAATGTTAGTGTGAGCGGACGTTCTGGACGTGTGTCCGTTATGGAGATTTAATATTGGTTGGACATGGATTGTAAAATGTGGATAATGGAATAATTGATGATTATATAATTTTTGGAACTGTATGTCACATGGTTAAGGTAAAATCTGCTAAATACATTGTTTGCTCTGCAACAAAGTTTTTCATTTGCTAACCATATGTCTATTAGTAGCTAGACCGTACAATAGTCTGGATCTTTTTATTTAGCTGCCTGTATATGCTGTAGCTCGTATCATGGGCATTTTCTGTACTTATGAAATGTATCGGTTATTGTTAGGGTTTCTTCTAATTAAGGACCATCCTTTTGTGTTAATTAACAGTGAGATTGCGTTATTCTTGTATATTGTGGGTCATAAATGAATATAATAAGTTTGAACTGTATTTGTCAGGTATAGTTCTGTAGGTCAGAAATGAAATGATAAAAAAAATAGCAAAGTGACGGTACGTTTAGTTTCACTCAGCAGTTTTAGAGGGTTCAGCTCCATTAAGCAATTTAAGAAAACCGTTGACTTTTCA
This sequence comes from Schistocerca americana, assembly GCF_021461395.2. Taxonomy (NCBI): domain Eukaryota; kingdom Metazoa; phylum Arthropoda; class Insecta; order Orthoptera; family Acrididae; genus Schistocerca; species Schistocerca americana. The sequence continues at coordinate 3,857,538 of NC_060124.1, read as the reverse complement.
CCTTCTCTGTTATTTCAATTTAAGTAAAAAATATACATTTATAAGTTTCAACATGACTTTAATGCAGTGATTTCCATTGCCTTCTGCATCCTCATGCCGTTGATGATTGCCGATTCTTCAGCCTTTAGGGACAGTTTCCCATCCCTAAGAAAAGAGAGTGCGTTGAATCCCCGCCGCTCCTCTGCCGTCTTTGGCAAGGCCGCTGGCAGAATGGGGGTGACTTCTTATGCCGGAAGTCTTTGTCCGCCAGTGCTGATTGTTGATCAGAATTTCATCAGCGGCGGGACTCGAAACCAGGACCGAAGACGTTTTGATTATGAATCAGAGAAGCTACCTCTATATCACGTGTTACAATACCGAAATCAAGATTCAAAAGAAGAGGTTACTGAATCTACTCGTATGCCGTTTCACACAGAAAGACGTCGCCATTCCTTGATGGTAAAAAAATGTTGACACACCATTTACTTTTCCATCCGGCAGTGTTGTACGTTTCAGTTCCGTGGATTTCCATTTCCAGAAAAAAAAAAAAATTACGCCAAGCCGTTTTCCAGACAGTCACTGGTGGCAGGCAGTAAATGAGTTCAAATAACAAAGCGTATAGTGTACGTGGCCACCACAGTAACAACCTTGAGTGAAAGATAACTAGTCTAGTCACATATCAGCTGCGGCCGCGAACTCAACTCCAGTCCTCCACCAGCACTGGAGGCTGAAACTCTGACAATACCAGGCATTCGTGCTGGCGAAACGTCAGAAAAATCATCAGACAAACGCTCGCCGATGAAACAGAGACAGTAACCAACAGGCAGTTAGCTAACAAGTGGCCCCGAAAGCTTTAACATTATTATTACCAGCCCTGCATCAAAATTTGTTTATTTCTCCAAACGTCAAATCTGTTATCGTGCATTTCGGTTAAAAGCATCTCAACGTCCTGACAATGCTTCGGCAATTACTGGCTATTTTCCTTTTCTGTTGTTATTGTATCTAGCCACATATCTAACGACAGGAGACGAATGAACCTAGACCTACCTACACACCCACAAACGGCCGTACAATACGTGGCGGAGGGTACATTGCATCATTATCATCGGTTCTCTGCCCTGTTCCACTAGCGTACTGCACTAATGAAAATTTTGTGTTTGCATCCCCTAATATCTCTTTTCGTACTCTCACGGTACCTGGACCAATAAGTGATGTTTTCTTTATTTCAAGGATTGCTATTCACGTTAAACAAGCATTTCGATTACAGCTTCGTATGAGCTATAGCGACTTATTACTGTTAAGTCATCTCTGAATTCGTTCGTTATCTATCGTCGTGCCTGCTTAATAGCCCTATCACAATATGGAACAGTAGAACTGGTTGCAGTAGCGTCTCGTACGTTACATTCTTTGCCGATTCTTTGTGTAGCGACCAAGATCGTTAGTTACCCTCAGCTCTTGTGTTTACGTTAGCTGTCAAAGGTTTCACGCTCCAGCCGCCACAGGCAAAACTGTCTAGATGGAAAGGCCGAACAACTACTAGAATTCGAAGGTGTGACTTCAGCGAGAAGCGGCGAAAGTCAGCAGCCTTCTTGTGTGGTATCACAACAAAAACTCGCTGTGCTATGTAATCGTTACGAGATTGTTACTTAAGTACACAGAAATCGTATTCAGTGTTATTAAGTTGTGTTTATTTGAGTTTAACGCAACATAATATATGTTTATGCAGATTCATGTTTATTACGGCTATGAAGCGTTCGCGTACTAAAGAGTTTTGGAAATTATACAGCACAAAAAATGCCAAGAGTTCAATTTTACCAAACACGATATAATGAGACAGAAATGGCTACACCCAATATCAAGGCGGGATTTCGCTGTTACTAATCATTCAGCGGTCAGTTTTGTTTTATATATAATTTAGTAATGTATGATTTAGGTTATGGTACATTATTGTTTGCCGGATCACTTGGATCGAATATATTACGATAAGAATACTTCACTGCTCATTTTTCAGGCAGGTCACAAGCTTTTCTGTGATAACGAGATTACCTGCGAAGTATCTGCCACTGACGAGAAACTCATAACTCCACCACTTTTAAAACCACGACTTGATTCAAATGGCGTGCCGGACACTTTTCCAATCTGTCCACCCTATTTATCTTCAGCTGGACGACCATCCAGTGAGGGACCAGAAGACAAAGCACTTTGGAGATAGCAGAGTTGCACGAAAAAATCAATATTAGAGGGAGCAGCCTCATGAATTTTATATAACAGCTTTCAGGAATTGAAAGATAAAGTTTATGCAATATCTTTACAGACGAATTAGGTGAAAATAGTGAAAGAATAATGTATTTTTTATGTTTATCGATCTATCTGTTCAGTACCTTTACTTAGTGTAAATGGCGATTGATAATCATTTGAGAGGGGAGATCTATTCAAAGGGTTCCTTTAAACCAAATTCTAGTCTCCGAATTTATTCTTACACTTGCAGTGATAACAGAAAATTGTGTGAATATAACAGACTGATGTGCATGATTCTGTAATTTTGTATGACTACACATATTGTTTGTAAATATGTGAATGTTTCATTAAACGATTACTGTACATTTAAAAATGTCCCAGATTTTCCTAACACGGCATACTCACGAAACTAACGCACATTTTTCCAAAGATGTCAGTGGCTTCGTTTACAAATGTGCTAGTTATGTTGTATTTCCTATGCACGAAATTAATAGATGTTATGCGTTCTTAACTGGTCTTGCCTCATTTCCACGTAAGCAACTATACCTGTTTTTCTGTTATCAAATCTCGTCCAAGTGTCAATTCAAAAATCGTGCTTTCCACAAGTACACCATTGTTTAGGTGTTCGCTGCTGTCTATCACGGTCGCTGCTTGGCTATGACGTCACTATGTGTCTTTTTGGTCTTCTAAGTGTTGTTGCCAGAGGTGCTGAGATTTGGTTTGTTCCCTCTGTGTGGCGTGACGTTCCAGGAATGTTACACAGGTCGATAATTTATTGGCAGTTATAAACAGTTCATGTCAAATTATGTTCCAGCGCTGTCTTCAGGTATCCGCAAATATCTTCTCGGTGTCTATTTGTTAATATATGTCATTCATACCTGTTACACTGAAGTTCATATGTGGTACAAGTTGCTGAGTATTTCGAACCTGCCATTGTAGTTGTTCGGACGGCAAACACCTACTTTCGCCGACTATTGCTTTTTCCGAGAACACTTTCAACAAATATGAATATCCTTATCTTCTCCACTAATACCGACTGTAAGTGAGTGTACCATGTCGTATTGCTTTAATAGTCAGCCCTAAAATTTGTGCCATGTAACGTGCTCGTATGATGTGCACCACCAATCTTGTAATGCGACACTGTTGGTTTCTATCCTTTCATGCTGTCACAATCTTACATTTCGTGACATTTAAAATGGGCTATGATGCACTACATAAAGTAGAAATTTACTCCACATCTTTCGCTCGTTCTTTAAGATCCTTCATCTTACTAAGTTGATTGGAATTTTAAGGTCCGTTCCGTGCTTACAGGAACATCATAAGGAATTAAAGAAGGTCCACCTCATTACAGATGATAGTTATTGCTTTGCTTCAATACTTAAACATGTTTCACAACATTTGTGGTACCTTCAGTGGGGTTCTTTTTTATTATTCCTGTAATACATACATAGGAATTTCATGTAGGTTAAGAAGCATGATACATCACATACTGTTATTTAAATTAAAATGTACTTTACCTTTAGTTTACATTTTATGCATCCTATGCCTGCCAATCGAAAAAAAGCCGTGAAACCAAAACGACTGTTAAGAGGGGGTAAAAACGCATATTATGCAGTGAAACATGTGTCCAAGGTAAAGAAACATAACAAGACCCAGAATTCACCAACGGGCGGAAGGAAACGGAAGTAAATGCTGCTAAAATTCACAAGATCTATATCCGTAATAATATTACAAAAACGAAAGTGTGTCTGTCTGTTATATAATCACGACTAAACCCCTGAGCCGATTTTGATAAAATCTTGTGCGGAGACCGGGTTCAACGTTGAGGAAGAGTTCAGGCTAGTTAAGAAAGTGATTGGGGAAAGATATTTATTGATTTGTAGAATATTAGGCTAATTAGAAAAAGCTATATACTATGTGCAAAAGTAATTCCCTCTGAATTTTGAATACTATTATAATTGGGATTTTTTTTGTATATAGCTTCCACATAATACGTTTCAACGTGATTGGTACAAAGCTTATTCAGTCCTCAACATGGCTAATCAATGTTTCCATTCTAATATTATTAAGTGCAAAAGTAAATCTGTCTGTTGTGTTTTCACGACTAAATCACTGAATTCCTGGAACCCTGAGGAAGACCACAGGCTACTTTATTAAGTAAAAATAGTAATGTAAATAAAAACATCGACATCAGTAAATTTAGAGAACGTTTAAGAATGTTTAAATCTGTTGCATAATGTACAAGTTGCGCAATACATAGCTTCAATAGCATGATGCACAAATGTACTTTCCTGCTCACACCATTCCGCATGTTCCACACGACAACGGCGCGCTTATGGCTTAATGCGTTGTGCCAAGGGTCAGGGGGGGGGGGGGGGGGAGGCGAGAGCACGTCTGAGAAACTATGACTACCCAAACAGCCACACATGTAAGGGCAGCTGCCGATATTGCACGTACATTAGCTTAGTTACGCACTGTCACTCAGATTATCATAACCACACTACTTATATGTGAGCACAGCCACAGGTAAATCTAGTAATCTATAATAACCAAGGGGACCAAACTGTTCTCCATACCATAGCCCCCCTAAAATTTTAACGAATGTCCACAGATCATTCTAAATACACAAAAAGCCTTTATCTGGCAAACTAATAAGTGACATACGATACGACTGTACTAATATATATGTTTTTAAATGTTGTATTCCAAGCGAAAATTTTTTTCAGACGATGCCCTAACATCTCTATGTTTGAGGACGACAAGGCGTATTTAGTTAAAATTGTGGCTGATTTCAGCTGGCAACTACAGGGCATACAAAATGTATATAAAAGTAAAAGTATACATGCAATTTAATCACACTATATTGCATCAAATTCCCCAACATACATACGATACAATCTGCATATATTTATTTGGGAACAACAAAATAAAACACTACTGAGGATGTGACAACTGTGGTGAAAGTAATTTGGGTATTAAATGAAAATGACAATTGATAAGTTTTTTGGAGAATGATACTACGTCATAATTAAAAAAGAACTATATTGAAGAAACCCACGTTTCGGCCACTTTCAGAGTGGTCTTCATCTGGGCTACTGATGTGCTTCAGCTGTGAGGTGTCGCTTATATTTTGTCATTGCCAATCATTAAGCATGACATTACATGATAATTTTAAAAGGTCGTAAGTATGATTAGTCACTGGAGGCTGAAGGAGCAGGAACTTTATTATAATAGCTTGCTACGTTGGAGGGAGTGGAGACCTGCTTGTCTGTTGTCGGCGAGTAACTGCCGCCGCACGGCCTGCTCCCAGCAAGAGGAAAACAAGATGCCACGCCTCATTCACCGATGAGCACCAAACATAACAAAGAGTGCAAGAAGCAATGGACAACAACACATCCCCATTTCCTACACTGCAGCAACCTATTATAGCAAAGTTCCCGCTCCTTCCCCCTTCAGTGGCCGATCATGACTATGATCTTACAAATTATGACAAAACGTCGTGCTCTGCGAGCAGCAACGACAAAAATCTAAGCAACTCCTCACAGCTACAGCACATCAGTAGACTCAGAATGGCCGAAACGTTGGTTTCTCCAATACAGCTTTTTTTTACATTATGACGAGGTACAACACTCAGAGAACTTTTAGTCAACTGACGTTGGTCGCGGAAGACTACGCAGTTGTATGAAACAACAATTGTGCACTTACAAAATTTTTGTACTTTGTGCACGTGGTCTCGTCAGCTTTCTTCGCTTGAGGTGGCAGCGTTCAACGGCTGCTGCGATAGTCTCAGTCGACATTCAAGCGGAAGTGTTGGTCTTCGTTGATCGAAACGTGATGCGATTTGAATCCTGGCGCAGTTCCAAGCCCGCACTCGTAAGGTAGAGTGGTGGGGCTGCGAGCAACAGTTCTGTAGTTCTGCTGACAAGGGCGCGGGATGGTGTTTGGGGCGGGGGGGGGGGGGGAGGGGAGGAAAGGGGGGAGGCCAACCAGGCTGCTTTCGGCGCTGTTTCCGGGCCACCGAATGACCCGCTTTCGGTTCTTTAGACGTCGTGTGTGGGTGGGCGTGTTGATAGCGTCGGCCTCTGCGTCAGCATTTCCCTTTCATTGGCTGACGTCTTTGCAAGGCCCGACAAATGGCGGAGAAGATATTGTGAGTGTGCGTGTGACGCATATAGGGTAGCCTTTGTGTGCGTATTGGTGAATTTACACTTTGTTAAAAGAAAGGCTCACTGGCTGGAAGATGAAGTAAATCATTGTATTATGGTTTGATATGGATCTCAACAATGCTCCTACTCACTTTTATGTAATTTTTTTTCTTTTTGGAGCGCAAGTAGTTGTCTGATAACGTTTATGATATCCCCTTTCCACTTGGGATCACTGTCACTGAGCTGTAGACACAGATGTTCATTACTTTCTAGTTTTACGTATGACCAGCAAGCAGTTTAAGGTAGTTGAATAATCGGATGTTTACTGACGGATTCTTTCAAACTTCTCGCAGATTGTGTACTATCCTAACAATCAAAGTTCTTTCCCTCCTCTCTCATTTGTAAAAATGATCCAGTACCATGTTAACAGAGTGCGACCTGCCTTTGATGCTACGTTGGTCACAGTTCCTTCTGGTAATATTTACGAAATTTATAAACACATATTGTCAGGAGATGCTTCGTCGTTCGTAACACTAATCTTGTTGGTCCCGGGTGTTCATCAGCTCAACATCACACGGAATGACTATATAATTCCTTTCGTATAGCGCAACAGCGACTTGCCAGTTAGGACACCGACTGAAAAATTAGGTGTATGAGGAATTTCCTACTCGCGAATGATTCAAATCACAGAAGATAACTTCCAGGAGCTGTACATAAAACAGTCTCATTACGTTCTCCAGGCAAAGTAATGACAATATTACTAGTAACGAAGAAGTTGATATGAAGTATACATGAATACAAAAGTATGAGATCTCCGAGATGCTGAATCATAATTATCAACATACCCAAGTCCAAAGATGTTGCTTCCCTACTGGGACTCGTACTGAGAAAATGAAGAACGCAAACTGTGACATAAATTCTTTTGTTCTTTTCGGCATTTGCAGCCATATTTAAAATTCAGGTGCTTGAAAATGACAACGTCAAAATTAGCTAATCGTAGGAATTAAATAAAGGACGTTAACATACAATCTATGACGGACCATGTTTTCATTTGTAAAATATTGTGATTTGCTGGGAATGCACATTTTCCTATTTAGTGTGCCTGCTTTAATACCTGCCAGAGGGATAATTCTTAAGACATTGAAAAACTGAAAAGTTTTATGAACAAGGCTAGATGAGGTATCCGAATCATGTGAAAACGAGAGGTGGAGGACTGGAAAACAGTGTGTATATGTGAAATTTGAAGTTCCTTGGCGTATAAAATGTCCTAACAACTTACGGGATTGGAGACGGGTAACGTCTTCGACAACTGTCGATATTTAGACAGATCCACATTCTGTCGTTTTCAATGCACAAATAGTACGAGAGATCGGTGTGCTAGGAAATTTAAATCCTCGATATACGGGTCATATGCAGAAATATAACGTACGTACCGTAAACACTTATTCACCGTATAGCCTTTTTAAGCCAAAGCCAAAATAAATAAAAAATACCGTAAACACTAGCACTACTACACAAACAAGGACGATCAGCGTCATAAATTATCACATGCCAATTGTTTGACCAAGGAGAGAACAAGATTCCAAGCAAAATTTAAACCAAAACATCAGTCTTCGTTTACAACGTCACTTGCTGATATAATATCAACTGCTTTCTTAATAACACCATCCTAGTATCTGGAAATGAATGCCAGGACCACTGTGTTGCTATATTCCTTAGTTTCGTCGGTGCCAAGACACTTTTATGCAACAGCAGATTTGCTCAGTTGCTGTAAGGGAGTGATAGGCTTATGTTCAAAATACCGGTCCTACACGGTTCTGGTGTATGATACACAAAAACTGGAAAATATTTTGTAGACATCCACGCTGCGTGAATCAAAATCTTTCTTCACCAATCCTAAATGGGTCCTAATCTTAGTTGATGGTGGTAAAACGCATACCGTGTTTCCGCGCAGAATTTGATCAATCCTATTGGAAATATTGACTGCGTAAGACGAAAATGCCGTAGACTTATGCGTCACATCGATGCTTTCACCACTCATATGAATTACGTATGGTCGATAGCGCAACACAAGTCTCATCAGTTATTCACTATAACCATTCTGGCCTGAGGTGATACCGAGTTGAGCTGACGTACTTTCAGGTTCCAAGGTGACGTAGCCCCTATCAAGCAGTCTCTTCACGCTCAGCCAGACGATGACGTCAGTGTGAGTTGGCTTTCAGTAAATAGCTTGTACAAGCGCAGCATCACACTTCCTCCTGACAAAATCATCAGATACGCAGCTATCTTTTCCACCTCCATCGTGAAGCAAATACTCCGATGGATTGAATTCAGAAGGCTGTTCTCACTCCCATCAGGCCAAACAAAAAAAGTATTATCTTCGTATCTGAAGAAGGACATAACTTTCAACGCCGCCTATTCCTAGGCCTTTTTCCAGATATCTTCCTTTACAAAATTGTCTATGAACAGGCGAGAAAGCTTTCCCCTTTTCAGCTCCATATTCGTAGAATATTGTCATGATCACTGAGTAAAATGTAAGTGGATGTCAACAAATATCAAAATAGGTTAATTTATTCAACACCGAACCTAACTTCAATCAAACATAGCTAATGGGAGAGAGGAATGCATTTGATCAGAAAGCCCACACAAAAGCTACAAAAATATTCTATCTTTAAAAAGCAGTCTCTCCAATCGACAGAAATTCCCCGAATTCTCGTGATGGACACAACGGTCTGATAGAGCGCTTAACAGGTGTTTTGATACACTGCAGTTCGAAGCATCAGCGCTACTGGCAATAGGCCAAGGAGGAACCTTTTCCTGTTAGAGATTCGGAAGGCCATTTAGTCTAGGAGCACTGTAGAATGAGAGTTAAGGCTTTGGTAGTCTCTTTCGACAAGAAACTTTTCTTCATGAGGTGGTTAGTCTTTTTCTCAGCCGTTCCCATTGGTTCAGCATTGAGCCAGTGATACTCCAGATCAGACAGTAAATATATCATATTTTTAACGTAATCCTTTCTGTGCAACACAACTATGGTTGAGATGCCTGGGCTAGCAGGACAGAGCGGATTAGGTTGTGGAAGGGGCCAAAATGAGTACCTGTCAGTTGCACTCAACATAAAAACTTGATTTATAAACACACAATATTACCAAACTTTAATCGAATTCCTTTGATTAACTTTAGATCAGTTGAAGGCTACATTCAAAATCCAAGACACAAGGACTAAACAAAATTGAAATACAAAATTCTTCTGGAGGTTTCACCCAAGAATACTTCATAAATATTCAAACTAATCGGCTGAAGGCATTAGGAATTTAATTGTAATGGAGCTAGGCTCGAGGTCGCATATTAAGCAATAAGAGGAGTTTCAATCAAAAGGCAAAAGGACTTATCTTAATACATTTCATATAAAATAAAGAATAACAATCTCCTGCCTTAAGGGCAAGACAAAAATATTAATTTAAAAGATATTAACACTCGGCTTAAGGCCACTTATCAACCAAATAACTAAAACCCAAACAAGGATGTTAGTATGTAACAGACACGGAATGGCGCTCAGAAGTTTCCAACGGTTGGCCTGGAATTGTAACACCAACGCCCGTTTAAGCGAGACAGGTAGCATGATCAACAATGTATAAATTGGAAGGCAACCCTACCGACAGACAGCCGACGAAACAACCAACTACCTGATTTCGGTAACCAGACAAAAACACTATAACCAAAATGCCAGCGAGGTGAAGTGACCAGTAGCACTGGTCTTCAAATATTGGTTTGTTAATAAGCCAAGGCAGAATGACTACTGACACACATCAACATCGCGAAGCCTGTGGAACTACACGCCGTGGCGGGCAGCACCAACACGGTAAAAATGGTTCAAATGGCTCTGAGCACTATGGGACTTAACATCTATTGTCATCAGTCCCCTATAACTTAGAACTACTTAAACCTAACTAACCTATGGACATCACACAACACCCAGTCATCACGAGGCAGAGAAACAACACGGTAAGAAAACACTCACTCGCTGCTCTGTCGCAATCGACCAACTGTCTACTGCAGTACGCAGACAGCATTACAGCATTTAAACCATTGTTCAGCCGAACTGACACAGGTTACACAGTGTTGCACGTAACACTGCCACGAGAAACTCGAACACTCGTAAAACGAATCACTGATGAACAACTAGAACAAATCACCGGCGGACACACACACAAACCCGAAGGCCGGTCGGAGGCGAAACACGCGTCGTCTGACCAGACGACCGACCAACAACCAACCAAGGTCGTCGGCACTCAAACCATGTGCGTCCACTGTCCGTCGGGAACTGGGAGACACGGCGATCCGGGCACATTGGCTCGGACCCAATCATGCAGAGGTAACTCTTGCCCATTGGCAACGACGTCTCCGCACAAGAAGGAACCGACCTACGTCCAGCAAGATGACCCAGTGACGACGCCCAGAAACGGTCAAAAGACTAAACACACGTCGCCCAAAGAGGTGACAAAGTGAACGACCGACCAGCGGTCCGCCGCGTCCCAACTCCAACTGCTCCAGGTCCGATCTCTTTCCACGACACACCACGACTGCGGGAAGTAATAGCCGTCCAGCAAAGATAATACGGCAGGGCAAATATCGATACGCACTGCTACTGCCACTCACGGGCAGGCAAGACAGTAATTCAGCGACACCAGTAATTGAAATTTGAAATGACGAGATGGCCGTACAGTAAAATAAGATGTTACGTAATAGATGGCACGAACATGAGCCACGCACGGCTCAATGGAATTGGCCTTGTCCGCAGATATGATAACAATATCAGGAGCCAGCTCGAGTGAACGCAGTTCCGCCCTCTTAGCAGTTAGATTAATATTACTCTTTGGGAAACATGACCCATTCGACACACAACACATTCCAGTGTCGATGCAATGCTTAAACCTTTCCCTAGCACGGACAAAGCTGCATTGTCCAAAGCTTTCTCCGTGACGTTAATAAATAATCTCGAGAAGTAGTATTCTGCACCAACCCAAGGAAACCTTCATACTTGTGCGAATGCGACAAAGAAGCACTATCCTCCAGTCCCCATAAACTGCCGAAATTTTCAAAACTGCCATCAAATGATAGCGAAATAAATCCTTTGAAACAAAATACAACTCTCGGCGATTAGATGTCATCCATCTCCCGCAAGTAACGATGAATGATCTCCTTGTTGTGACACTTAAGTGTCTCCTAGCGCACAAACTGTTGAGCACAACTTACAGAATTGAAGCCAGGTGACGTCTTCGACCACTGCCGGTATTTCGACATGTGAACACCCTGCCGTTTTTAAGGCTAATGCTACGAGAGTTCGTTGCGTAATGAAATTTAAAACCTCAGTATGTGGGACATACGTGCAAATACAACACACACACACACACACACACACACACACACACACACACACACACTTAACACTAGCGCCACCGCACAACCAAAGACGGCGAACGTCAGAAGAGGGGAGTATTAAATATCAAAGGGTGAGAAAGTAGGATTAATTCAGTCACTCTGTTGATTCACCAGGCGATGAGCAGGATTCCAGGCAGACTTTAAGTAGAAACCTCGGTCTCTGTTTATAAGATCTTAACTGCCTTCTTATACAGAGTGATGCAACTGTCCCTACCATTCTCGTTTTGCGCAGTCCGTAATGCTATATATGGGCTTCATAAACCACACACGAGATTTTCATATTCTCCTGTTGGCCACGTTCATTCTGCTAGTCCTACAGAAAACATGAACAGTACCTTCTTGGGGGAAGTTTAACGTAGCTAAATTTTTGTACTGGGGCGCTTTTTTGCCGAATTCCACGGTTTTCTAGTTATTCAAGAAAAACTTATGGAAGTGACCTTCAAACGCACCTCCACCCCACATTCTTGCCTCACCAACAAGGATTTCTAGTACGTGTATTTCGTGGTACTCTCTTCTACCACTGTAAATTTCCGACTAGATGAACTATTCCCGATATTCGACTTCTTTCGCTCTCCATTGATTCTGCTATTACACCGCCAGCCTATTGTTTATCATTATTAATCTAAACATGATCTTGAGGGTAATAAATGAGAAACTAGTTTCCTAAAAGCTACACTACAACTAATTACCTTGGCATTTTGATCCAATCTCTCTCTTACCAGAACATTAGTTTCGCAGTTAGAAGACCTGACGACTACAATGATGCTGTTAAAATTCATAAAATTGTTTGATAAAATTTACCCAAACATCAGTTGCTCGACTGAACTGGTGGCGTAATAAAGACAGTCAATGAAGACCAAGAAAGGTCGAATGTGGGAAATAGTTAGAGCAGACGCAAATATTTATACACTTGTAGTAGGGAGAGCGAAGAACAACATACCAGAAATCCTGATGGGTAGGGGCACATTTTGGGAGTAGGAGGGTGTTAGAAGGCCACTTTTGTATGTTTCGCTTGAAGAATTCGAAAACTACTGTCTCCTGCGAAAACGTATCGTACTACAGAACTCAGCTATATTAAAATTCATACCAAAAGTTTCTGTTCATGTTTTCTGTAGGACTAATACTTTGCATGCGGTGAGAGAGAGTGTATGATAATCTCTCGCGTGGTTTATGGAGGCCAGCTTTAACATTGCAGGTTGCACAAAACGACAGCAGAAGGGGCACGTGACTCGCCCTGTACATGCTACAGCAGAATACTGCCTTCGCACCAGACATCTCACAGATTGTATAGCAACATGGGGATTCTGACGTGCACTTCCAAAGATTGGAATACTGTTGTTAAGGGAGGAGCAGAGGTTAAATTAGCAACTGACGTAAGAAATGGAAATTTTTGCTTAAATTCTTCTTTGAATTCTTCTCCCTCTTTGATTAAACAACAGAGGAACAGATTTAATGGTAACTACCTACTGGCTAGTAATTAATAACCACTATCGGTAACTTTGGTTGTGTGTTGGTGACAGTGTTCGCAATGTTTGCGTTCTCTTTCTATATACGCCCACAAACCGAGGTTTTAAATTTCCTAGCACACCTGTTCTTTGTTGCATTTCTGTCTTGCAAATGAGGTGTTGTGTACTACGATTATTATACCGTGGCGTATGGCATGTTTTGTACCTAACGTTTAGTCTCTTAATGCTTTTAACACCCTCTAAAGCTATAAAAACGTAGTTGTTTTCCAGTTTTAAAGCAGCACAGCAAGGCGAAATGTTCATAGTAAGAGTGCCATGGTTATGGGGCTTGCACAGCAGAAGAGTAGGCGCTGTTCGCCGGTTAACCACTATGTCCCAAACCTTGTTTAGTTTCAGTCCCTTTTCCAATTAACATCTATTTTGTATTCGATATTCTATGACCACACTGTTCATCCTAGCATACTAATGACTGAACCTAGGGCAAATAGCAGTGTTGGAAAATTTGGTTGTTCCGTGGTCCCAGCGCAATATCGGCTACCATTTGTTTGTTCACGTTGCGTGTTGCGTGTTCTTAAAGCGGGCGTTCGGGCATCTCTTAGTAGTTGCTACATACGCCTGACAGAATTTGCAAGGGCTTTTGAATAATTCCGCCGTGGCACGCGTGGGCAAAAAAAGGGTTCAAAAGGCTCTGAGCACTAAGGGACTTCACATCTGAGGTCATTACCTCCCTAGAACTTAGAACTACTTAAACTTAACTAACCTAAGGACATCACACACATCCATGCCCGAGGCAGGATTCGAACCTGCGACCGTAGCGGGCGTGCGGTTCAAGACTGTAGCGCCTAGAACCGCTCGGCCACTCCGGCCGGCCAAGCGTGGGCAGTATTTAAACACAGTAATAAGGCACCTTTGTTGGTAGTTTTTAATCACCGTCTTCGTGTCATGATGATGATGTCTGTGACTCTCTTGAAGATTGGGAGAAAGACTTTCGCCTTAACTGTTACTCCAATGATAAACGCACAGTCGAGGAATTCACTGGAGATAGCACATGTTCAGCGTGGGGAGTGGAATCGATCTATTCCCTTTCAGAGAACACTACCCACGACTTGCCTCAGGAGATTTAATGATACCAGGAAAAGGCCATAACCGGGTGGGTGGACGATTAATTAAAAGTGAATCAACCGGAAGCGAGTAGCATTATGATAGTCACAGATCCCTCCCTCTCGAAATGAAATTACGATCACTGTCTGGTCTTTTATAGATTATAATTAGCTGAGAATAACACAATATATTCTAGCAGGATTGAGTTGATTTACTGAAAATACGACACTGTTCAATCCGATGAGTTTCTTGCAACAGTGCCTGATGCGATGATTGTAAAAAACTACGAATTTTTTAGAATAGTGAATAAAATGTAGTTTTAAAGGATTCATTCCATCTCTAATTCACTCGATGACGCCAAATTCTGCAAACCAGCTAAAGAGAACATTTGGATTATCTTCGTATTTCTCTTTTGAAAACGAAAAACAAACGTGCTCCCCCAACGCTTAAACTTTACACATCCTTGGTATGCATGTTACCCAAGTCTTCCCTAGTTATCCACGTGACAGCTACAACAGCAGAGATGGATAAGCGATGATTAGTCTCTCGATGAAAGTCCATGTATTTCCGATATGAAAGATATCCATAGAATTTAAGAGAACACATAAGGAGGAATTCATAACATTGTCACTAAAACTGCTATAGCTATTTTCCTGAGATCATTTCCTGCAAGAAAAAAATCATGTTTCTCTTAAAGATCTCTGCACTATCATTGCAACCAGTTTGAACTTAAAGATGTTCAAGACACACTTCAAATGAACAGCACATTTTTAGTCAATTTACAGAAGACAAAGCTATACCAGTAGTTGTCCAGAAACAGATATTGAATGAAAACTGCGAACGTTGTGTGGTGTAGGGCTTCGATGGGAGATTCTCTGGACACATCATGGCATTATGCTACTCTGACGAAGATCCTGACATCTGTTAAACCAATACTAAGTAAGTTTATGCAATATGCTTCTTACAATTCACATACATATATAGCCAAGGTCTAAAGATTTATTGTATCCATAATATTGTAGGCTTATGAAGAAGACAAACTAAGCAGTCAAGCACAATAAAAATATATTTAAATGTGATGCCTGGAGCTTATCGTAAATATATTTACTGTTGTTGTTGTTGTCGTCTTCAGTCCTGAGACTGGTTTGATGCAGCTCTCCATGCTACTCTATCCTGTGCCAGTTTCTTCATCTCCCGGTACCTAATGCAACCTACATCCTTCTGAATCCTCTTAGTGTATTCATCTCTTGATCTCCCTCTACGATTTTTACCCCCCACGCTGCCCTCCAATGCTAAATTTGTGATCCCTTGATGCCTCAGAACATGTCCTACCAACCGGTCCCTTCTTCTCGTGAAGTTGTGCCACAAACTCCTCTTCTCACCAATTCTGTTCAATACCTCCTCATTAGTTATATGATTTACCCACCTAATCTTCAGCATTCTGCTGTAGCACCACATTTCGATAGCTTCTATTCTCTTCCTGTCCAAACTATTAATGGTCCATGCTTCACTTCCATACATGGCCACACTCCATACACATACTTTCAGAAACGACTTCCTGACACTTAAATCTATACTCGATGTTAACAAATTTCTCTTCTTCAGAACCGCTTTCCTTGCCATTGCCAGTCTACATTTTATATCCTCTCTACTTAGACCATCATCAGTTATTTTGCTCCCCAAATAGTAAAACTCCTTTACTACTTTAAGTGTCTCATTTCCTGATCTAATTCCCTCAGCATCACCTGACTTAATTCGACTACGTTCCATTATCCTCGTTTTGCTTTTGTTGATGTTATATCCTCCTTTCAAGACACTGTCCATTCCGTTCAACTGCTCTTCCAAGTCCTTTGCTGTCACTCACAGAATTACAATGTCATCGGCGAACCTCAAAGTTTTTATTTCTTCTCCATGGATTTTAATACCTACTCCGAATTTTTCTTTTGTTTCCTTTACGGCTTGCTCAATATACAGATTGAATAACATTGGGGAGAGGCTACAACCCTGTCTCACACCCTTCCCAACCACTGCTTCCCTTTCATGCCCCTCGACTCTTATAACTGCCATCTGGTTTCTGTACAAATTGTAAATAGCCTTTCGCTGCCTGTTTTCTACCCCTGCCACCTTTAGAATTTGAAAGAGAGTATTCCAGTCAACATTGTCAAAAGCTTTCTCTAAGTCTACAAATGCTAGAAACGTAGGTTTGCCTTTCCTTAATCTTTCTTCTAAGATAAGTCGTAAGGTCAGTATTGCCTCACATCTTCCAATATTTCTACGGAATCCAAACTGATCTTCCCCGAGGTCGGCTTCTACCAGCTTTTCCATTCGTCTGTAAAGAATTCGCGTTAGTATTTTGCAGCTGTGACTTATTAAACTGATAGTTCGGTAATTTTCACATCTGTCAACACCTGCTTTCTTAGGGATTGGAATTACTATATTCTTCTTGAAGTCTGAGGGTACTTCGCCTGTCTCATACATCTTGCTCACCAGATGGTAGAGTTTTGTCAGGACTGGCTCTCCCAGGGCCGTCAGTAGTTCTAATGGAATGTTGTCTACTCCCGGGGCCTTGTTTCGGCTCAGGTCTTTCAGTGCTCTGTCAAACTCTTCACGCAGTATCGTTTCTCCCATTTCATCTTCATCTACATTCTCTTCCATTTCTATAACATTGTCCTCAAGTACATTGCCCTTGTATAGACCTTCTATATACTCCTTCCACCTTTCTGCTTTCCCTTCTTTGGTTAGGACTGGGTTTCCATCTGAGCTCTTGATATTCATACAAGTGGTTCTCTTTTCTCCAAAGGTGTCTTTAATTTTCGTGTAGGCAGAATCTATCTTACCCCTAGTGAGATAAGCCTCTACATCCTTACATTTGTCCTCTAGCCATGCCTGCTTAGCCATTTTGCACTTTCTGTCAATCTCATTTTTGAGACGTTTGTATTCCTTTTTGCCTACTTCATTTACTGCGTTTTTATGTTTCCTCCTTTCATCAATTAAATTCAGTATTTCTTCTGTTACCCAAGGATTTCTACTAGCCCTCGTATTTTTACCTACTTGATCCTCTGCTGCCTCCACTACTTCATCCCTCAGAGCTACCCATTCTTCTTCTACTGTACTTCTTTCCCTCACTGCTGTCAATTGTTCCCTTATGCTCTCCCTGAAACTCTGCACAACCTCTGGTTTAGTCAGTTTATTCAGGTCCCATCTCCTTAAATTCCCACCTTTTTGCAGTTTCTTCAATTTTAATCTGCAGTTCATAACAAATAGATTGTGGTCAGAGGCCACATCTGCCCCTGGAAATGTCTTACAATATAAAACCTGGTTCCTAAATCTCTGTCTTACCATTATATAATTTATCTGATACCTTTTAGTATCTCCAGGATTCTTCCATATATACAACCTTCTTTTATGGTTCTTGATCCAAGTGTTAGCTATGATTAAGTTATGCTCTGTGCAAAATTCTAACAGACGGGTTCCCCTTTCATTTCTTACCCCCAATCCATATTCAACTACTATGTTTCCTTCTCTCCCTTTTCCTACACTCGAATTCCAGTCACCCATGACTATTAAATTTTCGTCTCCCTTCACTACCTGAATAATTTCTTTTATCTCGTCATACATTTCATCTATTTCTTCATCATCTGCAGAGCTAGTTGGCATATAAACTTGTACTACTGTAGAAGGCGTGGGCTTCGTGTCTATCTTGGCCACAATTATGCGTTCACTATGATGTTTGTAGTAACTTAGCCGCACTCCTATTTTTTTATTCATTATTAAACCTACTCCTGCATTACCCCTATTTCATTTTGTATTTATAACCCTGTATTCATCTGACCCAAAGTCTTGTTCCTCCTGCCACCGAACTTCACTAATTCCAACTATATCTAGCTTTAACCTATCCATTTCCCTTTTTAAATTTTCTAACCTACCTGCCCGATTAAGGGATCTGACATTCCACGCTCCGATCCGTAGAACGCCGGTTTTCTTTCTCCTGATAACAACGTCCTCTCGAGTAGTCCCAGCCCGGAGATCGGAATGGGGGACTATTTTACCTCCGGAATATTTTACCCAAGAGGACGCCATCATCATTTGACCATACAGTAAAGCTGCATGTCCTCGGGAAAAATTACGGCTGTAATTTCCCCTCGCTTTGAGCCGTTCGCAGTACCAGCACAGCAAGGCCGTTTTGGTTATTGTTACAAGGCCAGATCACTCAATCATCCAGACTGTTGCCCCTGCAACTACTGAAAAGGCTACTGCTCCTCTTCAGGAACCACGCGTTTGTCTGGCCTCTCAACAGATACCCCTCCGTTGTGGTTGCACCTACGGTACGGCCATCTGTATCGCTGAGGCACTACAGTTGCTTAAAACTACAACCAGAATAAAATAATAAAATAGGACATCTTTCTTTTGAAAACGCTTCGTGGCTCCCATCTGTCTTATCCTCTGGACGAATGGAGGCAAACAGTGTGTTCCCCAACCAAACGAAGCCTCGCATCAACAGCGGGCCACACCCAGTACTGACGGTCCGCATCGCCACTGACTTGCTGCCTCCACGCTACCCTCTCAGGCACAGTACTGTTGAGCTCCCTCCTGCATGTTTTCTCTTAGGCTGGAGGATTCCAGCGGCCATTTGCTCCTTGGCTGTCTAAGACCGATCTGTGATCGTCCATCCTGTATCACAGCCAGCCGGCAGATCCTGGGTCAGCCCCCACTGGTATCAAAGAAGCTCTGCAGTCACGCCAATGCCTGACTCCCAGCGAAGAACCGCACACTTGTCAGCTGCTTCTCGCGGTGACCGGGCGCTAACTTTCTTACAGTGTGGCCGATTCCGTTCCGGCCGTGCAATTCGTCTCCACCACTGCGACAACCCCATGGACAAGCCACGGCGATGCAAAACTGGCGTGCCGTGCAAGGCGGCGAGCGCCACACGGACACTTGTCAGCCAGTGCCATTGCCAACAACGTGCTTGAGACTCGCCACAACTGTTCTCCATTGTCACAGGAAACCTAGGAGTGGCGCTGCGTTCGTCAGGTCACCAACACATAAGCTCTCTGGCGTGACAGGCGCGAACTGCTGGGTGAGGCAGGAACTCAGGCTTGCCGTGAAACACCTATTTCACGGCACAACAAGACAAACAGTCATTAAAAATGTCCATGTGATAGTAGCAGAGAAGCACAATATGTCAGTACTCATGCGC
This sequence comes from Schistocerca americana, assembly GCF_021461395.2. Lineage (NCBI taxonomy): Eukaryota > Metazoa > Arthropoda > Insecta > Orthoptera > Acrididae > Schistocerca > Schistocerca americana. The sequence goes on along the minus strand of NC_060124.1, from coordinate 3,837,973 downwards.
CAGGGTTAGCTGTCTCTTGTGTTGCAAAACGTAGCACATAAAAACGGGATTCCCATACTTCGGGTTCTGTTGCTGATATAAAGGTAGGATCAATTATTTTGGAAATCGTTTGGGTTAAGAACCATTTGTATACTGAACAGAAGGATCCTCGTACTATAAATATGTTACAATGCAACGTCGACATTTAAATCTTACGCACTTACACCAACTGAGGAAAAGAAAGCAAATCGGCTGGATCTTCCTGCATCACATTTGATTTACGGTACGTCTTAAAGAGCTTATGGAGACGGTATCAAATCATGGGCGGTTCCTGAGAAAACCCGGAGAATATGGTTCCTAGGTCCAAAACTGAACCCCGGATTCCGAGACTGCTACACACTCCAAACGTCTGAAATTTTAACGATATATTCTTAAGATCACTATCTCCAACAGACTAAAATCTTCTAATAACTTAATAGGTTTCCGAGATACAGAGGTTCAGAGTAACCCTACTTGTACACGTAAAACACGCACGTAGAGTCCTATGGGAGGCGAAAACATTATAAAGGACGTAGCACGGAAAAATATGATGTAAAGCGTCTTCGTTATCATCAGAACGATTCTGGAAACCCCCTTTTGTTGTTGTAGTACTGAAACACGTGGAAAAAGTTTTGTACACATAAAATTTCTTCTGAGCTGTAAAATTATGTAGTCCTGTGTTATTTTACCAGCCCATAAAATTCTATCCATATGAGTGACGTCCCCTGCTTTTGCAGCGAATAGAAGGTAACCAGTGGAAAAATGTCCCCATTTATTAAAAGACTGACTGAAAAGTTGGGTACCAGCAGCGTCACCGTCTTCAAAAATTTTTCCATGTATTTTGTCATGGTTACATATTCGCACTTTTGAATGTTTAGAGAGAAGAAATCATTGATAGTAGGAAAGAGATGGAAGAGTCATAAATACTGTAATATAGTAGACAGTGGTTGTGGTATAGGAAGTGTGTAGGAGACAATGGCCGTAAATGAGGAAGAGAATGACAAAGTGTCAGTGGATCATAGTTGGCAGTGACAAAGCAGTGCTAGGAAAAGAGCGAAGGAGGCAGTGCTATTGAGAGAGGACTAAACAGAAGGAGACAGTGAATGTGGGTGAGGGCTGGTTATAATGAAAGACAGAGTTATTACAATGGCAGCGAAGAGGGTAGTATGAAGGAATGAATGAGAAAGTAGCTGTAAAACAAAGAGAGAGATTGTCACAATGAGAGTGACCAGTATTTGTAGGACAAAACAAAGGAGACTCTGGCTCTGAGACAGGTGACACTAATAGTGAGACAAAAAGGTAATGACATTGAGTTGGGCTGTATGAGACTGTGAGGCTGGAAAATGGGTATGGATGTGTGTGAGCAACTAAAGTGAACAGCGATGGACTTGTGGGAATAATTTGTATAGGTATTGGCCGGCCGGGGTGGACGAACGGTTCTAGGCGCTCCAGTCTGGAGTCCTTAGTTTTTTTCTTTTTGGTCATCAGTCTACTGACTGGTTTGATGCGGCCCGCCACGAATTCCTTTCCTGTGCTAACCTCTTCATCTCAGAGTAGCACTTGCAACCTACGTCCTCAATCATTTGCTTGACGTATTCCAATCTCTGTCTTCCTCTACAGTTTTTTCCCTCTACAGCTCCCTCTAGTACCATGGAAGCCATTCCCTCATGTTTTAGCAGATGTCCTATCATCCTGTCCCTTCTCCTTATCAGTGATTTCCACCTATTCCTTTCCTCTCCGATTCTGCGTAGAACCTCCTCATTCCTTACCTTATCACTCCACCTAATTTTCAACATTCGTCTATAGCACCACATCTCAAATGCTTCGATTCTCTTCTTTTCCGGTTTTCCCACAGTCCATGTATCACTACTATACAATGCTGTACTCCAGACGTACATCCTCACAAATTTCTTCCTCAAATTAAGGCCGGTATTTGATATTAGTAGACTTCTCTTGGCCAGAAATGCCTTTTTTGCCATAGCGAGTCTGTTTTGACGTCCTCCTTGCTCCGTCCGTCATTGGTTATTTTACTGCCTAGGTAGCAAAATTCCTTAACTTCATTGACTTCGTGACCATCAATTCTGATGTTAAGTTTCTCGCTGTTCTCATTTCTACTACTTCTCATTACCTTCGTCTTTCTCCGATTTACTCTCAAACCGTTCTGTGTACTCATTAGACTGTTCATTCCGTTCAGCAGATCATTTAATTCTTCTTCACTTTCACTCAGGATAGCAATGTCATCAGCGAATCGTACCATTGATATCCCTTCACCTTGTATTTTAATTCCACTCCTGAACCTTTCTTTTATTTCCATCATTGCTTCTCCAATGTACAGATTGAAGAGTAGGGGCGAAAGGCTACATCCTTGTCTTACACCCTTCTTAATACGAGCACTTCGTTCTTTATCGTCCACTCTTATTATTCCCTCTTGGTTGTTGTACATATTGTATATGACCCGTCTCTCCCTATAGCTTACCCCCACTTTTTTTCAGAATCTCGAACAGCTTGCACCATTTTATACTGTCGAACGCCTTTTCCAGGTCGACAAATCCTACGAAAGTGTCTCGATTTTTCTTTAGCCTTGCTTCCATTATTAGCCGTAACGTCAGAATTGCCTCTCTCGTCCCTTTACTTTTCCTAAAGCCAAACTGATCGTCACCTAGCGCATTCTCAATTTTCTTTTCCATTCTTCTGTGTATTATTCTTGCAAGCAGTTTCGATGCATGAGATGTTAAGCTGATTGTGCGATAATTCTCGCACTTGTCAGCTCTTGCCGTCTTCGGAATTGTGTGGATGATGCTTTTCCGAAAGTCAGATGGTATTTCGCCAGACTCATATATTCTACACACCAACGTGAATAGTCGTTTTGTTGCCACTTCCCCCAATGATTTTAGAAATTCTGATGGAATGTTATCTATCCCTTCTGCCTTATTTGACCGTAAGTCCTCCAAAGCTCTTTTAAATTCAGAGTCTAATACTGGATCCCCTATCCCTTCTAAATCGACTCCTGTTTCTTCTTCTATCACATCAGACAAATCTTCACCCTCATAGAGGCTTTCAATGTATTCTTTCCACCTATCTGCTCTCTCCTCTGCATTTAACAGTGGAATTCCCGTTGCACTCTTAATGTTACCACCGTTGCTTTTAATGTCACTAAAGGTTGTTTTGACTTTCCTGTATGCTGAGTCTGTCCTTCCGACAATCATATCTTTTTCGATGTCTCCACATTTTTCCTGCAGCCATTTCGTCTTAGCTTCCCTGCACTTCCTATTTATTTCATTCCTCGGTGACTTGTATTTCTGTATACTTGATTTCCCCGGAACATGTTTGTACTTCCTCCTTTCATCAATCAACTGAAGTATTTCTTCTGTTACCCATGGTTTCTTCGCAGCTACCTTCTTTGTACCTATGTTTTCCTTCCCTACTTCTGTGATGGCCCTTTTTAGAGATATCCATTCCTCTTCAACTGTACTGTCTACTGCGCTATTCCTTATTGCTGTATCTATAGCGTTAGAGAACTTCAAACGTATCTCGCCATTCCTTAGTACTTCCGTATCCCACTTCTTTGCGTATTGATTCTTCCTGACTAATGTCTTAAACTTCAGCCTCCTCTTCATCACTACTATATTGTGGTCTGAGTCTATATCTGCTCCTGGGTACGCCTTACAATCCAGTATCTGATTTCGGAATCTCTGTCTGACCATGATGTAATCTAATTGAAAACTTCCAGTATCTCCCGGCTTTTTCCAAGTATACCTCCTCCTCTTGTGATTCTTGAACAGGGTATTCGCTATTACTAGCTGCAACTTGTTACAGAACTCAATTAGTCTTTCTACTCTTTCATTTCTTGTCGCAAGCCCATATTCTCCTGTAACCTTTTCTTCTACTCCTTCCCCTACAACTGCATTCCAGTCGCCCATGACATTTAGATTTTCGTCCCCCTTTACATACTGCATTACGCTTTCAATATCCTCATACACTCTCTCTATCTGTTCATCTTCAGCTTGCGACGTCGGCATGTATACCTGAACTATCGTTGTCGGTGTTGGTCTGCTGTCGATTCTGATTAGAACAACCCGGTCACTGAACTGTTCACAGTAACACACCCTCTGCCCTACCTTCCTATTCATAACGAATCCTACACCTGTTATACCATTTTCTGCTGCTGTTGATATTACCCGATACTCATCTGACCAGAAATCCTTGTCTTCCTTCCACTTCACTTCACTGACCCCTACTATATCTAGATTGAGCCTTTGCATTTCCCTTTTCAGATTTTCTAGTTTCCCTACCACGTTCAAGCTTCTGACATTCCACGCCCCGACTCGTAGAACGTTATCCTTTCGCAGATTATTCAATCCTTTTCTCATGGTAACCTCCTCCTTGGCAGTCCCCTCCCGGAGATCAGAATGGAGGACTATTCAGGAATCTTTTGCCAATGGAGAGACACTTCTTCAATTACAGGCCACATGTCCTGTGGATACACGTTACGTGTCTTTAATGCAGTGGTTTTCATTGCCTTCTGCATCCTCATGTCGTTGATCATTGTTGATTCATCCGCCTTTAGGGGCAATTTCCCACCCCTATGACAAGAGAGTGCTCTGAACCTCTATCCGCTCCTCCGCCCTCTTTGACAAGGCCGTTGGCAGAATGAGGCTGACTTCTTATGCCGGAAGTCTTCGGCCGCCAATGCTGATTATTTATCAAAATTTAGGCAGTGGCGGGGATCGAACCCGGGTCTGAAGACGTTTTGGTTATGAATCAAAGACGCCACCCCTTGACCAGTTTAGTTAGGTCCAAGTAGTTGTAAGACCTAGGGGACTGATGACCTCAGAAGTTAAGTCCCATAGTGCTCAGAGCCATTTGAACCATTTTTTTGTATAGGTACTGCGGAAGGTAGAATCAGGCAGCTGGAACCACCATTTTCAGTCAGTCTTTTAATAAACAGGAGCATATTTCTCTTTTTTGTGGTCCGATAGGAGCCTTTTTCCGCCAATAATCTACCTACTGAAGAACTAACTGCAACAAAGACACGCGTTTGATTCGCTAGTAGTTAAAGTTTCATGATGAGAAAATGGTGACTTTTATATCAGGGATATATATACCCTTGGTATGTACTGTCGATGGCTGCTCTGTGGTAGTCAATGCCACGCTTTCCACATCTACGTATTTGACAGTTTATTTGATGCCTTCTACGAGGATTGCCCAGAAAGTAATTCATCGCACTTTCTTTCTTCAACAATTCTTTATTGAACATAATGAGAATTATACACACTAAAGTATGGTGTATTATCTAGACACCCTATTTTTCCACGTAATCCCCATCCCGTTCGATGGCCTCCCTGCAGAGCGAAATAAGGGCGCGTATGCCCTGTCGGTACCAACCCTTGTCCTGGCGACGGACCCAGTGCTTCACTGTGTGAACTTCCTTTGTTGACTGACAAGTGCATCAGCAACTGCCGAGTCGCAATATGTCTGTCCTCGCTAATTACATCATCAGGTCGCTGCAACATGTCAAGTGTGACAGCCGTGTATGGGACTCCCTGACCGCTGCAAATCGCGGTGGAGCTCAACCGAACCGCCTTCTGCTAACCTCACCCTACGTGCCCTGCGACTTCTGGAGACAGCAGATGGTGTATAGACTTTGCACAAGCGTTTGTGAGTGTTCCCCACGGTTGCTTTCTCTGCAGTCAGAAATTCAATGACGGCACGTTACTTGTAACGTACACCACCATCCTGCAATTACGCTATCTGCCGGAAGTGACGGAAACCTGCCGCGCTCACTCAAGAGACTTCAAGTAATACATCCGCAATTTTTTAATTTTGTAGCATTGTTTTTGGCTCAGAAAAAAATGCGGTCCATTAGTTTCTGGGAAACCCTCGCATAAACCCCACAGATAGCGGGTTCTGAGACGTTTGTATCGAGTTGTTTCTATTATCTATTTTTTTGTGAAAACGTCCACTGTGATATAACTGCAGACATAATGCTTTCAAGCTACAAAACCATTCGACCAATTCGACAATGTAATCAAAGGAGACCAGGGCGCTTAACTGATGTAATTATTTATATCTCTGAGTCAACTGCAATTCACTTTCGTGCCATCTGCAACGGGGAGTCAAAAATTTTTAGTGTGATAGTTGTTATATTCGCTACATATATCGCTGTCTATCTTTCTGATAGTGGGTTCCGTTGTTCAAGGTCCAAATTACCGGTCGAAACACCGTTGTACAATGGCTTGTATTATCGCATTAAATATTACAGCCCGCTTCTCTTTATTTCTCAATGACCGTGGAAAAGCTGCTGAAATGCAAAGAACAAAAGGAATGTTGTTCTATCCTCCCAAAAACTGCTTTACACCTAATCATCTTTATTCTCATAACAAAGGGATTGGAATTGAAGTGGATAACAAAGAGAAGCATAAACATGAAAAATTGTTGAATTTATGTCTTTTGACTCCATTAGAGAATTACCACAGTTGCAGGTTTTGTCGTTTTTCGCAGGTGTGGCCGTGGGCGCCAGCGTGTTCACCATCACAGCCATGAGCATCGACCGCTACCTGGCCATCAGACACCCTATGGCTTTCCGGAAGATATTCAACCGGCGGACCACGATCGCAGTAAGTCAAATCTTAAACATTAATTCTGTTTGCGCATTATGAAACACAGTTAAGGAAAAAGTATATACATCACATTGATGGCCATAAGTTGCTACTTTATTGAGTTGACAAATCCTTGCACACCTTTCACATTTACGTATTCCGTGGTTTTCCTAAATCGCTTAAGGCTGAAATACTTCGTCTGCATCTACATCTGCATGACTGCAATTCCTCTGGCAGAGTGTTAATCGAACCATCTTCATCCTACGTCTCTACCGTCCCACTCTTGAACAGCGTGCAGGTAAAACGAACATTAAAATCATTCCTTGCGAGCTGTGATTTTTCTTTTTTTATTACAGTAATGACTTTGGCCTCTGAAGGCAGGTGCCAACAAAATATTTTTGGATTCGAAGGAGAAAGTTAGTGATTGAAACTTGGTGAAAAGATGCCCATCTCGCGTAGTATATCTGCGGCATTCTCTCACCTATTTCGGGACAGTACAAAACGAGTTGCCATTCATTGAACTTTTTCGATATCCTTCGCTAATCCTATACGACGCGGATCCAACACAGCGTAGCAATATTCGAAAAGAGGCAAACAAGTATACGGTAGGCAGCCTCTTTAGTAGGTCTGTTGCATTTTGTGAACGTTCTGCAAATATGTCTTTGATCAGCTTCCCCCACAACATTATATATGCAATCTTTCCAGGTCAAGTCATTCACTGATATAATCCCTAAGAATTTAACTGTCGTGTTACCGAAATTTTGTGGATTCATTTCAGGGCTCTCCAAAGCACTGCGTGTGTGACAATGTGAAACGTAACTGAATCTGAAATTAATGAAGATCAGGCATACCCTTGAGTTCCAGCACCGAATTAAATGCGCGCTGTAGAATTACTTACCTTAGTCATGGTCTTTGAGTAGCGTCCTTCTTGAGTAAGCAAACCGTTCTCGGACACGGCCTGGGACACCGCCACTGTTTCAATTTAGAGAAAAAGCAGTCAGCAGTAGCGGCCTAAGACTTACGCAATAAGAAGTTACCCTCAGACGAACAGAGTGTCAGGGAACACTCTTGGCCCTTGGGACGGGAAACTGCCTCTAAAATGCGGAAGAATCATCAATGACCAATGGTATGAGGATGGAAAAGGTAATGGAAGCCACTGCATTGAAGATGTATGATATGTACCAATAGGACATGTGACACCTAATCGAAAAGTGTCGCCGGCTGCTGTGGCCGAGCGGTTGTAGGCGCTTCAGTCCGGAATCGCGCGACTGCTACTGTCGCTGGTTCGAATCCTGTCTCGGTCATGGATGTCTGTGATGTCCTTAGGTTAGTTAGGTTTAAGTAGTTCTAAGTTCTAGGGGACTGATGAAATCAGATGTTAAGTCCCTTAGTGCTCAGAGCCATTTTTTAAAAAAAGCGCCAAGATGATCCATTGGCAAATGATTCCTAAGTAGTCCTCCATTTGGATTTCCGGGTGGGTACTACCAAATGGAGAGGTAATAATTTCCACAGTGAAACTCTTTCTCGGAATCTGCCAGAAAACCCAAAGAGATTCTGGTCATACATAAAGCACACCACTAGCAAGAGGCAATCAGAGCCTTTACTGGGCGATAACAATGGTGAAAACACTCATGACAGTGTCACTAAAGCGGAATTATTAAACATCGTTTTCTGAAACTCATTCACCAAAGAAGACGAAATAAATATTCCTGAATTCCAATCAAGAACAACTGCCATGGTGAGAAACATAGAAGTTGATATCCTCGGGTTAGCAAAGCAGCTTAAATCACTTAATAAAGGCAAGGCAGGCGGTCCAGATTGTATACCAGTCAGGTTCCTTTCAGAGTACGCTGATACAATAGCTCCATATTTAGCAATTGTATACAACCGCTCCCTCACAGAAAGCTCCGTTCCTAAAGACTGGAAAATTGCTCAGGTCACACCTATACTCAAAAAGTGACATAGGAGCAATCCGCTGAATTACAGGCTCATATCACTAACGTCGATTTGCAGTAGGGTTTTGGAACATGTGTTCGAACATTATGAATTACCTGGAAGAAAGCGATTTATTGACACATAGCACGGATTCAGAAAATATCGTTCTTGCGAGATACAACTAGCTCTTTATACTCATGAAGTAATGAGTGCTATCGACAGGGGATATCAAATCGATTCCATATTTTTAGACTCCCAGAAGGCTTTCGACACCGTTCCTCACAAGCGTCTTCTAACCATACTGCGTCCCTATGGAATATTGCCTCATTTGTGCGACTGGATTCGTGATTTCCTGTCAGAAAGGTCATAGTTCGTAGTAACAGACGGCAAGTCATGGAGTAAAACAGAAGTAATATCTGGCGCTCCTCAAGGAAGTGCTATAGGGCCTCTATTATTCCTGAGCTATATTAACGAGGGCATAAGAGACAATATGAGTAGTCGTCTTAGATTGTTTGCAGTTGATGCTGCCGTTTACCGCCTTGTAAAGTCATCAGATGACCAAAACGAATGGCAGAATGATTTAGATAAGATATCTGTATGTTGCAAAAAGTGGAAATTGACTCTGAATAAAGAAAAGTGTGGAGTTATTCACTTGAGTACTAAAATATATCCCCGAAATTTCGATTACGTGATAAGTCACAATAATCTTGAGACTCTAAATTTAACTAAATACTTAGGGATTACAATTACAAACAACTGAAACTGGAACTATCACATAGATAATGTTGTCGGTAGAGCAAACCAAAGACAGCGATTCATTGGCAGAACACTTAGAAGTGTGCTACAGGTCTACTAAAGAGACTGCTTACACCGCGCTTGTCCGACCTATTCTGGAGTATTGCTGTGCGGTGTGGGAACCGCATCAGGTGGGAATGGCGGATGACATAGAAAATGTTCAAAGAAAGGCAGCTCGTTTTGTGTTATCGCGAAATAGGGGAGATAATGCCACATACATGGTACGTGAATTGGAGTGGCTATCATTAAAACAACGGTGTGTTTAGTTGCGACGGGATGTTCTCATCAAATTTCAATCACCAGTTTACTCCTCACTTTGTCCCCACTTCTGCTGATTAAAACATTCTGTGGGCACCCACCTACATAAGGAGAAATGATCATCACTATAAAATAATTGAAGTCAGGGCTCGCACAGAAAAAATTAAGTCCGAGCTTCTCCCGCGCGCCGTTCGAGAGTGGAACAGTGATCGACAGCTTGAAGGTTCCTCATCGAACCCTGTCCCAGGCACTTTATTATGAATAGTAGAGTAATCACGTACATGTAGATGTAGTGACCTACGAGAAAAAAACTAAATAACCAACTAAAGGGTAGCGTACTGCGAGTCGGAGCATCGAATGTCAGAAGTTTGAACGTGATAGGGAAGATTGATAATCTGAAAATAGAAGTGCCGAGGCACAGTCTAGATATAGAGTGGATCAGTGAAGTGAAATGGAAAGAAGGCCAGATGAATATATGGTAATTTCAACAGCAGTAGGAAGTTATGTAATGGGAGTAGGATTCGTTATGCGTAGGACGGCAGGGCAGAAAGTGAGAGGGTTGTTTTCATCAGACTCGACAGCAAACCAATATCGACAACAATAGTTCAGATACACAAGCCGACGTCGCAAGCAGAGGATAAGGATATAGAGAAACGAAATGTAATTCAGGACGTAATGGGAGGTGAGTATCTATTAGTCATGGAAAGGGGAAGAAGACATGGCTACGGGAGAATACGATTTTGGTGGTAGAAATGAGATATGAGAAAGACTTGTTGAGTTCTGTAATAATCTTCAACCACTAATAGTCAATACTCTGTTAATTAAAACAGGTGGAGGCACACTTGGAAAAGGCCGGGATGTACTGAAGGATTTCAATCAGATTACATCACTATCAGGCAAAGATTCCGAAATCAGATATTGAATTGAAACGCGTACACAGAATCGGATATAGATTCAGATCACAATTTAGAAGTGATGAATGGTAAGCTGAAGTTTAAAAGACTAGTCAGGAAGAATCAATGCGCCGAGAAGTAGGATACGTTTCTAACAAGGAACAAAGAGACGCTTGAACTTCTCTGAGGACGTAGATACTTAGATACTAAAAGCTCAGTAGGCAGTTCAGCTGAAAGCAATGGACATCTACAAAAAATGCTATCACAGGCTCTAGGAAGAAAAGTGTATTTACAAGGAAAGCAACAGTGAAGAAACAATGGGGAACAGAAGAAATACTTCAACTGATCGACGAAAGAAGGAAGTACAAGAATGTTCGGGGAAAGTCAGGAATAAAGAAATGAATGTCACTTAGGAATTAATTATAAAGGAGGTGGCGGGAAGCTATGGCGAAGTGGCTACAGAAAAAAATTGATGAAACAGAAAAAGATATCGTTGTCGGAGAGACTGACTTTGCATATAGAAAATTCAAAACAACCTAACAAACTTCGGTGGCATTCAGATCCATGGCGATAACAATACGAATGCAATGCGTGTGTCAAATGAAACGATTCTAAGAAAAATAGGGACATGCTATTGACAAAGTCATGTAATATACAATATGAGGGAACAGTGAGTGTGGAAGTCTATGACCTAATGGAGTGTATGACAGGGATGGATGTAGTCTTTCGCTCCTACTGTTCAATCTATACATCGAGGAAGCAGTGACTGAAATAGAACAAAGTTTCAAGAATGAGACTAAAATTCAAGATGAAAGGATGTCAGTGATAAGATTTGCTGATGACATTGCTATCGTTGTGAAAGTGAAGAAGAATTACATGATCCTCTGAATGGAATGAAGAGTCTGATGAGTGCAGAATATGGATTGAGAGTAAATCTAGACAAGACTCAAGTAATGAGAAGTAACAGAACAGAGAACAGCAAGAAATTTAACATCATAAATTGGTGATCACAAATGAGACGAATTAAGGAATTCTGCTACAGAGGCAGCAAAGAAACCCATGACGGACGGAGCAAGGAGAACAATAAAAGCAGTCTACCTCTGATGAAAATAGTCTTCCTAGCCAAAACAAGTATGCTACTATCAATACTAATTTGAGGAAGAAATTTATGCGTATGTATATTTCGAGCACAGCATTGAATGGTAATGTGACATGGACTCTGGGAAAACCGCAACAGAAGAGAATCGAAACGTTTTTCAGGTGTGGTGCTACAGAAAAAGCTTGAAAAATTGATGGACTGAAAGGATAAGGAATGATGAAGCACTCAACAGAATCGGCGAGGAAAATAATACATCGAAAGAAGAAGGGACAGAATGATAGGACATCTGTTACAACATATCTAGGAACTATAGAGAGTGAAAACTGTAGAGGAAGAGAGTCTGGAATACATCCAGCAAATAATAACGAAGGGTGCAAGTGGTACTCAGAGATGAAAAGGTTGGTACAGGAGACGAATTCGTGACGGGTGAATCTGAAGGTGAGAACTGTTGCAATATTTATCATTTAAAGGCAATGGTTGTGATAATAAACTCAGTGTTTCAGCAACACTATGATTTATTGTAAAAACACATGAACTACGCAAATGTGTACCTTAGCATAAAGTGTTACCGCGCATTTTAGGTTTGAGGAGGTTGCTGTGCCATAAGCGCAAAGTAGGGCGACTCCGATGTGGAGAAATAAGCACCTACATGTAGACAAGGTATCAGTGTGACATGTCTTTCCCACGTGAGTGCGGTAAATGCGGAAATGTGAACTATGCTGACGTTATTACCAAATCAATACGCCTACGTCCCTTGAGCGCATGGTTACAGATGACGAAAGCTAGCGCGTCCACTGGTAACAGGAGTCGAAATCATCGACCATCCACAATCTTCTCCCCCAAGAAGATCAAGAGACAGCAATCTGCTGGAAAGGTGATGTTTATCCTAATCTTTGATTGCCGGGGCCAGTTGCTTATTGATTTCGAAGAACTTGGTGGGGCCATCACAGGGGAACGGTACTGCACAACATTATACAGAACTACGACGTTCAGTTAAGGCGAACCATCCATGAAAACTGCTACAAGGAGTACTGCTTCTCCATGATAACGCTCGTCCCTATGTCGGAAATGTCGTAACGCAGAAGTTACGCCAAGAGGACGGCACCCGAGCACCGGCCCTGTACTAATAATATGTCCCCTTGCGATATCTGTCAGACGAGGACGTACGGCAGGCAGCTATTTATCCGCGCAGCAGAGCACGGTTTTTTTTATTAAATGGGTGTCTTCAGCCATGTGGATCGGTAGGATTTTTGTCTCACTGCTCACAGCGATCCTGCCTAATTCGCATATCGATTCTGGTCTTTATGGCCTTAAAATGGCTCTGAGCACTATGGGACTTAACATCTGTGGTCATCAGTCTCCTAGAACTTAGAACTACTTAAACCTAACTAACCTAAGAACATCACACACATCCATGCCCGAGGCAGGATTCGAACCTGCGACCGTAGCGGTCGCGCGGTTCCAGACTGAAGCGCCTAGAACCGCTCGGCCACACCGGCCGGCTTTATGGCCTTAGAACCGAACGTTTTTGATCGGCGCATATATGAGAAATGCGAAATAAAGGTCTGGATTGGCAAAGTTACCGAAAAAGATGGAGTTGCATAATATATCGGGTTTAGTTCTGTGAAATAGTTACAGTAGCTTGTCTATGATGATCACAGTGGTTGTTTGATTTTTTTAATTAGAGGTGGAGCCCCTCCACGCTAACACCGGCATGGTCGCCAACTCAAAAGGTCTGCTGCAATCTCTGCATATGAGTTAGTTTTCACTAATGTGAGGTGTCGCAGGATGTGGGTACTACGATGTTTGCGTACGTCTGGTTAAGGTTAACCATTAATACGCGCCCATCTGGAGAAAGATTGGGTCGAAAGTCGAACGAAGGGTAGCGGTTTGAAGGGCAGAGGAAAAAAGTGCCAAGGCAAGAGCCAAGGGAAAAAAACCTCTGCGACAGTTAGGTCGGGTAGTTAGAGCAATAGCGGATGTCTTACTGACTGCGACAGGTTATGCAAGGGTAGGCTTTGTTAGTAGTGGGTATCATGCATGTCGATTCCTTTGTAGTTGTGAGGTGCTGTTACTCGGCGGCTGGCGCTGGGTGCCGGTGTTGATCTCTCGGTCGGCGTCGGCATAACTGTAACAGTTAGGTTCATCCTCGTTTTGTGTCCGATAGGTCATACATCAGATGCACAGTGAAGGGTGATGTTGGCGAGTTGTTTGTGCGTTAGTGGACGAGCTCGTCGGTTTCCCTGCTGTAGGCTGTTGTGTCGGATTTAATGGCAGCTGGCACAACCAGTCAACGCTGCTGATGTGCTGGGGCTCGCCGACGTTTGTCGCTTGTTGGTGTATGGCAGCTTTCGATAGGTTGTTATGCCCTAGCTAGCAGTGTCTTTGGCCGCTTATGCTTCCACCTATAATTGTTGTGGGTGTTTGGAACCAACATCCAAGAATTTTAAAGATCTGAAGATCAGGAGTCAATGCTGGCTATCCTGCAGTTGAACTACAGTACTCTAGATTTCCCTAAAATGACAAAGCTGTAAGCGATGCTTTCCATAATCTTCAGTGTACTGTGAGCAGAGAGGCGAGACAGCGACTCTGTGACTTGAGAGCTGAGCTGCAACTTAGCCTCCGTCACCTGTCCGTGACTTCTGCCCTGAAACTCCACCAACTTCCGTGTCTCTTCACCCTCTACGACCGACTCTCTGCATCTCTCCGCTTTTCCCCTCTCCTCCCAGCAGTCTACTCCTGTCTTCCACCAATTCTCTCAATGTTGCTACAGCTCACCAATTACGTAATTCTTTGTTTGACAATATTTTGTGCTCAGGAATGCCAAAACGTCAACAAGTCAATGAATCGAATTTCTTCTCCACTTTTGTAACTGGCTTCCCACTGAGTGTCACGTCATGATGTTACTAATAACACTCCAGTCTGTGTTCGTTAGGCGAACAGCTAGCCCCACATTACAGGTCCTGTGAAATTCTAAAGAGCTCAATACAAATCTAGTGGCCAACGCTGCTCCAGTAAGTACGTCAGTGCTGTACTGTCAAGTTGCTAGGAAAGCCAGGAGGCATTTATCCCTCTACGTATATCATTTAACAAGCTCCTAGCACCCACCACGTGCCAAGAGAGTTCTGTCTTGGCCACTTGACAACCGCCCTCCATGTGTCAGAGTGACTTCTATCCCCCGGATCCATCTACGCCTGCACATTCAACTGGGCCTCACAGTGCGTCCCCTGTCATAGCCTGAGCACTCCTCAATTCCAGATTTAGCCCATAAAGCAAATCTGTGAACCCAGAACAATACTAAACTACAAGAGATTAAGACGAGGAAGTGAAATCGTCTCAAACAATCACTGTGATATCATGACTCCAAATACACTAATGAAACTCTTATCCATAAGTATAATTAAAGGTGAACAAGCTAGCTAGAGGGTTTGCGACATTCACACTTTTTATTGTTTTGTATAGTCAACTGCCACATTTTTCATAATACAGATATTTTGTCTAAATCATTTCGCAATTGGTTTCTATCATCTGATGACAGTATGAGTCAGCAAATGACACCATCATCTCCAAAAAGTCTAAGAGGGTTGCTCAGATGTCACCTAAATCTTGGTACAGTAACTTGGCCGGCCGCGGTGACCGTGCGGTTCTAGGCGCTCAGTCCGGAGCCACGGGACTGCTATGGTCGCAGGTTCGAATCCTGCCTCGGGCATGGATGTGTGTGATGTCCTTAGGTTAGTTAGGTTTAAGTAGTTCTAAGTTCTAGGGGACTGATGACCTCAGATGTTAAGTCCCATAGTGCTCAAAGCCATTTGAACCATTTGAACTGTAACTTGTCTATGATGATCACAGTGATTGTTTGGAACCAACATGCAAGAATTTTAAGGATCTTGGGAAGCACCAAGTATCACTTCTCTTATATTTTGAGTCTTTCCATCAATTACCAGGAATACAGTCGGACAGCTGAGACGATTACTCTGCTGGCACACAGTTTCACTAGAAT
The DNA here is from genome assembly GCF_021461395.2 of Schistocerca americana. Taxonomy (NCBI): domain Eukaryota; kingdom Metazoa; phylum Arthropoda; class Insecta; order Orthoptera; family Acrididae; genus Schistocerca; species Schistocerca americana. The sequence goes on along the minus strand of NC_060124.1, from coordinate 3,822,376 downwards.
TCACTTCCTTCGAAAGGAGAATGCTCATTTAGTCCTCCAGCCTTTATTAGCTTTTCGACGATTTCAAATTCAACCATAGCCTCCTATTCATCCCTCCCTTATAATTTTCCTTGCTGCAATAATAGGTGAAGTCTGTCCCTTCTTCCTCTCTAGCTGTAATGTTGAACTGTAAAACTGTTTGCAGCCTTAGCTGACGCCCAGCCGCTCATCCAACTCTGGGCCCTGCCACTCTGTTATAGATGATCATGGAGCTGTGGTTGGGAGACGCTGCTGCACGCCTCATCGCTGGCAGAGGTGGTGCGCAGGTAATGCAGCACTGAGACCAGCAACTCTGCCTCATGCGATCATGGTGCTGTGGCTGGCCACGTGGCCTTTAACCCTCCTCTCGTTGGAGCTGTGTTCTTTCTCACTGGTTGATGCCCAGCTATTCTTGCTACTGTGAGCCCAGCCACTCTGGTACAGTTGATCATGAAGGTGTGGTTTGTGGTACTAGCGTTCACCACCCTACCTCTACTGTTGGACGCCTGCTCATTTGATTGGATGATGACCTGATACTCCCTCCAATCTGAGAGTTGCTTCACTATTATAGGTGACTGTGTTGCTGTCGCTGGCGGTGCTGGCCATTATCTCACTGCTGCTGTGCATCGATTCACTGGCTGATTTGATGCTCAGCTACTCCTGCTACTGGGAAATTAGTCACTCTGTCACAGGTAGAGTTGTAAAACTACCGTTCCATCACAGACTATCGTATGTAAACGTAGACTACGGTATTTTTGCGATTAGCTTTGGCCAGCTAAGGGCATAACCGCGTTACACATATGTTAGGTGTGTTGCATATGTATTGGGCGTTATCTCTTTTCGATTGCCTTGTTTGGTTATGCGATCAGTTCTTACTAGCTTTCCCTAGAAACTTTTAGCAGTGAACCATCTAGATCTGAATGAAGGTATATAAAGGACTGCATAAGCTATATAACATTTTTGTTCCACGTATTTGTACTTCTTTCTGTTGCATGAAAGTAAAAAATGTATCAAAATTGAGATTATCAGTGTTCAATTCAGGCTTTATTTCAATATTTTTGCTTTGTAACGTGATACAGAAAGATGTTGAAATAAAAAATTCAGTTTTATCACATAGCACTGGAACACACAGTTGCCTTAAAAAAGAAAGAAAGGAAAAAGATAAAATTTAAAGCAAATTGCTAAACAATGTGCTACTGAGTAAAAAACGTGGGCGTGTAAAACGGACCTGCATCTTAGTGCTTTGATTACATAAATGTGTTAAGTTACGCATCAATTGGTCTTTATTACGTAGAAAGTGCAATTTATATTTTGCAAGGATACAAAAGACGCAGTGGAATAACTCTGAACGATGTGCAGATTTAATTATGTACAAAAAAACAAAAAACAAAGAGAAGTAGTCGTGTCCCAGTTTCTCTCTGACACATTCATTTATGTTTCTTTCCTTACCAATGCTACCAATATTATAGGTAATCCGACCATTTACTGTGTCATTTATGTATGCTCCAAAACTACCGAACCTTACTTTTGGTAGAGCACAACTCTAATTTCAGGTGAACATGATGTTTCGGATGACAGCGCTACCCATCATCTCGTCGCTGCTGTGCGTGTAACCATTTGCTACTTCTTTAAATTTGAATCTTGCCACTCAGTTACAGGTGATCGCGGTTCTATGGCTGATGGCACTGGTCACCCTTTCAACGCTGCTCCGCCCTTACTCTCTAGCTGTGGGAACGCCCGACTACTACATCCACCGCGAAGCTGGCAACACTGTAATAGCTGGTCATTATCTCACTGCTACTGTGTGTGTCTAATCGCTAGCCGAGGTGGTGCGCAGATACTTGTGCTACTGTGAAATTAGCCACACTGTTGTAGGAGATTGTGATGTTGCGGATGGCAGCGCTGGCCATTGTCTCGTCGCTGCTGTGCCTTCACTCACGGGCTTGGCTGATGTACGGCTACTTCTTCCAATGAGAATATTGTTACACTATAACAGGTGATGGTTGTGGCTCAAATGGTTCAAATGGCTCTGAGCACTATGGGACTCAACCTCTGAGGTCATCAGTCCCCTAGAACTTAGAACTACTTAAACCTAACCAATCTAAGGACATCACACACATCCATGCCCGAGGCAGGATTCGAACCTGCGGCCGTTGCGGTCGCACGGTTCCAGACTGAAGCGCCTAGAACCGCTCGGCCACAGCGGCCGGCGACGGTTGCGCTGCGGGTGGCTGCACTGGACATCCCCTGGCCGCCGCCGTGTGCCTGCTCGCCGGCTGCGGCGGCTCCCAGCCACTCGCGCCGCTGTGAGCGTTGCCTCTGGTTTGCAGGTGATCGTGGTGCTGTGGCTGGCGGCGCTGGCCATCTTCTCGCCACTGCTGCGCGCCTACTCGCTGGCAGAGGTCGCGTCCGGCTACGCGTTCTGCTACGAGAGCTGGCACGACAGCGAGAGGCGCGGCGCCAGTCTCGCCTTCTTCGTGCTGGTCTACGCCGTGCCTGGCAGCATCGTCGTCATGGCGTACTCGCTGATGGGGCGACGCCTCTGCGCCATCAGCCCCCCCTTCTCCGAGGACAGCATGGCGTCCACCAAACAGGTCAGCTGCTCCCGACACTCACTCTGAACAGATCAGCATCACGTAGTAGGGTTGCTATTAAACCGATACTTTAAATACGTGAAGCGGACATTTTGAACCACTCCACGACTTCAATTCACTCCATCATATTATGTTACACAGAGTGTTTCCGTTGCATAACTATTAGAATGTTCCTTAGAAAAGCAGAAGCTGACCGACAGCAAAGGGTAGTGTAGAATGTGTAAGAAATAACAAGAAACTTTGCTTCCATTGAGAAGATACCTACAATTAGAGCTATTAAAGAAATATATATATATATATATATATATATATATATATATATATATATAAATATATATATATATATATATATATATATATATATATATATGTGTGTGTGTGTGTGTGTGTGTGTGCTCTCAATTATCTTGTAGAGAAATTAATAGAAATTTATGCTTCGTATTCAATATTGGCCCCACAAATTTGTACCATGAATAGGGTAACCGGTAGCCTATTATAAATTATATGAGAAATAGCCAAGTGAAAACCGAACACCTGCCACAATGGGACGATTCAATGGTACCACTCAAAAGGAATCACCGCACGTATTAAGACATTAACCCCGATGGCAGTTGCGGTTGTGAACCCGTCAGCAGCCGACTGCTTTCCACGAAACACGTACTGATAGTCTCGTCTCCCAGTGAGATAAAGGTCTTAATGCGCGTAGCGATTAAAATCGGACAATCCCACGGCCCCGTTGAGTCGGATGTTTGGTTTTCATTTGTCTGCGTCTTATGCCTGAAGAATTCAGTTGGTATGTTTCTCTGGATGCTGATGAGCTCTACTTCGATTATATCCCATTCGCCTGTTTATGTTAGACAGTTTTATATTACCTCAAATGCATTTATTTACACTGTCGGCAGCAATAATTCTACCATGCTTAATCGCGCGTCACCATTGTCTCTATACTTTATTGTCAGGACTGGGGTTGAATGATACGCTCACGTTAAAAAATGTTAAAGAATACATATCTAAAGAAATAAATAAGATTAGCCTGCAAATCAGAGAGCGGAAGCCGGTAAGGTAGTAACAATTCGTTACTTTAACAATCTAATAACGATATGTACAGACAAATGCCAGATTAGCTCAGTATTTCAGTATGGAGTAGATACTAACCTAATGGATCAGATATGAATGAACCCATAACAGATCATAAAAATTTCAACACAGATGGTTCCTATCGGCCTTACAGCCCTGCCTTCGGAATGACTTTGTGAGGACAGGGAATAGAAATGAATCTATCACGATTCAGAAAAGTTAATTAAGTGGATGTATGAATTAGTATTAATTTTGCATTTGAATTTGAATTCCAGAATCGTTCCAGCTATTTATCCATCCATCTGAGGCATTGGACAGTGGCAGAAAAAGCCTCTCTCGGAACCAGCACAATATACAAGTTTTACATGGCAGTACACAGTTTGGTAGCTCGTCCCAGACTGACTCTTGTTCCACCTTTTCTACCTACGTCAACCACAATTTGCGCGTGCTACACAGTTCCGTTCCCGAGGGGAACCACTACACCTTTTATATACCAAAGAACTAAGAACCCTATGTGAGGATCAGCAGTTTACATAACAGCAACCAAATAAATTAAATAAAACAGAACATTTGTACATATTGACATTTCTACAAAAAATTATTCACACAGAAATTACAATTATATGTAGTAAGTTTTGTTCCCTCCAAACGGGACAAAGAATTTAAATGACAGATACACTACATTACATAGACTCAAACCACGATATCAAAGTTTTAACAAAGAAAGAAGTATACAATTTCATGTTATCGATTCAAACACATTTGCAGATACTCAATGTTATAACATTAAACCAAAGCAAAAAAGCAAACTTAATCCGTACACCATTAGAGGTATGGTGTTACAACTACCGTACAGAGCTGTGCTCCAACTGTATATTCTTAAAAATTCCTTCCTCAAATTAAAGCCAATTTTTTAGACTAGTAGACTTCTCTCGGCCAGTAACGCACTCTTGGTCTGTACTAGACTTCTTTTGGTATCCCCTTTCCTTTGTGAGTCCGTCTTCATGAGTCAGTGCTTAGAAGGCAACCATGTTCCTCAAATTCGTTTACTCCGTATTCACCAAATTTTATGTTAAGATTCCCGTTGTTCTCATTTCTGATACTTCTCATTACTTTCGTCTTTTTTTTTTTTTTTTTTTGGTTCACTCCCAGTCCTTATTCAGTGTTCATTGGGCTGTTCATTCATATAGCACATTCTGTAATTCTAAAATATTCTGTACTCATTGGACTGTTGAGTTCATATAATACTTCTAATTTTTCTTCACCCGCACTGACTATAGCAATATCAGTGAATTTTATCAATACCCTTTCACCAGGACTTCTTCACGCTACAATTCGAATCAGACTCATATTTTGTCTAATTATTTTGAGTTCTCCCTAGTGTTACTATCCTGGACAGAAGAGAAAAATTGAGCTCGTATTGCTCTCCAAGGGCGTCTCCACACATCCATTGTGGTTGCTAGCCCACTGTGACCTTAGAGAAGGGTTTATGCGTGCGTGGGAGAGGAGGGAACTGGGGGAGGAGCACGTAAGCAGTCAGAGTTATCAAGAACATCGCCCTTTTGCTTATCATAATGCGAAAAGTCGTTTATGACCATTAGATATGTGCGAATTAACAGGCCATGAAAAAAGGGTCATTGTGGTCTCTACTATACACGGTGCTAGGGGCACAAGTGACGATATTGTGAATATGGGTACATTAAAATGTACTCACTTCGCAGTGGTAGTTGCTTTTTCTGTGTGTGGCTGGCCTGCACGGTGGAGATCGGACATATTTGCACGGTTTTGTTGCGATATTGATAGTCACCTGACTCAACGACTCATCGTGCTTTCGTTCACTAACATCTCTCCGTATACATTCTGCAAGCGCCTATAAATATTTGCGATGCTCCGGTTTTCCGCCAAAGGAAAGTTAGTGACAGTTCTCTGCTTGGAACGCACTCCCGTTACAGACGCCATTCTTCAGACTACCTATAGCGTCGTCACCTATCGCAAACTCTTGAAACTATGCGGCCTGAAGCCCGAATTTTCGACAGCAAATTCTGCATTTTTTCAACCGAAACTGACAGGGACAACATGTGTTGCGTTACTTGCAGAACACCCCCGTATACTACACGTATTTGTTTACGTATCTCACTTCTCTCTCCAGCGAATTTTTCCGCGTAGATTCACTTTTACTCAGCTCAATGTACGTCACGTCGTATCTTCTAAGCTGTAGATCGTACAATGACATAATTATAAAGGTAAATCCAGTGTTATATGTATCTACTACGAAATCTGCTGCGAATAGACTTAGTAGGAAGCAAGTAATAAATTGACACTTGATTGTTGATACGTTAGGTTTATTGCGTGAAGAGCAAAAATGTAGTAAACGATAAACTTTTTTCCTCTCATTATTTTCCGGGGGTTCCGGGAAGGAAAAGATTAGAAGAAGTTTGAGATTATGGTTAAAGATGAAACTTCCTGGCAGATTAAAACTATGTGCAGAAGAGCTTCTGTGAAGTTTGGTAAGTAGGAGACGAGGTACTGGCAGAACTGAAGCTATTACGAAGGATCGTGAGTCGTGCTTGGGTCGCTCAGTTGGCAGAGCAGTTGCCCGCGAAAGGTAAGGGTTTCGAGTTCGAGTCTTGGTCCGGCACACAGTTTTAATCTGCCTGGAAGTTTCATATCAGCGCACACTCCGCTGCAGAGTGAAAATCTCATTATAAGTGTAAAGATTTTTTTTCTAGTCATTAAGTGCTTTCACTCTCAAATAATGGTTAAATAATGTATGGGTGGTCGCATGTCGTGGGCTACACTTCCACCCCTTTGAAGCTGGGTAGCTCTTACCACAACGGTTTTTCCGGGTAGCAAGTGATATGTATACATAGTTTGGTTGAAATCGGTGTAGTAGTTTAGGGGACATACATACATATAGGGTGATTTTTATTAACGTTGAAATCCCTTGAAATGGCGTAGATGACGCTGTAATAAATAATCTCTGTATATAAAAGGCTATGTCCTGACTGACTGAGTGGCTGACTCTTCATCGCCCAGCCCAGACCGCTAACTATACAAGTATGAAATTTTGAGAAGGTGTGGATATTACACTGTAGGTGTCGTGTAAGAAGGTATTTTTCGAAATTCCAACCCTGAGGGAGTGAAATAAGAGATGATAGGTGTTTCTTTAAAACTGTTGCTATTAAGGAAAATTTGAAGCTGGACCTACGAAAACTGGTATTTGGTTTTTCCGTCAGAAATACGAGTTTCAGTAGTTTTGGAATTTCTTTCCTGTGGGGGTGAAAGAGTGGGCGAAAGCTTTGTTTGAAAATGTGTCATTATTAAAGAACTACTAAAGCATTTTTAAAGCTACAACTATCAAAATCGGTATTTGACTTTAGTTTGCAAATGAAAAAACACGTGTTTCAGTATTTTTGGAGATTTAAGTCATAAGGGGGTGAAATAGGGGGTGAAACATTTTATGAAAATAATTCCTCCCGAAAAAAGTTTTTAAAGCTAAGTCTTCGAAAATTGGTGTTTGGCTTCTCGGTTAGAGATGAAAAAATACGTGTTTTACTATTATTGGAAATTTAACCCCTTAAGGGGTGAAATAGACTGATTCACTACCTCATCATCGCCCAGCCCAAACCGCTAATGACAGAAACTTGAAATGTGGGTATGGTGTGGATCTTTTACTACAGGCATGGTTTAAGAGGACATTCTCTTAAATTCCATTCTTAATGGGTTGACATTAGGAAAGAATGGCTTTTTGAAATTTTGTCGCTATTAAGGGAACTTTGAAGCTAGAACTAGGAAAACTGGTATTTTGTTTGTCAGTCAGAAAATCAAAGATACGTGTATCAGCATTTTTGGAACTTCAGCGGCTAAGGGGATAAAATATTGTGTGAAATTTTTTTTAAAAGAAACATCTACTATGGAACTGCTAAAGGATTTTTAGTGCTAGATCTGCGACAGTTGAGATTCGACTTCCTGGTTAGAAATAAAAAAAAATACGTGTTTCAATGTTTCTGGAAATTCAGCGCCTAAGCGACTGCAATAGGGAATGAAAACTTTTAAGGAAATATTTTGTTACTTTAAAAAATGTTAAAGCTAGATATTAGGAATATTAGGATATTAAGGAATATTTATTAGGCGATAAAAGTTGTGCTATATAAATATTTCCACAAGAACGCAAAATGTATGATTAACAATCATCCAGTACCAGATCGCGTTTTGGTGAGAAGTACATTCGGAAAAGACAATGCTTACATGTCCTTCATTAGCGTGAAAAGCTTAAAAGGTGCTGCAATTCGTGAACAAAAAAATCCTGTAACATAAAAAAATCTCTGCAGGCCATAAGGTCTACGAGAGCGAGGCAGCGGGTGCTAAGCTAATTTAATATAAGGACATGCGGTCGCAAATACTAGGACGTACCAAACAAGTGGATGACGTATGTTGAACAGTAGACGTCACAAGGTGACGTAGATTGCCACAGATGCAGCGACTGGGGTTGTCGATCCTACTCTCGCTGATAGAAGCAGTGATACACTTAACTCCACTTCGCTAGTCTGTTTTCGTAAGTGGAAACCGACTCAGCGTAGTGCTGCCCCTAACACTAGCGTACCAGATAGCAGAAGCCAAGAACGAAAACAGAGTACTCTGGCGGAGAGAAAAAATGGTTCAAATGGCTCTGAGCACTATGGGACTAAAGATCTGTGGTCATCAGTCCCCTAGAACTTAGAACTACTTATACCCAACTAACCTAAGGACATCACACACATCCATGCCCGAGGCAGGATTAGAACCTGCGACCGTAGAGGTCACGCGGTTCCAGACTGAAGCGCCTAGAACCGCACGGCCACACCGGCCGGCGGCGGAGAGATGTGTAGCAATGCTCTCTAACGTCGAGGGTAGAATCGACAAGTGCGGAGAGGAACGTCAGCTAGTGACGTCACATGTTCAACATTTGTCAAAAACTTTCGGGGTATTTCCCATCATTTGCAACGCGATGAGTCTCATATCAAATTACTTATTTAGACGTTGTCTACATCTTTTCGGGGGTTTTTAAACGTTAATGTGAATCACCCTGTACATTCATTTTCATGATTTGGATGTGTTCAGTCCTTTCAGCTGTTGCTTCCTTGCAACTCTCTCAGAAGAATACTTCCCGGCCACCATGTGGAAATGATTCGCATTTGAAAACAAGAGGGTGGACCCGGACCACCATCCATCTAGCCGGATTAAGGGAGGACTGGCACAGTATCTCCTCACTGGAGAACTAGATACTAGTGTTCACAATACCGACCATCAGTAAACGACGGATGGGGCTAGAAAATAATACACCGTGGTGATAAAAGTCGTGGGATACTTCCCAATATCGTATCGGGCCTCCTTTTGCCGAAGTAGTGCAGCAACTCGATGTTGCATTGATTCAACATGTCCTTGGAAGTCCCCTGCTGAACTATTTAACCGTGCCGCCTCTATAGCCGTCCATAACTACGAAAGTTTTGCGATGCAGGATTTTGTGCACGAACTGACATCTCGACTATGTCCCATAAATGTTCGATGGGATTCTTGTCCGACGATCTGGGTAGCCAAGTCATTCACTCGAACTGCCAATTGCGGACAATTGTAGCATGGCGGCATGGCGCATTGTCATGAATAAAAATTCCGTCATTGTTTGAGAACACGAATTCCATGAATGGCGGTAAATGGTCTCCAAGTAGCCAAACGCAACAATTTCTAGTCAGTGACGCAGTCCACTCCATGTAAACACAGCCCACGCCATTATGAAGCCACCACCAGCCTCCACTCTACCCTGATGCCAACTTGCGTCCATGGCTTCGCGGTGTCTGCGGCACACTCGAACCATGCCATCAGCTCGTACCAACTGAAATAGCGGTTTATCTGAAGAGGCCACGTTTTCCAGGTGTGTAGGGTCAAACGGGTACCGAGCCCAGGAGAGGTGCTGCAGAGAGTGCTTTGCTGTTAGCAAAGCCAGTCACTTCGGTTGTTTGCTGCCATAGCAAAGTTCGCCGTATTGTCCAAATAGATACAATTGTCGTACGTCCGACGTTTATGTCGGCAGTTCTTTCACACAGTGCTCCTTGTCGGTTAGTAACGATGACTCTAAGCAGACGCTGCAGGTCTCGCCCGTTAAATGAAGGCCGTCGGCTACTATGTGATGAAAGATATTGCCTGGAACTTTGTATTCTCGGCTTAAGACACTGTGAGACAGCTGTGAACTGGCTAACGATTTTCGGAATGGAACGTCGCATGCTTCTAGTTCCAACTACCACCAACTGTGCACTGGGTGTTTCCGTAAGATGGTTCAAATGGCTCTGAGCACTATGGGACTTAACATCTATGGTCATCAGTCCCCTAGAACTTAGAACTACTTAAACATAACCAACCTAAGGAGATCACACAACACCCAGTCATCACGAGGTTTCCGTAAGAGCGTGCCAGAATGTAGCAGAACATAGAGAATGCAACACTGAATAATTTGATACAGGGAACCTGAGATCGGAGAAGCAAATCATAAGTTTACTCACACTATGCTGTTTATTTACATGTACATTTTTATTTCCTGCAAGGGAACAAGGAGGACGAGCCTGTTTACCAGGAAGTCATATTTGCAGATTTTGTTTACTTTACTTGTCCATAAGGTGACTCTGTTGTATCTTATTTACATTGTGCCATGACAGGAAGTACTGAGCCTCGTGATGCCAATTGTGGAGTTACTCGACCGAATAGTAGCGGCTCCGGTCAGAGAAACCCATCATAACTACCGGGTGAGCGGTGTGCTGACCACACGCCCTCCTACACACATTTTCAGTTGAGGATGACACGGCGGTTAGATGGTCCCGATGGGCCACTATGGCCTGAAGACGGAGTGCTTTATGACAGAAAATGCTGTGAATCAACTGCAGGCCCATTCATTACTCAGTGCTGCTCAGAGACCTACAGTACAATACGATGGAGCAGTATCGATAAAGTATTTTCTGATCGCTGGATTGGAAGGACTTATCCTAAGGCCGGCGAGGTCACCTTACCAGAAACCACTTGATTATTTCGCTTTGGCGAAATCTGAATACGGTGAAAAGTGGATACGGAGATGGAATTACTTGACAGAATCGTAGCTGCCCGTGATGTGATTCGACACAGAACAGGGACATTTGTCAGGGGGCGTCAGAGTCTTCGTCGTCGATGTTATGTTTGCATTGAGGTTGATGGCAATCAGTCTAAGCACATTTTGTAAGATACATTACAAATGGTACGTTCATTGTGTCAATGATGGTTCTGCAATTAACTAGTGTAAATGAAAAAGTACCCAGATGGTTGGTGAGTTGAATTGGCGAAATGGACCACATATCGGGGTCCCCGGTCCCATCGGATGACGGAAGGATGGGGAAGGAAATTGGCCGTGTCCTTTGAAAGGAAACATTCTGGCATTTGCCTAAAGCGATTTCGGGCAATCACGGAAAAGCTAAATCAGCATGGCCGGATTCGGGTTTGTACCGTCCTCCTCGCGATGCAAGTCCAGTGTTCTAACCACTGCGCCAGCTCCCTCTGTGAGTACCCAGTAATGTGGTTTGATTCCTATTATCTCCCACCCCAGGTTCCCTACCTTAAATTGTATCCTGTATGGCCTGTTAAATTTTTGCGCACTCTTACGGAAACACCCTGTATGTGAAATCGCCATACCATGACTTTCGTCCCCTCAGTGTTTACACTATGTGATCAAAACATCCGGACACCTGGCTGAAAATGACAAGTCTGTGGCGCACTCCATAGGTTATGTTGGAATTCAATATGGTGTTGGCCCACCCTTAGCCTATGCCACTCTCACAGGCATACGTTCAAGGTTTCATAGGGAATGGCAACCCATTCTTCATAAAGTGCTGCACTGAGGAGAGGTATCGATGTCGGTCGGTGACTTCTGGCACGAAACCGGCCTTCCAGAACATCGCAAAGGTGTTCTATTGGATGCAGGTCAGAGCTCTGCGCAGGCTAGTCAAATACAGGGATGTTATTGTCGTGTAATCAGTCCGCCACAGGCCGAGCATTATGAACATGTGCTCGATCGTGTTGAAAGATGCAATCGCCATCCCAGAATTGCTCTTCATCAGTGGGAAGCAAGAAGGTGCTTAAAACATCAGCGAAGGCCTGTGCTATGATAGTGCCACGCAAAACAACAAACAGTGCAAGCCCCCTCCATGAGAAACACGACCACACCACAACACCTTCGCCTCCGAATTTTACTGTTGGTACTACAGACGCTGGCAGATGACCTTCAACGAGCATTAGCGATACCCACAACGTGCCACCGGGTCGCCACATTGTGTACCGTGATTCCTGACTCCACATAACGTTTTTGCACTGTTCAATCGCCCAATGTTTACGCTCCTTACAGCAAAGGAGGCGTCGTTTGGTATTCACCTTCGTGATGTGTGCCTTATGAGCACCTGCTGTACCATGCAGTGGGTTCTGAGGCGGTTTGAAGTTCCTGTGTGATGTTCTGGATAGATGTCTGAGTATTACACATTCCATGCGGCTTTTCGCGGATGATGCTGTAGTATACAGAGAAGTTGCAGCATTAGAAAACTGTAGCGAAATGCAGGAAGATCTGCAGCGGATAGGCACTTGGTGCAGGGAGTGGCAACTGACCCTTAACATAGACAAATGTAATGTATTGCGAATACATAGAAAGAAGGATCCTTTATTGTATGATTATATGATAGCGGAACACACACTGGTAGCAGTTACTTCTGTAAAATATCTGGGAGTATGCGTGTAGAACGATTTGAAGTGGAATGATCATATAGAATTAATTGTTGGTAAGGCGGGTACCAGGTTGAGATTCATTGGGAGAGTGCTTAGAAAATGTAGTCCATCAACAAAGGAGGTGGCTTACAAAACACTCGTTCGACCTATACTTGAGTATTGCTCATCAGTGTGGGATCCGTACCAGATCGGTCTGACGGAGGAGATAGAGAAGATCCAAAGAAGAGCGGCGCGTTTCGTCACAGGGTTATTTGGTAACCGTGATAGCGTTACGGAGATGTTTAACAAACTCACGTGGCAGACTCTGCAAGAGAGGCGCTCTGCATCGCGGTGTAGCTTGCTCGCCAGGTTTCGAGAGGGTGCGTTTCTGGATGAGGTATCGAATATATTGCTTCCCCCTACTTATACCTCCCGACGAGATCACGAATGTAAAATTAGAGAGATTAGAGCGCGCACGGAGGCTTTCAGACAGTCGTTCTTCCCGCGAACCATACGCGACTGGAACAGGAAAGGGAGGTAATGACAGTGGCACGTAAAGTGCCGTCCGCGGTGGCATGTGGAGTATAAATGTAGATGTAGATGTAGACGACGGTCTTCAACTGTTTACGGTGTGTGTGTCAGGCAACGGACGAGGTCGGCCTGTGAGCTTGCGTGCTGTACGTGTCCCTTGACGTTTCCACTTCACTGTCACATCGGAAACAGTGGACCTAGGGATGTTTAGGAGTGTGGAAATCTCGCGTACAGACGTATGACAAGTGACCCCCAATCACCTGACCACATCTGAACTCCGTGAGTTCGCGGAGCACTCCATTCTGCTGTCTCACGATGTCTAATGACTATTGAGGTCGCTGATATGGAGTACCTGGCAGTAGGTGGCAGCACAATGTATTTAATATGAAGAACGTATGTGTCCGGGTATTTTTGATCACCTGTCGTATGTTCAAGATAGTTGGCATCGAGGTGATGGAGGTAAGTAGGAGTTGGTCGGGCAAGTTGGCCTTGGAGAGTTGTGTTTAGCGGACCTGTCCCTCAGTCCCTCAGTACGCTGGGTGTGCGTGCGCAGGGCCGGAGCGTGGTGCGCGAGCGGCGGCGCGTCGCGCGCATCCTGCTGCTGCTGGCGGTGCTGTTCGCGCTGTGCTGGCTGCCGTACAACGCGCTCTCGCTGGCCACCGACATGCTGGGCGGGCAGGCGGGCGCGCCCCTGCGCACCGCCCTGCGCTTCACGCTGCTGCTGGGCCACGCCAACTCGGCCGTCAACCCGGTGCTCTACTGCTTCCTCACGCGCACCTTCCGCTCGGCGGCGCGCGAACTCATCGTCTCGCGCAACTCCCTGCTCGCCTCGCGACACCACCAGAGGCACAAAGTAAGTTGCTACAACGCGGAGGCGGCCCTACACACTCGCAGCAAGCGGGGACACACTATGAAGGAGAACCTCGTAATCTTTAGAAAGCCGCTGTGCTTGTAGTAACTGTAGTAGTAGGAGGAGGAGGAGGGGGAGGAACGAGAAGGAAGTGCTACGGTGCTGGGCCGAAACTACACTACTGGCCACTAAAATTGTTACACCAAGAAGAAATGCAGATGATACACGGGTATTCATTGGACAAATATATTATACTAGAACTCACATGCGATTACAATTTCACACAATTTGGGTGCATAGATCCTGAGAAATCAGAACCCAGAACAACCACCTCTGGCCGTAATAACGGCCTTGATACGCCTGGGCATTCAGTCAAACAGAGCTTGGATGGCGTGTATAGGTACAGCTGCCCATGCAGCTTCAACACGATACCACAGTTCATCAAGAGTAGTGACTGGCCTATTGTGACGAGCCAGCTGCTCGGCCACCATTGACCAGACGTTTTCATTTGGTGACACGTCTGGAAATGTGCTGGTCATGGCAGCAGTCGAACATTTTCTGTATCCAGAAAGGCCCGTACAGAACCTGCAACATGCGGTCGTGCATTATCCTGCTGAAATGTAGGGTTTCGCAGGGATCGAATGAAGGGTAGAGCCACGGGTCGTAACACATCTGAAATGTAGCGTCCACTGTTCAAAGTGCCGTCATTGCGAACAAGAGGTGACCGAGACGTGTAACCAATGGCACCCCGTACCATCACGCCGGGTGATACGCCAGTATGGCGGTGACGAATACACGCTTCTAATGTGCATTCACCGCGATGTCGCCGAACACGGATGCGACCATCATGATGCTGTAAACGGAACCCGGATTCATCCGAAAAAATGACGTTTTGCCATTCGTGCAGCCAGGTTCATCGTCGATTACACCATTGCCGTCGTTCCTGTCTGTGATGCAGCGTCAAGGGTAACCGCAGCCATGGTCTCCGAGCTGATAGTCCATGCTGCCGCAAACGTCCTCGAACTGTTCTTGCAGATGGGTGTCCTCTTGCAAACGTCCCCATCTGTTGACTCAGGTATCGAGACGTGGCTGCACGATCCGTTATAGCCATGCGTATATGATGCCTGTCATCTCGACTGCTAGTCATACGAGCCCGTTGGGATCCAGCACGGCGTTCCGTGTTACCCCCCTGAACCCACCGATTCCATATTCTGCTAACAATTATTGGATCTCGACCAACGCGAGCAGCAATGTCATGCTACGATAAAGCGCAATCGCGATAGGCTACAATCCGACCTTTATCAAAATCGGAAACGTGATGGTATGCATTTCTTCTCCTTAGATGAGGCATCACAAAAACGTTTCACCAGGCAACGCCGGTCAGCTGCTGTTTGTGTATGAGAAATCGATTGGAAACTTTCCTCATGTCAGCCACCGGCGCAAACCTTGTGTGAATGCTCTGAAAAGCTAATCATTTGTATATCACAGCATCTTCTTCCTGTCGGTTAAATTTCGGGTCTGTAGCACGTCATCTTCGTGCTGTAGTAATTTTAATGGCCTGTAGTGTACATTTTGCCAAAAAGTTATTTATTACATGGAGATTAGATTTTAATATCAGAACTCAAAACTTTTCTCCGACAATTAAATATCAGATACCCTCGCTTCATTTTACAGGTTGTAATAACATCATGCTACAAGAATGACAGCTTAACAGTTTTATAGCAACACACATGAAATCAAGCTGAAGTTACAAGTTTTATGCACTATAACTCAGGAGAAGAATTTTTCGAAACTGACTTCAGTTTCATATGCCTCAGATAATTTAAACCCTGAGTTAGAAAACTTAGCTGGTCTTTCGCAAATTTTGACCTAATCCAGTTCCTGAAGAGTGCTTGCAATTACCATCTAAATTACTAAAACTTGTAAAAGGCTTCATAGCAGAGTATTTAAATAATAATAATAATAAATTACATAAAACAATGTAGTGAACACTTTAAAATTTAAGCTTCATTACACGAATACCAAATAATGTAATCTCAGACACACAGTCTTTTCAAGCAGTAGTTATCTATAGGAGATGATGCTTCTGATTAGGAGCTCCATGCGAGCAGTAGTCAAAGCCTACAATGAAATGCCATTGACTAGCTAACACTTACTACCCTGCAACATGAGTAATTAAAACCTATGAAACGACCCCTTAGAAAAATTATGAATGACTGTGCTAGTAAAACCTCTTACGTTATTTGATTTTCAAACAGCTGAGCAAAATTCAACATACTCAAACAGTTTTCTCTTTACTTATTCTGATCATCACTACAGTGACACACGATATTTTTAGCACAACGCAATCTGACTTGCAATAATCCCTACAAAAGAATGGCCCTAACTAGCAATAACCTATGCCGTTCATGAATCACTTACCTCGCAAAAATCTTCGTTACTCAAACTACTGCAATACAGCTAGCGCCAATACTGCCTTGCTAAATAAAAGATTCTAACTACAGAAGGCACTAACTACTTATAGGCATAGTTAACAAATGAAATATTTTGATAGAGAACAAACAATGTACTTACCTTAATAGCGTTGAAAACTCAATTCATGACATCCATCTTTACATATTTCCTTTCTCTGGCGAAGACACGTCCAGATCGTCTGCTTATAGTAACCTCTCAAAACTCCGGCATCTCTCTTTCCACATCCACCACTGCTGGCGGCTCACCTCCAACTGCACAACGTTACGCGCTGTTCACATCCAACTGCCCAACACTACAATAGCGAATATTCCAACAATGCCAACCAGCCACAGACTTCACACAGCACAGCCAGTGATTTTCATACAGAGCGCTACGTGGTGTTAGCAACATAAAAACCTAAACAGCCTACTTACAGCTAGATACTTAAGAGCATGCCTTCAAATAGTAACACGTAGGTACAAGTCCCACAGTTAAATGGCTGCCTCCAAGGTTCTTAATAAAACATCAGCCACCAAGGTGGCCTTTACAGTGTGTTAACAAAGAAAAACATTTTGGTAGGAATACCTCAAAGCATAGATTAGTTACCACAAGCAGCAAAGTAAAGCATAAGGGATGGCACTTATGCCCTTGGTAAATACGTAGCTGTTGATCTGAGTTTAACAACACACGACCAGCTTGAGGTCACAGCACTGTTCTAACGTTGACATGAGAGTAAACGTAACTCCCCTTTCATATGTAACCTGGACGCGGGAACAGTATAAGTAGCTTCTCGGTAGGGAACCACCGGCAGATATCGTAACCCTCCAAACCACCTAGAATTAACACAGAGGAGCCAGGAGGCAAGAATAAGAATAACTGACACGACTCCCACAATACTCGGTCACAATATCACCAATTAATGGCAATCTCTGACGGAAAAATTTTCAAGAGAACCATCGAGTTATCCAGGAAGCTATACGCGCAGCAGAACTACAGCAAAAGAATATGAGAAAAGCAAGCTGAACGGCCAGCTAAAATCGAGACAGATGTAAAAAGGTAATCGCCATAACTGTTAATATCATTACATTTGCCCTCAATATGAGAATATTTGTCCGGTAGTGAGACAAGACGGTCAATGCAATCATGCCTATGGAATCCCGATTTTACACAGGCATGCACCTCTTCATCCGAAGCTAATCGACGACCGCAAATCTCTTTCTTCAGGGCTCCAAAAAGCTCGTGGCGAGAGATCGGGACTGTATGGAGGATGTCTAAGGGCTTCCCGGTGAAATGTCTGTAGTGCAGTCGACACAACTTTGGCCACAAGTGGGCGGGCATTAGCCTGCAACGGAATGTTGCTGTCTGTCAAGACTCTTTCTCGTTCGGACTTGATTCTGAGCTTCAATTTATGCAAAATGTAGTTAGGTGATCAATTTTCTGCAAACAGTCACATAACGGTAGCCCATTTGTAATGAAAAACGATTTGGTGGGAATATTTGGTTGACGCCAAGGAATATGATAAACAGTAGTACGAGTGATTATCAGCAACTGATTAATATAGCTATTATCTTCATTCGATCTTGATTCGTATAGGTATGCTTTACAGAATTGTGAGAACGTTGAAAGGATTCTGCCTGGTGCAGAAAGCACACGGACCACTACAGAGGGTATGAGGGTGGTTTGATAAGTCTGGAAAATTTCCACGGAAGAATGGATCAGTTTTGCTTCGTCTTCATGATGGGTAAGCTTGATTATTCCAAGGATCATATGAAGAATTTCAACAATGTAAAGTGTGTAGTTCATTGTTGACAGACGTTCCAAGTGATCAGCGCGAGGAGATGGTTGAAAATGGAGAGAAACGAATTTAGTGTTGTTATGAAACATTTTCATTTCGAGGGCTGGATTGCCGCACAAATTAAATCAGAACTGGATGAGGTTCACGTGCACTGAGAATCATCACTGAATACGATTTTCTTTTGGATTAATGAACTGAAACGCAGTTGCACAAAAAGCCTAGACGAAGCGTGCTCTGGCTGTGGAGTTGAGGTTAGTACAAAGGAAACCATTGATACAATAAAGGATACGGTAACAAAAGACAGCCGAATAAAAATTCATGTGATTGCTGAGAATGTAGGTGATTCAATTCGGATACTGCGTAATATTCTGCACAGAGAATTTGCTATGAAGAAGCTGTGTGCAGTTGGGTGCCGCATTCGTTCACAGTCCACCAAAGGTGCATCCAGAACATTTAAACACGATGTCTAACGTTGTTTAATCGTTGTCCGCAAGACTTTTTGCGCCAATTCGTTACTGTTGATGAAATCTCCATCTATTATTACCCAACAGTGTCAAGACGGCATTCCAAACAGCGGACAAAGGCAGGTAAAATGGTACCGAAGAATCAAAGACCATTTTGTCAGCTGGAAAGGTGATGACCACTGTGTTTGGTGATTCTCATGGACTCCTCATAGATTAGTTGGAAAAATAGCGGAACCATAACTGGACCCTATTAGGCTTCATTGTTTGATAGCTTGAAACTTGCATTGGCTGAAAGAAAGATAAAGGTGGGCACGCAAAAAAGTGTTCCTTCACCGGGATAATCCGATATGCGATAAAAATGACGAAAAAATGCATCTGTTCCACATCTACCGTATTCACCATAGTACTTAACGCCAGTGATCTCTTCCTGTTGCCTAATTTAAACCTTTGGTCTGCTGGGAAGAAATTTTCCTCAGATGAGTAAGGGTTCGATGCAGTCAAGGAGTGTTTTGAGGAGTCCGAGAGAACCTATTTTTCTGATGAGATGAATAAGCTGGAGGATTGTTGGACCAAGTGTATATCCTTTAAAGGAGACTGTGCCGAGAAGAAAGACGAACTGTTTATGACAGAAAAAATTCTTGCTTTTTTACCAGGGTTATCAAACCACCCTCAGAAGAGAAGGCTGCCTTCTTTAGGGCCATATCGTCGAAGGCCTCCTGAGGGGCGAGGATCAGTGAGCCAAGACCAGACAGTCATTTGTGACCCTGCGGCACAAGCACCACCACTAACATTTTACAACGTGGAAAGAGAGAAACGTTTTAACAGAAAGCACTTTTGTGCACAAAAGTAGAAACCAGAGTGTCTTTCCGGACGGCACCAAACACCACAGATCTCAAAAACGGAATGGGGACCCACAGTATTGGGGCTTCGAAGACGGGAGACAGCGCTGGACGAATTGACTCTGCAGAAACCAAATGTTTACGTGACATAAGAGTTTCAGGAGTCGTCTCGCTTAAGTAAACTACAGATTATCAGAGAAGTTCGGCTGTGCTGACAAAGATTGCCTTATTGTTCACAGAAACACATAGAGAATGAGTGAAACGAATAGTCTCTGTGTAAGATGGTAGGATGAACGTTATTGGTTCAGTAAAAACAGGAGAGTTCCAGAGATGAGGACTAGCGTGTTGAAGGAGCATTTTTACAAGTCGGCTCTCGGAACATCCACAGCCTAGCCAATCTGAAGTAAGGCATACGATCAGAAATCACTACTTCTTCTCGTCCTTTATTGTGTATCTGAGTGTCTGTCTTCGACTTGGTGGCTGCCAAGTGTCGTCGCCATAGGTCGTGTATCGCGAGACTCAGAGAAATTACAGGCTGACTTGCATTTTGCGCTAGCGGGGTGGTTGGTTCCGCCAGTGACTGATTCTGTCTGCAGCCTGTTCAGCCTCCACCCACAGCGTTAAGGTGAGATCGATGCGCAACCGTGCGGCTAGGTGTAGGGGAACTAAAGTCATTTAATAACATTTCGACGACTTCGAGTTTCCCTTTGAAGACGCTTTTGGAATCAGTCCAACCACACGTTCGGCGTATTCTTTTGTACTATACTATCTGTTTCCAGTTAACATTACGAAAACCAGCACAACTGCAGTTAATGCATTTGCGTGGTTATTAGTATCCTTACCCCCAACCCGTAAGTCAGATAAGCCAGGCTTTATTACATTAATGTTGCCAAAATTTGTCATTTGTTTTTTCGATAACAAAGTCGCAAAAAAATTAAGGTGATTGTCATTCGTTTCTCGTATAGAAGTCATACGTTTCCTCATTCATTATTTTGGAGGGCATCCGAGTTACTGTGACGCCTACCAGACTTATAATTTATTTAAACACGGGTTACACTGCGGTGTCCGCGTACCACTCTGCGTTAATTGTTGCGCCTCGTCCCAGACAGTGAACGAGCAGTGGGTCCTCGCAGTAAAAGGAACAGATCATCGTGGCTTTCCCGTAGCTGGCTAATACGGCTTTGGATTTTTTTCACTGAGGGCGAATCAATGTGCTTCCATCGTTTGCTCTGACGCTTGCTCTCCGGCTCAAAGCGGTGACACTGTATCTCACGTTCCGCAAGAATAGAGGACAGGAAACGATATCCTTCATCGTGACGCCGTTCGAGGTGCTGCAGCGTTAGCGACATTCTGTTCAACTACCGCTCTTCCGTCAGCCTGTGCGGAACCCAAGGCGCACGCATCTTTCGGAACTTCAGATGTTCTGTCGTAATGGACTGAGCGCTTACGTGACTGACGCCATCGTGAACCGAATGTCTTCTACCACGTGCCCCTGACCGACTGCTGTCTTCATTGACGCCCGACTTTTCCTAAATCTCTTTCATCAGTTTGCGACTTGTCGTAGCTGTGCTGGGAAAGTACCAGAGCTCCAAGCCCCAACAGAAACCACTGACGCTCAAATCGTTATAGGTACTGAAGGGCGGCCAAAACCAGAAATAAGCTCAGCCGAATTTTTTGCGAACAACCTAACGATGTTCCGAGAGGATAGGCTAAATACGGTCGGCGGTGGCGTGTTTGTGGCTGTTAGAAGTAGCTTGTCTTGTCTCGAAATTGAAGCAGGTAGTCACTGTTAGTTAATATTGGTGGAGGTCACTGATGGCAACCGAAATAAACTAATAACTGGACCCTTTTACCGACCTCCCAATTCAGATGATGCAATTGCTGAAATGTTCAAAGAAAACTTCGATTTCAAACGCGTACCGTACTCATACAATTATAGTTGATGGTGACTTTAATTTACCGTCGATATATTGACGAAAATACATGTTTAATTCCAGATGTACGCATAAAACATCATCCGAAATTGTGCTAATCGCATTCTCTGAAAATTATTTCGAGCAGTTAGTTCATGAGCCAATGCGAATAGTAACCGGTTGTGAAAACATACTTGACCTCTTAGCAACAAATGATTCTGAGTTAATAACGAGCGTCAAAACGGATACAGGAATTAGGGTTATCGTAGCGAGATGGAATATTGTAACCCCAAATCCTCCAAAAATAAACGAAAATTATACCTATTTAGAAAAGCAGAAAAACATTCACTTGTCACCTTCCTGAGGGAATCTCCACTCCTTCCAAATTAACAATATAAGTGTAGACCAGATGTGGCTTGAATTCAAAGAAACAGTATCGGTAGAAATCGAGAGATTTATACTAAATAAATTAACAAACAACGGAGCTGATCCTCCTTGGTACACGGAGGGGGTCAGAACGTTGTTCAGGAACAAAGAAAAAAACATGCCAAATATAAACAGACGCAAAATCCCCAAGATTGGCAATCTTTTACAAAAGCTCGACATTTAGGGCGGGCGTCAATGCTAGATGCTTATAATAGTTTCCACAACGAAACTTTGTCTCGAGACTGGCAGAAAATCCAAGGAGATTCTGGTGGTATGTGAAGTATGCTAGCGGCAAGACACAATCAATGCCTTCTCTGCACGATAGCAATGGAGATGCACTTCAAGACAGTGCTGAAAAAGCAGAGTTCTTAAACACAGCCTTCCAAAATGCCTTCACAAAAAAGACGAAGTAAACATTCCAGAATTCCAATCAAGAACAGCTGCCAACATGTGTAGCGTGGCAGTAGATACCCTTGGAGTAGTGAAGCAAGTTAAATCACTTAATAGAAACAAGTCTTCCGGCCCAGACTGCATACAAAGTACATACCTTCCAGAGTATGCTGATGCAATAGCACCCTACTTAACAATCATATACAACCGTTCGCTCGACGAAAGATCCGTACGCAAAGACTGGAAAGTTGCACAGATCACATCAATATTAAAGAAGGGTAATACGGGAAACCCACTAAATTACAGTTCCATATCAC
Organism: Schistocerca americana; assembly: GCF_021461395.2. Taxonomy (NCBI): domain Eukaryota; kingdom Metazoa; phylum Arthropoda; class Insecta; order Orthoptera; family Acrididae; genus Schistocerca; species Schistocerca americana. The sequence continues at coordinate 3,799,963 of NC_060124.1, read as the reverse complement.
TAACGTCTATATGCAGCAGGATTTTAGAACATATATTATGTTCGAAGATTATGAAGTACCTGGAAGAGAACGGTGTATGGATACACAGCCAACACGGATTTAGAAAACATTTTTCTTGTGAAACACACCTAGCTCTTTACTCACATGAAGTGCTGAGCGCTATTGAGAAACGATTTCAAATTGATTCCGTGTTTCTGGATTTCCGGAAGGCTTTTGACGCTATAACATGCAAGCGGCTTGTACTGAAATTGCGTGCTGATGAAATATCGGCTCAGCTATGTGACTGGATACGTGATTTCCTGTCAGTGAGGTCAAACTTCGTAGTAACTGACGGAATGTCATTGACTAAAACGGAAGTGATTTCTGTCGTTCTACAAAGTAATGTTATAGGCCTTTTGCTGTTCCTTTTCTATACAAACGATTTGGGAGACAATTCGAGCAGCCGTCTTAGATGGTTTGCAGATGACACAGGATATCAAAACAATGGAAAACGATTTATAAAAGATATTTGTAACATGTGAAAATTGTCAGTTGACCAAAAAAAAAGAAAAAAAACGATAATAAGAGTGGAAGGGCATTAAAGGCAAGCAGCGGTTGGGAACGGAGTGACACAGGATTATAGCCTGTCCCCGATGTTATTCAACCTGTGTATTGAGCAGGCAGTAAAGGAAACATAAGAAAAATTTCGAGTAGGAAATAAAATTCATGAAGGAGAAATAAAAGCTTCGAGATTTACCGATGACACTGTAATTGTGTCGGAGACAGCAAGGGATCTGGAAGAGAAGTTGAACGGAGTGGTTCAAATGGCTCTGAGCACTATGGGACCTAACTTCTTTGGTTGAAATGGCTCTGAGCACTATGGGACTTAACATCTATGGTCATCAGTCCCCTAGAACTTAGAACTATTTAAACCTAACTAACCTAAGGACATCACACAACACCCAGTCATCACGAGGCAAAGAAAATCCCTGACCCCGCCGGGAATCGAACCCGGGAACCCGGGCGCGGGAAGCGAGAACGCCACCGCACGACCTCGAGCTGCGGACAACTTCTTTGGTCATCAGTCCCCTAGAACTCAGAACAACTTAAACCTAACTAACCTAAGGACATCATACACATCCATGCCCGAGGCAGGATTCAACCCTGCGACCGTAGCGGTTGCGCGGTTCCAGACTGTAGCGCCTAGAACCGCTCGGCCACTCCGGCCGGCTAAAGGGAGTGGACAGTATCTTGAAAGAAGGATATAAGATGAACATCAACAGAAGCAAACCGAGGATAATGAAATGTCGTCTAATTAAATCAGGTGATGCTGAGGGAATTAGATCGGTAAATGAGACATTTAAAGTAATATATGAGTTTTGCTATTTGGCAAGATAAATAACTGTTGATGGTCGAAGTAAGGACGATGTATAATGTAGACTGGAAATGGTAAGGAAAACGTTTCTGAAGAAGAGAAATTTGTTAACATCGAGTACAGATTTGTTAGAAAATCTTTTCTGAAAAGATTTGTGTGGAGTGTAGCCGTGTATGGAAGTGAAACATGAGCAATAAATAGTTTAGACAAGAAGAGAAAAGAAGATTTGGAAATATCGTGCTACAGAAGAATCCTGAAGATTACATGGGTAGATCACGTAACTAATGAGGAGGTACTGAACAGAATTGGGGAGAAGAGAAATCTGTGGCAGAACTTGGCTAGAAGAAGGGATCGGTTGGTAGATCATGTTCCAAGTCATCAAGGTATCACCAATTTAGTATCGGAAGCAGCGTGGAGGGTAAGAATCATAGAGGGAGACCAAGAGAAGAATACACTGAGCATATGTAGATTACAATAGTTACTTGGAGATAAAGAAGCTTGCACAGGATAGAATAGCACGGAGAGCTGCATCAAACCAGTCTCTGGACTGAAGACCACAAAAACAACAACAGTAATAACAACAACGGAAAGTGTGATGTCATTCACATTAGTGCTAAGACCGCGTTTTATTGGCAGGACACTTAGAAAAGGTAACAGACCACTAATGAGACTGTCTATACTACGCTTGCCCGTCCTCGTTTAGAATACTGGTGCGTGGTGTGGGAAAAAGTTCAAAGATGGGCAGCACTTTTTGCGTTATCGCGAAATAGGGGAGGGAGTGTCACTGAAATGATGCAGCATTTGGGATGGGCATCATTAAAACAAAGGCGTTTCTCATTGCAGGAATGCGAAAATATTTTGTTAATGCCAAGCTACAGAGGGAGAAACAATCACCACGACAAAATAAGGAAAATAGGAGCTCGTACGGAAAGACATAGATGTTCGTTCTCTCCGCGCGCTTTACGAGATTGGAATAATAGAGAATTTTGAAGGTGGTTCGATGAACCATCTGCCAGTCACTTATACGTGATTTGCAGAGTATCCGTGTGGATGCAGACGTTTATTCCATGCAGGCACACGCGCACGTTACGTACTGTGTTTGCGATAGGACACGTTCGGGCAGGGATTTCACTTTATGACCCTCCTTCCGCACTTAAAAATCGCGCTAAACCTCGCTCTTCCTCTGTCCCAGCCCAGAAAAGTCGGACGCACACACAACTCTCTGGCCTCACGTCGAGCAGGCAAAAGGTACAGCATTGAATATTCGCGCTGTTTCTTCCTGATTCCCAGTAGAGGGCATGTCTATACACACACTTACCGGCGTTACCAATTTACGCACCATGCTCGTCGTATAACCTGTCTAATTTTCATTTGACTACCCATCATATTCGAACAGTTTTACGGCTTCATTGCCGTGTAGTTTGTTCGATTTTCTCTAATACTTATCACCTTTTAGAGATTTTGTGTGTACTGAAAGTTGAATTTAGCTAGACAACATTTCTGGGCTATGATTATTTACGATTTTAAGAAATTAAATCAACATTAACTCTTAAACAATATTAGAATCGTCTTAGAAATGCATGTGATGAAGAAGTCCCATCTAAAGCAACAATTTATAACTGGCACAGCTAATTGAATAGGATCAATTTTCTCTTAGTGATTAATTTCGTGAGCGACGTTCAAAAACTGATGTTTACTTATAAACATATAGCCACTGATAGACCAGTGCTTGTAGAATATCGGCAGACAGATTATAAATTTATTCGCACGACATTCGCATTTGTATAAGTGAAATCCAAAACATCTCACATCAACAATTCGACGTGACACAGTTCTGAATTCGATGGATTCCCCATAAAAGAGTCTCGATCAAAAACGGCAACGCACCGATTTGTGCAGAAAAACACTGTACATTTCATGCATGGCATTTCTATTTTGGTTTGGGGTATCGGTGCAGGCGGTCAGTCGAGCGTTGCTTGTTATGATCCTGAAAAGGAAAGTCAATCAGATCAGACAGAACCTTAGCCTACAAGAGTCCGTTGAATTCACATGTTCTTGAGAAGATGCCTGATAATTTTCTTTTTTTCCAGAAACGGGCATTAGTGTCACTATAACATTGTAAGACAGATTTGTAGTTATTGGCGATTGTAGCATTAATGTCTATTTTTCACGAAATTTTGAAAAATTTTATGACAATTTTCCATCACTACAATACATCAACACTTACAGCAAAACTAACAGCTAAGAATCTGGTTGGACTAAAGGTCTTGACCATGGACCCTCCACCATGTAGCCCCGATCTAACATCTTGCGATTTCTTTTTGTTTCTAAGAATTAAACGTAAAATGCGTGAAATCACTTTTTCGTCATCAGATTAAGTGAAACGTTGTTTCTGAAGCTTATCAGGACGAGCGAAATCACGGCTTTAAGAACAGATTGAATCGAATGCAAAAATGTATTGATTATAAGGGAGAAGATTTTGAGAAACAGTAAAATTATTTAAATTTTTCTGAACCGCGCTGGTTGCTTTTCTAAAAAAAATTTCTATCGCTGTCGTATGGTTCAAATGGCTCTGAGCACTATGGGTCATCAGTCGCCTAGTACTTAGAACTACTTAAACCTAACTAACCTAAGGACATCACACACATCCACGCCCGAGGCAGCATTCGATCGTGCGACCGCAGCGGCAGTGCGGTTCCAGACTGAAGCGCCTAGAACCGCTAGGCCACCGCGGCCGGCTCGCTGTGGTATATGGAGTTGTAACCATTAATCGTTTTATAACTCGTCTTAGACTTACGATATATTACCATTACAGTGAAAAGAGGTAATGCATTATGTTTCTTGTGAGGCTGGGAACAATGGGCAGAAGATTGGAGAAGTTGAAGCGTTTGCTACAAGCTGGTAACAATGAATCATACTACAAGGAATTAATAATCAATATATCTCACTGTGTATTTCGAACCCATTACTAATGACTGAGTTACAATAGTTCGGAAGATTATGCCAGCATAAACGTTTACTGCAGCAAAGGAGCTCACGATTGGTATTTCATATTGTGTAGGTGGTGATCCTTGTGTTCTACGTCTCTGATAAAGGAAAATCAGATCGCCTGGAGGCTGCAAAGACACATCCTTGTATTCAACAACTAGTTTCTACTGCTTTAACAGCATTTATATTCTATACACGGTCTGAACCGGCCTCGAAAGGCATAACGGTACAGACCGTCCGCTGTGTTGTCCTCAGCCGACAGGCATTATTGGATGCAGAACGCCGCTAAGTGCGAGAATACCAGCACAGTCAGGTTAACAGCTCATGCATCCAAGCTGTCGACAAGAATAATATACAGAAGAATGGAAAAGAAACTGAGAATGTGTTAGATGACGATGAGTTTTGCTGCAGGGAAGGTAAAGGCACCAGAGGGGCGTTCATTGCAGTTGATAATGGAAACAAGACTAAAGAAAAATCAAGACGTGTTCATAGGATTTGTCCTCTCTGACACGAAAAAGCGCTCCACAATGTCAAATGGAGAAATATGTTCGGACTTCTGAGAAAAATATGGGTAAGCTATAGGGAAAGACGTGTAATATGAAATATGTACAAGAGCCAAGAGAGAATAATAAGAGTGAACGACCAAGAACAAAATGTTCGGATTAACCTACTGTTCAATCTATACAACGGAAGAGCTATGACGGAAATAAAAAAAAAAGTTTCAAGAGCGGAATTAACATACAATGTGAAGTGATATCAATGATCACTGATGTCATTTCTATCCTCAGAGAAATTGAAGAAGTAATCCAGGAGCTGTAGGATGACAGGAACAATCTAATGAGAACATAATACGGATCTAGAGTAAACAGAAGAAAGAGGAAAGTAATTAGAAGCAGCAGAAATGAGAACAAACAGAAACTTAAAATCAGGATTAGTGATGACGAAGCAGGTGAAAAGGAATTCTGCTACCTATGCAGCAAAATAACCCATGACAGATGGAGCCTGGACATAAAAATTAGACTAGCACTGGCAAAAAAGGCGTACATGACCAAGAGAAATCTGCTGGTATCAAACATAGGCCTTAATTTGAGGAAGAAATTTTTTGAGAATTTACATTTGGAGCACAGCATTGGTTGGTTGTGGGAACACCAGAAAAAAAGAGACTCGAGGCATTTAAAAATGTTGAATATTAGGGGGACTGATAAGGCAAGGAATGAGGAGATTCTCCGGAGAATCTGAGTGGAGAGGAATTTATGGGAAACACTGACAAGAAGAAGAGACAGGACGGAAGGACATTTCAAGCCATCACGGAATAACTTCCATAGTACTAGACGGAAACTTACAGGGTAAAAACTGTAAAGGAAGACAGAGATTGGAATGTATCAGAAAATAAGTGCTGCTCTGAGATGAAGAAGTTGACGCAGGAGGATTCGTAGGGCGCCGCATCAGAAATCTGATCAATAAAGAAAATAATGGAGGGGCATGTACTACTCTCGAAAAACCTAGATGGTGATCCATTCTAGTGCTAAACATGCCCGACAATACTCCGGTGATCTGACGGGAACCAGTGTTATCGCTGGGGCAGCGCCGTTGTTTTTTAACTCTACCTGGTCGAAAGCAATTATGATGTACTGGAAGACTAGTGCCAGCTATTGTCATATTATGTTATGAAATATTAAACATTTTAAAGATTAATCTGCAAAATTGGCAGAGTCGTTAAAAACTATATGTTTTACCGAACACATGTCCATCATTAAAAGATTAAAATACATCGGTAAGCTGCTCCATCATCTTGCACGCTTGAAGCTGCCATCACGGAATAGGACAAAGAAAATGACTGACCTACACCGCAGGTCGTAATGTGGCGTAAGTCTGTGTGTGTACTGCACGTTGAAGACGGACATTGATTTTTTAAGAATAAACTTCTTTATTTTCAGGTTCACTATATTCAGTGGCTATCGCTGTTAACATGTGCATTTAAAAATGCTTATAAAGTTTAATGATTCATAACAAGTGATGACATTGGCTCACCATAGTTGGCCAGTATGTCACTATACCTTCGAACAGATGATAAATCTATTGCAACCAATTCTTGACTAAACTAAGACCATACTGCAACTTCCCGGTGCTCAAGTCTTAGTTTTCCTTTAGCTACGGTCCAGTTTAAGGTATATTTTGTTCGAGGCTTTCCACCGTAATATACGAACACTGATACCTGTGTGTCTGTCAGGTTCTGAAATAAAATAGGTCTTCCACCACAATCCCTTTACATAATACACTTTACAAGTGCAGACAACAGTGCTCTCTGCTCAACGCAAAACGTTCACTAGACAGGTCACACTTACAATATTTAAGGTTCACCGCACAGTTTCAAGCCAGATATCGTCATTACAGCTTAAGAGTATATTTTACATTTACATTAATACCTTCTTTCGCGCCACTGACACGTATTTGCGTAACAAAGACCCTGTGCCAGAAAATAGGAGATTCGCTCTGAAACACTCCGAATTTTCGAATCTGTCTGAATTCACTTATTAATACCTTGTCTGTTATAAATTTGGTTATGGATCGAGATAAAAGACAAGTAATTAAAATTGAGGAAAAATTATTTGCTCGTGCTTCTGAACTATTACGCATTGGAAGGGAAAATGTAATCTCTTTCATTCCACTAGAAGGTAGCCATTTAGAATCATACTGTAGAAAAAAGTTTCCTTTTCAACTGCTTGACGACATAAAAATTCCCTGCGATTATATTCCAGTCCTTTACGCATTATTTTATCGAGAAGGGGAATGTGAAACTGTCGATGGCGATCCGTCTGTCGTACGGAAACTAAATTCTTTGCGGATACTTTGGCTCTACTCGAGAAACGATGGCCCTTTGCTATAACCGTACCAGCCTGTCACTTTTTATCACAGAAAACGCGTACATGGCTGTACATTCGCACTCATAACTAAGCCTTATACACATAGCAGTCATTGACACCTGTTCCACTTGCTGCCAAAGTTATGTTCAGCAGAAATATTACGACAGCAGTGAGACATACAAAAAAATATATGGACGAATACTTCACCAGACTGCAGTGTACACGAGCTTCTAAAGCACTGATTAGCAGGTACCCAATTGCAATACGACAGGAAGCTTGACCAATGCAGTTTCTTCAGAAATCAACAGCATCTGAATTCATTATTTATCATACTGCCCCAGTATCCCTCGTCATACGTACACAATGTGTAAGGAGGACCTCATTCGTGTCATATAATGCACAGTTAATTTGTGGATCTACTGCTGTCAGATATCAACATAGTGCTCAGGCAGAGTAAGGAATTATATTTGGAAAGATAGCTTCGGTCAAAGAAGAGATAAAATACTCGCCTTTTATAAAATCATTGTAGAGATAATTGGCTGTTCTCACTCTGATACCCAAAGCTAATATCCTAACTTTTACTTCACAGCATCCAGCGACGACTGTCATCACACACCCGGCCTACAGACTGGCTGATCTCACTGTGCTTTGATCGTGTTAGAGAAACAAGTAATTCTGAAAGGATGTTGCAGGCATACAGTGAGTAGGAATGAATCTAAACTGCAGAATTTTGGTAATGAATGTGCCGAATTACATTCCCTCTCTCGTAAGGCTTCATATTTTAAGTTGCGTATACTAAGATGAGCAATTGAATTAGGGATCTTTGCTCTCAAAACCATTTATTTTTAATCAACAGCCGTTCCAATTTAAATGAAACAGTTCGCAGAAAACGACAGTGCGTGTAATTACCCGTTGACAGCATTGCTGGTGTCCACAATAGTATGGATGTCAGGTGACCTCAGAGACGAATCACGTCTCCTTGTCAGTCTTATTTACAGACTGAAACATCAGGGGCATTAGTACGCTGTTCCGGTGATTCTTTGCAGAGTATTTTATACACTATAAATTGAAAAAGGCACCACAGTGGTGTAGTATTGTACACCATTTATTACTTCAAAAACCACGTTTTGGTTGTTACATCATCAGCAGGTGCCAAGATAACTATGTTTGTTGTGTGTTTCTGGGATCAAAAATTCTAAGGAACAGTCATTGAAGTGCACAGTAGAATTACTATTAAGAAATATATTTTGTAAAAGTAATGATGGGCTGTATGGCAATGACCAATGCCCATAAAGGAAATGTAAATTCTAAGAACACAGTACTAAATTCACAAAGGAGTTTGGGGCTAAATCCATAAACTATTTAGATCCAACCATAGACAACAGTAGCCACACTCACATTTCCAAGATTTTTCAGGACACCTGACACTATTCACATCGTAATAAATACCAATTTTCAACACCCAGTTTCCAGAAACGTGCTGCCTTCCATTCATTTTTTTTTAAATTGCCTAATATACATCACGATGAGTGATGATAACTTCGAAACTGAGTGAAATGAAATTAAACAAGTAGCGTCAAGCAGTGTCTACACTGCTGCTTTGTTGGACTCCTTAATTCATAATTTCCTCACCCTACTCTCAACGCACAACGTCGAGAACCTACTGATTGGATGCACCATTTAATATTTATAAATTAAGGAAGTGTCTCTGACAGGACCAGCGATCTAAAATCCGTCAAATTTGAAAAAAAAATTGTGAACAGCACTATTGGACACGCGTTGCCCAGTGGTACAGACAGCACTGTAAATTTGAAAAAGAGTGGAATATACAAAATCACATGCAACTATGGTAAATTCCATGCAGGCCACAATGACAGGGCAATATCCACCCCCTGAAGGATCACGATAAATGTATAGTCTGTTTTTGCAGATCACCTAGTTAAAGATGTCCACAGTTCGAAGATGCATCATGAAGAGTTACATGACACATGCAAAGCAAGCAAGATAAACTACGCTGAAATAACTGTCATCAGTAAACAAATGTCCTCTGGCCCAAGCTTCTAACTGCAGATACTGCTAATACCCCCATCGAGACCACTATGTAAATTACCCCTCCTATTCACGTTCTGAGTTTTTCTTTAATTTTACTTACTGTGGTTTCACTTGGTATGCCCAAATTTTCCTTTATACAATTACGGTCGTTTCATTTACGTATTTGGTGTCACTAGTTAAACTCTATATGTTTTTGAGATTGGACCTTTTAAAGACAAGATTATCTTGTTTAGGCACCCCCTTCGAACTTATCCCTGTCGGGACGAAGGGACTGTTGGGAATGACCGAACTTAAATTGAGGGATCGGTTCTCTCATAAGCCAATTCTGAATGAGCTAAATTAAACAGCGTCCTCTCAGTTGCGCACTCATCGATGTATTCTTCATGTAGCTACTGTCGTCTCAGGTAAAGTTGAGCATAATTCGTAGGACTGAAATTCGAGGCGAATGTGATTAAATTTCCCTTCAGTTCGCCTTATTTATCAACATAGTTTTTCTATAATTCTTCCCTTCATTCATGTACTTTTGAATACGCTGTCTCCAATGATCTCGATTACAGCGGGATGTTAAACAATGTTTTTACATTTTTCAGTGTCTGTAGAGAGTTCACTATAGAACTAAGAATTAGAAACAAGATCCGGTGGATAGCATTGCGGAACGTACAGACATTCCTGGAGACTATGAGAATGCCAGGCTTATTTCATTTAAGGCAGCACTGGCGTTTACTTCAGATCTATTATAGGATGATACAATAAAGAATTGAATCTACCTGAACCTACACTCTTAGTGTTCATTTTCGAATCTATATTTGTGTGCTGCGGAGCCTGGATCACATTACGAATTGAAGTTTAATATCTGACTCTAAAATGACATGTAACGTGATTCATAAATCTAAGCAACGATATTTTTATTTCGAGCGTTCAGTGACGGCGTTACAGGATGCTAATGTTGTGTAGTTAAGGTGGTCTCTGTACGTCGTAGCAGAAATGCTGGTCTTGATATATGTCTTTTGGAGTATTTTCGTAAGACTTATTTTCCGCGGCGTGTGAGATTAATACTAACGCCACTTAACTGAAAAGGTCCCCTTATGCTTGTGATGAGACGCCTGGCGAAAAGACTTTTTTTCCTCCGCTGACATTAAGCTCCTTGACGTTATTTGAGTATTGTGTGGTATGTATACTTTCAGGACATAGCTGACCATAACTGATCCTTTTATTAGGTACTATTAAGTTCGTGTTAGATAATGATCATGATGATGATTATGACTGAAAGGAGGGTTTGAAACCAAGTACGATACGAACCGATGTATCTCCAACTCGAGTGCATAGTGACGTCGGTTACCGGTGAGCTGGGGGGAGGAAGGGGGGCTTAATTCCGTCAGATACGACGAGAACATACCCATGTCGGCAGTCTGAGACAAGACAGAACCTTCTTCTGATTCAATTGCTCATTCGTGTGGTAGTTACAGAAGTATTTTCTTGTACGTTGCAGCGGTACTGCAAGCAGCGTAGCAAATCCATGTGAGACAATGTCAGAATTCACGTGGAAGATACCACGCTTTTTTACTCACTGCCTCTGCACAGAGAAAGAATTCTCATCTTTTTGCACTGTTATCCTGCACAGTAGTTTGCATGGATGGTCGTATTTGGTTATGAACCTCGAGACTAGACTCACCATGCAGATAAGTTCCTCGATTCTGAAAGGAATCTTTCAATGATGTGTGATTCACCCAGTGAGACGACAAATATAAGGCAGGCAGCAAGCCGCAGGATGACCTTACACACTGCTCCTCTACCATTTTCTTTACACTGGCAGTGTTACACGTTTTTATGAATATTGCCGGGTTTAAATTTCCTTAAACAGTACAACGAAGTTGTCAAAAAAATTTCGAAAAATATTGTTTTGAGATTATATTTCCAAGAGCTGTTAATTTCAAAGCATCTGCAATATTTCATAATCCTTGACAGCTGAATCTTGTAATCTGTAAGTTTCTGAACTAATACAAGACTTGGTAGTTCTAAATTTGGTGGTTCCGATCTCCATATTAGCAACATTCTTTTTTTTTACTTTTTCGTAAATTTCATATTTAGCAAATAGATGCAAATGTTATTGAAACAATATTAATTATAATTTTTGCATATAAAATGACGTATTTATTTTTAATTACTAAAAGCAATATTCGCATTAAATTAAAGTTTGATGAAAAATAAACAGCCTCAATTAGTGAATGAAATACTCCTTTATTCAGGAAATTAAACATATTAATGATGAAAATTATATTTTGCACTTCGAAACATGGCAATTCGTATGTTAATAGCAAGTTTTAAGTTATTTCCGTACGACCATAATTAAAAATAAATATATGTTACATCTGTTCGGAAATTACGATCAGCATTAACATTTCTGTTTCCCGTATGAACTTTGGAAGGTAGGAGATGTGCTGGTGAAAGCAAAGGTGTGACGGACCATAAGTCGCGCTTGGGTAGTTCAGTTGGCAGAGTTCTTGCCCACAGAAACCAAAGGTCCTGGGTCTGAGTACCGGTGCCACACACAGTTTTAATGTGCCACGCTGTTTCAGTATTTCTATTATTAAATACGTATGGAATTTAGATAAACCGAAATAGTATTGCTGATAGCGAAATTCACACTACCAAATTTAGGCGTTCAGCTACCGACAACAGTGTAGGAGGATTACAAATGTTTTGTAAACAGCGTTCGGAAACCTTCTAACCTTCGCTCTTTCCTTTTTGACAACTGCGTCGTACTGCTTTAGGAAATTATGTTAGTGCAATGAGCTTCAAATGCTAAACATATGAAGAAAATCGAAGACGATTCCCTAGTAAAAGAGACACTATGCAAAGTCCCGCTAAACACTGATTCAGGTTGTAATCGCGCAGCATGGATAGCCACTCCTGTAACCATTTCGTGAATCTGCTGCTGGGATTTCAGATCTAACAGAGATGCTACTTGCCGTCTGTAATGTGCATTTATTCTATCAGGATCACAAAGCGCATTATTTACAACATAATATCACGGAATCGAATTACCTTGAACGTTTTATGAATGTAATCTAACGCGCAATCAACTGAAGTACTATATCGACGGCTTATAATCATTATCTCATATCTCAGACAGCACAAATTTTACAGGAGGTGAAATAAACTTATTTTGATCTACGACTTTTTCATTCTATCTGACCTAATGTCTGTATTTTCTTTTCACAACCGACTGTAGTATTTGTGAAGTAAAATATCTGGGACATTGACAAATATCTTAACTTGCAGACAAATAGAAGAGTACATACTTAGTGACAATAAAAGTATGCTTTGGATGTTGAAGACTACTAAAATCATTAAAACACATGTAATAAACTCCATAAGTTACGCGCGGTTTCCCACTTGAGATACGAGATTTTTTACCAAGTGCGGCAATAAAAACATGTTTGATCTTTTGAGCTGCGAATATAAAAACAAACCTTAAATGGTGTTTTCGCCCAATGTAACGTAATGTGTACAACTACTGAAAGGAAAGAAAAAAAAAAGATTCTGAGCACCTGTAAACGAGGTTATCACAATCGCTCCTACTTTCTCTCTCCCTTTCTGTTTGTCTCTCTCCCTCCCTCCACCCCCCTCTCTCTCTCTCTCTCTCTCTCTCTCTCTCTCTCTCTTCATTAAATTTCAGGCCTTGATGTTGTTATTAAAATTTCCGGTGCTAACGTGCCATCAGCTCACGCGAACGCTCTAATATAAACTCTGTGCAACTGCTGTAATATCCCACCACAACTGTGGCTATGTAATTCTGAAAATGTTATGAACAACTCGAACTTCTTCAATATCAGTTAAGCATGCTTTTGCATTTAAATCACATTTCGAACTGCTAACAAAGCGCACTTGCTCCTTTCCGAGATAATGTATCATTTTCTCAGTGAAGTAATTTATTTAACACAAGAGATAAATTTCGAAAATGAGTCAGTGATATTTGCGGATATCTTTGAATAAAGTCGTCTAGGTTGGCGAACATAGTGTTTTCATTTATAACGACGTCACGACAAAGCCATCAGCAGATAAGAATTTGGTAACTTTTAAAACAATGTCCTGTGTCACCAAAAACAAAACCTAGCCATCGGAAAGGTCTCAGCTGAAGTAGTTTTATTGGTTTTAAGTACGTCGTAGTAGCGGAAACGTCATTATCAATAAATTATTTACTATGCGGTATAAATGGCTATATTCATAGACAATATTTTTCGATCATTTCCTAAGACAATTTGTCAGTACTTCGGATCTCTGTAAAGCATTAACTGCAAACTGATTCTGTTAAAGCTTATGCATTTAGCACTTTCACTGCAGTGCGACTGTCAATACCCTGTTCATTCTTATTTCACCAGTTCCCAGGACAGATTATTACTCCTACAAAGATAACTGAATTACAGTGCACTGATCTCACTTAGTCACCATAAAATCAACGTGTAGTACGGTACTACTATTGCAAGACTTGGAAAGCTTGAAAATAATTCAAAAGAAAATAAATGGATGTATGTAGCCTTGCACATTACAGACAAAATAAAAGATATAACTGTTTGTAAGAGTTGTATGTGATCATTTATCTATAAAGAATTCGCATACTATTGAAATTTTGTTTCTTTCTGAAATAAATTTTGCATTTACGTATTCAGCAAATTATGTTTCATGCTGTATGTCCTCTGGCATTGCTATCAAGCAGATGTATGGTAGGTAAACTGGTTTAATAAAAATCTTACAACACTATTATACTACACGTAAGTTACATTATTTTGGTATTTTATCTAGTCCACTGAGTAGACAAAGCTGTTTCAAATGCGTCCATTAAAGAGTTGCTCCTCCCCCAGCAGACTAGGAATGGGACCGAGAGTCTCTGAACTGAGATTATTTTGGAGGGAACGTCCAGTTTAGCATCTACGATTCAACCGAGGGAAACTACCCAAACATGTTGGTCGTAGCGATTTTAGCTCATCGGGCCCTTTTTTTTCTTTTTTTTGCTCTTTCCATTCTACACTCCAAGGAATGGAGAGGAGTTTTTTTTTAAATTTGACTCATTACAGGGTCATGTTTCTGTTTAACCAATTATCAGACGAGCTGATAGTGCGAGTGCGACTTATCAGTTCCAGGATTTACCCGAAGGAAACCTGCTAAGAACTTTGGTCACAAATTGAGGATTTGAACTATCTGAATTTATTTCTGGGACCCTTTGATTCATTCTTCCGAACAAAAAATTAAATTTTGTCCATATATTTGCTGAATGTTTACTATGAATGCGGGTGTGCGCTGCTTTATTGGGTGTGTTATATAGTGTGGTTTTGTGACGACTTACATGGTTTTTTTTTTAAACTTTTCATTCCCTATCCTTAGAGGTAGAGCAGAATCAAGAGTCAAGGCTTTTTCAGCCAAATAGTAGGCGAGTTGATAGCAATGCCCTCCAGCCAATTGGCTGCCTCCCAAAAACCTTGCCCAGTGAGAGGGGATGGGAATAATATCGAATTTAATCTTCTGACAAAATACGTCCCACCATGTAGCTGGATCAGTAGCAGATGCGTAGGAGCTCGAGAGCGGACAATGGGCTCCATCTACATTAATGTCATGAAGGTCAAGGTTAATTTCAGATCAAAAATTCTCTCGCCAACGACATCCCCCATCCTTCCCCCTCTCCTTGCCCCATACATCATCTGCCCTGGCATCCCCTGCCCCCCCCCCCCTACTCTCCCTCCCTGACTCACTCCAAAATAACAATCTAGCCTTCTTGTCCTACGTTAAAATGGCATTGTATAAATCCAACATGGCATATATAGCCGACTTGTGCTATTTAAAAATCCTGAAATTACACCACAACAACCCCACAGCTATCTGTGCAGACTCCACAGAAGTTGGAGATACATCCAGTTACCCTGAAGCAGGTAGCATGATGACTGAGCAGGCAATATCCTCCTGCATCGGCTGTGGTTTCGTTTCACACTGCAGTATCTTAGGACGTTTGCAGTCACACCATTATGTGCTGATTGGGGATGGTGCGGCACTTGTAGACTTCTCTCACACCTGCCACCACTCAGCGATGGGGTCTGTAACAAATTTTTATCCACCTACGATCGCTACCACTACGAGCACTCTCCTACAGGTTGCAGCGTATGCATCTGTAGGTGTACAGTATTGTGTAATTATCAGTAAACTCTTCCGGGCTAAGTTGCCGTGGTCGATCTGTAGAACTTCTTCTCCCTGACGTTTCGTTCTCAACTGCGGAGAACATCTTCCGAGGTGAGTCGACGACTGGCTGCTAGGAGCTGGGGCCGCCGCTTATATAGAGATCGTGACAATCGATTGCCTGCAATCGAGAGAACAGACGATAGCCAGAGATAGCTGCACATCGACGCCATGTGACGTGTGGTGGCGCCCCCTACGATCTCTATATAAGCGGCGGCCCCAGCTCCTAGCAGCCAGTCGTCGACTCACCTCGGAAGAACTTCTACAGATCGACCACGGCAACTTAGCCCGGAAGAGTTTACTGATAAAGACGCCGGCCGTGAAAGCCTACATGGAATGATTCGACGCCTCTACGGGGAGGAAATGTCAACTAGGGTACGACGACTGGAGAACCTACGCAAGAAGAAAGGTCAACAACTTTGCTCACTCACTTTTCTGCTACGCTGTCGTGATACCGGTATAGTTCCCAAGTTTTTAAAAGTGAGAAGAATGTTTCATTCGCCACAAGCTAACCGTATTTATTCTCGTATGGAACTGGCATTACTACGTGAGCGGATACATCAGACACGACGAGGACTGGCGGTATGTGATGGCCAACTGCTAAATCTTCATTTACTTATTAGCAATACTATGCAGTTTTGTCATTGGAACAAAGTGGACAGTTTAACATTTAGATCTATGGAGATTAGTGCAGAAGTGTCTTCCAATAGGCAGAAGGACAAGTTTGATCGTCTACAAGAGGGTCGACAGGAAACAGCGATTCCAAACAATTCCCAAACGGTTATTAATTTATCGGAAAAAGAATTGTCTAAGGAAGAACTTTCTGTTCTGTCTAAAGGAGGGAATTTTGCAATAACTCCATCCAAGATTCCTGTGGAGGACATTATTGCTAATATAGAGGCAGGAATTCGTCAGTTACCATCATATTCTGCTGATGAAATTAGAATGGAAACCTCCAGGATATTACGCAAAGCTAAGCCACCCAGCAGCAATCTGTCTCAAGGGGAAAGGAAGGCATTGCGGGAGATCAATGCAGACAAGAATGTTATTATAGTTGCCGCTGACAAGGGAAATGTTACTGTTTTAATGAATACTGAGGATTATCACAAGAAGATCAGTGATCTCCTGGAACCCAGCACATACAAGAAGTTGAAAAAGGATCCCACAACGAATGTGCTGAATGCCACCAAGCGTCTGATAAAACAGTCTTCAATTCCTACAGAAGTTAAAAAGTATCTTTGTGAAACGGAGGCTTATCCTCCGAGATTATATGGATTACCAAAGATACATAAGCCTGATGTTCCTTTGAGACCAATAGTCAGCGCACTTGGAGCTCCTACCCAAGAACTAGCCAGACACCTTGCCTCTTTGTTACAACCTCACATAGGCAAAACTGAGAGTCATATTAAAAACTCTCTACACTTCATTGAGAAATTGAGGGAAATTACTGTCGGTCCTAATGACATACTTGTCAGTTTTGATATAGTGT
Source organism: Schistocerca americana (assembly GCF_021461395.2). Lineage (NCBI taxonomy): Eukaryota > Metazoa > Arthropoda > Insecta > Orthoptera > Acrididae > Schistocerca > Schistocerca americana. The sequence goes on along the minus strand of NC_060124.1, from coordinate 3,782,991 downwards.
CTTTGTTCACGATGGTTCCAGTTGATGAAGCTCTCTCCCATATAGCCAATATGTTCCCTACTGATATAGTAGCCTTGTTCCAACACTGTCTATCCTCAACCTATTTTCAGTATAATGGTGAATTTTATGAACAGATCGATGGGGTAGCCATGGGAAGTCCCCTAAGTCCCGCAATTGCGAATTTATTCATGGAATATTTTGAACATCAAGCATTGCAGTCGGCCAAAAAAAGCCCCTCGAAGTGGTATCGGTATGTGGATGATACCTTTGTAATATGGAATCAAGAGGAAGAAGACTTGAATGATTTTCTGGTACACTTAAATAGCATCAACCCAAAGATTAAATTTACTATGGAGAAGGAGAAGAATGGACAACTTAACTTCTTGGATGTATCAGTTATCAAACGGGCGGATGGGACCTTAGGCCATAAGGTCTACAGGAAAGGTACACATACCGATCGCTACCTCCATAAGAACTCAAACCACCACCCTAGGCAAAAGAGGGGGGTCATAAAAACACTAGTGGATAGGGCCAATATTATCTGTGAACCAGGCTACTTACAAGAAGAACTAAATCATTTACGAATGGCCTTTGCGAAAAATGGTTATACAAAAAACGAGATTAATCGAGCACTTCACCCAAATAGAAAAATGCCTAAAAATAGGAGACAGCAACAACCATCAGCTGGAAAAGTATTTCTTCCGTTCATCCACAATATCACGGATCGCATTGGAAAAGTACTAGCCAAGTTTCAGGTAGAGACCATTTTTAGACCTACTAAGAAAATTAGTGAATGCCTAAGATCAACAAAAGATGCTCGTCACCCCCTAGCCACCCCAGGGGTATATAAAATTCCGTGTAGTTGCGGCAGGGTTTACATAGGAACTACCAAAAGAAGCATCAATACACGGTTGACGGAGCACAAAAGAAACTGTCGCTTGGGACATATCGACAAATCGGCAGTAGCGGAACATGTTTTTAAGGATGGAGATCACGACATAAAATTTGGTGAAACAAGCGTGCTAGCGAGGACGTCGCACTATTATACACGTATGTATAGAGAGGCAATTGAAATCCACAAACATCAATACAATTTTAATCGTAAAGAAGAAGGATTAAAATTGGATAAGATATGGCGGTCGACGTTGCATCAATCACGTGACAATCGATTGCCTGCAATCGAGAGAACAGACGATAGCCAGAGATAGCTGCACATCGACGCCATGCGACGTGTGGTGGCGCCCCCTACGATCTCTATATAAGCGGCGGCCCCAGCTCCTAGCAGCCAGTCGTCGACTCACCTCGGAAGATGTTCTCCGCAGTTGAGAACGAAACGTCAGGGAGAAGAAGTTCTACAGATCGACCACGGCAACTTAGCCCGGAAGAGTTTACTGATAAAGACGCCGGCCGTGAAAGCCTACATGGAATGAGTATTGTGTAATGTTTGGTTACAGCGGAGAAAGATACCAGTATCAGTTATCAATCGGGAACCTCAGAGAATTAAATTAAGATTTCCGAATCATACTACATCCCATCTTAGAAGAACTGAGAACTACGAGATAGAAGCAAAAAGAGTGTAACAGAAGCACCTTTATAAAGTGTATGAACACTTAAATCTACTCCAATTGGAGTAGATTTAAAATGATATTAGGAAGTTACCGAGATGTCAGGGAGAGTTAAGCAGTAAGTTCAGAATTTGTAGAATAGATAAAGTGAAATGAAATCTACGTAACATTAAGGAGGGGACCGCACGAGCTCAATGTTTCTGCAATACAAGACATAATGTGGCGGGATGAACAGCTCTGTATGGATGTGGCCATCAGCGGGGAAACAAATACCGATTTATCTGCTGTACCTCTAAAAAACTGATTTACGTTAATGAGGGAAAGCTACAATTACCTTTACTGGTTTATCGGTAAACTTTCTACATATCACTTTAAAAAATATTTTTTTTAGGATATGTCTCCGTTCTGTAGTCTTTCTCACTCGATAATGAAGGAGCTAAATGATGAAAAAAGCATCGCTTGATAATGAACTGGTTCTATTTCAATCCTTGACCTTAGTTATTTCGGTATTTTGAAATTAAGTAAACTACTACATATGTTTCAAAGAATTGACTGTTAAAATGTTGTCGTTGATCCCTTAATGTTTCACCAACGAAATAATACAAAAACAGGTGGGCTCTCTTATTTTTCCGGTGAATCTTTTAAATTTTTGCTGAAAGACAGCCATGTTCAAAACTGCCCTTTACGTTTTGTGCATTTTAGTTCATGTATTGCTACAAATGAAATTTATGTAACATATAGAAATCACTTTTGAAGCTGTAAGGTGAGTCAGTATCAAGTTTACACATGATACATGTTGGATGTTCGCCACTGTAAGCTATAATGTGCCACACCCAGAGAAATATATGTGGTGACTGTTCTTTCAGACATGTCCAAAACAACAGGCCCTATTTGGATCCGGTAGCCATTATGAACCTATCAAGACACAAAGGAATTAATGACATTAGCTGCCTGTGATCACCGATTTAAATCTGTCCTGGACACTACACATCTATACATGTTGGAGGACTTTGAAGCCTGACATGTGCTGAGGCAAAATGTTTTGCAGTACCTCTTGAAAATTGGCCAAAGGCAAAAACTACAATTGTGAAATAAATGATTTCTATAGTCAACGGCAAATATGGTGATCTTTAGAAATTTTACATGACCGTGAACCTCGGCCATGAAAAGTTAAACTTTGACTTCTGCAATGCAAAGTTCCTTGCTTGGCCAGCGTTTCTACTACTTTGTTTTACAATACTGTTTCTTGATACTTAGTTATGTAACTGATGTTCATTTCTGTAATACATACTTCTGTATTCAGTCAGTAATATAAATATTACAAAATAAATGAAGAGATATCTATGAGGCACTGTGTTGTAGTGTTATAACCTATTTTCTGCAAGTGGTTCTTCATTTTGCAGTGCTTATTTCAGTGTTATACCTTTTCTGAGTTAACTTATATCATTGGATATGTGTCATCGAACCATTAAAAACATAAATTTAGTGTCAGGCACACACAAATGAATACAGTTTATTATTCAATGCTGCTTATGTCATGGTTGTCGAGACCTGTTTCTGTCATGCTGTGTTGTATTGGTAGTTACTTCATCGGTGATAAAATTTTATTTTTCTAATGTTTGCAGTACTATTGGGCTCACAACAAAAAATGCCATGACTATCATTACAGTACTAGTCACCTCTTTGTATACATTTGTTTACATGTCAGGGTCCGTGGCTGTCAGTTTCTCTCCGGTGTCTGGCTACAATTTTGTAATCTATGATTCCATTGTTCTGATTCCCTAGTGGTAGTGAACTATGTCTGAGACTGTAGTCAATTTTCTATGCAACACTGGTCTATGGATCTTCGTTTCTCCTTCTGATGTAAACCAGTGGTAAGTCTCACATGTTCAGTGCTGGCAGAGCAGAAACAGCTACAGTCGACTATGGCGGCTGCAAGCAAGGCGAGAGATTTTGTAAAAAAAAATTGTTATTACAATGCGGTATTTGATAAGGAGTACAAAACAACCTGAAATGTTTAAAATAGTTAAAGTCCATGATACAAACTCGTGAAAATATATGACGCAAGACAGTCAATCCCATAACATTACTAACTCCCTTTGTTGGTGTGAATTTAGAAAACTATCCATCAGTCTGTCTTATAGACAAAGTATTGAAGAAGAAACGTCGGTGGGAAGGCTACGATTCGATAAAAACACAACAGTGGATTACTGTAATCCAAAGTGTGATTTTAATACATTGTAACATCCACTGTACAAGTAGTAAATGATGTTCAATCTTTTCATGAAAGCAATGAAGTGGTCATCTCACCATCAATAAAAATTTTGAGACAACAGTCACTACATGATAAAACAATTTCCCATTACGTAACGCCATTTGTCACTGAGCACTGAGAAATGTTATGAATTCCTATCGGCAAATTCCTTACCCTAAAGTGCTAGTTACGAAGTGCTAGTTACACTCCCGTTAAGGAAGCGATTCTATGGTCACTGCTTTTTCATTTTAAAATACGATAATACCAACAGTGCAGTATTCAGCGGTAGTAGTCGACGGAGGAAAAGTAAAGTGTTGAGCAGCACATTATCGCAATGTTTTCCTCAAAGAATGACAGAAATTGAGCTTAGATAAGCAGCTACTGCTACATGAAGCTGATGTCTAGAGTATTGAGGAGTATGATTGTGCATCATTAAGTAAGGACTGTGGGATCCTTCCCATTCGTTTAATAAGGGTTGCTAGGAAGCTGTTTTCCCGGATCGCTAGACAACAGTTCAAGCAAATCATATTAATGGAGTTTATTACAGTAAACTGGATTGAAATACTTAACTTTGCCTTTTTACAAAGTGGTGTGGCAAGCAATTGGCGATATGGAAATAATAACTGTCCTATGTAAACAATTTTCATGCAAGCAAGTAGTAGAGTTCACAAATCACGGTTATTGTGTTTATATCACAGCTCGTCTTCTAGCGCCCGACTCCTAGTGCGGCCGAGACTAGCTGGAGCGGAGCTTATATTCTGTTCGTATAGGGGCCGCTGCTGTCGTGGTGTCGTCATAGTCAGCGTTCTATTGGCTGACATCGTCTCACAGCCATCTCAGTTGTTACGTTCCAGGCCGACGAGCCGGCACTTGATGTTACGCCGGAACAGAAACAATCTGAGAACTTGGAGGAATAGTTTCTTGTAAATAACACAAGAAACTATGTGACGTACGTTCCACTGAGAACGTACTT